>NC_092143.1:34512574-35137574 GCF_043159975.1 Macaca nemestrina
GATCCGAAATATCTGTTTTCAGATTCCACAGAAATAAGGCTAGCAGAGACATCCATGAAATACAGATGCAACTGTGTGAGATGAATTAACAGAACAGTAAGCAGTTTCTCAGAAAGCTTCTTTCCAGATTTCATCTGAGGATATTTCCTTTTTCACCATTGCCCTCTATGGGCTTCCAAATATCACTTTGCCAATTCCACAAGAACTGTCTTAGCGAAAGGCTTCTTGAGGGGAAAGCTGTAACTCTGTGAGATGATTTCACAGAACACAAAGAAGTTTCTCAGAAAGCTTCTTTCTCGTTATTATCCGAATTTATATCCTTTGGCCCTATAGTCTTCCAAGGGATCCGAAATATCTTTACTCAGATTCCACAGAAATAAGGCTAGCAAAGAGATCCACGAAATACAGATGTAACTCTGTGAGGTGAATTAACAGAACACTAAGCAGTTTCTCAGAAAGTTGCTTTCCAGATTCCATCTGACGATATTTCCTTTTTCACCATTGCCCTCTATGGGCTTTCAAATATCACTTTGCTACTCAACAAGAACTGTGTTAGCGAAAGCCTTCTTGAGGGGAAAGCTGTAACTCTGTGAGATGATTTCACAGAACACAGAGAAGTTTCTCAGAAAGCTTCTTTCTCATTGTTATCGGAGTTTATATTCTTTGGCCCTATAGTCTTCAAAGGGATCCGAAATATCTGTTCTCAGATTCCACAGAAATAAGGCTAGCAAAGAGATCCACGAAATACAGATGTAACTCTGTGAGGTGAATTAACAGAACACTAAGCAGTTTCTCAGAAAGCTTCTTTCCAGATTTCCTCTGAGGATATTTCCTTTTTCACCATAGCCCTCTATGCGCTTCCAAATATCACTTTGCCAATTGCACAATAAATGTCTTAGCGAAAGACTTCTTGTGGGGAAAGCTGTAATTCTGTGAGATGATTTCACAGAACACAAAGAAGTTTCTCAGAAAGTTTCTTTCTCTTTGTTATCGGAGTTTATTTCCTTTGGCCCTATAGTCTTTAAAGGGATCCGAAATATCTGTTCTCAGATTCCACAGAAATAAGGCTAGCAAAGAGATCCACGAAATACAGATGTAACTCTGTGAGATGAATTAATAGAACACTAAGCAGTTTCTCAGAAAGCTTCTTTCCAGATTTCATCTGAGGATATTTCCTTTTTCACCATAGCCCTCCATGGGCTTCCAAATATCACTTTGCCAATTCCAGAAGAACTGTCTTAGCGAAAGGCTTCTTGAGGGGAAAGCTGTAACTCTCTGAAATGATTTCACAGAACACAAAGAAGTTTCTCAGAAAGCTTCCTTCTCTTTCTTATCGGAGTTTATTTCCTTTGGCCCTATATTCATCAAAGGGATCCGAAATATCTGTTCTCAGATTCCACAGAAATAAGGCTAGCAAAGACATCCACGAAATACAGATGCAACTGTGTGAGATGAATTAACAGAACACTAAGCAGTTTCTCAGAAAGCTTCTTTCCAGATTTCATCTGAGGATATTTCCTTTTTCACCATTGCCCTCTATGGGCTTCCAAATATCACTTTGCCAATTCCACAAGAAGTGTCGTAGAGAAAGGCTTCTTGAGGGGAAAGCTGTAACTCTGTGAGATGATTTCACAGAACACAAAGAAGTTTCTCAGAAAGCTTCTTTCTCGTTATTATCCGAATTTATATTCTTTGGCCCTATAGTCTTCATAGGGATCCGAAATATCTTTACTCAGATTCCACAGAAATAAGGCTAGCAAAGAGATCCACGAAATACAGATGTAACTCTGTGAGATGAATTAACAGAACACTAAGCAGTTTCTCAGAAAGTTGCTTTCCAGATTTCATTTGACGATATTTCCTTTTTCACCATTGCCCTCTAAGGGCTTCCAAATATCACTTTGCTACTCAACAAGAACTGTCTTAGCGAAAGGCTTCTTGAGGGGAAAGCTGTAACTCTGTGAGATGATTTCACAGAACACAGAGAAGTTTCTCAGAAAGCTTCTTTCTCATTGTTATCGGAGTTTATATCCTTTGGCCCTATAGTCTTCAAAGGGATCCGAAATATCTGTTCTCAGATTCCACAGAAATAAGGCTAGCAAAGAGATCCACGAAATACAGATGTAACTCTGTGAGATGAATTAACAGAACACTAAGCAGTTTCTCAGAAAGCTTCTTTCCAGATTTCATCTGAGGATATTTCCTTTTTCACCATAGCCCTCTATGCGCTTCCTAATATCACTTTGCCAATTCCACAATAAATGTCTTAGCGAAAGACTTCTTGTGGGGAAAGCTGTAACTCTGTGAGATGATTTCACAGAACACAAAGAAGTTTCTGAGAAAGTTTCTTTCTCTTTGTTATCGGAGTTTATTTCCTTTGGCCCTATAGACTTTAAAGGGATCCGAAATATCTGTTCTCAGATTCCACAGAAATAAGGCTAGCAAGGAGATCCACGAAATACAGATGTAACTCTGTGAGATGAATTAACAGAACACTAAGCAGTTTCTCAGAAAGCTTCTTTCCAGATTTCATCTGAGGATATTTCCTTTTTCACCATTGCCCTCTATGAGCTTCCAAATATCACTTTGCCAATTCCACAAGAACTGCCTTAGCGAAAGGCTTCTTGAGGGGAAAGCTGTAACTCTGTGAGATGATTTCACAGAACACAAAGAAGTTTTTCAGAGAGCTTCTTTCTCGTTGTTATCGGAGTTTATATCCTTTGGCCCTATAGTCTTCAAAGGGATCCGAAATATCTGTTCTCAGATTCCACAGAAATAAGGCTAGCAAAGAGATTCACGAAATACAGATGTAACTCTGTGAGATGAATTAACAGAACACTAAGCAGTTTCTCAGAAAGCTTCTTTCCAGATTTCATCTGAGGATATTTCCTTTTTCCCCATAGCCCTCTATGCGCTTCCTAATATCACTTTCCCTATTCCACAATAAATGTCTTAGCGAAAGACTTCTTGTGGGGAAAGCTGTAACTCTGTGAGATGATTTCACAGAACACAAAGAAGTTTCTCAGAAAGTTTCTTTCTCTTTGTTATCGGAGTTTATTTCCTTTGGCCCTATAGTCTTTAAACGGATCCGAAATATCTGTTCTCAAATTCCACAGAAATAAGGCTAGCAAAGAGATACACGAAATACAGATGTAACTCTGTGAGATGAATTAACAGAACACTAAGCAGTTTCTCAGAAAGCTTCTTTCCAGATTTCATCTGAGGATATTTCCTTTTTCAGCATTGCCCTCTATGGGCTTCCAAATATCACTTTCCCAATTCCACAAGAACTGTCTTAGCGAAAGACTTCTTGAGGGGAAAGCTGTAACTCTGTGAGATGATTTCACAGAACACAAAAAAGTTTCTCAGAAAGCTTCTTTCTCGTTGTTATCGGAGTTTATATCCTTTGGCCCTATAGTCTTCAAAGGGATCCGAAATATCTCTTCTCAGATTCCACAGAAATAAGGCTAGCAAAGAGATCCACGAAATACAGATGTAACAATGTGAGATGAATTAACAGAACACTAAGCAGTTTCTCAGAAAGCTTCTTTCCAGATTTCATCTGAGGATATTTCCTTTTTCACCATAGCCCTCTATGCGCTTCCAAATATCACTTTGCCAATTCCACAATAAATGTCTTAGCGAAAGAGTTCTTGTGGGGAAACTGTAACTCTGTGAGATGATTTCACAGAACACAAAGAAGTTTCTCAGAAAGCTTCTTTCTCTTTGTTATCGGAGTTTATTTCCTTTGGCCCTATAGTCTTTAAAGGGATCCGAAATATCTGTTCTCAGATTCCACAGAAATAAGGCTAGCAAAGGGATCCACGAAATAGAGATGTAACACTGTGAGATGAATTAACAGAACACTAAGCAGTTTCTCAGAAAGCTTCTTTCCAGATTTCATCTGAGGATATTTCCTTTTTCACCTTAGCCCTCTATGGGCTTCCAAATATCAATTTGCCAATTCCACAAGAACTGTCTTAGCGAAAGGCTTCTTGAGGGGAAGCTGTAACTCTGTGAGATGATTTCACAGAACACAAAGAAGTTTCTCAGAAAGCTTCTTTCTCTTTGTTATCGGAGGATATTTCCTTTGGCCCAATAGTCTTCTGCGGGATCCGAAATATCTGTTCTCAGATTCCACTAAAATAAGGCTAGCAAAGAGATCCACGAAATACGGATGTAACTCTGTGAGATGAATTAACAGAACACTAAGCAGTTTCTCAGAAAGCTTCTTTCCAGATTTCATCTGAGGATATTTCCTTTTTCAGCATAGCCCTCTATGGGCTTCCAAATATCACTTTGCCAATTCCACAAGAACTGTCTTAGCGAAAGGCTTCTTGAGGGGAAAGCTGTAACTCTGTGAGATGATTTCACAGAACACAAAGAAGTTTCTCAGAAAGCTTCCTTCTCTTTCTTATCGGAGTTTATTTCCTTTGGCCCTATAGTCTTCAAAGGGATCCGAAATATCTCTTCTCAGATTCCACAGAAATAAGGCTAGCAAAGAGATCCACGAAATACAGATGTAACTCTGTGAGATGAATTAACAGAACACTAAGCAGTTTCTCAGAAAGCTTCTTTCCAGATTTCATGTGAGGATATTTCCTTTTTCACCATAGCCCTCTATGGGCTTCCAAATATCACTTTGCCAATTCCACAAGAACTGTCTTAGCGAAAGGCTTCTTGAGGGGAAAGCTGTAACTCTGTGAGATGATTTCACAGAACACAAAGAAGTTTCTCAGAAAGCTTCCTTCTCTTTCTTATCGGAGTTTATTTCCGTTGGCCCTATATTCATCAAAGGGATCCGAAATATCTCTTCTCAGATTCCACAGAAATAAGGCTAGCAAAGAGATCCACGAAATACAGATGTAACTCTGTGAGATGAATTAACAGAACACTAAGCAGTTTCTCAGAAAGCTTCTTTCCAGATTTCATCTGAGGATATTTCCTTTTTCCCCATAGCCCTCTATGCGCTTCCAAATATTACTTTTCCAATTCCACAATAAATGTCTTAGCGAAAGACTTCTTGTGGGGAAAGCTGTAACTCTGTGAGATGATTTCACAGAACACAAAGAAGTTTCTCAGAAAGTTTCTTTCTCTTTGTTATCGGAGTTTATTTCCTTTGGCCCTATAGTCTTTAAAGGGATCCGAAATATCTGTTCTCAGATTCCACAGAAATAAGGCTAGCAAAGAGATCCACGAAATACAGATGTAACTCTGTGAGATGAATTAACAGAACACTAAGCAGTTTCTCAGAAAGCTTCTTTCCAGATTTCATCTGAGGATATTTCCTTTTTCACCATTGCCCTCTATGGGCTTCCAAATATCACTTTGCCAATTCCACAAGAACTGTCTTAGCGAAAGGCTTCTTGAGGGGAAAGCTGTAACTCTGTGAGATGATTTCACAGAACACAAAGAAGTTTCTCAGAAAGCTGCTTTCTCTTTGTTATCGGAGTTTATTTCCTTTGGCCCTATAGTCTTTAAAGGGATCCGAAATATCTGTTCTCAGATTCCACAGAAATAAGGCTAGCAAAGAGATCCACGAAATACAGATGTATCTCTGTGAGATGAATTAACAGAACACTAAGCAGTTTCTCAGAAAGCTTCTTTCCAGATTTCATCTGAGGATATTTCCTTTTTCACCATTGCCCTCTATGGGCTTCCAAATATCACTTTGCCAATTCCACAAGAACTGTCTTAGCGAAAGGCTTCTTGAGGGGAAAGCTGTAACTCTGTGAGATGATTTCACAGAACACAAAGAAGTTTCTCAGAAAGCTTCTTTCTCTTTGTTATCGGAGTTTATTTCCTTTGGCCCTATAGTCTTCAAAGGGATCCGAAATATCTCTTCTCAGATTCCACAGAAATAAGGCTAGCAAAGAGATCCACGAAATACAGATATAACTCTGTGAGATGAATTAACAGAACACTAAGCAGTTTCTCAGAAAGCTTCTTTCCAGATTTCATCTGAGGATATTTCCTTTTTCACCATTGCCCTCTATGGGCTTCCAAATATCACTTTGCCAATTCCACAAGAACTGTCTTAGCGAAAGGCTTCTTGAGGGGAAAGCTGTAACTCTGTGAGATGATTTCACAGAACACAAAGAAGTTTCTCAGAAAGCTTCCTTCTCTTTCTTATCGGAGTTTATTTCCTTTGGCCCTATATTCATCAAAGGGATCCGAAATATCTCTTCTCAGATTCCACAGAAATAAGGCTAGCAAAGAGATCCACGAAATACAGATGTAACTCTGTGAGATGAATTAACAGAACACTAAGCAGTTTCTCAGAAAGCTTCTTTCCAGATTTCATCTGAGGATATTTCCTTTTTCCCCATAGCCCTCTATGCGCTTCCAAATATTACTTTTCCAATTCCACAATAAATGTCTTAGCGAAAGACTTCTTGTGGGGAAAGCTGTAACTCTGTGAGATGATTTCACAGAACACAAAAAAGTTTCTCGGAAAGTTTCTTTCTCTTTGTTATCGGAGTTTATTTCCTTTGGCCCTATATTCATTAAAGGGATCCGAAATATCTGTTCTCAGATTCCACAGAAATAAGGCTAGCAAAGAGATCCACGAAATACAGATGTAACTCTGTGAGATGAATTAACAGAACACAAAGCAGTTTCTCAGAAAGCTTCTTTCCAGATTTCATCTGAGGATATTTCCTTTTTCACCGTTGCCCTCTATGGGCTTCCAAATATCACTTTGCCAATTCCACAAGAACTGTCTTAGCGAAAGGCTTCTTGAGGGGAAAGCTGTAACTCTATGAGATGACTTCACAGAACACAAAGAAGTTTCTCAGAAAGCTTCCTTCTCTTTCTTATCGGAGTTTATTTCCTTTGGCCCTGTATTCATCAAAGGGATCCGAAATATCTCTTCTCAGATTCCACAGAAATAAGGCTAGCAAAGAGATCCACGAAATACAGATGTAACTCTGTGAGAAGAATTAACAGAACACTAAGCAGTTTCTCAGAAAGCTTCTTTCCAGATTTCATCTGAGGATATTTCCTTTTTCACCATTGCCCTCTATGGGCTTCCAAATATCACTTTGCCAATTCAACAAGAACTGTCGTAGCGAAAGGCTTCTTGAGGGGAAAGCTGAAACTCTGTGAGGTGATTTCACAGAACACAAAGAAGTTTCTCAGAAAGCTTCTTTCTCGTTGTTATCGGAGTTTACATCCTTTGGCCCAATAGTCTTCAAAGGGATCCGAAATATCTGTTCTCAGATTTCACAGAAATAAGGCTAGCAAAGAGATCCACGAAATACAGATGTAACTCTGTGAGATGAATTAACAGAACACTAAGCAGTTTCTCAGAAAGCTTCTTTCCAGATTTCATTTGAGGATATTTCCTTTTTCACCATTGCCCTCTATGGGCTTCCAAATATCACTTTCCCAATTGCAAAAGAACTGTCTTAGCGAAAGTCTTCTTGAGGGGAAAGCTGTAACTCTGTGAGATGATTTCACAGAACACAAAGAACTTTCTCAGAAAGCTTCCTTCTCTTTCTTATCGGAGTTTATTTCCTTTGGCCCTATATTCATCAAAGGGATCCGAAATATCTGTTCTCAGATTCCACAGAAATAAGGCTAGCAAAGAGATCCACGAAATACAGATGTAACTCTTTGAGATGAATTAACAGAACACTAAGCAGTTTCTCAGAAAGCTTCTTTCCAGATTTCATCTGAGGATATTTCCTTTTTCACCATAGCCCTCTATTGGCTTCCAAATATCACTTTGCCAATTCCACAAGAACTCTCTTAGCGAAAGGCTTCTTGAGGGGAAAGCTGTAACTGTGTGAGATGATTTCACAGAACACAAAGAAGTTTCTCAGAAAGCTTCTTTCTCTTTGTTATCGGAGGATATTTCCTTTGGCCCTATAGTCTTTAAAGGGATCCGAAATATCTGTTCTCAGATTCCACAGAAAAAAGGCTAGCAAAGAGATCCACGAAATACAGATGTAACTCTGTGCCATGAATTAACAGAACGCTAAGCATTTTTCAGAAGGCTTCTTTCCAGATTTCATCTGAGGATATTTCCTTTTTCACCATAGCCCTCTATGCGCTTCCAAATATCACTTTGCCAATTCCACAAGAACTGTCTTAGGGAAAGGTTTCTTGAGGGGAAAGCTGTAACTCTGTGAGATGACTACACAGAACACAAAGAAGTTTCTCCGAAAGCTTCTTTCTCTTTGATATCTGAGTTTATTTCCTTTGGACCTATAGTCTTCAAAGGGATGAAATATCTGCTCTGAGATTCCACAGAAATAAGGCTAGCAAAGAGATCCACGTAATACTGATGTAACTCTGTGAGATGAATTAAAAGAACACTAAGCAGTTTCTCAGAAGGCTTCTTTCCAGTTTTCTTCTGAGGATACTTCCCTTTTCACCATAGCCCTCTATGGGCTTCCAAATATCACTTTGCCAATTCCACAAGAACTGTCTTAGCGAAAGGCTTCTAGAAAGGAAAGCCGTAACTCTGTGAGATGATTTCACAGAACACAAAGAAGTTTCTCATATAGCTTCTTTCTCTTTGTTATCGGAGGATATTTCCTTTGGCCCTATACTCTTCAAAGGGATCCGAAATATCTGTTCTCAGATTCCACAGAAATAAGGCTAGCAAAGAGATCCACGAAATACAGATGTAACACTGTGAGATGAATTAAAAGAACAGTAAGCAGCGTCTCAGAAAGCTTCTTTTCAGATTTCATCTGAGGATATTTCCTTTTTCACCATAGCCCTCTATGCGCTTCCAAATATCACTTTGCAAATTCCACAAGAACTGTCTTAGCGAAAGGCTTCTTGAGGGGAAAGCTGTAACTCTGTGAGATGACTTCACAGAACACAAAGAAGTTTCTCAGAAAGCTTCTTTCTCTTTGATATCTGAGTTTATTTCCTTTGGCCCTATAGTCTTCAAAGGGATCCGAAATATCTCCTCTCAGATTCCACAGAAATAAGGCTAGCAAAGACATCCACGAAATACAGATGTAACTCTGTGAGATGAATTAACAGAACACTAAGCAGTTTCTCAGAAGGCTTCTTTACAGTTTTCATCTGAGTATATTTCCTTTTTCACCATAGCCCTCTATGGACTTCCACATATCACTTTGCCAATTACACAAGAACTGTCTTAGCGAAAGGCTTCTTGAGAGGAAAGCCCTAACTCTGTGAGATGATTTCAAAGAACACAAAGATGTTTCTGTGAAAGCTTCTTTCTCTTTGTTATCGAAGGATATTTCCTTTGGCCCTATAGTCTTTAAACGGATACGAAATATCTGTTCTCAGATTCCACAGAAATAAGGCTAGCAAAGAGATCCACGGAATACAGATGTAACTCTATGAGATGAATTCACAGAACACTAAGCAGTTTCTCAGAAAGCTTCGTTCCAGATTTCATCTGAGGATATTTCCTTTTTCACCATAGTCCTCTATGGGCTTCCAAATATCACTTTGCCTATTCCACAAGAACTGTCTTAGCGAAAGGCTTCTTGAGGGGAAAGCTGTAATTCTGTGAGATGATTTCACAGAACACAAAGAAGTTTCTCAGAAAGCTTTTTTCTCTTTGTTATCGGAGGATATTTCCTTTGGCCCTATAGTCTTCAAAGGTATCCGAAATATCTGTTCTCAAATTCCACAGAAATAAGGCTAACAAAGAGTTCCACGAAATACAGATGTAACTCTGTGAGATGAATTAACAGAACACTAAGCAGTTTCTCAGAAAGCTTCTTTCCAGATTTCATCTGAGGATATTTCCTTTTTCCCCATAGCCCTCTATATGCTTCCAAATATCACTTTGCCAATTCCACAACAACTGTCTTAGCGAAAGGCTTCTTGAGGGGAAAGCTGTAACTCTGTGAGATGATTTCACAGAACACAAAGAAGTTTCTCAGTTAGCTTCTTTCCCTTTTTTATCGGAGGATATTTCCTTTGGCCCTATAGTCTTCTAAGGGATCCGAATAATCTGTTCTTAGAATCCACATAAATAACGCTAGCAAAGAAATCCACGAAATACAGATGTAACTCTGTGAGATGAATTAACAGAACACTAAGCATGTTCTCAGAAAACTTCTTTCCAGATTTCATCTGAGGATATTTCCTTTTTCACCATAGCCCTCTATGGGTCTCCAAATATCACTTTGACAATTCCACAAGAACTGTCTTAGAGAAAGGCTTGTTGACGGGAAAGCGGTAACTCTGTGAGATGATTTCACAGAACCAAAGACGTTTCTCAGAAAGCTTCTTTCTCTTTGTTATCGGAGGATATTTCCTTTGGCCGTAGAGTCTTTAAACGGATCCGAAATATCTTTACTCAGATTCCACAGAAATAAGGCTAGCAAAGAGATCCACGAAATACAGATGTAACTCTGTGAGATGAATTAACAGAACACTAAGCAGTTTCTCAGAAAGCTTCTTTCCAGATTTCATATGGGGATGTTTCCTTTTTCACCATAGACCTCTATGCACCTCCAAATATCACTTTGCCAATTCCACAAGAACTGTCTTAGCGAAAGGCTTCTTGAGGGGAAAGCTGTAACTCTGTGAGATAATTTCACAGAAAACAAAGAAGTTTCTCAGAAAGCTTCTTTCTCGTTGTTATCGGAGGATATTTCCTTTGGCCGTAGAGTCTTCAAAGGGATCCGAAATATCTGTTCTCAGATTCCACATAAATAAGGCTAGCAAAGAGATCCACGAAATACAGATGTAACACTGTGAGATGAATTAAAAGAACACTAAGCAGCGTCTCAGAAAGCTTCTTTTCAGATTTCATCTGAGGATATTTCCTTTTTCACCATAGCCCTCTATGCGCTTCCAAATATCACTTTGCCAATTCCACAAGAACTGTCTTAGCGAAAGGCTTCTTGAGGGGAAAGCTGTAACTCTGTGAGATGACTTCTCAGAACACAAAGAAGTTTCTCATAAAGCTTCTTTCTCTTTTATATCTGAGTTTATTTCCTTTGGCCCTATAGTCTTCAAAGGGATCCGAAATATCTGCTCTCAGATTCCACAAAAATAAGGCTAGCAAAGAGATCCACGAAATACAGATGTAACTCTGTGAGATGAATTAACAGAACACTAAGCAGTTTCTCAGAAAGCTTCTTCGAGACTTCATCTGAGGATATTTCCTTTTTCCACCTAGCCCTCTATGGGCTTCCAAATATCACTTTGCCAATTCCACAAGAACTGTCTTAGCGAAAGGCTTCTTGAGGGGAAAGCTGTAACTCTGTGAGATGATTTCACAGAACACAAAGAAGTTTCTCATATAGCTTCTTTCTCTTTGTTATCGTAGGATATTTCCTTTGGCCGTATAGTCTTCTAAGGCATCCGAAATATCTGTCCTTAGATTCCACAGAAATAAGGCTAGAAAAGATATCCACGAAATACTGATGTAACGCTGTGAGATGAATTAAGAGAACACTAAGCAGTTTCTCAGAAAGCTTCTTTCCAGATTTCATCTGAGGATATTTCCTTTTTCGCCATAGCCATCTATTGTCTTCCAAATATCACTTTGCCAATTCCACAAGTACTGTCTTAGCGAAAGGCTTCTTGAGGAGAAAGCTGTAACTCTGTTACATGATTTCACAGAACACAAAGTAGTTTCTCAGAAAGCTTCTTTCTCTTTGTTATCGGAGGATATTTCCTTTGGCCCTTCAGTCTTCAAAGGGATCCGAAATACCTGTTCTCAAATTCCACAGAAATAAGGCTAGCAAAAAGTTCCACGAAATACAGATGTAACTCTGTGATATGAATTTACCGAACACTAAGCAGTTTCTCAGAAAGCTTCTTTCCAGATTTCATCACAGGATATTTCCTTTTTCACCATAGCCCTCTCGGGGCTTGCAAATATCACTTTGCCAATTCCACAAGAACTGTATTAGCGAAAGGCTTCTTGAGGGGAACCTGTAACTCTGTGAGATGATTTCACAGAACACAAAGAAGTTTCTCAGAAAGATTCTTTCTCTTTGTTTTCGGAGGATATTTCCTTTGGCCCTATAGTCTTCTAAGGGATCCGAAATATCTGTTCTCAGATTCCACAGAAATAAGGTTAGCAAAGAGATCCACGAAATACAGATGTAACTCTGTGAGATGAATTAAAGAACACTATGCAGTTTCTCAGAAAGTTTCTTTCCAGATTTCATCTGAAGATATTTCATTTTTCACCATAGCCCTCTACGCGCTTCCAAATATCACTTTGCCTTTTCCAACAGAACTGTCTTAGTGAAAGGCTTCTTGAGGGAAAAGCTGTAACTCTGTGAGATGATTTCAAAGAACACAAAGAAGTTTCTCAGAAAGCTTCTTTCTCTTTGTTATCGGAGGATATTTCCTTTGGCCGTAGAGTCTTCAAAGGGATCCGAAATATCTGCTCTCAGATTCCACAGAAATAAGGCTAGCCAAGAGATCCACGAAATACAGATGTTACTCTGTGAGATGAATTAACAGAACACTAAGCAGTTTCTCAGAAATCTTCTTTCCAGATTTCATCTGAGGATATTTCCTTTTTCAACATAGCCCTCTATGCGCTTCCAAATATCACTTTGCCAATTCGACAAGAACTGTCTTAGCGAAAGGCTTCTTGAGGGGGAAGCTGAAACTCTGTGAGATGATTTCACAAAACACGAAGAAGTTTCTCAGAAAGCTTCTTTCTCTTTGATATCTGAGTTTATTTCCTTTGGCCCTATAATCTTCAAAGGGATCCGAAATATCTGTTCTTAGATTCCATAGAAATAAGGCTAGCCAAGAGATCCACGAAATACTGATGTAACTCTGTAAGATGAATTAACAGAACACTAAGCAGTTTCTAAGAAAGCTTCTTTCCAGATTTCATCTGGGGATATTTTCTTTTTCACCATAGCCCTCTAAGGGCTTCCAAATATCACTTTGCCAATTCCACAAGAACTGTCTTAGCGAAAGGCTTTTTGAGGGGAAAGCTGTAACTCTGTGAGATGATTTCACAGAACACAAAGAAGTTTTTCAGAAAGCTTCTTTCTCTTTGTTATCGGAGGATATTTCCTTGGGCCGTATATTCTTCTAAGAGATCGAAATATCTGTTCTCAGATTCCACAGAAATAAGGCTAGCAAGAGATCCACGAAATACAGATGTAACTCTGTGAAATGAATTAACAGAACACTAAGCAGTTTCTCAGAAAACTTCTTTCCAGATTTCATCTGAGGATATTTCCTTTTTCACCATAACCCTCTAGGGGCTTGCAAATATCACTTTGCCAATTCCAGAAGAACTGTCTTAGCGAAAGACTTCTTGAGGGGAAAGCTGTAACTCTGTAAGATGATTTCACAGAACACAAAGAAGTTTCTCAGAAAGCTTCTTTTCTTTGTTATCGGAGGATATTTCCTTTGGCACTATAGTCTTCAATGGGATCCGAAATGTCTGTTCTTAGATTCCACAGAAATAAGGCTAGCAAAGAGATCCACGAAATACAGATGTAACTCTGTGATATGAATTTACCGAACACTAAGCAGTTTCTCAGAAAGCTGCTTTCCAGATTTCATCACAGGATATTTCCTTTTTCACCATAGCCCTCTCGGGACTTGCAAATATCACTTTGCCAATTCCACAAGAACTGTCTTTGCGAAAGGCTTCTTGAGGGGAACCTATAACTCGGTGAGATGATTTCACAGAACACAAAGAAGTTTCTCAGAAAGATTCTTTCTCTTGGTTTTGGGAGGATATTTCCTTTGGCCCTATAGTCTTCTAAGGGATCCGAAATATCTGTTCTCAGATTCCACAGAAATAAGGCTAGCAAAGAGATCCACGAAATACAGATATAACTCTGTGATATGAATTAACCGAACACTAAGCAGTTTCTCAGAAAGCTTCTTTCCAGACTTCATCTGAGGATATTTTCTTTTTCCACATAGCCCTGTATGTGCTTCCAAATATCACTTTGCCAATTCCCCAACAACTGTCTTAGCGAAAGGCTTCTTGAGGGGAAAGCTGTAACTCTGTGAGATGATTTCACAGAACATAAAGAAGTTTCTCATATAGCTTCTTTCTCTTTGTTATCGGAGGATATTAACTTTGGCCCTATATTCTTCTAAGGGATCCGAAATATCTGTTCTCAGATTCCACAGAAATAAGGCTAGCAAAGAGATCCACTAAATAGAGATGTAACTCTGTGAGATGAATTAACAGAACACTAAGCAGTTTCTCAGAACGTTTCTTTACAGATTTCACCTGATGATATTACCTTTTCCCCATTGCCCTATAAGGGCTTCCAAATATCACTTTGCCAATTCCACAAAAACTGTCCTAGCGAAAGGCTTCTTGAGGGGAAAGCTGAAAATCTGTGAGATGATTTCACAGAACACAAAGAAGTTTCTCAGAAAGCTTCTTTCTCTTTGTTATCAGAGTTTATTTCCTTTGGCCCTATAGTCTTCAAAGTGATCCGAAATATCTGTTCTTAGATTCCACAGAAATAAGGCTAGCCAAGAGATCCAAGAAATACAGATGTAACTCTGTGAGATGATTAACAGAACACTAAGCAGTTTCTCAGAAAGCTTCTTTCCAGATTTCATCTGGGGATATTTTCTTTTTCACCATAGCCCTCCATGGGCTTCCAAATATCACTTTGCCAATTCCACAAGAACTGTCTGAGCGAAAGGCTTCTTGAGGGGAAAGCTGTAACTCTGTGACATGATTTCACAGAACACAAAGAAGTTTCTCAGAAAGCTTCTTTCTCTTTGTTATCGGAGGATACTTCCTTTGGCCCTATATTCTTCTTAGGGATCCGAAATATTGTTCTCATATTCCACAGAAATAAGGCTAGCAAGAGATCCACGAAATACAGATGTAACTCTGTGAGATGAATTAACAGAACACTAAGCAGTTTCTCAGAAAGCTTCTTTCCAGATTTCTTCTGAGGATATTTCCTTTTTCACCATAGCCCTCTGTGGGCTTCCAAATATCACTTTGCCAATTGCACAATAAATGTCTTAGCGAAAGACTTCTTGTGGGGAAAGCTGTAACTCTGTGAGATGATTTCACAGAACACAAAGAAGTTTCTCAGAAAGCTTCTTTCTCTTTGTTATCGGATGATATTTCCTTTGGCCCTATAGTCTTCGATGGGATCCGAAATATCTGTTCTTAGATTCCACAGAAATAAGGCTAGCAAAGAGATCCACGAAATACAGATGTAACTCTGTGAGATGAATTAACAGAACACTAAGCAGTTTCTCAGAAAGCTTCTTTCCAGACTTCCTCTGAGGATATTTCCTTTTTCCACATAACCCTCTATGCGCTTCCAAATATCACTTTGCCAATTCCACAACAACTCTCTTAGCGAAAGGCTTCTTGAGGGAAAAGCTGTAACTCTGTGAGATGATTTCACAGAACACAAAGAAGTTTCTCAGAAATCTTCTTTCTCTTTTTTATCGGAGGATATATCCTTTGGCCGTAGAGTCTTCAAACGGAACCGAAATATCTGTTCTCAGATTCCACAGAAATAAGTCTAGCAAAGAGATCCACGAAATACAGATGTAACTCTGTGAGATGAATTAACAGAACACTAAGCAGTTTCTCAGAACGCTTCTTTCCATATTTCATCTGAGGATATTTCCTTTTTCACCGTAGCCCTCTATGCGCTTCCAAATATCACTTGGCCAATTCCACAAGAACTGTCTTGGCGAACGGCTTCTTGAGGGGAAAGCTGTAACTCTGTGAGATGACTTCACAGAACAAAAAGAAGTTTCTCAGAAAGCTTCTTTCTCTTTGTTTTCAGAGTTTATTTCCTTTGGCCCTATAGTCTTCAAAGGGATCCGAAATATCGGTTCTTAGAATCCACAGAAATAAGGCTAGCAAAGAAATCCAGGAAATACAGATGTAACTCTGAGAGATGAATTTACAGAACACTAAGCAGTTTCTCAGAAAGCTTCCTTCCAGATTTCATCTGAGGATATTTCCTTTTTCACCAAAGCCCTCTATGCGATTCAAAATATCACTTTGCCAATTCCACAAGAACTGTCTTAGCGAAAGGCTTCTTGAGGGGAAAGCTGTAACTCTGTGACATGATTTCACAGAACACAAAGAAGTTTCTCAGAAAGGTTCTTTCTCTTTGTTATCGGAGGATATTTCCTTTGGCCCTATATTCTTCTTAGGGATCCGAAATATCTGTCCTTACATTCCACAGAAATAAGGCTAGGAAGGAGATCCACGAAATACTGATGTAACGCTGTGAGATGAATTAACAGAACACTAAGCAGTTTCTCAGAAAGCTTCTTTCCAGATTTCATTTGAGGATATTTCCTTTTTCAACATAGCCCTCTATGCGCTTCCAAATACCACTTTGCCAATTCCACAAGAACTGTCTTAGCGAAAGGCATCTTGAGGGGAAGGCTGTAACTCTGTGAGATGATTTCACAGAACACAAAGAAGTTTCTCAGAAAGCTTCCTTCTCTTTGTTATCGGAGGATATTTCCTTTGGCCCTATAGTCTTCAAAGGGATCCGAAATATCTTTTCTCAAATTCCACAGAAATAAGGCTATCAAAGAGATCCATGAAATACAGATGTAACTCTGTGATATGAATTAACCGAACACTAAGCAGTTTCTCAGGAAGCTTCTTTCCAGATTTCATCTGAGGATATTTCCTTTTTCACCATAGCCCTCTATGGGCTTCCAAATATCACTTTGCCAATTCCACAAGAACTGTCTTAGCGAAAGGCTTCTGGAGGGGAAAGCTGTAAATCTGTGAGATGATTTCACAGAACACAAAGAAGTTTCTCAGAAAGCTTCTTTCTCTTTGTTTTCGGAGAATATTTCCTTTGGCCCTATAGTCTTCTAAGGGATCCGAAATATCTGTTCTCAGATTCCACAGAAATAAGTCTAGCAAAGAGATCCACGAAATACAGATGTAACTCTGTGAGATGAATTAACAGAACACTATGCAGTTTCTCAGAAAGCTTCTTTCCAGATTTCATCTGAGGATATTTCATTTTTCACCCCAGCCCTCTATGCGCTTCCAAATATCACTTTGCCTATTCCAAAAGAAATGTCTTAGCGAAAGGCTTCTTGAGGGGAAAGCTGTAACTCTGTGACATGATTTCACAGAACACAAAGAAGTTTCTCAGAAAGCTTCTTTCTCTTTGTTATCGGAGGATATTTCCTTTGGCCCTATAGTCTTCAAAGGGATCCGAAATATCTGTTCTCAAATTCCAAAGAAATAAGTCTAGCAAAGAGATCCACGAAATACAGATGTAACTCTGTGAGATGAATTAACAGAACACTAAGCAGTTTCTCAGAAAGCTTCTTTCCAGATTTCATCTTAGGATATTTCATTTTTCACCATAACCCTATAGGGGCTTGCAAATATCACTTTGCCAATACCAGAAGAACTGTCTTAGCGAAAGGCTTCTTGAGGGGAAAGCTGTAACTCTGTGAGATGATTTCACAGAACACAAAGAAGTTTCTCAGAAAGCTTCTTTCTCTTTGTTATCGGAGGATATTTCCTTTGGCCCTATAGTCTTCGATGGGATCCGAAATATCTGTTCTTAGATTCCACAGAAATAAGGCTAGCAAAGAGATCCACGAAATACAGATGTAACTCTGTGAGATGAATTAACAGAACACTAAGCAGTTTCTCAGAAAGCTTCTTTCCAGACTTCCTCTGAGGATATTTCCTTTTTCCACATAGCCCTCTATGCGCTTCCAAATATCACTTTGCCAATTCCACAACAACTCTCTTAGCGAAAGGCTTCTTGAGGGAAAAGCTGTAACTCTGTGAGATGATTTCACAGAACACAAAGAAGTTTCTCAGAAATCTTCTTTCTCGTTGTTATCGGAGGATATTTCCTTTTGCCGTAGATTCTTCAAAGGGAACAGAAATATCTGTTCCCAGATTCCACAGATATAAGTCTAGCAAAGAGATCCACGAAATACAGATGTAACTCTGTGAGATGAATTAACAGAACACTAAGCGGTTTCTCAGAAAGCTTCTTTCCAGATTTCATCTAAGGATATTTCCTTTTTCACCATAGCCCTCTGTGGACTTCCAAATATCACTTTGCCAATTCCACAAGAACTGTCTTAGCGAAAGGCTTCTTGAGGGGATAGCTGTAACTCTGTGAGATGATTTCACAGAACACAAAGAAGTTTCTCAGGAAGCTTCTTTCTCTTTGTTATCGGAGGATATTTCCTTTGGCCCTATAGTCTTCAAAGGGATCCGAAATATCTTTTCTCAAATTCCACAGAAATAAGGCTAGCAAAGAGATCCACGAAATACAGATGTAACTCTGTGATATGAATTAACCGAACACTAAGGAGTTTCTCAGGAAGCTTCTTTCCAGATTTCATCTGAGGATATTTCATTTTTCACCATAGCCCTCTATGCGCTTCAAATATCACTTTGCCTATTCCAAAAGAACTGTCTTAGTTAAAGGCTTCTTGAGGGGAAAGCTGTAACTCTGTGAGATGATTTAACAGAACACAAAGAAGTTTCTCAGAATGCTTCTTTCTCTTTGTAATCGGAGGATATTTCCTTTGGCCCTATAGTCTTCAATGGGATCCGAAATATCTGTTCTTAGATTCCACAGAAATAAGGCAGATATTGACAAAGAGATCCACGAAATACAGATGTAACTCTGTGAGATGAAATAACAGAACACTAAGCAGTTTCTCAGAAAGCTTCTTTCCAGACTTCATCTGAGGAAGTTTCCTTTTTCCACATAGCCCTCTATGCGCTTCCAAATATCACTTTGCCAATTCCACAACAACTGTATTAGCGAAAGGCTTCTTGAGGGGAAAGCTGTAACTCTGTGAGATGATTTCACAGAAGACAAAGAAGTTTCTCAGATAGCTTCTTTCCCTTTGTTATCGGAGGATATTTCCTTTGGCCCTATAGTCTTTAAACGGATCCGAAATATCTGTTCTCAGATTCCACAGAAATAAGGCTAGCAAAGAAATCCACGAAATACAGATGTAACTCTGTGAGATGAATTAACAGAACACTAAGCAGTTTCTCAGAAGGCTTCTTTACAGTTTTCATCAGAGGATATTTCCTTTTTCACCATAGCCCTCTATGGGCTTCCAAATAATGCTTTGCCAATTCCACAAGAACTGTCTTAGCGAAAGGCTTCTGGAGTGGAAAGCCGTAACTCTGTGAGATGATTTCAAAGAACACAAAGAAGTTTCTGTGAAAGCTTCTTTCTCTTTGTTATCGGAGGATATTTCCTTTGGCCGTAGAGTCTTCAAAGGGATGCGAAATATCTGTCTCAGATTCCACAGAAATAAGGTAAGCAAAGAGATCCACGAATACAGATGTAATTCTGTGAGGTGAATTCACAGAACACTAAGCAGTTTCTCAGAAAGCTTCTTTCCACATTTCATTTGAGGATATTTCCTTTTTCACAATAGCCCTCTATGTGCTACCAAATATCACTTTGCCAATTCCACAAGAACTGTCTTAGCGAAAGGTTTCTTGAGGGGAAAGCTGTAACTCTGTGAGATGATTTCACAGAACACAAAGAAGTTTCTCAGAAAGCTTCTTTCTCTATGTTATCGTAGGATATTTCCTTTGGCCCTATATTCTTCTAAGGGATCCGAAATATCTGTTCTCAGATTCCACAGAAATAAGGCTAGCAAAGAGATCCACGAAATACAGATGTAACTCTGTGAGATGAATTAAGAGAATACTAAGCAGAATCTCAGAAAGCTTCTTTCCAGATTTCATCTGAGATATATCCTTTTTCACCGTAGCCCTCTATGCGCTTCCAAATATCACTTTGCCAATTCCACAAGAACTGTCTTAGCGAAAGGCTTCTTGAGGGGATAGCTGTAACTCTGTGAGATGATTTCACAGAACACAAAGAAGTTTCTCAGGAAACTTCTTTCTCTTTGTTATCGGAGGATATTTCCTTTGGCCCTATAGTCTTCAAAGGGAACCGAAATATCTTTTCTCAAATTCCACAGAAATAAGGCAAGCAAAGAGATCCACGAAATACAGATGTAACTCTGTGATATGAATTAACCGAACACTAAGGAGTTTCTCAGGAAGCTTCTTTCCAGATTTCATCTGAGGATATTTCATTTTTCACCATAGCCCTCTATGCGCTTCAAATATCACTTTGCCTATTCCAAAAGAACTGTCTTAGTTAAAGGCTTCTTGAGGGGAAAGCTGTAACTCTGTGAGATGATTTAACAGAACACAAAGAAGTTTCTCAGAATGCTTCTTTCTCTTTGTAATCGGAGGATATTTCCTTTGGCCCTATAGTCTTCAATGGGATCCGAAATATCTGTTCTTAGATTCCACAGAAATAAGGCTAGCAAAGAGATCCACGAAATACAGATGTAACTCTGTGAGATGAATTAACAGAACACTAAGCAGTTTCTCAGAAAGCTTCATTCCAGACTTCCTCTGAGGATATTTCCTTTTTCCACATAGCCCTCTATGCGCTTCCAAATATCACTTTGCCAATTCCACAACAACTCTCTTAGCGAAAGGCTTCTTGAGGGAAAAGCTGTAACTCTGTGAGATGATTTCACAGAACACAAAGAAGTTTCTCAGAAATCTTCTTTCTCGTTGTTATCGGAGGATATTTCCTTTTGCCGTAGATTCTTCAAAGGGAACAGAAATATCTGTTCCCAGATTCCACAGATATAAGTCTAGCAAAGAGATCCACGAAATACAGATGTAACTCTGTGAGATGAATTAACAGAACACTAAGCGGTTTCTCAGAAAGCTTCTTTCCAGATTTCATCTAAGGATATTTCCTTTTTCACCATAGCCCTCTGTGGACTTCCAAATATCACTTTGCCAATTCCACAATAACTGTCTTAGCGAAAGGCTTCTTGAGGGGATAGCTGTAACTCTGTGAGATGATTTCACAGAACACAAAGAAGTTTCTCAGGAAGCTTCTTTCTCTTTGTTATCGGAGGATATTTCCTTTGGCCCTATAGTCTTCAAAGGGATCCGAAATATCTTTTCTCAAATTCCACAGAAATAAGGCTAGCAAAGAGATCCACGAAATACAGATGTAACTCTGTGATATGAATTAACCGAACACTAAGGAGTTTCTCAGGAAGCTTCTTTCCAGATTTCATCTGAGGATATTTCATTTTTCACCATAGCCCTCTATGCGCTTCAAATATCACTTTGCCTATTCCAAAAGAACTGTCTTAGTTAAAGGCTTCTTGAGGGGAAAGCTGTAACTCTGTGAGATGATTTAACAGAACACAAAGAAGTTTCTCAGAATGCTTCTTTCTCTTTGTAATCGGAGGATATTTCCTTTGGCCCTATAGTCTTCAATGGGATCCGAAATATCTGTTCTTAGATTCCACAGAAATAAGGCAGATATTGACAAAGAGATCCACGAAATACAGATGTAACTCTGTGAGATGAAATAACAGAACACTAAGCAGTTTCTCAGAAAGCTTCTTTCCAGACTTCATCTGAGGAAGTTTCCTTTTTCCACATAGCCCTCTATGCGCTTCCAAATATCACTTTGCCAATTCCACAACAACTGTATTAGCGAAAGGCTTCTTGAGGGGAAAGCTGTAACTCTGTGAGATGATTTCACAGAAGACAAAGAAGTTTCTCAGATAGCTTCTTTCCCTTTGTTATCGGAGGATATTTCCTTTGGCCCTATAGTCTTTAAACGGATCCGAAATATCTGTTCTCAGATTCCACAGAAATAAGGCTAGCAAAGAAATCCACGAAATACAGATGTAACTCTGTGAGATGAATTAACAGAACACTAAGCAGTTTCTCAGAAGGCTTCTTTACAGTTTTCATCAGAGGATATTTCCTTTTTCACCATAGCCCTCTATGGGCTTCCAAATAATGCTTTGCCAATTCCACAAGAACTGTCTTAGCGAAAGGCTTCTGGAGAGGAAAGCCGTAACTCTGTGAGATGATTTCAAAGAACACAAAGAAGTTTCTGTGAAAGCTTCTTTCTATTTGTTATTGGAGGATATTTCCTTTGGCCCTATAGTCTTTAAACGGATCCGAAATATCTGTTCTCAGATTCCACAGAAATAAGGCTAACAAGGAGATCCACGAAATACAGATGTAACTCTGTGAGATGAATTAACAGAACACTAAGCAGTTTCTCAGAAAGCTTCTTTCCAGATTTCATCTGAGGATATTTCCTTTTTCACCATAGCCCTCTATGTGCTTCCAAATATCACTTTGCCAATTCCACAAGAACTGTATTAGCGAAAGGCTACCTGAGGGGAAAGATGTAACTCTGTGAGATGATTTCACAGAACACAAAGAAGTTTCTCAGAAAACTTCTTTCTCTTTGTTATCGGAGGATATTTCCTTTGGCCCTATAGTCTTCAAGGGTATCCGAAATATGTGTTCTCAAATTCCACAGAAATAAGGCTAGCAAAGAGATCCACGAAATACAGATGTAACTCTGTGACATGAATTAACCGAACACTAAGCTGTTTCTCAGGAAGCTTCTTCCAGACTTCATCTGACGATATTTCCTTTTTCCACATAGCCCTCATTGCGCTTCCAAATATCACTTTGCCAAATCCACAACAACTGTCTTAGCGAAAGGCTTCTTGAGGGGAAAGCTGTAACTCTGTGAGATGATTTCACAGAACACAAAGAAGTTTCTCATATAGCTTCTTTCTCTTTGTTATCGGAGGATATTTCCTTTGGCCCTATAGTCTTCTAAGGGATCCGAAATATCTGTTCTCAGATTCCACAGAAATAAGGCTAGCAAAGAGATCCACGAAATACAGATGTAACTCTGTGAGATGAATTAAGAGAACACTAAGCAGTATCTCAGAAAGCTTCTTTCCAGATTTCATCTGAGATATATCCTTTTTCACCATAGCCCTCTATGGGCTTCCAAATATCACTTTACCAATTCCACAAGAACTGTCTTAGCGTAAGGCTTCTTGAGGGGAAAGCTGTAACTCTGTGGGATGATTTCACAGAACACAAAGAAGTTACTCAGAAAGCTTCTTTCTCGTTGTTATCAGAGGATATTTCCTTTGGCCGTAGAGTCTTCAAAGGGCTGCGAAATATCTGTTCTCAGATTCCACAGAAATAAGGTAAGCAAAGAGATCCACGAATACAGATGTAATTCTTTGAGATGAATTCACAGAACACTAAGCAGTTTCTCAGAAAGCTTCTTTCCACATTTCATTTGAGGATATTTCCTTTTTCACAATAGCCCTCTATGTGCTACCAAATATCACTTTGCCAATTCCACAAGAACTGTCTTAGCGAAAGGTTTCTTGAGGGGAAAGCTGTAACTCTGTGAGATGATTTCACAGAACACAAAGAAGTTTCTCAGAAAGCTTCTTTCTCTATGTTATCGTAGGATATTTCCTTTGGCCCTATATTCTTCTAAGGGATCCGAAATATCTGTTCTCAGATTCCACAGAAATAAGGCTAGCAAAGAGATCCACGAAATACAGATGTAACTCTGTGAGATGAATTAAGAGAACACTAAGCAGTATCTCAGAAAGCTTCTTTCCAGATTTCATCTGAGATATATCCTTTTTCACCATAGCCCTCTATGCGCTTCCAAATATCACTTTGCCAATTCCACAAGAACTGTCTTAGCGTAAGGCTTCTTGAGGGGAAAGCTGTAACTCTGTGGGATGATTTCACAGAACACAAAGAAGTTACTCAGAAAGCTTCTTTCTCGTTGTTATCGGAGGATATTTCCTTTGGCCGTAGAGTCTTCAAAGGGATGCGAAATATCTGTCTCAGATTCCACAGAAATAAGGTAAGCAAAGAGATCCACGAATACAGATGTAATTCTGTGAGATGAATTCACAGAACACTAAGCAGTTTCTCAGAAAGCTTCTTTCCACATTTCATTTGAGGATATTTCCTTTTTCACAATAGCCCTCTATGTGCTACCAAATATCACTTTGCCAATTCCACAAGAACTGTCTTAGCGAAAGGTTTCTTGAGGGGAAAGCTGTAACTCTGTGAGATGATTTCACAGAACACAAAGAAGTTTCTCAGAAAGCTTCTTTCTCTATGTTATCGTAGGATATTTCCTTTGGCCCTATATTCTTCTAAGGGATCCGAAATATCTGTTCTCAGATTCCACAGAAATAAGGCTAGCAAAGAGATCCACGAAATACAGATGTAACTCTGTGAGATGAATTAAGAGAACACTAAGCAGTATCTCAGAAAGCTTCTTTCCAGATTTCATCTGAGATATATCCTTTTTCACCGTAGCCCTCTATGCGCTTCCAAATATCACTTTGCCAATTCCACAAGAACTGTCTTAGAGAAAGGCTTCTTGAGGGGAAAGCTGTAACTCTGTGAGATGATTTCACAGAAACCAAAGAAGATTCTCAGAAAGCTTATTTCTCTTTGATATCTGAGTTTATTTCCTTTGGCCCAATAGTCGTCAAAGGGATCCGAAATATCTGTTCTCAGATTCCACAGAAATAAGGCTAGCAAAGAGATCCACGAAATACAGATGTGACTCTCTCAGATGAATTAACAGAACACTAAGCAGTTTCTCAGAAAGCTTCTTTCCAGATTTCATCTGAGGATATTTCCTTTTTCAACATAGCTCTCTATGGGCTTACAAATATCACTTTGCCAATTCCACAAGAACTGTCTTAGCGAAAGGCATCTTGAGGGGAAGGCTGTAACTCTGTGAGATGATTTCACAGAACACAAAGAAGTTTCTCAGAAAGCTTCTTTCTCTTTGTTATCGGAGGATATTTCCTTTGGCCCTATAGTCTTCAAAGGGATCCGAAATACCTTTTCTCAAATTCCACAGAAATAAGGCTATCAAAGAGATCCATGAAATACAGATGTAACTCTGTGATATGAATTAACCGAACACTAAGCAGTTTCTCAGGAAGCTTCTTTCCAGATTTCATCTGAGGATATTTCCTTTTTCACCATAGCTCTCTATGGGCTTCCAAATATCACTTTGCCAATTCCACAAGAACTGTCTTAGCGAAAGGCTTCTGGAGGGGAAAGCTGTAACTCTGTGAGATGATTTCACAGAACACAAAGAAGTTTCTCAGAAAGCTTCTTTCTCTTTGTTTTCGGAGGATATTTCCTTTGGCCCTATAGTCTTCTAAGGGATCCGAAATATCTGTTCTCAGATTCCACAGAAATAAGTCTAGCAAAGAGATCCACGAAATACAGATGTAACTCTGTGAGATGAATTAACAGAACACTATGCAGTTTCTCAGAAAGCTTCTTTCCAGATTTCATCTGAGGATATTTCATTTTTCACCCCAGCCCTCTATGCGCTTCCAAATATCACTTTGCCCATTCCAAAAGAAATGTCTTAGCGAAAGGCTTCTTGAGGGGAAAGCTGTAACTCTGTGACATGATTTCACAGAACACAAAGAAGTTTCTCAGAAAGCTTCTTTCTCTTTGTTATCGGAGGATATTTCCTTTGGCCCTATAGTCTTCAAAGGGATCCGAAATATCTGTTCTCAAATTCCAAAGAAATAAGTCTAGCAAAGGGATCCACGAAATACAGATGTAACTCTGTGAGATGAATTAACAGAACACTAAGCAGTTTCTCAGAAAGCTTCTTTCCAGATTTCATCTTAGGATATTTCATTTTTCACCATAACCCTATAGGGGCTTGCAAATATCACTTTGCCAATTTCAGAAGAACTGTCTTAGCGAAAGGCTTCTTGAGGGGAAAGCTGTAACTCTGTGAGATGATTTCACAGAACACAAAGAAGTTTCTCAGAAAGCTTCTTTCTCTTTTTTATCGGAGGATATTTCCTTTGGCCCTATAGTCTTCGATGGGATCCGAAATATCTGTTCTTAGATTCCACAGAAATAAGGCTAGCAAAGAGATCCACGAAATACAGATGTAACTCTGTGAGATGAATTAACAGAACACTAAGCAGTTTCTCAGAAAGCTTCTTTCCAGACTTCCTCTGAGGATATTTCCTTTCTCCACATAGCCCTCTATGCGCTTCCAAATATCACTTTGCCAATTCCACAACAACTCTCTTAGCGAAACGCTTCTTGAGGGAAAAGCTGTAACTCTGTGAGATGATTTCACAGAACACAAAGAAGTTTCTCAGAAATCTTCTTTCTCGTTGTTATCGGAGGATATTTCCTTTTGCCGTAGATTCTTCAAAGAGAACAGAAATATCTGTTCCCAGATTCCACAGATATAAGTCTAGCAAAGAGATCCACGAAATACAGATGTAACTCTGTGAGATGAATTAACAGAACACTAAGCGGATTCTCAGAAAGCTTCTTTCCAGATTTCATCTAAGGATATTTCCTTTTTCACCATAGCCCTCTGTGGACTTCCAAATATCACTTTGCCAATTCCACAATAACTGTCTTAGCGAAAGTCTTCTTGAGGGGATAGCTGTAACTCTGTGAGATGATTTCACAGAACACAAAGAAGTTTCTCAGGAAGCTTCTTTCTCTTTGTTATCGGAGGATATTTCCTTTGGCCCTATAGTCTTCTAAGGGATCCGAAATATCTTTTCTCAAATTCCACAGAAATAAGGCTAGCAAAGAGATCCACGAAATACAGATGTAACTCTGTGAGATGAATTAAGAGAACACTAAGCAGTATCTCAGAAAGCTTCTTTCCAGATTTCATCTGAGATATATCCTTTTTCACCATAGCCCTCTATGGGCTTCCAAATATCACTTTACCAATTCCACAAGAACTGTCTTAGCGTAAGGCTTCTTGAGGGGAAAGCTGTAACTCTGTGGGATGATTTCACAGAACACAAAGAAGTTACTCAGAAAGCTTCTTTCTCGTTGTTATCAGAGGATATTTCCTTTGGCCGTAGAGTCTTCAAAGGGCTGCGAAATATCTGTTCTCAGATTCCACAGAAATAAGGTAAGCAAAGAGATCCACGAATACAGATGTAATTCTTTGAGATGAATTCACAGAACACTAAGCAGTTTCTCAGAAAGCTTCTTTCCACATTTCATTTGAGGATATTTCCTTTTTCACAATAGCCCTCTATGTGCTACCAAATATCACTTTGCCAATTCCACAAGAACTGTCTTAGCGAAAGGTTTCTTGAGGGGAAAGCTGTAACTCTGTGAGATGATTTCACAGAACACAAAGAAGTTTCTCAGAAAGCTTCTTTCTCTATGTTATCGTAGGATATTTCCTTTGGCCCTATATTCTTCTAAGGGATCCGAAATATCTGTTCTCAGATTCCACAGAAATAAGGCTAGCAAAGAGATCCACGAAATACAGATGTAACTCTGTGAGATGAATTAAGAGAACACTAAGCAGTATCTCAGAAAGCTTCTTTCCAGATTTCATCTGAGATATATCCTTTTTCACCATAGCCCTCTATGCGCTTCCAAATATCACTTTGCCAATTCCACAAGAACTGTCTTAGCGTAAGGCTTCTTGAGGGGAAAGCTGTAACTCTGTGGGATGATTTCACAGAACACAAAGAAGTTACTCAGAAAGCTTCTTTCTCGTTGTTATCGGAGGATATTTCCTTTGGCCGTAGAGTCTTCAAAGGGATGCGAAATATCTGTCTCAGATTCCACAGAAATAAGGTAAGCAAAGAGATCCACGAATACAGATGTAATTCTGTGAGATGAATTCACAGAACACTAAGCAGTTTCTCAGAAAGCTTCTTTCCACATTTCATTTGAGGATATTTCCTTTTTCACAATAGCCCTCTATGTGCTACCAAATATCACTTTGCCAATTCCACAAGAACTGTCTTAGCGAAAGGTTTCTTGAGGGGAAAGCTGTAACTCTGTGAGATGATTTCACAGAACACAAAGAAGTTTCTCAGAAAGCTTCTTTCTCTATGTTATCGTAGGATATTTCCTTTGGCCCTATATTCTTCTAAGGGATCCGAAATATCTGTTCTCAGATTCCACAGAAATAAGGCTAGCAAAGAGATCCACGAAATACAGATGTAACTCTGTGAGATGAATTAAGAGAACACTAAGCAGTATCTCAGAAAGCTTCTTTCCAGATTTCATCTGAGATATATCCTTTTTCACCGTAGCCCTCTATGCGCTTCCAAATATCACTTTGCCAATTCCACAAGAACTGTCTTAGAGAAAGGCTTCTTGAGGGGAAAGCTGTAACTCTGTGAGATGATTTCACAGAAACCAAAGAAGATTCTCAGAAAGCTTATTTCTCTTTGATATCTGAGTTTATTTCCTTTGGCCCAATAGTCGTCAAAGGGATCCGAAATATCTGTTCTCAGATTCCACAGAAATAAGGCTAGCAAAGAGATCCACGAAATACAGATGTGACTCTCTCAGATGAATTAACAGAACACTAAGCAGTTTCTCAGAAAGCTTCTTTCCAGATTTCATCTGAGGATATTTCCTTTTTCAACATAGCTCTCTATGGGCTTACAAATATCACTTTGCCAATTCCACAAGAACTGTCTTAGCGAAAGGCATCTTGAGGGGAAGGCTGTAACTCTGTGAGATGATTTCACAGAACACAAAGAAGTTTCTCAGAAAGCTTCTTTCTCTTTGTTATCGGAGGATATTTCCTTTGGCCCTATAGTCTTCAAAGGGATCCGAAATACCTTTTCTCAAATTCCACAGAAATAAGGCTATCAAAGAGATCCATGAAATACAGATGTAACTCTGTGATATGAATTAACCGAACACTAAGCAGTTTCTCAGGAAGCTTCTTTCCAGATTTCATCTGAGGATATTTCCTTTTTCACCATAGCTCTCTATGGGCTTCCAAATATCACTTTGCCAATTCCACAAGAACTGTCTTAGCGAAAGGCTTCTGGAGGGGAAAGCTGTAACTCTGTGAGATGATTTCACAGAACACAAAGAAGTTTCTCAGAAAGCTTCTTTCTCTTTGTTTTCGGAGGATATTTCCTTTGGCCCTATAGTCTTCTAAGGGATCCGAAATATCTGTTCTCAGATTCCACAGAAATAAGTCTAGCAAAGAGATCCACGAAATACAGATGTAACTCTGTGAGATGAATTAACAGAACACTATGCAGTTTCTCAGAAAGCTTCTTTCCAGATTTCATCTGAGGATATTTCATTTTTCACCCCAGCCCTCTATGCGCTTCCAAATATCACTTTGCCCATTCCAAAAGAAATGTCTTAGCGAAAGGCTTCTTGAGGGGAAAGCTGTAACTCTGTGACATGATTTCACAGAACACAAAGAAGTTTCTCAGAAAGCTTCTTTCTCTTTGTTATCGGAGGATATTTCCTTTGGCCCTATAGTCTTCAAAGGGATCCGAAATATCTGTTCTCAAATTCCAAAGAAATAAGTCTAGCAAAGGGATCCACGAAATACAGATGTAACTCTGTGAGATGAATTAACAGAACACTAAGCAGTTTCTCAGAAAGCTTCTTTCCAGATTTCATCTGAGGATATTTCCTTTTTCACCATAGCCCTCAAAGGGCTTCCAAATATCACTTTGCCAATTCCACAAGAACCGTCTTAGCGAAAGGCTTCTTGAGGGGAGAGATGTAACTCTGTGAGATGATTTCACAGAACACAAAGAAGTTTCTCAGAAAGCTTCTTTCTCTTTGATATCTGAGTTTATTTCCTTTGGCCCTATAGTCTTCAAAGGGATCCGAAATATCTGTTCTCAGATTCCACAGAAATAAGGCTAGCAAAGAGATCCACGAAATACAGATGTAACTCTGTGAGATGAATTAACACAACACTAAGCAGTTTCTCAGAAAGCTTCTTTCTAGATTTCATCTGAGGATATTTCCTTTTTCACCATAGCCCTCTAAGGGCTTCCAAATATCACTTTGCCAATTCCACAAGAACTGTCTTAGAGAAAGGCTTCTTGAGGGGAAAGATGTAACTCTATGAGATGATTTCACAGAACACAAAGATGTTTCTCAGAAAGCTTCTTTCTCTTTTATATCTGAGTATGTTTCCTTTGGCCCTATAGTCTTCAAAGGGATCCGAAATATCTGTTCTCAGATTCCACAGAAATAAGGCTAGCAAAGAGATCCACAAAATACAGATGTAACTCTGTGAGATGAATTAACACAACACCAAGGAGTTTCTCAGAAAGCTTCTTTCTAGATTTCATCTGAGGATATTTCCTTTTTCACCATAGCCCTCTAAGGGCTTCCAAATATCACTTTGCCAATTCCACAAGAACTGTCCTAGCGAAAGACTTCTTGAGGGGAAAGATGTAACTCTGTGAGATGATTTCACAGAACACAAGGAAGTTTCTCAGAGAGCTTCTTTCTCTTTGTTATCGGAGGATATTTCCTTGGGCCCTAGTGTCTTCTAAGGGATGCGAAACATCTGTTCTCAGATTCCACAGAAATAAGCCTAGCAAAGAGATCCACGAAATACAGATGTAACTCTGTGAGATGAATTAACAGAACACTAAGCAGTTTCTCAGAAAGCTTCATTCCAGATTTCATCTGAGGATATTTCCTTTTTCACCATAGCCCTCTAAGGGCTTCCAAATATCACTTTGCCAATTCCACAAGAACAGTCTTAGCGAATGGCTTCTTGAGGGGACTCTGTGAGATGATTTCACAGAACACAAAGAAGTTTCTCAGAAAGCTTCTTTCTCTTTGATATCTGAGTTTATTTCCTTTGGCCCTATAGTCTTCAAAGGGATCCGAAATATCTGTTCTCAGATTCCACAGAAATAAGGCTAGCAAATATATCCACGAAATACAGATGTAACTCTGTGAGATGAATTAACAGAACACTAAGCAGTTTCTCAGAAAGCTTCTTTCCAGATTTCATCTGAGGATATTTCCTTTTTCACCGTAGCCCTCTAAGAGCTTCCAAATATCACTTTGCCAATTCCACAAGAACTGTCTTAGCGAAAGGCTTCTTGAGGGGAAAGATGTAACTCTGTGAGATGATTTCACAGAACACAAAGAAGTTTCTCAGAAAGTTTCTTTCTCTTTGATATCTCAGTTTATTTCCTTTGGCCCTATAGTATTCAAAGGTATCCGAAATATCTGTTCTCAAATTCCACAGAAATAAGGCTAGCAAAGAGATCCACGAAATACAGATGTAACTCTGTGAGATGAATTAACCGAACACTAAGCATTTTCTCAGAAAGCTACTTTCCAGATTTCATCTGAGGATATTTCCTTTTTCCTCATAGACCACTATGCGCCTCCAAATATCACTTTGCCAATTCCACAAGAACTGTCTTAGCGAAAGGCTTCTTGAGGGGAAAGCTGTAACTCTGTGAGATGATTTCACAGAAACCAAAGTAGTTTCTCAGAAAGCTTATTTCTCTTTGCTATCGGAGTTTATTTTCTTTGGCCCTATAGTCTTCAAAGGGATCTGAAATATCTGTCGTCAGATTCCACAGAAATAAGGCTAGCAAAGAGATCCACGAAATACAGATGTAACTCTGTGAGATGAATTAACAGAACACTAAGCATTTTCTCAGAAGGCTTCTTTCCAGATTTCATCTGAGGATATTTCCTTTTTCACCATAGCCCTCTATGCGCTTCCAAATATCACTTTGCCAATTCCACGAGAACTGTCTTAGCGAAAGGCTTCTTGAGGGGAAAGCTGTAACTCTGTGAGATGATTTCAGAGAACACAAAGAAGTTTCTCAGAAAGCTTTTTTCTCTTTGTTATCGGAGGATATTTCCTTTGGCCGTAGAGTCTTCAAGGGATCCGAAATATCTGTTCTTAGAATCCACAGAAATAAGGCTAGCAAAGAGATCCACGAAATACTGATGTAACTCTGTGAGATGAATTAACAGAACACTATGCAGTTTCTCAGAAAGCTTCTTACCAGATTTCATCTGAGGATATTTCATTTTTCACCGTAGCCCTCTATGCGCTTCCAAATATCACTTTGCCTATTCCAAAAGAACTGTCTTAGCGAAAGGCTTCTTGAGGGGAAAGCTGTAACTCTGTGAGATGATTTCACAGAACACAAAGAAGTTTCTCAGAAAGCTTCTTTCTCGTTGTTATCGGAGGATATTTCCTTTGGCCCTATAGTCTTCAAAGGTATCCGAAATATCTGTTCTCAAATTCCAAAGAAATAAGGCTAGCAAGGATTTCCACGAAATACAGATGTAAATCTGTGACATGAATTAACCGAACACTAAGCAGTTTCTCGGAAAGCTTCTTCCAGACTTCATCTGAGGATATTTCCTTTTTCCACATAGCCCTCATTGCGCTTCCAAATATCACTTTCCCAAATCCACAACAACTGTCTTAGCGAAAGGCTTCTTGAGTGGAAAGCTGTAACTCTGCGAGATGACTTCACAGAACACAAAGAAGTTTCTCAGAAAGCTTCTTTTCTTTGATATCTGAGTTTATTTCCTTTGGCCCTATAGTCTTCAAAGGGATCCGAAATATCTGCTCTCAGATTCCAAAGAAATAAGGCTAGCAAAGAGATCCACGAAATACAGATGTAACTCTGTGAGATGAATTAGCAGAACACTAAGCAGTTTCTCAGAAGGCTTCTTTACAGTTTTCATATGAGGATATTTCCTTTTTCACCATAGACCTCTATGGGCTTCCAAACATCACTTTGCCAATTCCACAAGAACTGTCTTAGCGAACGGCTTCTTGAGAGGAAAGCCGTAACTCTGTGAGATGATTTCAAAGAACACAAAGATGTTTCTGTGAAAGCTTCTTTCTCTTTGTTATCGGAGGATATTTCCTTTGGCCCTATAGTCTTTAAACGGATCCGAAATATCTGTTGTCAGATTCCACAGAAATAAGGCTAGCAAAGAGATCCACGAAATACAGATGTAACTCTGTGAGATGAATTAACAGAACACTAAGCAGTTTCTCAGAAAGCTTCTTTCCAGATTTCATCTGGGGATATTTCCTTTTTCACCATAGACCTCTATGCGCCTCCAAATATCACTTTGCCAATTCCACAAGAACCGTCTTAGCGAAAGGCTTCTTGAGGGGAAAGCTGTAACTCCGTGAGATGATTTCACAGAACACAAAGAAGTTTCTCAAAAAGCTTCTTTCTCTTGGTTATTGGAGGATATTTCCTTTGGCCCTATTGTCTTCTAAGGGATCCGAAATATCTGTTCTCAGATTCCACAGAAATAAGGCTAGCAAAGAGATCCACGAAATACAGATGTAACTCTGTGAGATGAATTAACAGAACACTAAGCAGTTTCTCAGAAAGCTTCTATCCAAATTTCATCTAAGGATAATTCCTTTTTCACCATAGCCATCTAGGGGCTTCCAAATATCACTTTGCCAATTCCACAAGAACTGTCTTAGCGAAAGGCTTCTTGAGGAGAAAGCTGAAACTCTGTGAGATGATTTCACAGAACACAAAGAAGTTTCTCAGAAAGCTTCTTTCTCTTTGTTATCGGAGAATATTTCCTTTGGCCCTAGAGTCTTCTAAGGGATCCGAAATATCTGTTCTCAGATTCCACAGAAATAAGGCTAGGAAAGAGATTCACGAAATACAGATGTAACTCTGTGAGATTAATTAACAGAACACCAAGCATTTTCTCAGAAAGCTACTTTCCAGATTTCATCTGAGGATATTTCCTTTTTCATCATAGACCACTATGCGCCTCCAAATATCACTTTGCCAATTCCACAAGAACTGTATTAGCAAAAGGCTTCTTGAGGGGAAAGCTGTAACTCTGTGAGATGATTTCACAGAAACCAAAGTAGTTTCTCAGAAAGCTTATTTCTCTTTGCTATCGGAGTTTATTTCCTTTGGCCCTATAGTCTTCAAAGGGATCCGATATATCTGTCCTCAGATTCCACAGAAATAAGGGTAGCAAAGAGATCCACGAAATACAGATGTAACTCTGTGAGATGAATTAACAGAACACTAAGGATTTTCTCAGAAGGCTTCTTTCCAGATTTCATCTGAGGATATTTCCTTTTTCACCATAGCCCTCTATGCGCTTCCAAATATCACTTTGCCAATTCCACAAGAACTGTTTTAGCGAAAGGCTTCTTGAGGGGAAAGCTGTAACTCTGTGAGATGATTTCAGAGAACACAAAGAAGTTTCTCAGAAAGCTTTTTTCTCTTTGTTATCGGAGGATATTTCCTTTGGCCGTAGAGTCTTCAAGGAATCCGAAATATCTGTTCTCAGAGTCCACAGAAATAAGGCTAGCAAAGAGATACACGAAATACTGATGTAACTGTGTGAGATGAATTAACAGAACACTATGCAGTTTCTCAGAAAGCTTCTTTCCAGATTTCATCTGAGGATATTTCATTTTTCACCGTAGCCCTCTATGCGCTTCCAAATATCACTTTGCCTATTCCAAAAGATCTGTCTTAGCGAAAGGCTTCTTGAGGGGAAAGCTGTAACTCTGTGAGATGATTTCACAGAACACAAAGAAGTTTCTCAGAAAGCTTCTTTCTCGTTGTTATCGGAGGATATTTCCTTTGGCCGTAGAGTCTTCAAAGGGATCCGAAATATCTGTTCTCAGATTCCACAGAAATAAGGCTAGCAAAGAGATCCACGAAATACAGATGTAACTCTGTGAGATGAATTAACAGAACACTAAGCAGTTTCTCAGAAAGCTTCTTTCCAGATTTCATCTGAGGATATTTCCTTTTTCACCATAGCCCTCTATGGGCTTCCAAATATAACTGACAATTCCACGAGAACGGTCTTAAAGAAAGTCTTCTGGAGGGGAAAGCTGTAACTCTGTGAGATGATTTCACAGAAACCAAAGACGTTTCTCAGAAAGCTTATTTCTCTTTGATATCGGAGTTTATTTCCTTTGGCCCTATAGTCTTCAAAGGGATCCGAAATATCTGTTCTCAGATTCCACAGAAATAAGGCTAGCAAAGAGATCCACGATATACAGGTGTAACTCTGTGAGATGAATTAACAGAACACTAAGCAGTTTCTCAGAAAGCTTCTTTCCAGATTTCATCTGAGGATATTTTCTTTTTCACCATAGCCCTATATGCGATTCCAAGTATCACTTTGCCAATTTCTCAAGAACTGTCTTAGCGAAAGGCTTCTTGAGGGGAAAGCTGTAACTCTGTGAGATGATTTCACAGAACACAAAGAAGTTTCTCAGAAAGCTTCTTTCTCTTTGTTATCGGAGGATATTTCCTTTGGCCCTATAGTCTTCAAAGGGATCCGAAATATCTGTTCTCAAATTCCACAGAAATAAGGCTAGCAAGGAGATCCACGAAACACAGATGTAACTCTGTGAGGTGAATTAACAGAACACTAAGCAGTTTCTCAGAAAGCTTCTTTCCAGACTTCATCTGAGGATATTTCCTTTTTCCACATAGCCCTCTTTGTGCTTCCAAATATCACTTTGCCAATTCCACAACAACTGTCTTAGCGTAAGGCTTCTTGAGGGGAAAGCTGTAACTCTGTGAGATGATTTCACAGAAAACAAAGAAGATTCTCATATAGTTTCTTTCTCTTTGTTATCGGAGGGTATTTCCTTTGGCCCTATAGACTTCTAAGGGATCCGAAATATCTGTTCTTAGATTTCACAGAAATAAGGCTAGCAAAGAGATCCACCAAATACAGACGTAACTCTGTGAAATGAATTAACAGAACACTAAGCAGTTTCTCAGAAAGCTTCTTTCCAAATTTCATCTGAGGATATTTCCTTTTTCACCCTAGACCACTATGCGCCTCCAAATATCACTTTGCCAATTCCACAAGAACTGTCTTAGCGAAAGGCTTCTTGAAGGGAAAGCTGTAACTCTGTGTGATGATTTCACAGAAACCGAAGTAGTTTCTCAGAAAGCTTCTTTCTCTTTGATATCGGAGTTTATTTCCTTTGGCCCTAAAGTCTTCAAAGGGATCCGAAATATCTGTTCTCAGATTCCACAGAAATAAGGCTAGCAAAGAGATCCACGAAATACAGATGTAACTCTGTGAGATGAATTAACAGAACACTAACCAGTTTCTCAGCAGGCCTCTTTCCAGATTTCATCTGGGGATATTTCCTTTTTCACCATAGCCCTCTATGCGCTTCCAAATATCACTTTGCCAATTCCACAAGAACTGTCTTAGCGAAAGGCTTCTTGAGGGGAAAGCTGTAACTCTGTGAGATGATTTCACAGAACACAAAGAAGTTTCTCAGAAAGCTTCTTTCTCTTTGTTATCGGAGGATATTTCCTTTGGCCCTATAGTCTTCTATGGGATCGGAAATATCTGTTCTCAGATTCCACAGAAATAAGGCTGGCAAAGAGATCCACGAAATACAGATGTAACTCTGTGAGATGAATTAACAGAACACTAAGCAGTTTCTCAGAAACCTTCTTTCCAGGTTTCATCTGAGGATATTTCCTTTTTCACCATAGCCCTCTATGTGCTTCCAAATATCACTTTGCCAATTCCCCAAGAACTGTCTTATCGAAAGGCTTCTTGAGGGGAAAGCTGTAACTCTGTGAGATGATTTCACAGAACACAAAGAAGTTTCTCAGAGGGCTTCTTTCTCTTTGTTATCGGAGGATATTTCCTTCGGCCCTATAGTCTTCAATGGTATCCGAAATATCTGTTCTCAAATTCCACAGAAATAAGGCTAGCAAAGAGATCCACGAAATACAGATGTAACTCTGTGAAATGAATTTACCGAACACTAAGCAGTTTCTCAGAAAGCTTCTTCCAGACTTCATCTGAGGATATTTCCTTTTTCCACATAGCCCTCTATGCGCTTCCAAATATCACTTTGCCAATTCCACAACAACTGTCTTAGCGAAAGGCTTCTTGAGCGGAAAGCTGTAACTCTGTGAGATGATTTCACAGAACACTAAGAAGTTTCTCATAGAGCTTCTTTCCCTTTGTTATCGGAGGATATTTCCTTTGGCCCTATAGTCTTCTAAGGGATCCGAAATATCTGTCCTTAGATTCCACAGAAATAAGGCTAGCAAAGAGATCTACGAAATACCGATGTAACGCTGTGAGATGAATTAACAGAACACTAAGCAGTTTCTCAGAAAGCTTCTTTCCAGATTTCATCTGAGGATATTTCCTTTTTCACAATAACCCTCTATGGGCTTCCAAATATCACTTTGCCAATTCCACAAGAACTGTCTTAGCGAAAGCCTTCTTGAGGGGAATGCTGTAACTCTGTGAGATGATTTCACAGATCACAAAGAAGTATCTCAGAAAGCTTCTTTCTCATTGTTATCGGAGGATATTTCCTTTGGCCGTAGAGTCTTCAAAGGGAACCGAAATATCTGCTCTCAGATTCCTCAGAAATAAGGCTAGCAAAGAGATCCACGAAATACAGATGTAACTCTGTGAGATGAATTAACAGAACACTAAGCATTTTCTGAGAAAGCTTCTTTCCAGATTTCATCTGAGGATATTTCCTTTTTCAACATAGCACCCTATGGGTCTTCAAATATCAATTTGCCAATTCCACAACAACTGTCTTAGCGAAAAGCTTCTTGATGGGAAAGCGGTAACTCTGTGAGATGATTTCACAGAACCAAAGACGTTTCTCAGAAAGCTTCTTTCTCTTTGTTATCGGAGGATATTTCCTTTGGCCGTAAAGTCTTCAAAGGGATCCGAAATATCTGTTCTCAGATTCCACAGAAATAAGGCTAGCAAAGAGATCCACGAAATACAGATGTAACTCTGTGACATGAATTAACAGAACACTAAGCAGTTTCTCAGAATGCTTCTTTCCAGATTTCATCTAAGGATAATTCCTTTTTCACAATAGCCATCTAGGGGCTTCCAAATATCACTTTGCCAATTCCACAAGAACTGTCTTAGCGAAAGGCTTCTTGAGGGGAAAGCTGAAACTCTGTGAGATGATTTCACAGAACACAAAGAAGTTTCTCAGAAAGCTTCTTTCTCTTTGTTATCGGAGGATATTTCCTTTGGCCCTGTAGTCTTCTAAGGGATCCGAAATATCTGTTCTCAGATTCCAGAGAAATAAGGCTAGCAAAGAGATCCACGAAATACTGATGTAACTCTGTGAGATGAATTAACAGAACACTAAACAGTTTCTCAGAAAGCTTCTTTCCAGATTTCATCTGAGGATATTTCATTTTTCACCATAGCCCTTTAGGCGCTTCCAAATATCACTTTGCCAATTCCAAAAGAACTGACTTAGCGAAAGGCTTCTTAAGGGGAACTCTCTAATTCTGTGAGATGATTTCACAGAACACAAAGATGTTTCTCAGAAAGCTTCTTTCTCTTTGTTATCGGAGGATATTTCCTTTGGCCCTATAGTCTTCCATGGGATCCGAAATATCTGTACTCAGATTCCAAAGAAATAACCCTAGCAAAGAGATCCACGAAATACAGATGTAACTCTGTGAGATGAATTAACAGAACACTAAGCAGTTTCTCAGAAAGCTTCTTTCCAGATTTCATCTGAGGTTATTTTCTTTTTAACCATAGCCCCCTATGCGATTCCAAGTATCACTTTGCCAATTTCTCAAGAACTGTCTTAGCGAAAGGCTTCTTGTGGGGAAAGCTGTAACTCTGTGAGATGATTTCACAGAACACAAAGAAGTTTCTCAGAAAGCTTCTTTGTCTTTGTTATCGGAGGATATTTCCTTTGGCCCTATAGTCTTCAAAGGGATCCGAAATATCTGTTCTCAGATTCCACAGAAATAAGGATAGCAAAGAGATCCACGAAATACAGACGTAACTCTGTGAGATGAATTAACAGAACACTAAGCAGTTTCTCAGAAAGCTTCTTTCCAGATTTCATCTCAGGATATTTCCTTTTTCAACATAGCCATCTATGGGCTTCCAAATATCACTTTTCCAATTCCACAAGAACTGTCTTATCGAAAGGCTTTTTTGAGGGGAAAGCTGTAACTCTGTGAGATGATTTCACAGAACACAAGAAGATTCTCAGAAAGCTTCTTTCTCGTTGTTATCGGAGGATATTTCCTTTGGCCCTAGACCATTCTAAGGGATCCGAAATATCTGTTCTCAGATTCCACAGAAATAAGGCTAGCAAAGAGATCCACGAAATACAGATGTAACTCTGTGAGATGAATTAACAGAACACTAAGCAGTTTCTCCGAAACCTTCTTTCCAGGTTTCATCTGAGGACATTTCCTTTTTCACCATAGCCCTCTATGTGCTTCCAAATATCACTTTGCCAATTCCCCAAGAACTGTCTTAGCGAAAGGCTTCTTGAGGGGAAAGCTGTAACTCTGTGAGATGATTTCACAGAACACAAAGAAGTTTCTCAGTGGGCTTCTTTCTCTTTGTTATCGGAGGATATTTCCTTCGGCCCCATAGCCTTCAAAGGTATCCGAAATATCTGTTCTCAAATTCCACAGAAATAAGGCTAGCAAAGAGATCCACGAAATACAGATGTAATTCTGTGACATGAATTTACCGAACACTAAGCAGTTTTTCAGAAAGCTTCTTCCAGACTTCATCTGAGGATATTTCCTTTTTCCACATAGCCCTCTATGCGCTTCCAAATATCACTTTGCCAATTCCACAACAACTGTCTTAGCGAAAGGCTTCTTGAGCGGAAAGCTGTAACTCTGTGAGATGATTTCACAGAACACAAAGAAGTTTCTCAGAAAGCTTCTTTCTCTTTGTTATCGGAGGATATTTCCTTTGGCCCTATAGTCTTCAAAGGGATCCGAAAGATCTCTTCTCAGTTTCCACAGAAATAAGGCTAGCAAAGAGATCCACGAAATACAGATGTAACTCTGTGAGATGAATTAACAGAACACTAAGCAGTTTCTCAGAAAGGTTCAATCCACATTTCATCTAAGGATAATTCCTTTTTCACAATAGCCATCTAGGGGCTTCCAAATATCACTTTGCCAATTCCACAAGAACTGTCTTAGAGAAAGGCTTCTTGAGGGGAAAGCTGTAACTCTGTGAGATGATTTCACAGAAACCAAAGAAGATTCTCAGAAAGCTTATTTCTCTTTGATATCTGAGTTTATTTCCTTTGGCCCTATAGTCGTCAAAGGGATCCGAAATATCTGTTCTCAGATTCCACAGAAATAAGGCTAGCAAAGAGATCCACGAAATACAGATGTGACTCTCTCAGATGAATTAACAGAACACTAAGCAGTTTCTCAGAAAGCTTCTTTCCAGATTTCATCTGAGGATATTTCCTTTTTCAACATAGCTCTCTATGGGCTTACAAATATCACTTTGCCAATTCCACAAGAACTGTCTTAGCGAAAGGCTTCTTGTGGGGAAAGCTGTAACTGTGTGAGATGTTTTCAGAGAACACAAAGAAGTTTCTCAGAAAGCTTCTTTCTCTTTGTTATCGGAGGATATTTCCTTTGGCCCTATAGTCTTCAAAGGGATCCGAAATATCTGTTCTCAGATTCCACAGAAATAAGGCTAGCAAAGAGATCCACGAAATACAGATGTAACGCTGTGAGATGAATTAACAGAACACTAAGCAGTTTCTCAGAAAGCTTCTTTCCAGATTTAATCTGAGGATATTTCCTTTTTCACCATAGCCCTCAAAGGGCTTCCAAATATCACTTTGCCAATTCCACAAGAACCGTCTTAGCGAAAGGATTCTTGAGGGGAGAGATGTAACTCTGTGAGATGATTTCACAGAACACAAAGAAGTTTCTCAGAAAGCTTCTTTCTCTTTGATATCTGAGTTTATTTCCTTTGGCCCTATAGTCTTCAAAGGGATCCGAAATATCTGTTCTCAGATTCCACAGAAATAAGGCTAGCAAAGAGATCCACGAAATACAGATGTAACTCTGTGAGATGAATTAACACAACACTAAGCAGTTTCTCAGAAAGCTTCTTTCTAGATTTCATCTGAGGATATTTCCTTTTTCACCATAGCCCTCTAAGGGCTTCCAAATATCACTTTGCCAATTCCACAAGAACTGTCTTAGAGAAAGGCTTCTTGAGGGGAAAGATGTAACTCTATGAGATTATTTCACAGAACACAAAGATGTTTCTCAGAAAGCTTCTTTCTCTTTTATATCTGAGTATGTTTCCTTTGGCCCTATAGTCTTCAAAGGGATCCGAAATATCTGTTCTCAGATTCCACAGAAATAAGGCTAGCAAAGAGATCCACAAAATACAGATGTAACTCTGTGAGATGAATTAACACAACACCAAGGAGTTTCTCAGAAAGCTTCTTTCTAGATTTCATCTGAGGATATTTCCTTTTTCACCATAGCCCTCTAAGGGCTTCCAAATATCACTTTGCCAATTCCACAAGAACTGTCCTAGCGAAAGACTTCTTGAGGGGAAAGATGTAACTCTGTGAGATGATTTCACAGAACACAAGGAAGTTTCTCAGAGAGCTTCTTTCTCTTTGTTATCGGAGGATATTTCCTTGGGCCCTAGTGTCTTCTAAGGGATGCGAAACATCTGTTCTCAGATTCCACAGAAATAAGCCTAGCAAAGAGATCCACGAAATACAGATGTAACTCTGTGAGATGAATTAACAGAACACTAAGCAGTTTCTCAGAAAGCTTCATTCCAGATTTCATCTGAGGATATTTCCTTTTTCACCATAGCCCTCTAAGGGCTTCCAAATATCACTTTGCCAATTCCACAAGAACAGTCTTAGCGAATGGCTTCTTGAGGGGACTCTGTGAGATGATTTCACAGAACACAAAGAAGTTTCTCAGAAAGCTTCTTTCTCTTTGATATCTGAGTTTATTTCCTTTGGCCCTATAGTCTTCAAAGGGATCCGAAATATCTGTTCTCAGATTCCACAGAAATAAGGCTAGCAAATATATCCACGAAATACAGATGTAACTCTGTGAGATGAATTAACAGAACACTAAGCAGTTTCTCAGAAAGCTTCTTTCCAGATTTCATCTGAGGATATTTCCTTTTTCACCGTAGCCCTCTAAGAGCTTCCAAATATCACTTTGCCAATTCCACAAGAACTGTCTTAGCGAAAGGCTTCTTGAGGGGAAAGATGTAACTCTGTGAGATGATTTCACAGAACACAAAGAAGTTTCTCAGAAAGTTTCTTTCTCTTTGATATCTCAGTTTATTTCCTTTGGCCCTATAGTATTCAAAGGTATCCGAAATATCTGTTCTCAAATTCCACAGAAATAAGGCTAGCAAAGAGATCCACGAAATACAGATGTAACTCTGTGAGATGAATTAACCGAACACTAAGCATTTTCTCAGAAAGCTACTTTCCAGATTTCATCTGAGGATATTTCCTTTTTCCTCATAGACCACTATGCGCCTCCAAATATCACTTTGCCAATTCCACAAGAACTGTCTTAGCGAAAGGCTTCTTGAGGGGAAAGCTGTAACTCTGTGAGATGATTTCACAGAAACCAAAGTAGTTTCTCAGAAAGCTTATTTCTCTTTGCTATCGGAGTTTATTTTCTTTGGCCCTATAGTCTTCAAAGGGATCTGAAATATCTGTCGTCAGATTCCACAGAAATAAGGCTAGCAAAGAGATCCACGAAATACAGATGTAACTCTGTGAGATGAATTAACAGAACACTAAGCATTTTCTCAGAAGGCTTCTTTCCAGATTTCATCTGAGGATATTTCCTTTTTCACCATAGCCCTCTATGCGCTTCCAAATATCACTTTGCCAATTCCACGAGAACTGTCTTAGCGAAAGGCTTCTTGAGGGGAAAGCTGTAACTCTGTGAGATGATTTCAGAGAACACAAAGAAGTTTCTCAGAAAGCTTCTTTCTCTTTGTTATCGGAGGATATTTCCTTTGGCCGTAGAGTCTTCAAGGGATCCGAAATATCTGTTCTTAGAATCCACAGAAATAAGGCTAGCAAAGAGATCCACGAAATACTGATGTAACTCTGTGAGATGAATTAACAGAACACTATGCAGTTTCTCAGAAAGCCTCTTACCAGATTTCATCTGAGGATATTTCATTTTTCACCGTAGCCCTCTATGCGCTTCCAAATATCACTTTGCCTATTCCAAAAGAACTGTCTTAGCGAAAGGCTTCTTGAGGGGAAAGCTGTAACTCTGTGAGATGATTTCACAGAACACAAAGAAGTTTCTCAGAAAGCTTCTTTCTCGTTGTTATCGGAGGATATTTCCTTTGGCCCTATAGTCTTCAAAGGTATCCGAAATATCTGTTCTCAAATTCCAAAGAAATAAGGCTAGCAAGGATTTCCACGAAATACAGATGTAAATCTGTGACATGAATTAACCGAACACTAAGCAGTTTCTCGGAAAGCTTCTTCCAGACTTCATCTGAGGATATTTCCTTTTTCCACATAGCCCTCATTGCGCTTCCAAATATCACTTTCCCAAATCCACAACAACTGTCTTAGCGAAAGGCTTCTTGAGTGGAAAGCTGTAACTCTGCGAGATGACTTCACAGAACACAAAGAAGTTTCTCAGAAAGCTTCTTTTCTTTGATATCTGAGTTTATTTCCTTTGGCCCTATAGTCTTCAAAGGGATCCGAAATATCTGCTCTCAGATTCCAAAGAAATAAGGCTAGCAAAGAGATCCACGAAATACAGATGTAACTCTGTGAGATGAATTAGCAGAACACTAAGCAGTTTCTCAGAAGGCTTCTTTACAGTTTTCATATGAGGATATTTCCTTTTTCACCATAGACCTCTATGGGCTTCCAAACATCACTTTGCCAATTCCACAAGAACTGTCTTAGCGAACGGCTGCTTGAGAGGAAAGCCGTAACTCTGTGAGATGATTTCAAAGAACACAAAGATGTTTCTGTGAAAGCTTCTTTCTCTTTGTTATCGGAGGATATTTCCTTTGGCCCTATAGTCTTTAAACGGATCCGAAATATCTGTTGTCAGATTCCACAGAAATAAGGCTAGCAAAGAGATCCACGAAATACAGATGTAACTCTGTGAGATGAATTAACAGAACACTAAGCAGTTTCTCAGAAAGCTTCTTTCCAGATTTCATCTGGGGATATTTCCTTTTTCACCATAGACCTCTATGCGCCTCCAAATATCACTTTGCCAATTCCACAAGAACTGTCTTAGCGAAAGGCTTCTTGAGGGGAAAGCTGTAACTCCGTGAGATGATTTCACAGAACACAAAGAAGTTTCTCAAAAAGCTTCTTTCTCTTGGTTATTGGAGGATATTTCCTTTGGCCCTATTGTCTTCTAAGGGATCCGAAATATCTGTTCTCAGATTCCACAGAAATAAGGCTAGCAAAGAGATCCACGAAATACAGATGTAACTCTGTGAGATGAATTAACAGAACACTAAGCAGTTTCTCAGAAAGCTTCTATCCAAATTTCATCTAAGGATAATTCCTTTTTCACCATAGCCATCTAGGGGCTTCCAAATATCACTTTGCCAATTCCACAAGAACTGTCTTAGCGAAAGGCTTCTTGAGGAGAAAGCTGAAACTCTGTGAGATGATTTCACAGAACACAAAGAAGTTTCTCAGAAAGCTTCTTTCTCTTTGTTATCGGAGAATATTTCCTTTGGCCCTAGAGTCTTCTAAGGGATCCGAAATATCTGTTCTCAGATTCCACAGAAATAAGGCTAGGAAAGAGATTCACGAAATACAGATGTAACTCTGTGAGATTAATTAACAGAACACCAAGCATTTTCTCAGAAAGCTACTTTCCAGATTTCATCTGAGGATATTTCCTTTTTCATCATAGACCACTATGCGCCTCCAAATATCACTTTGCCAATTCCACAAGAACTGTATTAGCAAAAGGCTTCTTGAGGGGAAAGCTGTAACTCTGTGAGATGATTTCACAGAAACCAAAGTAGTTTCTCAGAAAGCTTATTTCTCTTTGCTATCGGAGTTTATTTCCTTTGGCCCTATAGTCTTCAAAGGGATCCGATATATCTGTCCTCAGATTCCACAGAAATAAGGGTAGCAAAGAGATCCACGAAATACAGATGTAACTCTGTGAGATGAATTAACAGAACACTAAGGATTTTCTCAGAAGGCTTCTTTCCAGATTTCATCTGAGGATATTTCCTTTTTCACCATAGCCCTCTATGCGCTTCCAAATATCACTTTGCCAATTCCACAAGAACTGTTTTAGCGAAAGGCTTCTTGAGGGGAAAGCTGTAACTCTGTGAGATGATTTCAGAGAACACAAAGAAGTTTCTCAGAAAGCTTTTTTCTCTTTGTTATCGGAGGATATTTCCTTTGGCCGTAGAGTCTTCAAGGAATCCGAAATATCTGTTCTCAGAGTCCACAGAAATAAGGCTAGCAAAGAGATACACGAAATACTGATGTAACTGTGTGAGATGAATTAACAGAACACTATGCAGTTTCTCAGAAAGCTTCTTTCCAGATTTCATCTGAGGATATTTCATTTTTCACCGTAGCCCTCTATGCGCTTCCAAATATCACTTTGCCTATTCCAAAAGATCTGTCTTAGCGAAAGGCTTCTTGAGGGGAAAGCTGTAACTCTGTGAGATGATTTCACAGAACACAAAGAAGTTTCTCAGAAAGCTTCTTTCTCGTTGTTATCGGAGGATATTTCCTTTGGCCGTAGAGTCTTCAAAGGGATCCGAAATATCTGTTCTCAGATTCCACAGAAATAAGGCTAGCAAAGAGATCCACGAAATACAGATGTAACTCTGTGAGATGAATTAACAGAACACTAAGCAGTTTCTCAGAAAGCTTCTTTCCAGATTTCATCTGAGGATATTTCCTTTTTCACCATAGCCCTCTATGGGCTTCCAAATATAACTGACAATTCCACGAGAACGGTCTTAAAGAAAGTCTTCTGGAGGGGAAAGCTGTAACTCTGTGAGATGATTTCACAGAAACCAAAGACGTTTCTCAGAAAGCTTATTTCTCTTTGATATCGGAGTTTATTTCCTTTGGCCCTATAGTCTTCAAAGGGATCCGAAATATCTGTTCTCAGATTCCACAGAAATAAGGCTAGCAAAGAGATCCACGATATACAGGTGTAACTCTGTGAGATGAATTAACAGAACACTAAGCAGTTTCTCAGAAAGCTTCTTTCCAGATTTCATCTGAGGATATTTTCTTTTTCACCATAGCCCTATATGCGATTCCAAGTATCACTTTGCCAATTTCTCAAGAACTGTCTTAGCGAAAGGCTTCTTGAGGGGAAAGCTGTAACTCTGTGAGATGATTTCACAGAACACAAAGAAGTTTCTCAGAAAGCTTCTTTCTCTTTGTTATCGGAGGATATTTCCTTTGGCCCTATAGTCTTCAAAGGGATCCGAAATATCTGTTCTCAAATTCCACAGAAATAAGGCTAGCAAGGAGATCCACGAAACACAGATGTAACTCTGTGAGGTGAATTAACAGAACACTAAGCAGTTTCTCAGAAAGCTTCTTTCCAGACTTCATCTGAGGATATTTCCTTTTTCCACATAGCCCTCTTTGTGCTTCCAAATATCACTTTGCCAATTCCACAACAACTGTCTTAGCGTAAGGCTTCTTGAGGGGAAAGCTGTAACTCTGTGAGATGATTTCACAGAAAACAAAGAAGATTCTCATATAGTTTCTTTCTCTTTGTTATCGGAGGGTATTTCCTTTGGCCCTATAGACTTCTAAGGGATCCGAAATATCTGTTCTTAGATTTCACAGAAATAAGGCTAGCAAAGAGATCCACCAAATACAGACGTAACTCTGTGAAATGAATTAACAGAACACTAAGCAGTTTCTCAGAAAGCTTCTTTCCAAATTTCATCTGAGGATATTTCCTTTTTCACCCTAGACCACTATGCGCCTCCAAATATCACTTTGCCAATTCCACAAGAACTGTCTTAGCGAAAGGCTTCTTGAAGGGAAAGCTGTAACTCTGTGTGATGATTTCACAGAAACCGAAGTAGTTTCTCAGAAAGCTTCTTTCTCTTTGATATCGGAGTTTATTTCCTTTGGCCCTAAAGTCTTCAAAGGGATCCGAAATATCTGTTCTCAGATTCCACAGAAATAAGGCTAGCAAAGAGATCCACGAAATACAGATGTAACTCTGTGAGATGAATTAACAGAACACTAACCAGTTTCTCAGCAGGCCTCTTTCCAGATTTCATCTGGGGATATTTCCTTTTTCACCATAGCCCTCTATGCGCTTCCAAATATCACTTTGCCAATTCCACAAGAACTGTCTTAGCGAAAGGCTTCTTGAGGGGAAAGCTGTAACTCTGTGAGATGATTTCACAGAACACAAAGAAGTTTCTCAGAGGGCTTCTTTCTCTTTGTTATCGGAGGATATTTCCTTCGGCCCTATAGTCTTCAATGGTATCCGAAATATCTGTTCTCAAATTCCACAGAAATAAGGCTAGCAAAGAGATCCACGAAATACAGATGTAACTCTGTGAAATGAATTTACCGAACACTAAGCAGTTTCTCAGAAAGCTTCTTCCAGACTTCATCTGAGGATATTTCCTTTTTCCACATAGCCCTCTATGCGCTTCCAAATATCACTTTGCCAATTCCACAACAACTGTCTTAGCGAAAGGCTTCTTGAGCGGAAAGCTGTAACTCTGTGAGATGATTTCACAGAACACTAAGAAGTTTCTCATAGAGCTTCTTTCCCTTTGTTATCGGAGGATATTTCCTTTGGCCCTATAGTCTTCTAAGGGATCCGAAATATCTGTCCTTAGATTCCACAGAAATAAGGCTAGCAAAGAGATCTACGAAATACCGAAGTAACGCTGTGAGATGAATTAACAGAACACTAAGCAGTTTCTCAGAAAGCTTCTTTCCAGATTTCATCTGAGGATATTTCCTTTTTCACAATAACCCTCTATGGGCTTCCAAATATCACTTTGCCAATTCCACAAGAACTGTCTTAGCGAAAGCCTTCTTGAGGGGAATGCTGTAACTCTGTGAGATGATTTCACAGATCACAAAGAAGTATCTCAGAAAGCTTCTTTCTCATTGTTATCGGAGGATATTTCCTTTGGCCGTAGAGTCTTCAAAGGGAACCGAAATATCTGCTCTCAGATTCCTCAGAAATAAGGCTAGCAAAGAGATCCACGAAATACAGATGTAACTCTGTGAGATGAATTAACAGAACACTAAGCATTTTCTGAGAAAGCTTCTTTCCAGATTTCATCTGAGGATATTTCCTTTTTCAACATAGCACCCTATGGGTCTTCAAATATCAATTTGCCAATTCCACAACAACTGTCTTAGCGAAAAGCTTCTTGATGGGAAAGCGGTAACTCTGTGAGATGATTTCACAGAACCAAAGACGTTTCTCAGAAAGCTTCTTTCTCTTTGTTATCGGAGGATATTTCCTTTGGCCGTAAAGTCTTCAAAGGGATCCGAAATATCTGTTCTCAGATTCCACAGAAATAAGGCTAGCAAAGAGATCCACGAAATACAGATGTAACTCTGTGACATGAATTAACAGAACACTAAGCAGTTTCTCAGAATGCTTCTTTCCAGATTTCATCTAAGGATAATTCCTTTTTCACAATAGCCATCTAGGGGCTTCCAAATATCACTTTGCCAATTCCACAAGAACTGTCTTAGCGAAAGGCTTCTTGAGGGGAAAGCTGAAACTCTGTGAGATGATTTCACAGAACACAAAGAAGTTTCTCAGAAAGCTTCTTTCTCTTTGTTATCGGAGGATATTTCCTTTGGCCCTGTAGTCTTCTAAGGGATCCGAAATATCTGTTCTCAGATTCCAGAGAAATAAGGCTAGCAAAGAGATCCACGAAATACTGATGTAACTCTGTGAGATGAATTAACAGAACACTAAACAGTTTCTCAGAAAGCTTCTTTCCAGATTTCATCTGAGGATATTTCATTTTTCACCATAGCCCTTTAGGCGCTTCCAAATATCACTTTGCCAATTCCAAAAGAACTGACTTAGCGAAAGGCTTCTTAAGGGGAACTCTCTAATTCTGTGAGATGATTTCACAGAACACAAAGATGTTTCTCAGAAAGCTTCTTTCTCTTTGTTATCGGAGGATATTTCCTTTGGCCCTATAGTCTTCCATGGGATCCGAAATATCTGTACTCAGATTCCAAAGAAATAACCCTAGCAAAGAGATCCACGAAATACAGATGTAATTCTGTGAGATGAATTAACAGAACACTAAGCAGTTTCTCAGAAAGCTTCTTTACAGACTTCATCTGAGGATATTTCCTTTTTCCACATAGTCCTCTATGCGCTTCCAAATATCACTTTGCCAATTCCACAACAATTGTCTTAGCGAAAAGCTTCTTGAGGGGAAAGCTGTAACTCTGTGAGATGATTTCACAGAACACAAAGAAGTTTCTCAGAAAGCTTCTTTCTCGTTGTTATCAGAGGATATTTCCTTTGGCCGTAGAGTCTTCAAAGGGATCCGAAATATCTGTTCTCAGATTCCACAGAAATAAGGCTAGCAAAGAGATCCACGAAATACAGATGTAACTCTGTGAGATGAATTAACAGAACACTAAGCAGTTTCTCAGAAAGCTTCTTTCCAGATTTCATCTGAGGATATTTCCTTTTTCACCATAGCCCTCTATGCGCTTCCAAATATAACTGACAATTCCACGAGAACTGTCTTAGAGAAAGTCTTCTGGAGGGGAAAGCTGTAACTCTGTGAGATGATTTCACAGAAACCAAAGAAGTTTCTCAGAAAGCTTCTTTCTCTTTGATATCTGAGTTTATTTCCTTTGGCCCTATAGTCTTCAAAGGGATCCGAAATATCTGTTCTCAGATTCCACAGAAATAAGGCTAGCAAAGAGATCCACGAAATACAGATGTAACTCTGTGAGATGAATTAACAGAACACTAAGCAGTTTCTCAGAAAGCTTCTTTCCAGATTTCATCTGAGGTTATTTTCTTTTTAACCATAGCCCCCTATGCGATTCCAAGTATCACTTTGCCAATTTCTCAAGAACTGTCTTAGCGAAAGGCTTCTTGTGGGGAAAGCTGTAACTCTGTGAGATGATTTCACAGAACACAAAGAAGTTTCTCAGAAAGCTTCTTTGTCTTTGTTATCGGAGGATATTTCCTTTGGCCCTATAGTCTTCAAAGGGATCCGAAATATCTGTTCTCAGATTCCACAGAAATAAGGATAGCAAAGAGATCCACGAAATACAGACGTAACTCTGTGAGATGAATTAACAGAACACTAAGCAGTTTCTCAGAAAGCTTCTTTCCAGATTTCATCTCAGGATATTTCCTTTTTCAACATAGCCATCTATGGGCTTCCAAATATCACTTTTCCAATTCCACAAGAACTGTCTTATCGAAAGGCTTTTTTGAGGGGAAAGCTGTAACTCTGTGAGATGATTTCACAGAACACAAGAAGATTCTCAGAAAGCTTCTTTCTCGTTGTTATCGGAGGATATTTCCTTTGGCCCTAGACCATTCTAAGGGATCCGAAATATCTGTTCTCAGATTCCACAGAAATAAGGCTAGCAAAGAGATCCACGAAATACAGATGTAACTCTGTGAGATGAATTAACAGAACACTAAGCAGTTTCTCCGAAACCTTCTTTCCAGGTTTCATCTGAGGACATTTCCTTTTTCACCATAGCCCTCTATGTGCTTCCAAATATCACTTTGCCAATTCCCCAAGAACTGTCTTAGCGAAAGGCTTCTTGAGGGGAAAGCTGTAACTCTGTGAGATGATTTCACAGAACACAAAGAAGTTTCTCAGTGGGCTTCTTTCTCTTTGTTATCGGAGGATATTTCCTTCGGCCCCATAGCCTTCAAAGGTATCCGAAATATCTGTTCTCAAATTCCACAGAAATAAGGCTAGCAAAGAGATCCACGAAATACAGATGTAATTCTGTGACATGAATTTACCGAACACTAAGCAGTTTTTCAGAAAGCTTCTTCCAGACTTCATCTGAGGATATTTCCTTTTTCCACATAGCCCTCTATGCGCTTCCAAATATCACTTTGCCAATTCCACAACAACTGTCTTAGCGAAAGGCTTCTTGAGCGGAAAGCTGTAACTCTGTGAGATGATTTCACAGAACACAAAGAAGTTTCTCAGAAAGCTTCTTTCTCTTTGTTATCGGAGGATATTTCCTTTGGCCCTATAGTCTTCAAAGGGATCCGAAAGATCTCTTCTCAGTTTCCACAGAAATAAGGCTAGCAAAGAGATCCACGAAATACAGATGTAACTCTGTGAGATGAATTAACAGAACACTAAGCAGTTTCTCAGAAAGGTTCAATCCACATTTCATCTAAGGATAATTCCTTTTTCACAATAGCCATCTAGGGGCTTCCAAATATCACTTTGCCAATTCCACAAGAACTGTCTTAGAGAAAGGCTTCTTGAGGGGAAAGCTGTAACTCTGTGAGATGATTTCACAGAAACCAAAGAAGATTCTCAGAAAGCTTATTTCTCTTTGATATCTGAGTTTATTTCCTTTGGCCCAATAGTCGTCAAAGGGATCCGAAATATCTGTTCTCAGATTCCACAGAAATAAGGCTAGCAAAGAGATCCACGAAATACAGATGTGACTCTCTCAGATGAATTAACAGAACACTAAGCAGTTTCTCAGAAAGCTTCTTTCCAGATTTCATCTGAGGATATTTCCTTTTTCAACATAGCTCTCTATGGGCTTACAAATATCACTTTGCCAATTCCACAAGAACTGTCTTAGCGAAAGGCTTCTTGTGGGGAAAGCTGTAACTGTGTGAGATGTTTTCAGAGAACACAAAGAAGTTTCTCAGAAAGCTTCTTTCTCTTTGTTATCGGAGGATATTTCCTTTGGCCCTATAGTCTTCAAAGGGATCCGAAATATCTGTTCTCAGATTCCACAGAAATAAGGCTAGCAAAGAGATCCACGAAATACAGATGTAACGCTGTGAGATGAATTAACAGAACACTAAGCAGTTTCTCAGAAAGCTTCTTTCCAGATTTAATCTGAGGATATTTCCTTTTTCACCATAGCCCTCAAAGGGCTTCCAAATATCACTTTGCCAATTCCACAAGAACCGTCTTAGCGAAAGGATTCTTGAGGGGAGAGATGTAACTCTGTGAGATGATTTCACAGAACACAAAGAAGTTTCTCAGAAAGCTTCTTTCTCTATGTTATCGTAGGATATTTCCTTTGGCCCTATATTCTTCTAAGGGATCCGAAATATCTGTTCTCAGATTCCACAGAAATAAGGCTAGCAAAGAGATCCACGAAATACAGATGTAACTCTGTGAGATGAATTAAGAGAACACTAAGCAGTATCTCAGAAAGCTTCTTTCCAGATTTTATCTGAGATATATCCTTTTTCACCATAGCCCTCTATGCGCTTCCAAATATCACTTTGCCAATTCCACAAGAACTGTCTTAGCGTAAGGCTTCTTGAGGGGAAAGCTGTAACTCTGTGGGATGATTTCACAGAACACAAAGAAGTTACTCAGAAAGCTTCTTTCTCGTTGTTATCGGAGGATATTGCCTTTGGCCGTAGAGTCTTCAAAGGGATGCGAAATATCTGTCTCAGATTCCACAGAAATAAGGTAAGCAAAGAGATCCACGAATACAGATGTAATTCTGTGAGATGAATTCACAGAACACTAAGCAGTTTCTCAGAAAGCTTCTTTCCACATTTCATTTGAGGATATTTCCTTTTTCACAATAGCCCTCTATGTGCTACCAAATATCACTTTGCCAATTCCACAAGAACTGTCTTAGCGAAAGGTTTCTTGAGGGGAAAGCTGTAACTCTGTGAGATGATTTCACAGAACACAAAGAAGTTTCTCAGAAAGCTTCTTTCTCTATGTTATCGTAGGATATTTCCTTTGGCCCTATATTCTTCTAAGGGATCCGAAATATCTGTTCTCAGATTCCACAGAAATAAGGCTAGCAAAGAGATCCACGAAATACAGATGTAACTCTGTGAGATGAATTAAGAGAACACTAAGCAGTATCTCAGAAAGCTTCTTTCCAGATTTCATCTGAGATATATCCTTTTTAACCATAGCCCTCTATGCGCTTCCAAATATCACTTTGCCAATTCCACAAGAACTGTCTTAGAGAAAGGCTTCTTGAGGGGAAAGCTGTAACTCTGTGAGATGATTTCACAGAAACCAAAGAAGATTCTCAGAAAGCTTATTTCTCTTTGATATCTGAGTTTATTTCCTTTGGCCCAATAGTCTTCAAAGGGATCCGAAATATCTGTTCTCAGATTCCACAGAAATAAGGCTAGCAAAGAGATCCACGAAATACAGATGTAACGCTGTGAGATGAATTAACAGAACACTAAGCAGTTTCTCAGAAAGCTTCTTTCCATTTTTCATCTGAGGATATTTCCTTTTTGACCATAGCCCTCTAAGGGCTTCCAAATATCACTTTGCCAATTCCACAAGAACCGTCTTAGCGAAAGGCTTCTTGAGGGGAGAGATGTAACTCTGTGAGATGATTTCACAGAACACAAAGAAGTTTCTCAGAAAGCTTCTTTCTCTTTGATATCTGAGTTTATTTCCTTTGGCCCTATAGTCTTCAAAGGGATCCGAAATATCTGTTCTCAGATTCCACAGAAATAAGGCTAGCAAAGAGATCCACGAAATACAGATGTAACTCTGTGAGATGAATTAACACAACACTAAGCAGTTTCTCAGAAAGCTTCTTTCTAGATTTCATCTGAGGATATTTCCTTTTTCACCATAACCCTCTAAGGGCTTCCAAATATCACTTTGCCAATTCCACAAGAACTGTCTTAGCGAAAGGTTTCTTGAGGGGAAAGCTGTAACTCTGTGAGATGATTTCACAGAACACAAAGAAGTTTCTCAGAAAGCTTCTTTCTCTATGTTATCGTAGGATATTTCCTTTGGCCCTATATTCTTCTAAGGGATCCGAAATATCTGTTCTCAGATTCCACAGAAATAAGGCTAGCAAAGAGATCCACGAAATACAGATGTAACTCTGTGAGATGAATTAAGAGAACACTAAGCAGTATCTCAGAAAGCTTCTTTCCAGATTTCATCTGAGATATATCCTTTTTCACCATAGCCCTCTATGCGCTTCCAAATATCACTTTGCCAATTCCACAAGAACTGTCTTAGCGTAAGGCTTCTTGAGGGGAAAGCTGTAACTCTGTGGGATGATTTCACAGAACACAAAGAAGTTACTCAGAAAGCTTCTTTCTCGTTGTTATCGGAGGATATTGCCTTTGGCCGTAGAGTCTTCAAAGGGATGCGAAATATCTGTCTCAGATTCCACAGAAATAAGGTAAGCAAAGAGATCCACGAATACAGATGTAATTCTGTGAGATGAATTCACAGAACACTAAGCAGTTTCTCAGAAAGCTTCTTTCCACATTTCATTTGAGGATATTTCCTTTTTCACAATAGCCCTCTATGTGCTACCAAATATCACTTTGCCAATTCCACAAGAACTGTCTTAGCGAAAGGTTTCTTGAGGGGAAAGCTGTAACTCTGTGAGATGATTTCACAGAACACAAAGAAGTTTCTCAGAAAGCTTCTTTCTCTATGTTATCGTAGGATATTTCCTTTGGCCCTATATTCTTCTAAGGGATCCGAAATATCTGTTCTCAGATTCCACAGAAATAAGGCTAGCAAAGAGATCCACGAAATACAGATGTAACTCTGTGAGATGAATTAAGAGAACACTAAGCAGTATCTCAGAAAGCTTCTTTCCAGATTTCATCTGAGATATATCCTTTTTCACCATAGCCCTCTATGCGCTTCCAAATATCACTTTGCTAATTCCACAAGAACTGTCTTAGAGAAAGGCTTCTTGAGGGGAAAGCTGTAACTCTGTGAGATGATTTCACAGAAACCAAAGAAGATTCTCAGAAAGCTTATTTCTCTTTGATATCTGAGTTTATTTCCTTTGGCCCAATAGTCGTCAAAGGGATCCGAAATATCTGTTCTCAGATTCCACAGAAATAAGGCTAGCAAAGAGATCCACGAAATACAGATGTGACTCTCTCAGATGAATTAACAGAACACTAAGCAGTTTCTCAGAAAGCTTCTTTCCAGATTTCATCTGAGGATATTTCTTTTTTCAACATAGCTCTCTATGGGCTTACAAATATCACTTTGCCAATTCCACAAGAACTGTCTTAGCGAAAGGCTTCTTGTGGGGAAAGATGTAACTGTGTGAGATGTTTTCACAGAACACAAAGAAGTTTCTCAGAAAGCTTCTTTCTCTTTGTTATCGGAGGATATTTCCTTTGGCCCTATAGTCTTCAAAGGGATCCGAAATATCTGTTCTCAGATTCCACAGAAATAAGGCTAGCAAAGAGATCCACGAAATACAGATGTAACGCTGTGAGATGAATTAACAGAACACTAAGCAGTTTCTCAGAAAGCTTCTTTCCAGATTTCATCTGAGGATATTTCCTTTTTCACCATAGCCCTCAAAGGGCTTCCAAATATCACTTTGCCAATTCCACAAGAACTGTCTTAGCGAAAGGCTTCTTGAGGGGAGAGATGTAACTCTGTGAGATGATTTCACAGAACACAAAGAAGTTTCTCAGAAAGCTTCTTTCTCTTTGATATCTGAGTTTATTTCCTTTGGCCCTATAGTCTTCAAAGGGATCCGAAATATCTGTTCTCAGATTCCACAGAAATAAGGCTAGCAAAGAGATCCACGAAATACAGATGTAACTCTGTGAGATGAATTAACACAACACTAAGCAGTTTCTCAGAAAGCTTCTTTCTAGATTTCATCTGAGGATATTTCCTTTTTCACCATAGCCCTCTAAGGGCTTCCAAATATCACTTTGCCAATTCCACAAGAACTGTCTTAGAGAAAGGCTTCTTGAGGGGAAAGATGTAACTCTATGAGATGATTTCACAGAACACAAAGAAGTTTCTCAGAAAGCTTCTTTCTCTTTGATATCTGAGTTTATTTCCTTTGGCCCTATAGTCTTCAAAGGGATCCGAAATATCTGTTCTCAGATTCCACAGAAATAAGGCTAGCAAAGAGATCCACAAAATACAGATGTAACTCTGTGAGATGAATTAACACAACACCAAGCAGTTTCTCAGAAAGCTTCTTTCTAGATTTCATCTGAGGATATTTCCTTTTTGACCATAGCCCTCTAAGGGCTTCCAAATATCACTTTGCCAATTCCACAAGAACTGTCTTAGCGAAAGGTTTCTTGAGGGGAAAGCTGTAACTCTGTGAGATGATTTCACAGAACACAAGGAAGTTTCTCAGAGAGCTTCTTTCTCTTTGTTATCGGAGGATATTTCCTTGGGCCCTAGTGTCTTCTAAGGGATGCGAAACATCTGTTCTCAGATTCCACAGAAATAAGGCTAGCAAAGAGATCCACGAAATACAGATGTAACTCTGTGAGATGAATTAACAGAACACTAAGCAGTTTCTCAGAAAGCTTCATTCCAGATTTCATCTGAGGATACTTCCTTTTTCACCATAGCCCTCTAAGGGCTTCCAAATATCACTTTGCCAATTCCACAAGAACTGTCTTAGCGAAAGGCTTCTTGAGGGGAAAGATGTAACTCTGTGAGATGATTTCACAGAACACAAAGAAGTTTCTCAGAAAGCTTCTTTCTCTTTGATATCTGAGTTTATTTCCTTTGGCCCTATAGTCTTCAAAGGGATCCGAAATATCTGTTCTCAGATTCCACAGAAATAAGGCTAGCAAAGAGATCCACGAAATACAGATGTAACTCTGTGAGATGAATTAAGAGAACACTAAGCAGTATCTCAGAAAGCTTCTTTCCAGATTTCATCTGAGATATATCCTTTTTCACCATAGCCCTCTATGCGCTTCCAAATATCACTTTGCCAATTCCACAAGAACTGTCTTAGAGAAAGGCTTCTTGAGGGGAAAGCTGTAACTCTGTGAGATGATTTCACAGAAACCAAAGAAGATTCTCAGAAAGCTTATTTCTCTTTGATATCTGAGTTTATTTCCTTTGGCCCAATAGTCGTCAAAGGGATCCGAAATATCTGTTCTCAGATTCCACAGAAATAAGGCTAGCAAAGAGATCCAGAAATACAGATGTGACTCTCTCAGATGAATTAACAGAACACTAAGCAGTTTCTCAGAAAGCTTCTTTCCAGATTTCATCTGAGGATATTTCCTTTTTCAACATAGCTCTCTATGGGCTTACAAATATCACTTTGCCAATTCCACAAGAACTGTCTTAGCGAAAGGCTTCTTGTGGGGAAAGCTGTAACTGTGTGAGATGTTTTCACAGAACACAAAGAAGTTTCTCAGAAAGCTTCTTTCTCGTTGTTATCGTAGGATATTTCCTTTGGCCCTATATTCTTCTAAGGGATTCGAAATATCTGTTCTCAGATTCCACAGAAATAAGGCTAGCAAAGAGATCCACGAAATACAGATGTAACTCTGTGAGATGAATTAAGAGAACACTAAGCAGTATCTCAGAAAGCTTCTTTCCAGATTTCATCTGAGATATATCCTTTTTCACCATAGCCCTCTATGCGCTTCCAAATATCACTTTGCCAATTCCACAAGAACTGTCTTAGCGTAAGGCTTCTTGAGGGGAAAGCTGTAACTCTGTGGGATGATTTCACAGAACACAAAGAAGTTACTCAGAAAGCTTCTTTCTCGTTGTTATCGGAGGGTATTGCCTTTGGCCGTAGAGTCTTCAAAGGGATGCGAAATATCTGTCTCAGATTCCACAGAAATAAGGTAAGCAAAGAGATCCACGAATACAGATGTAATTCTGTGAGATGAATTCACAGAACACTAAGCAGTTTCTCAGAAAGCTTCTTTCCACATTTCATTTGAGGATATTTCCTTTTTCACAATAGCCCTCTATGTGCTACCAAATATCACTTTGCCAATTCCACAAGAACTGTCTTAGCGAAAGGTTTCTTGAGGGGAAAGCTGTAACTCTGTGAGATGATTTCACAAAACACAAAGAAGTTTCTCAGAAAGCTTCTTTCTCTATGTTATCGTAGGATATTTCCTTTGGCCCTATATTCTTCTAAGGGATCCGAAATATCTGTTCTCAGATTCCACAGAAATAAGGCTAGCAAAGAGATCCACGAAATACAGATGTGACTCTCTCAGATGAATTAACAGAACACTAAGCAGTTTCTCAGAAAGCTTCTTTCCAGATTTCATCTGAGGATATTTCCTTTTTCAACATAGCTCTCTATGGGCTTACAAATATCACTTTGCCAATTCCACAAGAACTGTCTTAGCGAAAGGCTTCATGTGGGGAAAGCTGTAACTGTGTGAGATGTTTTCACAGAACACAAAGAAGTTTCTCAGAAAGCTTCTTTCTCTTTGTTATCGGAGGATATTTCCTTTGGCCCTATAGTCTTCAAAGGGATCCGAAATATCTGTTCTCAGATTCCACAGAAATAAGGCTAGCAAAGAGATCCACGAAATACAGATGTAACGCTGTGAGATGAATTAACAGAACACTAAGCAGTTTCTCAGAAAGCTTCTTTCCAGATTTCATCTGAGGATATTTCCTTTTTCACCATAGCCCTCAAAGGGCTTCCAAATATCACTTTGCCAATTCCACAAGAATTGTCTTAGCGAAAGGCTTCTTGAGGAGAGAGATGTAACTCTGTGAGATGATTTCACAGAACACAAAGAAGTTTCTCAGAAAGCTTCTTTCTCTTTGATATCTGAGTTTATTTCCTTTGGCCCTATAGTCTTCAAAGGGATCCGAAATATCTGTTCTCAGATTCCACAGAAATAAGGCTAGCAAAGAGATCCACGAAATACAGATGTAACTCTGTGAGATGAATTAACACAACACTAAGCAGTTTCTCAGAAAGCTTCTTTCTAGATTTCATCTAAGGATATTTCCTTTTTCACCATAGCCCTCTAAGGGCTTCCAAATATCACTTTGCCAATTCCACAAGAACTGTCTTAGAGAAAGGCTTCTTGAGGGGAAAGATGTAACTCTATGAGATGATTTCACAGAACACAAAGAAGTTTCTCAGAAAGCTTCTTTCTCTTTGATATCTGAGTTTATTTCCTTTGGCCCTATAGTCTTCAAAGGGATCCGAAATATCTGTTCTCAGATTCCACAGAAATAAGGCTAGCAAAGAGATCCACAAAATACAGATGTAACTCTGTGAGATGAATTAACACAACACCAAGCAGTTTCTCAGAAAGCTTCTTTCTAGATTTCATCTGAGGATATTTCCTTTTTCACCATAGCCCTCTAAGGGCTTCCAAATATCACTTTGCCAATTCCACAAGAACTGTCTTAGCGAAAGACTTCTTGAGGGGAAAGATGTAACTCTGTGAGATGATTTCACAGAACACAAGGAAGTTTCTCAAAGAGCTTCTTTCTCTTTGTTATCGGAGGATATTTCCTTGGGCCCTAGTGTCTTCTAAGGGATGCGAAACATCTGTTCTCAGATTCCACAGAAATAAGGCTAGCAAAGAGATCCACGAAATACAGATGTAACTCTGTGAGATGAATTAACAGAACACTAAGCAGTTTCTCAGAAAGCTTCATTCCAGATTTCATCTGAGGATATTTCCTTTTTCACCATAGCCCTCTAAGGGCTTCCAAATATCACTTTGCCAATTCCACAAGAACAGTCTTAGCGAAAGGCTTCTTGAGGGGAAAGATGTAACTCTGTGAGATGATTTCACAGAACACAAAGAAGTTTCTCAGAAAGCTTCTTTCTCTTTGATATCTGAGTTTATTTCCTTTGGCCCTATAGTCTTCAAAGGGATCCGAAATATCTGTTCTCAGATTCCACAGAAATAAGGCTAGCAAAGAGATCCACGAAATACAGATGTAACTCTGTGAGATGAATTAACAGAACACTAAGCAGTTTCTCAGAAAGCTTCTTTCCATATTTCATCTGAGGATATTTCCTTTTTCACCGTAGCCCTCTAAGAGCTTCCAAATATCACTTTGCCAATTCCACAAGAACTGTGTTAGCGAAAGGCTTCTTGAGGGGAAAGATGTAACTCTGTGAGATGATTTCACAGAACACAAAGAAGTTTCTCAGATAGCTTCTTTCTCTTTGATATCTGAGTTTATTTCCTTTGGCCCTATAGTCTTCAAAGGGATCCGAAATATCTGTTCTCAGATTACACAGAAATAAGGCTAGCAAAGACATCCACGAAATACAGATGTAACTCTGTGAGATGAATTAACAGAACACTAAGCAGTTTCTCGGAAAGCTTCTTTCCAGATTTCATCTGAGGATATTTCCTTTTTCACCATAGCCCTCTAAGGGCTTCCAAATATCACTTTGCCAATTCCACAAGAACTGCCTTAGCGTTAGGCTTCTTGAGGGGAAATCTGTAACTCTGTGAGATGGTTTCACAGAACCCAAAGAAGTTTCTCAGAAAGCTTCTTTCTCTTTGTTATCGGAGTTAATTTCCTTTGGCCCTATAATCTTCAAAGGGATCCGAAATATCTGTTCTCGGATTCCACAGAAATAAGGCTAGCAAAGAGATCCACGAAATACAGATGTAACTCTGTGAGATGAATTAACAGAACACTAAGCAGTTTCTCAGAAACCTTCTTTCCAGATTTCATCTGAGGATATTTCCTTTTTCACCATAGCCCTCTATGCGCTTCCAAATATCACTTTGCCAATTCCACAAGAACTGTCTTAGCGAAAGGCTTCTTGAGGGGAAAGATGTAACTGTGTGAGATGATTTCACAGAACACGAAGAAGTTTCTCAGAAAGCTTCTTTCTCTTTGATATCTGAGTTTATTTCCTTGGGCCCTATCGTCTGCAAAGGGATCAGAAATATCTGTTCTCAGATTCCACAGAAATAAGGCTAGCAAAGAGATCCACGAAATACAGATGTAACTCTGTGAGATGAATTAACAGAACACTAAGCAGTTTCTCAAAGCTTCTTTCCAGATTTCATCTGAGGATATTTCCTTTTTCACCATAGCCCTCTATGGGCTTCCAAATATCTCTTTGCCAATTCCACAAGAACTCTCTTAGCGAAAGGCTTCTTGAGGGGAAAGCTGTAACTCTGTGAGATGTTTTCACAGAACACAAAGAAGTTTCTCAGAAAGCTTCTTTCCCTTTGTTTTCGGAGTTAATGTCCTTTGGCCCTATAGACTTCAAAGGGATCCGAAATATCTGTTCTCAGATTCCACAGAAATAAGGCTAGCAAATATATTCAGGAAATACAGATGTAACTCTGTGAGATGAATTAACAGGACACTAAGCAGTTTCTCAGAAAGTTTCTTTCCAGATTTCATCTGAGGATATTTCCTTTTTCACCATAGCCCTCTAGGGGTTGCAAATATCACTTTGCCAATTCCAAAAGAACTGTCTTAGCGAAAGGCTTCTTGAGGGGAAAGATGTAACTCTGTGAGATGATTTCACAGAACACAAAGAAGTTTCTCAGAAAGCTTCTTTCTCTTTGATTTCTGAGTTTATTTCCTTTGGCCCTATAGTCTTCAAAGGGATCCGAAATATCTGTTCTCAGATTCCACAGAAATAAAGCTAGCAAAGAGATCCACGAAATACAGATGTAACTCTGTGAGATGAATTAACAGAACACTAAGCAGTTTCTCAGAAAGCTTCTTTCTAGATTTCATCTGGGGATATTTCCTTTTTCACCATAGCCCTCTAAGGGCTTCCAAATATCACTTTGCCAATTCCACAAGAACTGTCTTAGCGAAAGGCTTCTTGAGGGGAAAGATGTAACTCTGTGAGATGATTTCACAGAACACAAAGAAGTTTCTCAGAAAAATTCTTTCTCTTTGTTATCAGAGGATATTTCCTTTGGCCCTAGTGTCTTCTAAGTGAAGCGAAACATCTGTTCTCAGATTCCACAGAGATAAGGCTAGCAAAGAGATCCACGAAATACAGATGTAACTCTGTGACATGAATTAACAGAACACTAAGCAGTTTCTCAGAGAGCTTCTTTCCAGATTTCATCTGAGGATATTTCCTTTTTCAACATAGCCCTCTATGGGCTTCCAAATATCACTTTGCCAATTCCACAAGAACTGTCTTAGCGAAAGGCTTCTTGAGGGGAAAGCTGCAACTCTGTGAGATGATTTCACAGAACACAAAGAAGTTTCTCAGAAAGCTTCTTTCTCTTTGTTGTCGGAGGATGTTTCCTTTGGCCCCTTAGTCTTCTAAGGGATCCGAAATATCTGTTCTCAGATTCCACAGAAATAAGGCTAGCAAAGAGATCCGCGAAATACAGATGTAACTCTGTGAGATGAATTAACAGAACACTAAGCAGTTTCTCAGAAAGCTTCTTTCTAGATTTCATCTGGGGATATATTCTTTTTCACCATAGCTCTCTAAGGGCTTCCAAATATCACATTGCCAATTCCACAAGAACTGTCTTAGCGAAAGGCTTCTTGAGGGGAAAGATGTAACTCTGTGAGATGATTTCACAAAACACAAAGAAGTTTCTCAGAAAGCTTCTTTCTCTTTGTTATCGGAGGATATTTCCTTTGGACCTATAGTCTACAAAGGGATACGAAATATCTGTTCTCAGATTCCACAGAAATAAGGCTAGCAAAGAGATCCACGAAATACAGATGTGACTCTCTCAGATGAATTAACAGAACACTAAGCAGTTTCTCAGAAAGCTTCTTTCCAGATTTCATCTGAGGATGTTTCCTATTTCAACATAGACCTCTATGGGCTTCCAAATATCACTTTGCCAATTCCACAAGAACTGTCTTAGCGAAAGGCTTCTTGTGGGGAAAGCTGTAACTCTGTGAGATGTTTTCACAGAACACAAAGAAGTTTCTCAGAAAGCTTCTTTCTCTTTGTTATCGGAGGATATTTCCTTTGGCCCTATAGTCTTCAAAGGGATCCGAAATATCTGTTCTCAGATTCCACAGAAATAAGGCTAGCAAAGAGATCCACGAAATACAGATGTAACTCTGTGAGATGAATTAACAGAACACTAAGCAGTTTCTCAGAAAGCTTCTTTCCATATTTCATCTGAGGATATTTCCTTTTTCACCATAGCCCTCAAAGGGCTTCCAAATATCACTTTGCCAGTTCCACAAGAACTGTCTTAGCGAAAGGCTTCTTGAGGGGAAAGATGAAACTGTGTGAGATGATTTCACAGAACACAAAGAAGTTTCTCAGAAAGCTACTTTCTCTTTGATATCTGAGTTTATTTCCTTTGGCCCTATAGTCTTCAATGGGATCCGAAATATCTGTTCTCAGATTCCACAGAAATAAGGCTAGCAAAGAGATCCACGAAATACAGATGTAACTCTGTGAGATGAATTAACACAACACTAAGCAGTTTCTCAGAAAGCTTCTTTCTAGATTTCATCTGAGGATATTTCCTTTTTCACCATAGCCCTCTAAGGGCTTCCAAATATCACTTTGCCAATTCCACAAGAACTGTCTTAGCGAAAGACTTCTTGAGGGGAAAGATGTAACTCTGTGAGATGATTTCACAGAACACAAGGAAGTTTCTCACAGAGCTTCTCTCTCTTTGTTATCTGAGGATATTTCCTTTGGCCCTAGTGTCTTCTAAGGGATGCGAAACATCTGTTCTCAGATTCCACAGAAATAAGCCTAGCAGAGAGATCCACGAAATACAGATGTAACTCTGTGAGATGAATTAACAGAACACTAAGCAGTTTCTCAGAAAGCTTCATTCCAGATTTCATCTGAGGATATTTCCTTTTTCACCATAGCCCTCTAAGGGCTTCCAAATATCACTTTGCCAATTCCACAAGAACTGTCTTAGCGAAAGGCTTCTTGAGGGGAAAGATGTAACTCTGTGAGATGATTTCACAGAACACAAAGAAGTTTCTCAGAAAGCTTCTTTCTCTTTGATATCTGAGTTTATTTCCTTTGGCCCTATAGTCTTCAAAGGGATCCGAAATATCTGTTCTCAGATTCCACAGAAATAAGGCTAGCAAAGAGATCCACGAAATACAGATGTAACTCTGTGAGATGAATTAACACAACACTAAGTAGTTTCTCAGAAAGCTTCTTTCTAGATTTCATCTGAGGATATTTCCTTTTTCACCATAGCCCTCTAAGGGCTTCCAAATATCACATTGCCAATTCCACAAGAACTGTCTTAGCGAAAGGCTTCTTGAGGGGAAAGATGTAACTCTGTGAGATGATTTCACAGAACACAAAGAAGTTTCTCAGAAAGCTTCTTTCTCTTTGATATCTGAGTTTATTTCCTTTGGCCCTATAGTCTTCAAAGGGATCCGAAATATCTGTTCTCAGATTCCACAGAAATAAGGCTAGCAAAGAGATCCACGAAATACAGATGTAACTCTGTGAGATGAATTAACACAACACTAAGCATTTTCTCAGAAAGCTTCTTTCTAGATTTCATCTGAGGATATTTCCTTTTTCACCATAGCCCTCTAAGGGCTTCCAAATATCACTTTGCCAATTCCACAAGAACTGTCTTAGCGAAAGGCTACTTGAGGGGAAAGATGTAACTCTGTGAGATGATTTCACAGAACACAAAGAAGTTTCTCAGAAAGCTTCTTTCTCTTTGATATCTGAGTTTATTTCCTTTGGCCCTATAGTCTTCAAAGGGATCCGAAATATCTGCTCTCAGATTCCATAGAAATAAGGCTAGCAAAGAGTTCCACGAAATACAGATGTAACTCTGTGAGATGAATTAACAGAACACTAAGCAGTTTCTCAAAGCTTCTTTCCAGATTTCATCTGAGGATATTTCCTTTTTCACCATATCCCTCTATGGGCTTCCAAATATCTCTTTGCCAATTCCACAAGAACTCTCTTAGCGAAAGGCTTCTTGAGGGGAAAGCTGTAACTCTGTTAGATGTTTTCACAGAACACAAAGAAGTTTCTCAGAAAGCTTCTTTCCCTTTGTTTTCGGAGTTAATGTCCTTTGGCCCTATAGACTTCAAAGGGATCCGAAATATCTGTTCTCAGATTCCACAGAAATAAGGCTAGAAAATATATCCAGGAAATACAGATGTAACTCTGTGAGATGAATTAACAGGACACTAAGCAGTTTCTCAGAAAGTTTCTTTCCATATTTCATCTGAGGATATTTCCTTTTTCACCATAGCCCTCTAGGGGTTGCAAATATCACTTTGCCAATTCCAAAAGAACTGTCTTAGCGAAAGGCTTCTTGAGGGGAAAGATGTAACTCTGTGAGATGATTTCACAGAACACAAAGAAGTTTCTCAGAAAGCTACTTTCTCTTTGATATCTGAGTTTATTTCCTTTGGCCCTATAGTCTTCAATGGGATCCGAAATATCTGTTCTCAGATTCCACAGAAATAAGGCTAGCAAAGACATCCACGAAATACAGATGTAACTCTGTGAGATGAATTAACACAACACTAAGCAGTTTCTCAGAAAGCTTCTTTCTAGATTTCATCTGAGGATATTTCCTTTTTCAACATAGCCCTCTAAGGGCTTCCAAATATCACTTTGCCAATTCCACAAGAACTGTCTTAGCGAAAGACTTCTTGAGGGGAAAGATGTAACTCTGTGAGATGATTTCACAGAACACAAGGAAGTTTCTCAGAGAGCTTCTTTCTCTTTGTTATCGGAGGATATTTCCTTTGGCCCTAGTGTCTTCTAAGGGATGCGAAACATCTGTTCTCAGATTCCACAGAAATAAGCCTAGCAAAGAGATCCACGAAATACAGATGTAACTCTGTGAGATGAATTAACAGAACACTAAGCAGTTTCTCAGAAAGCTTCATTCCAGATTTCATCTGAGGATATTTCCTTTTTCATCATAGCCCTCTAAGGGCTTCCAAATATCACTTTGCCAATTCCACAAGAACTGTCTTAGCGAAAGGCTTCTTGAGTGGAAAGATGTAACTCTGTGAGATGATTTCACAGAACACAAAGAAGTTTCTCAGAAAGTTTCTTTCTCTTTGATATCTGAGTTTATTTCCTTTGGCCCTATAGTCTTCAAAGGGATCCGAAATATCTGTTCTCAGATTCCACAGAAATAAGGCTAGCAAAGAGATCCACGAAATACAGATGTCACTCTGTGACATGAATTAACACAACACTAAGCAGTTTCTCAGAAAGCTTCTTTCTAGATTTCATCTGAGGATATTTCTTTTTTCACCATAGCCCTCTAAGGGCTTCCAAATATCACTTAGCCAATTCCACAAGAACTGTCTTAGCGAAAGACTTCTTGAGGGGAAAGATGTAACTCTGTGAGATGATTTAACAGAACACAAGGAAGTTTCTCATAGAGCTTCTTTCTCTTTGTTATCGGAGGATATTTCCTTTGGCCCTAGTGTCTTCTAAGGGATGCGAAACATCTGTTCTCAGATTCCACAGAAATAAGGCTAGCAAAGAGATCCACGAAATACAGATGTAACTCTGTGAGATAAATTAACAGAACACTAAGCAGTTTCTCAGAAAGCTTCATTCCAGATTTCATCTGAGGATATTTCCTTTTTCACCATAGCCCTCTAAGGGCTTCCAAATATCACTTTGCCAATTCCACAAGAACTGTCTTAGCGAAAGGCTACTTGAGGGGAAAGATGTAACTCTGTGAGATGATTTCACAGAACACAAAGAAGTTTCTCAGAAAGCTTCTTTCTCTTTGATATCTGAGTTTATTTCCTTTGGCCCTATAGTCTTCAAAGGGATCCGAAATATCTGTTCTCAGATTCCACAGAAATAAGGCTAGCAAAGACATCCACGAAATACAGATGTAACTCTGTGAGATGAATTAACAGAACACTAAGCAGTTTATCGGAAAGCTTCTTTCCAGATTTAATCTGAGGATATTTCCTTTTTCACCATAGCCCTCTAAGGGCTTCCAAATATCACTTTGCCAATTCCACAAGAACTGTCTTAGCGTTAGGCTTTTTGAGGGGAAATCTGTAACTCTGTGAGATGGTTTCACAGAACCCAAAGAAGTTTCTCAGAAAGCTTCTTTCTCTTTGTTATCGGAGTTAATTTCCTTTGGCCCTATAGTCTTCAAAGGGATCCGAAATATCAGTTCTCGGATTCCACAGAAATAAGGCTAACAAAGAGATCCACGAAATACAGATGTAACTCTGTGAGATGAATTAACAGAACACTAAGCAGTTTCTCAAAGCTTCTTTCCAGATTTCATCTGAGGATATTTCCTTTTTCACCATAGCCCTCTATGGGCTTCCAAATATCTCTTTGCCAATTCCACAAGAACTCTCTTAGCGAAAGGCTTCTTGAGGGGAAAGCTGTAACTCTGTGAGATGTTTTCACAGAACACAAAGAAGTTTCTCAGAAAGCTTCTTTCTCTTTGTTTTCGGAGTTAATGTCCTTTGGCCCTATAGACTTCAAAGGGATCCTAAATATCTGTTCTCAGATTCCACAGAAATAAGGCCAGCAAATATATCCAGGAAATACAGATGTAACTCTGTGAGATGAATTAACAGAACACTAAGCAGTTTCTCAGAAAGTTTCTTTCCAGATTTCATCTGAGGATATTTCCTTTTTCACCATAGCCCTCTAGGGGTTGCAAATATCACTTTGCCAATTCCAAAAGAACTGTCTTAGCGAAAGGCTTCTTGAGGGGAAAGATGTAACTCTGTGAGATGATTTCACAGAACACAAAGAAGTTTCTCAGAAAGCTTCTTTCTCTTTGATATCTGAGTTTATTTCCTTTGGCCCTATAGTCTTCAAAGGGATCCGAAATATCTGTTCTCAGATTCCACAGAAATAAGGCTAGCAAAGAGATCCACGAAATACAGATGTAACTCTGTGAGATGAATTAACAGAACACTAGGCAGTTTCTCAGAAAGCTTCTTTCCAGATTTCATCTGAGGATATTTCCTTTTTCACCATAGCCCTCAAAGGGCTTCCAAATATCACTTTGCCAATTCCACAAGAACTGTCTTAGCGAAAGGCTTCTTGAGGGGAAAGATGTAACTCTGTGAGATGATTTCACAGAACACAAAGAAGTTTCTCAGAAAGCTTCTTTCTCTTTGATATCTGAGTTTATTTCCTTTGGCCCTATAGTCTTCAAAGGGATCCGAAATATCTGTTCTCAGATTCCACAGAAATAAGGCTAGCAAAGAGATCCACGAAATACAGATGTAACTCTGTGAGATGAATTAACAGAACACTATGCAGTTTCTCAGAAAGCTTCTTTCTAGATTTCATCTGGGGATATTTCCTTTTTCACCATAGCTCTCTAAGGGCTTCCAAATATCACTTTGCCAATTCCACAAGAACTGTCTTAGCGAAAGGCTTCTTGAGGGGAAAGATGTAACTCTGTGAGATGATTTCACAGAACACAAAGAAGTTTCTCAGAAAGCTTCTTTCTCTTTGATATCTGAGTTTATTTCCTTTGGCCCTATAGTCTTCAAAGGGATCCGAAATATCTGTTCTCAGATTCCACAGAAATAAGGCTAGCAAAGAGATCCACGAAATACAGATGTAACTCTGTGAGATGAATTAACACAACACTAATCAGTTTCTCAGAAAGCTTCTTTCTAGATTTCATCTGAGGATATTTCCTTTTTCACCATAGCCCTCTAAGGGCTTCCAAATATCACTTTGCCAATTCCACAAGAACTGTCTTAGCGAAAGGCTACTTGAGGGGAAAGATGTAACTCTGTGAGATGATTTCACAGAACACAAAGAAGTTTCTCAGAAAGCTTCTTTCTCTTTGATATCTGAGTTTATTTCCTTTGGCCCTATAGTCTTCAAAGGGATCCGAAATATCTGTTCTCAGATTCCACAGAAATAAGGCTAGCAAAGACATCCACGAAATACAGATGTAACTCTGTGAGATGAATTAACAGAACACTAAGCAGTTTATCGGAAAGCTTCTTTCCAGATTTCATCTGAGGATATTTCCTTTTTCACCATAGCCCTCTAAGGGCTTCCAAATATCACTTTGCCAATTCCACAAGAACTGTCTTAGCGTTAGGCTTTTTGAGGGGAAATCTGTAACTCTGTGAGATGGTTTCACAGAACCCAAAGAAGTTTCTCAGAAAGCTTCTTTCTCTTTGTTATCGGAGTTAATTTCCTTTGGCCCTATAGTCTTCAAAGGGATCCGAAATATCAGTTCTCGGATTCCACAGAAATAAGGCTAGCAAAGAGATCCACGAAATACAGATGTAACTCTGTGAGATGAATTAACAGAACACTAAGCAGTTTCTCAAAGCTTCTTTCCAGATTTCATCTGAGGATATTTCCTTTTTCACCATAGCCCTCTATGGGCTTCCAAATATCTCTTTGCCAATTCCACAAGAACTCTCTTAGCGAAAGGCTTCTTGAGGGGAAAGCTGTAACTCTGTGAGATGTTTTCACAGAACACAAAGAAGTTTCTCAGAAAGCTTCTTTCTCTTTGTTTTCGGAGTTAATGTCCTTTGGCCCTATAGACTTCAAAGGGATCCTAAATATCTGTTCTCAGATTCCACAGAAATAAGGCTAGCAAATATATCCAGGAAATACAGATGTAACTCTGTGAGATGAATTAACAGAACACTAAGCAGTTTCTCAGAAAGTTTCTTTCCAGATTTCATCTGAGGATATTTCCTTTTTCACCATAGCCCTCTAGGGGTTGCAAATATCACTTTGCCAATTCCAAAAGAACTGTCTTAGCGAAAGGCTTCTTGAGGGGAAAGATGTAACTCTGTGAGATGATTTCACAGAACACAAAGAAGTTTCTCAGAAAGCTTCTTTCTCTTTGATATCTGAGTTTATTTCCTTTGGCCCTATAGTCTTCCAAGGGATCCGAAATATCTGTTCTCAGATTCCACAGAAATAAGGCTAGCAAAGAGATCCACGAAATACAGATGTAACTCGGTGAGATGAATTAACAGAACACTAGGCAGTTTCTCAGAAAGCTTCTTTCCAGATTTCATCTGAGGATATTTCCTTTTTCACCATAGCCCTCAAAGGGCTTCCAAATATCACTTTGCCAATTCCACAAGAACTGTCTTAGCGAAAGGCTTCTTGAGGGGAAAGATGTAACTCTGTGAGATGATTTCACAGAACACAAAGAAGTTTCTCAGAAAGCTTCTTTCTCTGTGATATCTGAGTTTATTTCCTTTGGCCCTATAGTCTTCACAGGGATCCGAAATATCTGTTCTCAGATTCCACAGAAATAAGGCTAGCAAAGAGATCCACGAAATACAGATGTAACTCTGTGAGATGAATTAACAGAACACTAAGCAGTTTCTCAGAAAGCTTCTTTCTAGATTTCATCTGGGGATATTTCCTTTTTCACCATAGCTCTCTAAGGGCTTCCAAATATCACTTTGCCAATTCCACAAGAACTGTCTTAGCGAAAGGCTTCTTGAGGGGAAAGATGTAACTCTGTGAGATGATTTCACAGAACACAAAGAAGTTTCTCAGAAAGCTTCTTTCTCTTTGATATCTGAGTTTATTTCCTTTGGCCCTATAGTCTTCAAAGGGATCCGAAATATCTTTTCTCAGATTCCACAGAAATAAGGCTAGCAAAGAGATCCACGAAATACAGATGTAACTCTGTGAGATGAATTAACACAACACTAAGCAGTTTCTCAGAAAGCTTCTTTCTAGATTTCATCTGAGGATATTTCCTTTTTCACCATAGCCCTCTAAGGGCTTCCAAATATCACTTTGCCAATTCCACAAGAACTGTCTTAGCGAAAGACTTCTTGAGGGGAAGATGTAACTCTGTGAGATGATTTCACAGAACACAAGGAAGTTTCTCATAGAGCTTCTTTCTCTTTGTTATCGGAGGATATTTCCTTTGGCCCTAGTGTCTTCTAAGGGATGCGAAACATCTGTTCTCAGATTCCACAGAAATAAGGCTAGCAAAGAGATCCACGAAATACAGATGTAACTCTGTGAGATGAATTAACAGAACACTAAGCAGTTTCTCAGAAAGCTTCATTCCAGATTTCATCGGAGGATATTTCCTTTTTCACCATAGCCCTCTAAGGGCTTCCAAATATCACTTTGCCAATTCCACAAGAACTGTCTTAGCGAAAGGCTTCTTGAGGGGAAAGATGTAACTCTGTGAGATGATTTCACAGAACACAAAGAAGTTTCTCAGAAAGCTTCTTTCTCTTTGATATCTGAGTTTATTTCCTTTGGCCCTATAGTCTTCAAAGGGATCCGAAATATCTGTTCTCAGATTCCACAGAAATAAGGCTAGCAAAGAGATCCACGAAATACAGATGTAATTCTGTGAGATGAATTAACAGAACGCTAAGCAGTTTCTCAGAAAGCTTCTTTCCAGATTTCATCTGAGGATATTTCCTTTTTCAACGTAGCCCTCTAAGAGCTTCCAAATATCACTTTGCCAATTCCACAAGAACTGTCTTAGCGAAAGGCTTCTTGAGGGGAAAGATGTAACTCTGTGAGATGTTTTCACAGAACACAAAGAAGTTTCTCAGAAAGCTTCTTTCTCTTTGATATCTGAGTTAATTTCCTTTGGCCCTATAGTCTTCAAAGGGATCCGAAATATCTGTTCTCAGATTCCACAGAAATAAGGTTAGCAAAGATATCCACGAAATACAGATGTAACTCTGTGAGATGAATTAACGGAACACTAAGCAGTTTCTCGCAAAGCTTCTTTCCAGATTTCATCTGAGGATATTTCCTTTTTCACCATAGGCCTCTAAGGGCTTCCAAATATCACTTTGCCAATTCCACAAGAACTGTCTTAGCGTTAGGCTTTTTGAGGGGAAATCTGTAACTCTGTGAGATGGTTTCACAGAACCCAAAGAAGTTTCTCAGAAAGCTTCTTTCTCTTTGTTATCGGAGTAAATTTCCTTTGGCCCTATAGTCTTCAAAGTGATCCGAAATATCAGTTCTCAGATTCCACAGAAATAAGGCTAGCAAAGAGATCCACTAAATACAGATGTAACTCTGTGAGATGAATTAACAGAACACTAAGCAGTTTCTCAGAAAGCTTCTTTCCCGATTTCATCTGAGGATATTTCCTTTTTCACCATAGCCCTCAAAGGGCTTCCAAATATCACTTTGCCAATTCCACAAGAACTGTCTTAGCGAAAGGCTTCTTGAGGGGAAAGATGTAACTCTGTGAGATGATTTCCCAGAACACAAAGAAGTTTCTCAGAAAGCTTCTTTCACGTTGTTATCGGAGTTTATTTCCTTTGGCCCTATAGTCTTCAAAGGGATCCGAAATATCTGTTCTCAGATTCCACAGAAATAAGGCTAGCAAAGACATCCACGAAATACAGATGTAACTCTGTGAGATGAATTAACAGAACACTAAGCAGTTTCTCGGAAAGCTTCTTTCCAGATTTCATCTGAGGATATTTCCTTTTTCACCATAGCCCTCTAAGGGCTTCCAAATATCACTTTGCCAATTCCACAAGAACTGTCTTAGCGTTAGGCTTTTTGAAGGGAAATCTCTAACTCTGTGAGATGATTTCACAGAACACAAAGAAGTTTCTCAGAAAGCTTCTTTCTCTTTGATATCTGAGTTTATTTCCTTTGGCCCTATCGTCTGCAAAGGTATCAGAAATATCTGTTCTCAGATTCCACAGAAATAAGGCTAGCAAAGAGATCCACGAAATACAGATGTAACTCGGTGAGATGAATTAACAGAACACTAAGCAGTTTCTCAGAAAGCTTCTTTCCAGATTTCATCTGAGGATATTTCCTTTTTCACCATAGCCCTCTATGGGCTTCCAAATATCTCTTTGCCAATTCCACAGAACTCTCTTAGCGAAAGGCTTCTTGAGGGGAAAGCTGTAACTCTGTGAGATGTTTTCACAGAACACAAAGAAGTTTCTCAGAAAGCTTCTTTCTCTTTGTTTTCGGAGTTAATGTCCTTTGGCCCTATAGACTTCAAAGGGATCCTAAATATCTGTTCTCAGATTCCACAGAAATAAGGCTAGCAAATATATCCAGGAAATACAGATGTAACTCTGTGAGATGAATTAACAGAACACTAAGCAGTTTCTCAGAAAGTTTCTTTCCAGATTTCATCTGAGGATATTTCCTTTTTCACCATAGCCCTCTAGGGGTTGCAAATATCACTTTGCCAATTCCAAAAGAACTGTCTTAGCGAAAGGCTTCTTGAGGGGAAAGATGTAACTCTGTGAGATGATTTCACAGAACACTAAGAAGTTTCTCAGAAAGCTTCTTTCTCTTTGATATCTGAGTTTATTTCCTTTGGCCCTATAGTCTTCAAAGGGATCCGAAATATCTGTTCTCAGATTCCACAGAAATAAGGCTAGCAAAGAGATCCACGAAATACAGATGTAACTCTGTGAGATGAATTAACAGAACATTAAGGAGTTTCTCAGAAAGCTTCTTTCCAGATTTCATCTGAGGATATTTCCTTTTTCACCATAGCCCTCAAAGGGCTTCCAAATATCACTTTGCCAATTCCACAAGAACTGTCTTAGCGAAAGACTTCTTGAGGGGAAAGATGTAACTCTGTGAGATGATTTCACAGAACACAAGGAAGTTTCTCATAGAGCTTCTTTCTCTTTGTTATCGGAGGATATTTCCTTTGGCCCTAGTGTCTTCCAAGGGATGCGAAACATCTGTTCTCAGATTCCACAGAAATAAGGCTAGCAAAGAGATCCACGAAATACAGATGTAACTCTGTGAGATGAATTAACAGAACACTAAGCAGTTTCTCAGAAAGCTTCATTCCAGATTTCATCGGAGGATATTTCCTTTTTCACCATAGCCCTCTAAGGGCTTCCAAATATCACTTTGCCAATTCCACAAGAACTGTCTTAGCGAAAGGCTTCTTGAGGTGAAAGATGTAACTCTGTGAGATGATTTCACAGAACACAAAGAAGTTTCTCAGAAAGCTTCTTTCTCTTTGATATCTGAGTTTATTTCCTTTGGCCCTATAGTCTTCAAAGGGATCCGAAATATCTGTTCTCAGATTCCACAGAAATAAGGCTAGCAAAGAGATCCACGAAATACAGATGTAATTCTGTGAGATGAATTAACAGAACACTAAGCAGTTTCTCAGAAAGCTTCTTTCCAGATTTCATCTGAGGATATTTCCTTTTTCAAAGTAGCCCTCTAAGAGCTTACAAATATCACTTTGCCAATTCCACAAGAACTGTCTTAGCGAAAGGCTTCTTGAGGGGAAAGATGTAACTCTGTGAGATGTTTTCACAGAACACAAAGAAGTTTCTCAGAAAGCTTCTTTCTCTTTGATATCTGAGTTAATTTCCTTTGGCCCTATAGTCTTCAAAGGGATCCGAAATATCTGTTCTCAGATTCCACAGAAATAAGGCTAGCAAAGATATCCACGAAATACAGATGTAACTCTGTGAGATGAATTAACAGAACAATAAGCAGTTTCTCGGAAAGCTTCTTTCCAGATTTCATCTGAGGATATTTCCTTTTTCACCACAGGCCTCTAAGGGCTTCCAAATATCACTTTGCCAATTCCACAAGAACTGTCTTAGCGTTAGGCTTTTTGAGGGGAAATCTGTAACTCTGTGAGATGGTTTCACAGAACCCAAAGAAGTTTCTCAGAAAGATTCTTTCTCTTTGTTATCGGAGTAAATTTCCTTTGGCCCTATAGTCTTCAAAGGGATCCGAAATATCAGTTCTCAGATTCCACAGAAATAAGGCTAGCAAAGAGATCCACGAAATACAGATGTAACTCTGTGAGATGAATTAACAGAACACTAAGCAGTTTCTCAGAAAGCTTCTTTCCAGATTTCATCTGAGGATATTTCCTTTTTCACCATAGCCCTCAAAGGGCTTCCAAATATCACTTTGCCAATTCCACAAGAACTGTCTTAGCGAAAGGCTTCTTGAGGGGAAAGATGTAACTCTGTGAGATGATTTCACAGAACACAAAGAAGTTTCTCAGAAAGCTTCTTTCTCTTTAATATCTGAGTTTATTTCCTTTGGCCCTATAGTCTTCAAGGGGATCCGAAATATCTGTTCTCAGATTCCACAGAAATAAGGCTAGCAAAGACATCCACGAAATACAGATGTAACTCTGTGAGATGAATTAACAGAACACTAAGCAGTTTATCGGAAAGCTTCTTTCCAGATTTCATCTGAGGATATTTCCTTTTTCACCATAGCCCTCTAAGGGCTTCCAAATATCACTTTGCCAATTCCACAAGAACTGTCTTAGCGTTAGGCTTTTTGAAGGGAAATCTGTAACTCTGTGAGATGGTTTCACAGAACCCAAAGAAGTTTCTCAGAAAGCTTCTTTCTCTTTGTTATCGGAGTTAATTTCCTTTGGCCCTATAATCTTCAAAGGGATCCGAAATATCTGTTCTCGGATTCCACAGAAATAAGGCTAGCAAAGAGATCCACGAAATACAGATGTAACTCTGTGAGATGAATTAACAGAACACTAAGCAGTTTCTCAAAAAGCTTCATTCCAGATTTCATCTGAGGATATTTCCTTTTTCACCATAGCCCTCTAAGGGCTTCCAAATATCACTTTGCCAATTCCACAAGAACTGTCTTAGCGAAAGGCTACTTGAGAGGAAATCTGTAACTCTGTGAGATGATTTCACAGAACAAAAAGAAGTTTCTCAGAAAGCTTCTTTCTCTTTGATATCTGAGTTTATTTCCTTTGGCCCTATAGTCTTCAAAGGGATCCGAAATATCTGCTCTCAGATTCCATAGAAATAAGGCTAGCAAAGAGTTCCACGAAATACAGATGTAACTCTGTGAGATGAATTAACAGAACACTAAGCAGTTTCTCAAAGCTTCTTTCCAGATTTCATCTGAGGATATTTCCTTTTTCACCATAGCCCTCTATGGGCTTCCAAATATCTCTTTGCCAATTCCACAAGAACTCTCTTAGCGAAAGGCTTCTTGAGGGGAAAGCTGTAACTCTGTGAGATGTTTTCACAGAACACAAAGAAGTTTCTCAGAAAGCTTCTTTCCCTTTGTTTTCGGAGTTAATGTCCTTTGGCCCTATAGACTTCAAAGGGATCCGAAATATCTGTTCTCAGATTCCACAGAAATAAGGCTAGCAAATATATCCAGGAAATACAGATGTAACTCTGTGAGATGAATTAACAGGACACTAAGCAGTTTCTCAGAAAGTTTCTTTCCAGATTTCATCTGAGGATATTTCCTTTTTCACCATAGCCCTCTAGGGGTTGCAAATATCACTTTGCCAATTCCAAAAGAACTGTCTTAGCGAAAGGCTTCTTGAGGGGAAAGATGTAACTCTGTGAGATGATTTCACAGAACACAAAGAAGTTTCTCAGAAAGCTTCTTTCTCTTTGATATCTGAGTTTATTTCCTTTGGCCCTATAGTCTTCAAAGGGATCCGAAATATCTGTTCTCAGATTCCACAGAAATAAGGCTAGCAAAGAGATCCACGAAATACAGATGTAACTCTGTGAGATGAATTAACAGAACACTAAGCAGTTTCTCAGAAAGCTTCTTTCTAGATTTCATCTGGGGATATTTCCTTTTTCACCATAGCCCTCTAAGGGCTTCCAAATATCACTTTGCCAATTCCACAAGAACTGTCTTAGCGAAAGACTTCTTGAGGGGAAAGATGTAACTCTGTGAGATGATTTCACAGAACACAAAGAAGTTTCTCAGAAAAATTCTTTCTCTTTGTTATCAGACGATATTTCCTTTGGCCCTACTGTCTTCTACGTGAAGCGAAACATCTGTTCTCAGATTCCACAGATATAAGGCTAGCAAAGAGATCCACGAAATACAGATGTAACTCTGTGACATGAATTAACAGAACACTAAGCAGTTTCTCAGAGAGCTTCTTTCCAGATTTCATCTGAGGATATTTCCTTTTTCAACATAGCCCTCTATGGGCTTCCAAATATCACTTTGCCAATTCCACAAGAACTGACTTAGCGAAAGGCTTCTTGAGGGGAAAGCTGCAACTCTGTGAGATGATTTCACAGAACACAAAGAAGTTTCTCAGAAAGCTTCTTTCTCTTTGTTATCGGAGGATGTTTCCTTTGGCCCCATAGTCTTCTAAGGGATCCGAAATATCTGTTCTCAGATTCCACAGAAATAAGGGTAGCAAAGAGATCCGCGAAATACAGATGTAACTCTGTGAGATGAATTAACAGAATACTAAGCAGTTTCTCAGGAAGCTTCTTTCTAGATTTCATCTGGGGATATTTTCTTTTTCACCATAGCTCTCTAAGGGCTTCCAAATATCACTTTGCCAATTCCAAAAGAACTGTCTTAGCGAAAGGCTTCTTGAGGGGAAAGATGTAACTCTGTGAGATGATTTCACAAAACACAAAGAAGTTTCTCAGAAAGCTTCTTTCTCTTTGTTATCGGAGGATATTTCCTTTGGACCTATAGTCTTCAAAGGGATACGAAATATCTGTTCTCAGATTCCACAGAAATAAGGCTAGCAAAGAGATCCACGAAATACAGATGTGACTCTCTGAGATGAATTAACAGAACACTAAGCAGTTTCTCAGAAAGCTTCTTTCCAGATTTCATCTGAGGATATTTCCTATTTCAACATAGCCCTCTATGGGCTTCCAAATATCACTTTGCCAATTCCACAAGAACTGTCTTAGCGAAAGGCTTTTTGAGGGGAAAGATGTAACTCTGTGAGATGATTTCACAGAACACAAAGAAGTTTCTCAGAAAGCTACTTTCTCTTTGATATCTGAGTTTATTTCCTTTGGCCCTATAGTCTTCAATGGGATCCGAAATATCTGTTCTCAGATTCCACAGAAATAAGGCTAGCAAAGAGATCCACGAAATACAGATGTAACTCTGTGAGATGAATTAACACAACACTAAGCAGTTTCTCAGAAAGCTTCTTTCTAGATTTCATCTGAGGATATTTCCTTTTTCACCATAGCCCTCTAAGGGCTTCCAAATATCACTTTGCCAATTCCACAAGAACTGTCTTAGCGAAAGACTTCTTGAGGGGAAAGATGTAACTCTGTGAGATGATTTCACAGAACACAAGGAAGTTTCTCAGAGAGCTTCTTTCTCTTTGTTATCTGAGGATATTTCCTTTGGCCCTAGTGTCTTCTAAGGGATGCGAAACATCTGTTCTCAGATTCCACAGAAATAAGCCTAGCAAAGAGATCCACGAAATACAGATGTAACTCTGTGAGATGAATTAACAGAACACTAAGCAGTTTCTCAGAAAGCTTCATTCCAGATTTCATCTGAGGATATTTCCTTTTTCACCATAGCCCTCTAAGGGCTTCCAAATATCACTTTGCCAATTCCACAAGAACTGTCTTAGCGAAAGGCTTCTTGAGGGGAAAGATGTAACTCTGTGAGATGATTTCACAGAACACAAAGAAGTTTCTCAGAAAGCTTCTTTCTCTTTGATATCTGAGTTTATTTCCTTTGGCCCTATAGTCTTCAAAGGGATCCGAAGTATCTGTTCTCAGATTACACAGAAATAAGGCTAGCAAAGAGATCCACGAAATACAGATGTAACTCTGTGAGATGAATTAACACAACACTAAGCAGTTTCTCAGAAAGCTTCTTTCTAGATTTCATCTGAGGATATTTCCTTTTTCACCATAGCCCTCTAAGGGCTTCCAAATATCACATTGCCAATTCCACAAGAACTGTCTTAGCGAAAGGCTTCTTGAGGGGAAAGATGTAACTCTGTGAGATGATTTCACAGAACACAAAGAAGTTTCTCAGAAAGCTTCTTTCTCTTTGATATCTGAGTTTATTTCCTTTGGCCCTATAGTCTTCAAAGGGATCCGAAATATCTGTTCTCAGATTCCACAGAAATAAGGCTAGCAAAGAGATCCACGAAATACAGATGTAACTCTGTGAGATGAATTAACACAACACTAAGCATTTTCTCAGAAAGCTTCTTTCTAGATTTCATCTGAGGATATTTCCTTTTTCACCATAGCCCTCTAGGCTCTTCCAAATATCACTTTGCCAATTCCACAAGAACTGTCTTAGCGAAAGACTTCTTGAGGGGAAAGATGTAACTCTGTGAGATGATTTCACAGAACACAAGGAAGTTTCTCAGAGAGCTTCTTTCTCTTTGTTATCGGAGGATATTTCCTTTGGCCCTAGTGTCTTCTAAGGGATGCGAAACATCTGTTCTCAGATTCCACAGAAATAAGGCTAGCAAAGAGATCCACGAAATACAGATGTAACTCTGTGAGATGAATTAACAGAACACTAAGCAGTTTCTCAGAAAGCTTCATTCCAGATTTCATCTGAGGATATTTCCTTTTTCACCATAGTCCTCTAAGGGCTTCCAAATATCACTTTGCCAATTCCACAAGAACTGTCTTAGCGAAAGGCTACTTGAGGGGAAAGATGTAACTCTGTGAGATGATTTCACAGAACACAAAGAAGTTTCTCAGAAAGCTTCTTTCTCTTTGATATCTGAGTTTATTTCCTTTGGCCCTATAGTCTTCAAAGGGATCCGAAATATCTGCTCTCAGATTCCATAGAAATAAGGCTAGCAAAGAGTTCCACGAAATACAGATGTAACTCTGTGAGATGAATTAACAGAGCACTAAGCAGTTTCTCAAAGCTTCTTCCCAGATTTCATCTGAGGATAATTCCTTTTTCACCATAGCCCTCTATGGGCTTCCAAATATCTCTTTGCCAATTCCACAAGAACTCTCTTAGCGAAAGGCTTCTTGAGGGGAAAGCTGTAACTCTGTGAGATGTTTTCACAGAACACAAAGAAGTTTCTCAGAAAGCTTCTTTCTCTTTGTTTTCGGAGTTAATGTCCTTTGGCCCTATAGACTTCAAAGGGATCCGAATTATCTGTTCTCAGATTCCACAGAAATAAGGCTAGCAAATATATCCAGGAAATACAGATGTAACTCTGTGAGATGAATTAACAGAACACTAAGCAGTTTCTCAGAAAGTTTCTTTCCAGATTTCATCTGAGGATATTTCCTTTTTCACCATAGCCCTCTAGGGTTTGCAAATATCACTTTGCCAATTCCAAAAGAACTGTCTTAGCGAAAGGCTTCTTGAGGGGAAAGATGTAACTCTGTGAGATGATTTCACAGAACACAAAGAAGTTTCTCAGAAAGCTTCTTTCTCTTTGATATCTGAGTTTATTTCCTTTGGCCCTATAGTCTTCAAAGGGATCCGAAATATCTGTTCTCAGATTCTACAGAAATAAGGCTAGCAAAGAGATCCACGAAATACAGATGTAACTCTGTGAGATGAATTAACAGAACACTAGGCAGTTTCTCAGAAAGCTTCTTTCCAGATTTCATCTGAGTATATTTCCTTTTTCACCATAGCCCTCTAAGGGCTTCCAAATATCACTTTGCCAATTCCACAAGAACTGTCTTAGCGAAAGACTTCTTGAGGGGAAAGATGTAACTCTGTGAGATGATTTCACAGAACACAAGGAAGTTTCTCATAGAGCTTCTTTCTCTTTTTTATCGGAGGATATTTCCTTTGGCCCTAGTGTCTTCTAAGGGATGCGAAACATCTGTTCTCAGATTCCACAGAAATAAGGCTAGCAAAGAGATCCACGAAATACAGATGTAACACTGTGAGATGAATTAACAGAACACTAAGCAGTTTCTCAGAAAGCTTCATTCCAGATTTCATCTGAGGATATTTCCTTTTTCACCATAGCCCTCTAAGAGCTTCCAAATATCACTTTGCCAATTCCACAAGAACTGTCTTAGCGAAAGGCTTCTTGAGGGGAAAGATGTAACTCTGTGAGATGATTTCACAGAACACAAAGAAGTTTCTCAGAAAGCTTCTTTCTCTTTGATATCTGAGTTTATTTCCTTTGGCCCTATAGTCTTCAAAGGGATCCGAAATATCTGTTCTCAGATTCCACAGAAATAAGGCTAGCAAAGAGATCCACGAAATACAGATGTAACTCTGTGAGATGAATTAACAGAACACTAGGCAGTTTCTCAGAAAGCTTCTTTCCAGATTTCATCTGAGGATATTTCCTTTTTCACCATAGCTCTCTAAGGGCTTCCAAATATCACTTTGCCAATTCCACAAGAACTGTCTTAGCGAAAGGCTTCTTGAGGGGAAAGATGTAACTCTGTGAGATGATTTCACAGAACACAAAGAAGTTTCTCAGAAAGCTTCTTTCTCTTTGATATCTGAGTTTATTTCCTTGGCCCTATAGTCTTCAAAGGGATCCGAAATATCTGTTCTCAGATTCCACAGAAATAAGGCTAGCAAAGAGATCCACGAAATACAGATGTAACTCTGTGAGATGAATTAACACAACACTAAGCAGTTTCTCAGAAAGCTTCTTTCTAGATTTCATCTGAGGATATTTCCTTTTTCACCATAGCCCTCTAAGGGCTTCCAAATATCACTTTGCCAATTCCACAAGAACTGTCTTAGCGAAAGACTTCTTGAGGGGAAAGATGTAACTCTGTGAGATGATTTCACAGAACACAAGGATGTTTCTCATAGAGCTTCTTTCTCTTTGTTATCGGAGGATATTTCCTTTGGCCCTAGTGTCTTCTAAGGGATGCGAAACATCTGTTCTCAGATTCCACAGAAATAAGGCTAGCAAAGAGATCCACGAAATACAGATGTAACTCTGTGAGATAAATTAACAGAACACTAAGCAGTTTCTCAGAAAGCTTCATTCCAGATTTCATCTGAGGATATTTCCTTTTTCACCATAGCCCTCTAAGGGCTTCCAAATATCACTTTGCCAATTCCACAAGAACTGTCTTAGCGAAAGGCTACTTGAGGGGAAAGATGTAACTCTGTGAGATGATTTCACAGAACACAAAGAAGTTTCTCAGAAAGCTTCTTTCTCTTTGATATCTGAGTTTATTTCCTTTGGCCCTATAGTCTTCAAAGGGATCCGAAATATCTGTTCTCAGATTCCACAGAAATAAGGCTAGCAAAGACATCCACGAAATACAGATGTAACTCTGTGAGATGAATTAACAGAACACTAAGCAGTTTCTCGGAAAGCTTCTTTCCAGATTTCATCTGAGGATATTTCCTTTTTCACCATAGCCCTCTAAGGGCTTCCAAATATCACTTTGCCAATTCCACAAGAACTGTCTTAGCGTTAGGCTTTTTGAGGGGAAATCTGTAACTCTGTGAGATGGTTTCACAGAACCCAAAGAAGTTTCTCAGAAAGCTTCTTTCTCTTTGTTATCGGAGTTAATTTCCTTTGGCCCTATAGTCTTCAAAGGGATCCGAAATATCAGTTCTCGGATTCCACAGAAATAAGGCTAACAAAGAGATCCACGAAATACAGATGTAACTCTGTGAGATGAATTAACAGAACACTAAGCAGTTTCTCAAAGCTTCTTTCCAGATTTCATCTGAGGATATTTCCTTTTTCACCATAGCCCTCTATGGGCTTCCAAATATCTCTTTGCCAATTCCACAAGAACTCTCTTAGCGAAAGGCTTCTTGAGGGGAAAGCTGTAACTCTGTGAGATGTTTTCACAGAACACAAAGAAGTTTCTCAGAAAGCTTCTTTCTCTTTGTTTTCGGAGTTAATGTCCTTTGGCCCTATAGACTTCAAAGGGATCCTAAATATCTGTTCTCAGATTCCACAGAAATAAGGCTAGCAAATATATCCAGGAAATACAGATGTAACTCTGTGAGATGAATTAACAGAACACTAAGCAGTTTCTCAGAAAGTTTCTTTCCAGATTTCATCTGAGGATATTTCCTTTTTCACCATAGCCCTCTAGGGGTTGCAAATATCACTTTGCCAATTCCAAAAGAACTGTCTTAGCGAAAGGCTTCTTGAGGGGAAAGATGTAACTCTGTGAGATGATTTCACAGAACACAAAGAAGTTTCTCAGAAAGCTTCTTTCTCTTTGATATCTGAGTTTATTTCCTTTGGCCCTATAGTCTTCAAAGGGATCCGAAATATCTGTTCTCAGATTCCACAGAAATAAGGCTAGCAAAGAGATCCACGAAATACAGATGTAACTCTGTGAGATTAATTAACAGAACACTAGGCAGTTTCTCAGAAAGCTTCTTTCCAGATTTCATCTGAGGATATTTCCTTTTTCACCATAGCCCTCAAAGGGCTTCCAAATATCACTTTGCCAATTCCACAAGAACTGTCTTAGCGAAAGGCTTCTTGAGGGGAAAGATGTAACTCTGTGAGATGATTTCACAGAACACAAAGAAGTTTCTCAGAAAGCTTCTTTCTCTTTGATATCTGAGTTTATTTCCTTTGGCCCTATAGTCTTCAAAGGGATCCGAAATATCTGTTCTCAGATTCCACAGAAATAAGGCTAGCAAAGAGATCCACGAAATACAGATGTAACTCTGTGAGATGAATTAACAGAACACTATGCAGTTTCTCAGAAAGCTTCTTTCTAGATTTCATCTGGGGATATTTCCTTTTTCACCATAGCTCTCTAAGGGCTTCCAAATATCACTTTGCCAATTCCACAAGAACTGTCTTAGCGAAAGGCTTCTTGAGGGGAAAGATGTAACTCTGTGAGATGATTTCACAGAACACAAAGAAGTTTCTCAGAAAGCTTCTTTCTCTTTGATATCTGAGTTTATTTCCTTTGGCCCTATAGTCTTCAAAGGGATCCGAAATATCTGTTCTCAGATTCCACAGAAATAAGGCTAGCAAAGAGATCCACGAAATACAGATGTAACTCTGTGAGATGAATTAACACAACACTAAGCAGTTTCTCAGAAAGCTTCTTTCTAGATTTCATCTGAGGATATTTCCTTTTTCACCATAGCCCTCTAAGGGCTTCCAAATATCACTTTGCCAATTCCACAAGAACTGTCTTAGCGAAAGACTTCTTGAGGGGAAAGATGTAACTCTGTGAGATGATTTCACAGAACACAAGGAAGTTTCTCATAGAGCTTCTTTCTCTTTGTTATCGGAGGATATTTCCTTTGGCCCTAGTGTCTTCTAAGGGATGCGAAACATCTCTTCTCAGATTCCACAGAAATAAGGCTAGCAAAGAGATCCACGAAATACAGATGTAACTCTGTGAGATGAATTAACAGAACACTAAGCAGTTTCTCAGAAAGCTTCATTCCAGATTTCATCTGAGGATATTTCCTTTTTCAACATAGCCCTCTAAGGGCTTCCAAATATCACTTTGCCAATTCCACAAGAACTGTCTTAGCGAAAGGCTACTTGACGGGAAAGATGTAACTCTGTGAGATGATTTCACAGAACACAAAGAAGTTTCTCAGAAAGCTTCTTTCTCTTTGATATCTGAGTTTATTTCCTTTGGCCCTATAGTCTTCAAAGGGATCCGAAATATCTGTTCTCAGATTCCACAGAAATAAGGCTAGCAAAGACATCCACGAAATACAGATGTAACTCTTTGAGATGAATTAACAGAACACTAAGCAGTTTATCGGAAAGCTTCTTTCCAGATTTCATCTGAGGATATTTCCTTTTTCACCATAGCCCTCTAAGGGCTTCCAAATATCACTTTGCCAATTCCACAAGAACTGTCTTAGCGTTAGGCTTTTTGAGGGGAAATCTGTAACTCTGTGAGTTGGTTTCACAGAACCCAAAGAAGTTTCTCAGAAAGCTTCTTTCTCTTTGTTATCGGAGTTAATTTCCTTTGGCCCTATAGTCTTCAAAGGGATCCGAAATATCAGTTCTCGGATTCCACAGAAATAAGGCTAGCAAAGAGATCCACGAAATACAGATGTAACTCTGTGAGATGAATTAACAGAACACTAAGCAGTTTCTCAAAGCTTCTTTCCAGATTTCATCTGAGGATATTTCCTTTTTCACCATAGCCCTCTATGGACTTCCAAATATCTCTTTGCCAATTCCACAAGAACTCTCTTAGCGAAAGGCTTCTTGAGGGGAAAGCTGTAACTCTGTGAGATGTTTTCACAGAACACAAAGAAGTTTCTCAGAAAGCTTCTTTCTCTTTGTTTTCGGAGTTAATGTCCTTTGGCCCTATAGACTTCAAAGGGATCCTAAATATCAGTTCTCAGATTCCACAGAAATAAGGCTAGCAAATATATCCAGGAAATACAGATGTAACTCTGTGAGATGAATTAACAGAACACTAAGCAGTTTCTCAGAAAGTTTCTTTCCAGATTTCATCTGAGGATATTTCCTTTTTCACCATAGCCCTCTAGGGGTTGCAAATATCACTTTGCCAATTCCAAAAGAACTGTCTTAGCGAAAGGCTTCTTGAGGGGAAAGATGTAACTCTGTGAGATGATTTCACAGAACACAAAGAAGTTTCTCAGAAAGCTTCTTTCTATTTGATATCTGAGTTTATTTCCTTTGGCCCTATAGTCTTCAAAGGGATCCGAAATATCTGTTCTCAGATTCCACAGAAATAAGGCTAGCAAAGAGATCCACGAAATACAGATGTAACTCTGTGAGATGAATTAACAGAACACTAGGCAGTTTCTCAGAAAGCTTCTTTCCAGATTTCATCTGAGGATATTTCCTTTTTCACCATAGCCCTCAAAGGGCTTCCAAATATCACTTTGCCAATTCCACAAGAACTGTCTAAGAGAAAGGCTTCTTGAGGGGAAAGATGTAACTCTGTGAGATGATTTCACAGAACACAAAGAAGTTTCTCAGAAAGCTTCTTTCTCTGTGATATCTGAGTTTATTTCCTATGGCCCTATAGTCTTCAAAGGGATCCGAAATATCTGTTCTCAGATTCCACAGAAATAAGGCTAGCAAAGAGATCCACGAAATACAGATGTAACTCTGTGAGATGAATTAACAGAACACTAAGCAGTTTCTCAGAAAGCTTCTTTCTAGATTTCATCTGGGGATATTTCCTTTTTCACCATAGCTCTCTAAGGGCTTCCAAATATCACTTTGCCAATTCCACAAGAACTGTCTTAGCGAAAGGCTTCTTGAGGGGAAAGATGTAACTCTGTGAGATGATTTCACAGAACACAAAGAAGTTTCTCAGAAAGCTTCTTTCTCTTTGATATCTGAGTTTATTTCCTTTGGCCCTATAGTCTTCAAAGGGATCCGAAATATCTGTTCTCAGATTCCACAGAAATAAGGCTAGCAAAGAGATCCACGAAATACAGATGTAACTCTGTGAGATGAATTAACACAACACTAAGCAGTTTCTCAGAAAGCTTCTTTCTAGATTTCATCTGAGGATATTTCCTTTTTCACCATAGCCCTCTAAGGGCTTCCAAATATCACTTTGCCAATTCCACAAGAACTGTCTTAGCGAAAGACTTCTTGAGGGGAAAGATGTAACTCTGTGAGATGATTTCACAGAACACAAGGAAGTTTCTCATAGAGCTTCTTTCTCTTTGTTATCGGAGGATATTTCCTTTGGCCCTAGTGTCTTCTAAGGGATGCGAAACATCTGTTCTCAGATTCCACAGAAATAAGGCTAGCAAAGAGATCCACGAAATACAGATGTAACTCTGTGAGATGAATTAACAGAACACTAAGCAGTTTCTCAGAAAGCTTCATTCCAGATTTCATCTGAGGATATTTCCTTTTTCACCATAGCCTTCTATGGGCTTCCAAATATCTCTTTGCCAATTCCACAAGAACTCTCTTAGCGAAAGGCTTCTTGAGGGGAAAGCTGTAACTCTGTGAGATGTTTTCACAGAACACAAAGAAGTTTCTCAGAAAGCTTCTTTCTCTTTGTTTTCGTAGTTAATGTCCTTTGGCCCTATAGACTTCAAAGGGATCCTAAATATCTGTTCTCAGATTCCACAGAAATAAGGCTAGCAAATATATCCAGGAAATACAGATGTAACTCTGTGAGATGAATTAACAGAACACTAAGCAGTTTCTCAGAAAGTTTCTTTCCAGATTTCATCTGAGGATATTTCCTTTTTCACCATAGCCCTCTAGGGGTTGCAAATATCACTTTGCCAATTCCAAAAGAACTGTCTTAGCGAAAGGCTTCTTGAGGGGAAAGATGTAACTCTGTGAGATGATTTCACAGAACACAAAGAAGTTTCTCAGAAAGCTTCTTTCTCTTTGATATCTGAGTTAATTTCCTTTGGCCCTATAGTCTTCAAAGGGATCCGAAATATCTGTTCTCAGATTCCACAGAAATAAGGCTAGCAAAGAGATCCACGAAATACAGATGTAACTCTGTGAGATGAATTAACAGAACACTAGGCAGTTTCTCAGAAAGCTTCTTTCCAGATTTCATCTGAGGATATTTCCTTTTTCACCATAGCCCTCAAACGGCTTCCAAATATCACTTTGCCAATTCCACAAGAACTGTCTTAGCGAAAGGCTTCTTGAGGGGAAAGATGTAACTCTGTGAGATAATTTCACAGAACACAAAGAAGTTTCTCAGAAAGCTTCTTTCTCTTTGATATCTGAGTTTATTTCCTTTGGCCCTATAGTCTTCAAAGGGATCCGAAATATCTGTTCTCAGATTCCACAGAAATAAGGCTAGCAAAGAGATCCATGAAATACAGATGTAACTCTGTGAGATGAATTAACAGAACACTATGCAGTTTCTCAGAAAGCTTCTTTCTAGATTTCATCTGGGGATATTTCCTTTTTCACCATAGCTCTCTAAGGGCTTCCAAATATCACTTTGCCAATTCCACAAGAACTGTCTTAGCGAAAGGCTTCTTGAGGGGAAAGATGTAACTCTGTGAGATGATTTCACAGAACACAAAGAAGTTTCTCAGAAAGCTTCTTTCTCTTTGATATCTGAGTTTATTTCCTTTGGCCCTATAGTCTTCAAAGGGATCCGAAATATCTGTTCTCAGATTCCACAGAAATAAGGCTAGCAAAGAGATCCACGAAATACAGATGTAACTCTGTGAGATGAATTAACACAACACTAAGCAGTTTCTCAGAAAGCTTCTTTCTAGATTTCATCTGAGGATATTTCCTTTTTCACCATAGCCCTCTAAGGGCTTCCAAATATCACTTTGCCAATTCCACAAGAACTGTCTTAGCGAAAGACTTCTTGAGGGGAAAGATGTAACTCTGTGAGATGATTTCACAGAACACAAGGAAGTTTCTCATAGAGCTTCTTTCTCTTTGTTATCGGAGGATATTTCCTTTGGCCCTAGTGTCTTCTAAGGGATGCGAAACATCTCTTCTCAGATTCCACAGAAATAAGGCTAGCAAAGAGATCCACGAAATACAGATGTAACTCTGTGAGATGAATTAACAGAACACTAAGCAGTTTCTCAGAAAGCTTCATTCCAGATTTCATCTGAGGATATTTCCTTTTTCAACATAGCCCTCTAAGGGCTTCCAAATATCACTTTGCCAATTCCACAAGAACTGTCTTAGCGAAAGGCTACTTGAGGGGAAAGATGTAACTCTGTGAGATGATTTCACAGAACACAAAGAAGTTTCTCAGAAAGCTTCTTTCTCTTTGATATCTGAGTTTATTTCCTTTGGCCCTATAGTCTTCAAAGGGATCCGAAATATCTGTTCTCAGATTCCACAGAAATAAGGCTAGCAAAGACATCCACGAAATACAGATGTAACTCTGTGAGATGAATTAACAGAACACTAAGCAGTTTATCGGAAAGCTTCTTTCCAGATTTCATCTGAGGATATTTCCTTTTTCACCATAGCCCTCTAAGGGCTTCCAAATATCACTTTGCCAATTCCACAAGAACTGTCTTAGCGTTAGGCTTTTTGAGGGGAAATCTGTAACTCTGTGAGTTGGTTTCACAGAACCCAAAGAAGTTTCTCAGAAAGCTTCTTTCTCTTTGTTATCGGAGTTAATTTCCTTTGGCCCTATAGTCTTCAAAGGGATCCGAAATATCAGTTCTCGGATTCCACAGAAATAAGGCTAGCAAAGAGATCCACGAAATACAGATGTAACTCTGTGAGATGAATTAACAGAACACTAAGCAGTTTCTCAAAGCTTCTTTCCAGATTTCATCTGAGGATATTTCCTTTTTCACCATAGCCCTCTATGGGCTTCCAAATATCTCTTTGCCAATTCCACAAGAACTCTCTTAGCGAAAGGCTTCTTGAGGGGAAAGCTGTAACTCTGTGAGATGTTTTCACAGAACACAAAGAAGTTTCTCAGAAAGCTTCTTTCTCTTTGTTTTCGGAGTTAATGTCCTTTGGCCCTATAGACTTCAAAGGGATCCTAAATATCAGTTCTCAGATTCCACAGAAATAAGGCTAGCAAATATATCCAGGAAATACAGATGTAACTCTGTGAGATGAATTAACAGAACACTAAGCAGTTTCTCAGAAAGTTTCTTTCCAGATTTCATCTGAGGATATTTCCTTTTTCACCATAGCCCTCTAGGGTTTGCAAATATCACTTTGCCAATTCCAAAAGAACTGTCTTAGCGAAAGGCTTCTTGAGGGGAAAGATGTAACTCTGTGAGATGATTTCACAGAACACAAAGAAGTTTCTCAGAAAGCTTCTTTCTCTTTGATATCTGAGTTTATTTCCTTTGGCCCTATAGTCTTCAAAGGGATCCGAAATATCTGTTCTCAGATTCCACAGAAATAAGGCTAGCAAAGAGATCCACGAAATACAGATGTAACTCTGTGAGATGAATTAACAGAACACTAGGCAGTTTCTCAGAAAGCTTCATTCCAGATTTCATCGGAGGATATTTCCTTTTTCACCATAGCCCTCTAAGGGCTTCCAAATATCACTTTGCCAATTCCACAAGAACTGTCTTAGCGAAAGGCTTCTTGAGGGGAAAGATGTAACTCTGTGAGATGATTTCACAGAACACAAAGAAGTTTCTCAGAAAGCTTCTTTCTCTTTGATATCTGAGTTTATTTCCTTTGGCCCTATAGTCTTCAAAGGGATCCGAAATATCTGTTCTCAGATTCCACAGAAATAAGGCTAGCAAAGAGATCCACGAAATACAGATGTAACTCTGTGAGATGAATTAACAGAACACTAGGCAGTTTCTCAGAAAGCTTCTTTCCAGATTTCATCTGAGGATATTTCCTTTTTCACCATAGCTCTCTAAGGGCTTCCAAATATCACTTTGCCAATTCCACAAGAACTGTCTTAGCGAAAGGCTTCTTGAGGGGAAAGATGTAACTCTGTGAGATGATTTCACAGAACACAAAGAAGTTTCTCAGAAAGCTTCTTTCTCTTTGATATCTGAGTTTATTTCCTTGGCCCTATAGTCTTCAAAGGGATCCGAAATATCTGTTCTCAGATTCCACAGAAATAAGGCTAGCAAAGAGATCCACGAAATACAGATGTAACTCTGTGAGATGAATTAACACAACACTAAGCAGTTTCTCAGAAAGCTTCTTTCTAGATTTCATCTGAGGATATTTCCTTTTTCACCATAGCCCTCTAAGGGCTTCCAAATATCACTTTGCCAATTCCACAAGAACTGTCTTAGCGAAAGACTTCTTGAGGGGAAAGATGTAACTCTGTGAGATGATTTCACAGAACACAAGGAAGTTTCTCATAGAGCTTCTTTCTCTTTGTTATCGGAGGATATTTCCTTTGGCCCTAGTGTCTTCTAAGGGATGCGAAACATCTGTTCTCAGATTCCACAGAAATAAGGCTAGCAAAGAGATCCACGAAATACAGATGTAACTCTGTGAGATAAATTAACAGAACACTAAGCAGTTTCTCAGAAAGCTTCATTCCAGATTTCATCTGAGGATATTTCCTTTTTCACCATAGCCCTCTAAGGGCTTCCAAATATCACTTTGCCAATTCCACAAGAACTGTCTTAGCGAAAGGCTACTTGAGGGGAAAGATGTAACTCTGTGAGATGATTTCACAGAACACAAAGAAGTTTCTCAGAAAGCTTCTTTCTCTTTGATATCTGAGTTTATTTCCTTTGGCCCTATAGTCTTCAAAGGGATCCGAAATATCTGTTCTCAGATTCCACAGAAATAAGGCTAGCAAAGACATCCACGAAATACAGATGTAACTCTGTGAGATGAATTAACAGAACACTAAGCAGTTTCTCGGAAAGCTTCTTTCCAGATTTCATCTGAGGATATTTCCTTTTTCACCATAGCCCTCTAAGGGCTTCCAAATATCACTTTGCCAATTCCACAAGAACTGTCTTAGCGTTAGGCTTTTTGAGGGGAAATCTGTAACTCTGTGAGATGGTTTCACAGAACCCAAAGAAGTTTCTCAGAAAGCTTCTTTCTCTTTGTTATCGGAGTTAATTTCCTTTGGCCCTATAGTCTTCAAAGGGATCCGAAATATCAGTTCTCGGATTCCACAGAAATAAGGCTAACAAAGAGATCCACGAAATACAGATGTAACTCTGTGAGATGAATTAACAGAACACTAAGCAGTTTCTCAAAGCTTCTTTCCAGATTTCATCTGAGGATATTTCCTTTTTCACCATAGCCCTCTATGGGCTTCCAAATATCTCTTTGCCAATTCCACAAGAACTCTCTTAGCGAAAGGCTTCTTGAGGGGAAAGCTGTAACTCTGTGAGATGTTTTCACAGAACACAAAGAAGTTTCTCAGAAAGCTTCTTTCTCTTTGTTTTCGGAGTTAATGTCCTTTGGCCCTATAGACTTCAAAGGGATCCTAAATATCTGTTCTCAGATTCCACAGAAATAAGGCTAGCAAATATATCCAGGAAATACAGATGTAACTCTGTGAGATGAATTAACAGAACACTAAGCAGTTTCTCAGAAAGTTTCTTTCCAGATTTCATCTGAGGATATTTCCTTTTTCACCATAGCCCTCTAGGGGTTGCAAATATCACTTTGCCAATTCCAAAAGAACTGTCTTAGCGAAAGGCTTCTTGAGGGGAAAGATGTAACTCTGTGAGATGATTTCACAGAACACAAAGAAGTTTCTCAGAAAGCTTCTTTCTCTTTGATATCTGAGTTTATTTCCTTTGGCCCTATAGTCTTCAAAGGGATCCGAAATATCTGTTCTCAGATTCCACAGAAATAAGGCTAGCAAAGAGATCCACGAAATACAGATGTAACTCTGTGAGATTAATTAACAGAACACTAGGCAGTTTCTCAGAAAGCTTCTTTCCAGATTTCATCTGAGGATATTTCCTTTTTCACCATAGCCCTCAAAGGGCTTCCAAATATCACTTTGCCAATTCCACAAGAACTGTCTTAGCGAAAGGCTTCTTGAGGGGAAAGATGTAACTCTGTGAGATGATTTCACAGAACACAAAGAAGTTTCTCAGAAAGCTTCTTTCTCTTTGATATCTGAGTTTATTTCCTTTGGCCCTATAGTCTTCAAAGGGATCCGAAATATCTGTTCTCAGATTCCACAGAAATAAGGCTAGCAAAGAGATCCACGAAATACAGATGTAACTCTGTGAGATGAATTAACAGAACACTATGCAGTTTCTCAGAAAGCTTCTTTCTAGATTTCATCTGGGGATATTTCCTTTTTCACCATAGCTCTCTAAGGGCTTCCAAATATCACTTTGCCAATTCCACAAGAACTGTCTTAGCGAAAGGCTTCTTGAGAGGAAAGATGTAACTCTGTGAGATGATTTCACAGAACACAAAGAAGTTTCTCAGAAAGCTTCTTTCTCTTTGATATCTGAGTTTATTTCCTTTGGCCCTATAGTCTTCAAAGGGATCCGAAATATCTGTTCTCAGATTCCACAGAAATAAGGCTAGCAAAGAGATCCACGAAATACAGATGTAACTCTGTGAGATGAATTAACACAACACTAAGCAGTTTCTCAGAAAGCTTCTTTCTAGATTTCATCTGAGGATATTTCCTTTTTCACCATAGCCCTCTAAGGGCTTCCAAATATCACTTTGCCAATTCCACAAGAACTGTCTTAGCGAAAGACTTCTTGAGGGGAAAGATGTAACTCTGTGAGATGATTTCACAGAACACAAGGAAGTTTCTCATAGAGCTTCTTTCTCTTTGTTATCGGAGGATATTTCCTTTGGCCCTAGTGTCTTCTAAGGGATGCGAAACATCTCTTCTCAGATTCCACAGAAATAAGGCTAGCAAAGAGATCCACGAAATACAGATGTAACTCTGTGAGATGAATTAACAGAACACTAAGCAGTTTCTCAGAAAGCTTCATTCCAGATTTCATCTGAGGATATTTCCTTTTTCAACATAGCCCTCTACGGGCTTCCAAATATCACTTTGCCAATTCCACAAGAACTGTCTTAGCGAAAGGCTACTTGACGGGAAAGATGTAACTCTGTGAGATGATTTCACAGAACACAAAGAAGTTTCTCAGAAAGCTTCTTTCTCTTTGATATCTGAGTTTATTTCCTTTGGCCCTATAGTCTTCAAAGGGATCCGAAATATCTGTTCTCAGATTCCACAGAAATAAGGCTAGCAAAGACATCCACGAAATACAGATGTAACTCTTTGAGATGAATTAACAGAACACTAAGCAGTTTATCGGAAAGCTTCTTTCCAGATTTCATCTGAGGATATTTCCTTTTTCACCATAGCCCTCTAAGGGCTTCCAAATATCACTTTGCCAATTCCACAAGAACTGTCTTAGCGTTAGGCTTTTTGAGGGGAAATCTGTAACTCTGTGAGTTGGTTTCACAGAACCCAAAGAAGTTTCTCAGAAAGCTTCTTTCTCTTTGTTATCGGAGTTAATTTCCTTTGGCCCTATAGTCTTCAAAGGGATCCGAAATATCAGTTCTCGGATTCCACAGAAATAAGGCTAGCAAAGAGATCCACGAAATACAGATGTAACTCTGTGAGATGAATTAACAGAACACTAAGCAGTTTCTCAAAGCTTCTTTCCAGATTTCATCTGAGGATATTTCCTTTTTCACCATAGCCCTCTATGGACTTCCAAATATCTCTTTGCCAATTCCACAAGAACTCTCTTAGCGAAAGGCTTCTTGAGGGGAAAGCTGTAACTCTGTGAGATGTTTTCACAGAACACAAAGAAGTTTCTCAGAAAGCTTCTTTCTCTTTGTTTTCGGAGTTAATGTCCTTTGGCCCTATAGACTTCAAAGGGATCCTAAATATCAGTTCTCAGATTCCACAGAAATAAGGCTAGCAAATATATCCAGGAAATACAGATGTAACTCTGTGAGATGAATTAACAGAACACTAAGCAGTTTCTCAGAAAGTTTCTTTCCAGATTTCATCTGAGGATATTTCCTTTTTCACCATAGCCCTCTAGGGGTTGCAAATATCACTTTGCCAATTCCAAAAGAACTGTCTTAGCGAAAGGCTTCTTGAGGGGAAAGATGTAACTCTGTGAGATGATTTCACAGAACACAAAGAAGTTTCTCAGAAAGCTTCTTTCTCTTTGATATCTGAGTTTATTTCCTTTGGCCCTATAGTCTTCAAAGGGATCCGAAATATCTGTTCTCAGATTCCACAGAAATAAGGCTAGCAAAGAGATCCACGAAATACAGATGTAACTCTGTGAGATGAATTAACAGAACACTAGGCAGTTTCTCAGAAAGCTTCTTTCCAGATTTCATCTGAGGATATTTCCTTTTTCACCATAGCCCTCAAAGGGCTTCCAAATATCACTTTGCCAATTCCACAAGAACTGTCTAAGAGAAAGGCTTCTTGAGGGGAAAGATGTAACTCTGTGAGATGATTTCACAGAACACAAAGAAGTTTCTCAGAAAGCTTCTTTCTCTGTGATATCTGAGTTTATTTCCTATGGCCCTATAGTCTTCAAAGGGATCCGAAATATCTGTTCTCAGATTCCACAGAAATAAGGCTAGCAAAGAGATCCACGAAATACAGATGTAACTCTGTGAGATGAATTAACAGAACACTAAGCAGTTTCTCAGAAAGCTTCTTTCTAGATTTCATCTGGGGATATTTCCTTTTTCACCATAGCTCTCTAAGGGCTTCCAAATATCACTTTGCCAATTCCACAAGAACTGTCTTAGCGAAAGGCTTCTTGAGGGGAAAGATGTAACTCTGTGAGATGATTTCACAGAACACAAAGAAGTTTCTCAGAAAGCTTCTTTCTCTTTGATATCTGAGTTTATTTCCTTTGGCCCTATAGTCTTCAAAGGGATCCGAAATATCTGTTCTCAGATTCCACAGAAATAAGGCTAGCAAAGAGATCCACGAAATACAGATGTAACTCTGTGAGATGAATTAACACAACACTAAGCAGTTTCTCAGAAAGCTTCTTTCTAGATTTCATCTGAGGATATTTCCTTTTTCACCATAGCCCTCTAAGGGCTTCCAAATATCACTTTGCCAATTCCACAAGAACTGTCTTAGCGAAAGACTTCTTGAGGGGAAAGATGTAACTCTGTGAGATGATTTCACAGAACACAAGGAAGTTTCTCATAGAGCTTCTTTCTCTTTGTTATCGGAGGATATTTCCTTTGGCCCTAGTGTCTTCTAAGGGATGCGAAACATCTGTTCTCAGATTCCACAGAAATAAGGCTAGCAAAGAGATCCACGAAATACAGATGTAACTCTGTGAGATGAATTAACAGAACACTAAGCAGTTTCTCAGAAAGCTTCATTACAGATTTCATCTGAGGATATTTCCTTTTTCACCATAGCCTTCTATGGGCTTCCAAATATCTCTTTGCCAATTCCACAAGAACTCTCTTAGCGAAAGGCTTCTTGAGGGGAAAGCTGTAACTCTGTGAGATGTTTTCACAGAACACAAAGAAGTTTCTCAGAAAGCTTCTTTCTCTTTGTTTTCGTAGTTAATGTCCTTTGGCCCTATAGACTTCAAAGGGATCCTAAATATCTGTTCTCAGATTCCACAGAAATAAGGCTAGCAAATATATCCAGGAAATACAGATGTAACTCTGTGAGATGAATTAACAGAACACTAAGCAGTTTCTCAGAAAGTTTCTTTCCAGATTTCATCTGAGGATATTTCCTTTTTCACCATAGCCCTCTAGGGGTTGCAAATATCACTTTGCCAATTCCAAAAGAACTGTCTTAGCGAAAGGCTTCTTGAGGGGAAAGATGTAACTCTGTGAGATGATTTCACAGAACACAAAGAAGTTTCTCAGAAAGCTTCTTTCTCTTTGATATCTGAGTTAATTTCCTTTGGCCCTATAGTCTTCAAAGGGATCCGAAATATCTGTTCTCAGATTCCACAGAAATAAGGCTAGCAAAGAGATCCACGAAATACAGATGTAACTCTGTGAGATGAATTAACACAACACTAAGCAGTTTCTCAGAAAGCTTCTTTCTAGATTTCATCTGAGGATATTTCCTTTTTCACCATAGCCCTCTAAGGGCTTCCAAATATCACTTTGCCAATTCCACAAGAACTGTCTTAGCGAAAGACTTCTTGAGGGGAAAGATGTAACTCTGTGAGATGATTTCACAGAACACAAGGAAGTTTCTCATAGAGCTTCTTTCTCTTTGTTATCGGAGGATATTTCCTTTGGCCCTAGTGTCTTCTAAGTGATGCGAAACATCTCTTCTCAGATTCCACAGAAATAAGGCTAGCAAAGAGATCCACGAAATACAGATGTAACTCTGTGAGATGAATTAACAGAACACTAAGCAGTTTCTCAGAAAGCTTCATTCCAGATTTCATCTGAGGATATTTCCTTTTTCAACATAGCCCTCTAAGGGCTTCCAAATATCACTTTGCCAATTCCACAAGAACTGTCTTAGCGAAAGGCTACTTGAGGGGAAAGATGTAACTCTGTGAGATGATTTCACAGAACACAAAGAAGTTTCTCAGAAAGCTTCTTTCTCTTTGATATCTGAGTTTATTTCCTTTGGCCCTATAGTCTTCAAAGGGATCCGAAATATCTGTTCTCAGATTCCACAGAAATAAGGCTAGCAAAGACATCCACGAAATACAGATGTAACTCTGTGAGATGAATTAACAGAACACTAAGCAGTTTATCGGAAAGCTTCTTTCCAGATTTCATCTGAGGATATTTCCTTTTTCACCATAGCCCTCTAAGGGCTTCCAAATATCACTTTGCCAATTCCACAAGAACTGTCTTAGCGTTAGGCTTTTTGAGGGGAAATCTGTAACTCTGTGAGTTGGTTTCACAGAACCCAAAGAAGTTTCTCAGAAAGCTTCTTTCTCTTTGTTATCGGAGTTAATTTCCTTTGGCCCTATAGTCTTCAAAGGGATCCGAAATATCAGTTCTCGGATTCCACAGAAATAAGGCTAGCAAAGAGATCCACGAAATACAGATGTAACTCTGTGAGATGAATTAACAGAACACTAAGCAGTTTCTCAAAGCTTCTTTCCAGATTTCATCTGAGGATATTTCCTTTTTCACCATAGCCTTCTATGGGCTTCCAAATATCTCTTTGCCAATTCCACAAGAACTCTCTTAGCGAAAGGCTTCTTGAGGGGAAAGCTGTAACTCTGTGAGATGTTTTCACAGAACACAAAGAAGTTTCTCAGAAAGCTTCTTTCTCTTTGTTTTCGGAGTTAATGTCCTTTGGCCCTATAGACTTCAAAGGGATCCTAAATATCAGTTCTCAGATTCCACAGAAATAAGGCTAGCAAATATATCCAGGAAATACAGATGTAACTCTGTGAGATGAATTAACAGAACACTAAGCAGTTTCTCAGAAAGTTTCTTTCCAGATTTCATCTGAGGATATTTCCTTTTTCACCATAGCCCTCTAGGGGTTGCAAATATCACTTTGCCAATTCCAAAAGAACTGTCTTAGCGAAAGGCTTCTTGAGGGGAAAGATGTAACTCTGTGAGATGATTTCACAGAACACAAAGAAGTTTCTCAGAAAGCTTCTTTCTCTTTGATATCTGAGTTTATTTCCTTTGGCCCTATAGTCTTCAAAGGGATCCGAAATATCTGTTCTCAGATTCCACAGAAATAAGGCTAGCAAAGAGATCCACGAAATACAGATGTAACTCTGTGAGATGAATTAACAGAACACTAGGCAGTTTCTCAGAAAGCTTCTTTCCAGATTTCATCTGAGGATATTTCCTTTTTCACCATAGCCCTCAAAGGGCTTCCAAATATCACTTTGCCAATTCCACAAGAACTGTCTAAGAGAAAGGCTTCTTGAGGGGAAAGATGTAACTCTGTGAGATGATTTCACAGAACACAAAGAAGTTTCTCAGAAAGCTTCTTTCTCTGTGATATCTGAGTTTATTTCCTATGGCCCTATAGTCTTCAAAGGGATCCGAAATATCTGTTCTCAGATTCCACAGAAATAAGGCTAGCAAAGAGATCCACGAAATACAGATGTAACTCTGTGAGATGAATTAACAGAACACTAAGCAGTTTCTCAGAAAGCTTCTTTCTAGATTTCATCTGGGGATATTTCCTTTTTCACCATAGCTCTCTAAGGGCTTCCAAATATCACTTTGCCAATTCCACAAGAACTGTCTTAGCGAAAGGCTTCTTGAGGGGAAAGATGTAACTCTGTGAGATGATTTCAAAGAACACAAAGAAGTTTCTCAGAAAGCTTCTTTCTCTTTGATATCTGAGTTTATTTCCTTTGGCCCTATAGTCTTCAAAGGGATCCGAAATATCTGTTCTCAGATTCCACAGAAATAAGGCTAGCAAAGAGATCCACGAAATACAGATGTAACTCTGTGAGATGAATTAACACAACACTAAGCAGTTTCTCAGAAAGCTTCTTTCTAGATTTCATCTGAGGATATTTCCTTTTTCACCATAGCCCTCTAAGGGCTTCCAAATATCACTTTGCCAATTCCACAAGAACTGTCTTAGCGAAAGACTTCTTGAGGGGAAAGATGTAACTCTGTGAGATGATTTCACAGAACACAAGGAAGTTTCTCATAGAGCTTCTTTCTCTTTGTTATCGGAGGATATTTCCTTTGGCCCTAGTGTCTTCTAAGGGATGCGAAACATCTGTTCTCAGATTCCACAGAAATAAGGCTAGCAAAGAGATCCACGAAATACAGATGTAACTCTGTGAGATGAATTAACAGAACACTAAGCAGTTTCTCAGAAAGCTTCATTCCAGATTTCATCTGAGGATATTTCCTTTTTCACCATAGCCTTCTATGGGCTTCCAAATATCTCTTTGCCAATTCCACAAGAACTCTCTTAGCGAAAGGCTTCTTGAGGGGAAAGCTGTAACTCTGTGAGATGTTTTCACAGAACACAAAGAAGTTTCTCAGAAAGCTTCTTTCTCTTTGTTTTCGTAGTTAATGTCCTTTGGCCCTATAGACTTCAAAGGGATCCTAAATATCTGTTCTCAGATTCCACAGAAATAAGGCTAGCAAATATATCCAGGAAATACAGATGTAACTCTGTGAGATGAATTAACAGAACACTAAGCAGTTTCTCAGAAAGTTTCTTTCCAGATTTCATCTGAGGATATTTCCTTTTTCACCATAGCCCTCTAGGGGTTGCAAATATCACTTTGCCAATTCCAAAAGAACTGTCTTAGCGAAAGGCTTCTTGAGGGGAAAGATGTAACTCTGTGAGATGATTTCACAGAACACAAAGAAGTTTCTCAGAAAGCTTCTTTCTCTTTGATATCTGAGTTTATTTCCTTTGGCCCTATAGTCTTCAAAGGGATCCGAAATATCTGTTCTCAGATTCCACAGAAATAAGGCTAGCAAAGAGATCCACGAAATACAGATGTAACTCTGTGAGATGAATTAACAGAACACTAGGCAGTTTCTCAGAAAGCTTCTTTCCAGATTTCATCTGAGGATATTTCCTTTTTCACCATAGCCCTCAAACGGCTTCCAAATATCACTTTGCCAATTCCACAAGAACTGTCTTAGCGAAAGGCTTCTTGAGGGGAAAGATGTAACTCTGTGAGATAATTTCACAGAACACAAAGAAGTTTCTCAGAAAGCTTCTTTCTCTTTGATATCTGAGTTTATTTCCTTTGGCCCTATAGTCTTCAAAGGGATCCGAAATATCTGTTCTCAGATTCCACAGAAATAAGGCTAGCAAAGAGATCCATGAAATACAGATGTAACTCTGTGAGATGAATTAACAGAACACTATGCAGTTTCTCAGAAAGCTTCTTTCTAGATTTCATCTGGGGATATTTCCTTTTTCACCATAGCTCTCTAAGGGCTTCCAAATATCACTTTGCCAATTCCACAAGAACTGTCTTAGCGAAAGGCTTCTTGAGGGGAAAGATGTAACTCTGTGAGATGATTTCACAGAACACAAAGAAGTTTCTCAGAAAGCTTCTTTCTCTTTGATATCTGAGTTTATTTCCTTTGGCCCTATAGTCTTCAAAGGGATCCGAAATATCTGTTCTCAGATTCCACAGAAATAAGGCTAGCAAAGAGATCCACGAAATACAGATGTAACTCTGTGAGATGAATTAACACAACACTAAGCAGTTTCTCAGAAAGCTTCTTTCTAGATTTCATCTGAGGATATTTCCTTTTTCACCATAGCCCTCTAAGGGCTTCCAAATATCACTTTGCCAATTCCACAAGAACTGTCTTAGCGAAAGGCTTCTTGAGGGGAAAGATGTAACTCTGTGAGATGTTTTCACAGAACACAAAGAAGTTTCTCAGAAAGCTTCTTTCTCTTTGATATCTGAGTTAATTTCCTTTGGCCCTATAGTCTTCAAAGGGATCCGAAATATCTGTTCTCAGATTCCACAGAAATAAGGCTAGCAAAGATATCCACGAAATACAGATGTAACTCTGTGAGATGAATTAACAGAACACTAAGCAGTTTCTCGGAAAGCTTCTTTCCAGATTTCATCTGAGGATATTTCCTTTTTCACCATAGGCCTCTAAGGGCTTCCAAATATCACTTTGCCAATTCCACAAGAACTGTCTTAGCGTTAGGCTTTTTGAGGGGAAATCTGTAACTCTGTGAGATGGTTTCACAGAACCCAAAGAAGTTTCTCAGAAAGCTTCTTTCTCTTTGTTATCGGAGTAAATTTCCTTTGGCCCTATAGTCTTCAAAGTGATCCGAAATATCAGTTCTCAGATTCCACAGAAATAAGGCTAGCAAAGAGATCCACGAAATACAGATGTAACTCTGTGAGATGAATTAACAGAACACTAAGCAGTTTCTCAGAAAGCTTCTTTCCAGATTTCATCTGAGGATATTTCCTTTTTCACCATAGCCCTCAAAGGGCTTCCAAATATCACTTTGCCAATTCCACAAGAACTGTCTTAGCGAAAGGCTTCTTGAGGGGAAAGATGTAACTCTGTGAGATGATTTCACAGAACACAAAGAAGTTTCTCAGAAAGCTTCTTTCTCTTTGATATCTGAGTTTATTTCCTTTGGCCCTATAGTCTTCAAAGGGATCCGAAATATCTGTTCTCAGATTCCACAGAAATAAGGCTAGCAAAGACATCCACGAAATACAGATGTAACTCTGTGAGATGAATTAACAGAACACTAAGCAGTTTCTCAGAAAGCTTCATTCCAGATTTCATCGGAGGATATTTCCTTTTTCACCATAGCCCTCTAAGGGCTTCCAAATATCACTTTGCCAATTCCACAAGAACTGTCTTAGCGAAAGGCTTCTTGAGGGGAAAGATGTAACTCTGTGAGATGATTTCACAGAACACAAAGAAGTTTCTCAGAAAGCTTCTTTCTCTTTGATATCTGAGTTTATTTCCTTTGGCCCTAGAGTCTTCAAAGGGATCCGAAATATCTGTTCTCAGATTCCACAGAAATAAGGCTAGCAAAGAGATCCTCGAAATACAGATGTAACTCTGTGAGATGAATTAACAGAACACTAAGCAGTTTCTCAGAAAGCTTCTTTCTAGATTTCATCTGGGGATATTTCCTTTTTCACCATAGCTCTCTAAGGGCTTCCAAATATCACTTTGCCAATTCCACAAGAACTGTCTTAGCGAAAGGCTTCTTGAGGGGAAAGATGTAACTCTGTGAGATGATTTCACAGAACACAAAGAAGTTTCTCAGAAAGCTTCTTTCTCTTTGATATCTGAGTTTATTTCCTTTGGCCCTATAGTCTTCAAAGGGATCCGAAATATCTGTTCTCAGATTCCACAGAAATAAGGCTAGCAAAGAGATCCACGAAATACAGATGTAACTCTGTGAGATGAATTAACACAACACTAAGCAGTTTCTCAGAAAGCTTCTTTCTAGATTTCATCTGAGGATATTTCCTTTTTCACCATAGCCCTCTAAGGGCTTCCAAATATCACTTTGCCAATTCCACAAGAACTGTCTTAGCGAAAGACTTCTTGAGGGGAAAGATGTAACTCTGTGAGATGATTTCACAGAACACAAGGAAGTTTCTCATAGAGCTTCTTTCTCTTTGTTATCGGAGGATATTTCCTTTGGCCTAGTGTCTTCTAAGGGATGCGAAACATCTGTTCTCAGATTCCACAGAAATAAGGCTAGCAAAGAGATCCACGAAATACAGATGTAACTCTGTGAGATGAATTAACAGAACACTAAGCAGTTTCTCAGAAAGCTTCATTCCAGATTTCATCGGAGAATATTTCCTTTTTCACCATAGCCCTCTAAGGGCTTCCAAATATCACTTTGCCAATTCCACAAGAACTGTCTTAGCGAAAGGCTTCTTGAGGGGAAAGATGTAACTCTGTGAGATGATTTCACAGAACACAAAGAAGTTTCTCAGAAAGCTTCTTTCTCTTTGATATCTGAGTTTATTTCCTTTGGCCCTACAGTCTTCAAAGGGATCCGAAATATCTGTTCTCAGATTCCACAGAAATAAGGCTAGCAAAGATATCCACGAAATACAGATGTAACACTGTGAGATGAATTAACAGAACACTAAGCAGTTTCTCGGAAAGCTTCTTTCCAGATTTCATCTGAGGATATTTCCTTTTTCACCATAGCCCTCTAAGGGCTTCCAAATATCACTTTGCCAATTCCACAAGAACTGTCTTAGCGTTAGGCTTTTTGAGGGGAAATCTGTAACTCTGTGAGATGGTTTCACAGAATACAAAGAAGTTTCTCAGAAAGCTTCTTTCTCTTTGTTATCGGAGTTAATTTCCTTTGGCCCTATAGTCTTCAAAGGGATCCGAAATATCTGTTCTCGGATTCCACAGAAATAAGGCTAGCAAAGAGATCCACGAAATACAGATGTAACTCTGTGAGATGAATTAACAGAACACTAAGCAGTTTCTCAGAAAGCTTCTTTCCAGATTTCATCTGAGGATATTTCCTTTTTCACCAGAGCCCTCTATGGGCTTCCAAATATCACTTTGCCAATTCCACAAGAACTGTCTTAACGAAAGGCTTCTTGAGGGGAAAGATGTAACTCTGTGAGATGATTTCACAGAACACAAAGAAGTTTCTCAGAAAGCTTCTTTCTCTTTGATATCTGAGTTTATTTCCTTTGGCCCTATAGTCTTCAAAGGGATCCGAAATATCTGTTCTCAGATTCCACAGAAATAAGGCTAGCAAAGAGATCCACGAAATACAGATGTAACTCTGTGAGATGAATTAACAGAACACTAAGCAGTTTCTCAGAAAGCTTCATTCCAGATTTCATCTCAGGATATTTCCTTTTTCACCACAGCCCTCTAAGGGCTTCCAAATATCAGTTTGCCAATTCCACAAGAAATGTCTTAGCGAAAGACTTCTTGAGGGGAAAGATGTAACTCTGTGAGATGATTTCACAGAACACAAGGAAGTTTCTCATAGAGCTTCTTTCTCTTTGTTATCGGAGGATATTTCCTTTGGCCCTAGTGTCTTCTAAGGGATGCGAAACATCTGTTCTCAGATTCCACAGAAATAAGGCTAGCAAAGAGATCCACGAAATACAGATGTAACTCTGTGAGATGAATTAACAGAACACTAAGCAGTTTCTCAGAAAGCTTCTTTCCAGATTTCATCGGAGGATATTTCCTTTTTCACCATAGCCCTCTAAGGGCTTCCAAATATCACTTTGCCAATTCCACAAGAACTGTCTTAGAGAAAGGCTTCTTGAGGGGAAAGATGTAACTCTGTGAGATGATTTCACAGAACACAAAGAAGTTTCTCAGAAAGCTTCTTTCTCTTTGATATCTGAGTTTATTTCCTTTGGCCCTATAGTCTTCAAAGGGATCCGAAATATCTGTTCTCAGATTCCTCAGAAATAAGGCTAGCAAAGAGATCCACGAAATACAGATGTAATTCTTTGAGATGAATTAACAGAACACTAAGCAGTTTCTCAGAAAGCTTCTTTCCAGATTTCATCTGAGGATATTTCCTTTTTCAACGTAGCCCTCTAAGAACTTCCAAATATCACTTTGCCAATTCCACAAGAACTGTCTTAGCGAAAGGCTTCTTGAGGGGAAAGATGTAACTCTGTGAGATGTTTTCACAGAACACAAAGAAGTTTCTCAGAAAGCTTCTTTCTCTTTGATATCTGAGTTAATTTCCTTTGGCCCTATAGTCTTCAAAGGGATCCGAAATATCTGTTCTCAGATTCCACAGAAATAAGGCTAGCAAAGATATCCACGAAATACAGATGTAACTCTGTGAGATGAATTAACAGAACACTAAGCAGTTTCTCGGAAAGCTTCTTTCCAGATTTCATCTGAGGATATTTCCTTTTTCACCATAGGCCTCTAAGGGCTTCCAAATATCACTTTGCCAATTCCACAAGAACTGTCTTAGCGTTAGGCTTTTTGAGGGGAAATCTGTAACTCTGTGAGATGGTTTCACAGAACCCAAAGAAGTTTCTCAGAAAGCTTCTTTCTCTTTGTTATCGGAGTAAATTTCCTTTGGCCCTATAGTCTTCAAAGGGATCCGAAATATCAGTTCTCAGATTCCACAGAAATAAGGCTAGCAAAGAGATCCACGAAATACAGATGTAACTCTGTGAGATGAATTAACAGAACACTAAGCAGTTTCTCAGAAAGCTTCTTTCCAGATTTCATCTGAGGATATTTCCTTTTTCACCATAGCCCTCAAAGGGCTTCCAAATATCACTTTGCCAATTCCACAAGAACTGTCTTAGCGAAAGGCTTCTTGAGGGGAAAGATGTAACTCTGTGAGATGATTTCACAGAACACAAAGAAGTTTCTCAGAAAGATTCTTTCTCTTTGATATCTGAGTTTATTTCCTTTGGCCCTATAGTCTTCAAAGGGATCCGAAATATCTGTTCTCAGATTCCACAGAAATAAGGCTAGCAAAGACATCCACGAAATACAGATGTAACTCTGTGAGATGAATTAACAGAACACTAAGCAGTTTCTCGGAAAGCTTCTTTCCAGATTTCATCTGAGGATATTTCCTTTTTCACCATAGCCCTCTAAGGGCTTCCAAATATCACTTTGCCAATTCCACAAGAACTGTCTTAGCGTTAGGCTTTTTGAAGGGAAATCTGTAACTCTGTGAGATGGTTTCACAGAACCCAAAGAAGTTTCTCAGAAAGCTTCTTTCTCTTTGTTATCGGAGTTAATTTCCTTTGGCCCTATAATCTTCAAAGGGATCCGAAATATCTGTTCTCGGATTCCACAGAAATAAGGCTAGCAAAGAGATCCACGAAATACAGATGTAACTCTGTGAGATGAATTAACAGAACACTAAGCAGTTTCTCAGAAAGCTTCTTTCCAGATTTCATCTGAGGATATTTCCTTTTTCACCATAGCCCTCTATGGGCTTCCAAATATCACTTTGCCAATTCCACAAGAACTGTCTTAGCGAAAGGCTTCTTGAGGGGAAAGATGTAACTCTGTGAGATGATTTCACAGAACACAAAGAAGTTTCTCAGAAAGCTTCTTTCTCTTTGATATCTGAGTTTATTTCCTTTGGCCCTATCGTCTGCAAAGGTATCAGAAATATCTGTTCTCAGATTCCACAGAAATAAGGCTAGCAAAGAGATCCACGAAATACAGATGTAACTCGGTGAGATGAATTAACAGAACACTAAGCAGTTTCTCAAAGCTTCTTTCCAGATTTCATCTGAGGATATTTCCTTTTTCACCATAGCCCTCTAGGGGCTTCCAAATATCTCTTTGCCAATTCCACAAGAACTCTCTTAGCGAAAGGCTTCTTGAGGGGAAAGCTGTAACTCTGTGAGATGTTTTCACAGAACACAAAGAAGTTTCTCAGAAAGCTTCTTTCTCTTTGTTTTCGGAGTTAATGTCCTTTGGCCCTATAGACTTCAAAGGGATCCTAAATATCTGTTCTCAGATTCCACAGAAATAAGGCTAGCAAATATATCCAGGAAATACAGATGTAACTCTGTGAGATGAATTAACAGAACACTAAGCAGTTTCTCAGAAAGTTTCTTTCCAGATTTCATCTGAGGATATTTCCTTTTTCACCATAGCCCTCTAGGGGTTGCAAATATCACTTTGCCAATTCCAAAAGAACTGTCTTAGCGAAAGGCTTCTTGAAGGGAAAGATGTAACTCTGTGAGATGATTTCACAGAACACGAAGAAGTTTCTCAGAAAGCTTCTTTCTCTTTGATATCTGAGTTTATTTCCTTTGGCCCTATAGTCTTCAAAGGGATCCGAAATATCTGTTCTCAGATTCCACAGAAATAAGGCGAGCAAAGAGATCCACGAAATACAGATGTAACTCTGTGAGATGAATTAACAGAACACTAAGCAGTTTATCAGAAAGCTTCTTTCCAGATTTCATCTGAGGATATTTCCTTTTTCACCATAGCCCTCAAAGGGCTTCCAAATATCACTTTGCCAATTCCAAAATAACTGTCTTAGCGAAAGGCTTCTTGAGCGGAAAGATGTAACTCTGTGAGATGATTTCACAGAACACAAAGAAGTTTCTCAGAAAGCTTCTTTCTCTTTGATATCTGAGTTTATTTCCTTTGGCCCTATAGTCTTCAAAGGGATCCGAAATATCTGTTCTCAGATTCCACAGAAATAAGGCTAGCAAAGAGATCCACGAAATACAGATGTAACTCTGTGAGATGAATTAACAGAACACTAAGCAGTTTCTCAGAAAGCTTCTTTCTAGATTTCATCTGGGGATATTTCCTTTTTCACCATAGCCCTCAAAGGGCTTCCAAATATCACTTTGCCAATTCCACAAGAACTGTCTTAGCGAAAGGCTTCTTGAGGGGAAAGATGTAACTCTGTGAGATGATTTCACAGAACACAAAGAAGTTTCTCAGAAAGCTTCTTTCTCTTTGATATCTGAGTTTATTTCCTTTGGCCCTATAGTCTTCAAAGGGATCCGAAATATCTGTTCTCAGATTCCACAGAAATAAGGCTAGCAAAGAGATCCACGAAATACAGATGTAACTCTGTGAGATGAATTAACAGAACACTAAGCAGTTTCTCAGAAAGCTTCTTTCTAGATTTCATCTGGGGATATTTCCTTTTTCACCATAGCTCTCTAAGGGCTTCCAAATATCACTTTGCCAATTCCACAAGAACTGTCTTAGCGAAAGGCTTCTTGAGGGGAAAGATGTAACTCTGTGAGATAATTTCACAGAACACAAAGAAGTTTCTCAGAAAGCTTCTTTCTCTTTGATATCTGAGTTTATTTCCTTTGGCCCTATAGTCTTCAAAGGGATCCGAAATATCTGTTCTCAGATTCCACAGAAATAAGGCTAGCAAAGAGATCCACGAAATACAGATGTAACTCTGTGAGATGAATTAACACAACACTAAGCAGTTTCTCAGAAAGCTTCTTTCTAGATTTCATCTGAGGATATTTCCTTTTTCACCATAGCCCTCTAAGGGCTTCCAAATATCACTTTGCCAATTCCACAAGAACTGTCTTAGCGAAAGACTTCTTGAGGGGAAAGATGTAACTCTGTGAGATGATTTCACAGAACACAAGGAAGTTTCTCATAGAGCTTCTTTCTCTTTGTTATCGGAGGATATTTCCTTTGGCCCTAGTGTCTTCTAAGGGATGCGAAACATCTGTTCTCAGATTCCACAGAAATAAGGCTAGCAAAGAGATCCACGAAATACAGATGTAACTCTGTGAGATGAATTAACAGAACACTAAGCAGTTTCTCAGAAAGCTTCATTCCAGATTTCATCGGAGGATATTTCCTTTTTCACCATAGCCCTCTAAGGGCTTCCAAATATCACTTTGCCAATTCCACAAGAACTGTCTTAGCGAAAGGCTTCTTGAGGGGAAAGATGAAACTCTGTGAGATGATTTCACAGAACACAAAGAAGTTTCTCAGAAAGCTTCTTTCTCTTTGATATCTGAGTTTATTTCCTTTGGCCCTACAGTCTTCAAAGGGATCCGAAATATCTGTTCTCAGATTCCACAGAAATAAGGCTAGCAAAGATATCCACGAAATACAGATGTAACACTGTGAGATGAATTAACAGAACACTAAGCAGTTTCTCGGAAAGCTTCTTTCCAGATTTCATCTGAGGATATTTCCTTTTTCACCATAGCCCTCTAAGGGCTTCCAAATATCACTTTGCCAATTCCACAAGAACTGTCTTAGCGTTAGGCTTTTTGAGGGGAAATCTGTAACTCTGTGAGATGGTTTCACAGAATACAAAGAAGTTTCTCAGAAAGCTTCTTTCTCTTTGTTATCGGAGTTAATTTCCTTTGGCCCTATAGTCTTCAAAGGGATCCGAAATATCTGTTCTCGGATTCCACAGAAATAAGGCTAGCAAAGAGATCCACGAAATACAGATGTAACTCTGTGAGATGAATTAACAGAACACTAAGCAGTTTCTCAGAAAGCTTCTTTCCAGATTTCATCTGAGGATATTTCCTTTTTCACCATAGCCCTCTAAGGGCTTCCAAATATCACTTTGCCAATTCCACAAGAACTGTCTTAACGAAAGGCTTCTTGAGGGGAAAGATGTAACTCTGTGAGATGATTTCACAGAACACAAAGAAGTTTCTCAGAAAGCTTCTTTCTCTTTGATATCTGAGTTTATTTCCTTTGGCCCTATAGTCTTCAAAGGGATCCGAAATATCTGTTCTCAGATTCCACAGAAATAAGGCTAGCAAAGAGATCCACGAAATACAGATGTAACTCTGTGAGATGAATTTACAGAACAGTAAGCAGTTTCTCAGAAAGCTTCTTTCCAGATTTCATCTGAGGATATTTCCTTTTTCACCATAGCCCTCAAAGGGCTTCCAAATATCACTTTGCCAATTCCACAAGAACTGTCTTAGCGAAAGACTTCTTGAGGGGAAAGATGTAACTCTGTCAGATGATTTCACAGAACACAAGGAAGTTTCTCATAGAGCTTCTTTCTCTTTGTTATCGGAGGATATTTCCTTTGGCCCTAGTGTCTTCTAAGGGATGCGAAACATCTGTTCTCAGATTCCACAGAAATAAGGCTAGCAAAGAGATCCACGAAATACAGATGTAACTCTGTGAGATGAATTAACAGAACACTAAGCAGTTTCTCAGAAAGCTTCATTCCAGATTTCATCGGAGGATATTTCCTTTTTCACCATAGCCCTCTAAGGGCTTCCAAATATCACTTTGCCAATTCCACAAGAACTGTCTTAGCGAAAGGCTTCTTGAGGGGAAAGATGTAACTCTGTGAGATGATTTCACAGAACACAAAGAAGTTTCTCAGAAAGCTTCTTTCTCTTTGATATCTGAGTTTATTTCCTTTGGCCCTATAGTCTTCAAAGGGATCCGAAATATCTGTTCTCAGATTCCACAGAAATAAGGCTAGCAAAGAGATCCACGAAATACAGATGTAATTCTGTGAGATGAATTAACAGAACACTAAGCAGTTTCTCAGAAAGCTTCTTTCCAGATTTCATCTGAGGATATTTCCTTTTTCAACGTAGCCCTCTAAGAGCTTCCAAATATCACTTTGCCAATTCCACAAGAACTGTCTTAGCGAAAGGCTTCTTGAGGGGAAAGATGTAACTCTGTGAGATGTTTTCACAGAACACAAAGAAGTTTCTCAGAAAGCTTCTTTCTCTTTGATATCTGAGTTAATTTCCTTTGGCCCTATAGTCTTCAAAGGGATCCGAAATATCTGTTCTCAGATTCCACAGAAATAAGGCTAGCAAAGATATCCACGAAATACAGATGTAACTCTGTGAGATGAATTAACAGAACACTAAGCAGTTTCTCGGAAAGCTTCTTTCCAGATTTCATCTGAGGATATTTCCTTTTTCACCATAGGCCTCTAAGGGCTTCCAAATATCACTTTGCCAATTCCACAAGAACTGTCTTAGCGTTAGGCTTTTTGAGGGGAAATCTGTAACTCTGTGAGATGGTTTCACAGAACCCAAAGAAGTTTCTCAGAAAGCTTCTTTCTCTTTGTTATCGGAGTAAATTTCCTTTGGCCCTATAGTCTTCAAAGGGATCCGAAATATCAGTTCTCAGATTCCACAGAAATAAGGCTAGCAAAGAGATCCACGAAATACAGATGTAACTCTGTGAGATGAATTAACAGAACACTAAGCAGTTTCTCAGAAAGCTTCTTTCCAGATTTCATCTGAGGATATTTCCTTTTTCACCATAGCCCTCAAAGGGCTTCCAAATATCACTTTGCCAATTCCACAAGAACTGTCTTAGCGAAAGCCTTCTTGAGGGGAAAGATGTAACTCTGTGAGATGATTTCACAGAACACAAAGAAGTTTCTCAGAAAGCTTCTTTCTCTTTGATATCTGAGTTTATTTCCTTTGGCCCTATAGTCTTCAAAGGGATCCGAAATATCTGTTCTCAGATTCCACAGAAATAAGGCTAGCAAAGAGATCCACGAAATACAGATGTAACTCTGTGAGATGAATTAACAGAACACTAAGCAGTTTCTCAGAAAGCTTCTTTCTAGATTTCATCTGGGGATATTTCCTTTTTCACCATAGCTCTCTAAGGGCTTCCAAATATCACTTTGCCAATTCCACAAGAACTGTCTTAGCGAAAGGCTTCTTGAGGGGAAAGATGTAACTCTGTGAGATAATTTCACAGAACACAAAGAAGTTTCTCAGAAAGCTTCTTTCTCTTTGATATCTGAGTTTATTTCCCTTGGCCCTATAGTCTTCAAAGGGATCCGAAATATCTGTTCTCAGATTCCACAGAAATAAGGCTAGCAAAGAGATCCACGAAATACAGATGTAACTCTGTGAGATGAATTAACACAACACTAAGCAGTTTCTCAGAAAGCTTCTTTCTAGATTTCATCTGAGGATATTTCCTTTTTCACCATAGCCCTCTAAGGGCTTCCAAATATCACTTTGCCAATTCCACAAGAACTGTCTTAGCGAAAGACTTCTTGAGGGGAAAGATGTAACTCTGTGAGATGATTTCACAGAACACAAGGAAGTTTCTCATAGAGCTTCTTTCTCTTTGTTATCGGAGGATATTTCCTTTGGCCCTAGTGTCTTCTAAGGGATGCGAAACATCTGTTCTCAGATTCCACAGAAATAAGGCTAGCAAAGAGATCCACGAAATACAGATGTAACTCTGTGAGATGAATTAACAGAACACTAAGCAGTTTCTCAGAAAGCTTCATTCCAGATTTCATCTCAGGATATTTCCTTTTTCACCATAGCCCTCTAAGGGCTTCCAAATATCAGTTTGCCAATTCCACAAGAACTGTCTTAGCGAAAGGCTTCTTGAGGGGATAGATGTAACTCTGTGAGATGATTTCACAGAACACAAAGAAGTTTCTCAGAAAGCTTCTTTCTCTTTGATATCTGAGTTTATTTCCTTTAGCCCTATAGTCTTCAAAGGGATCCGAAATATCTGTTCTCAGATTCCACAGAAATAAGGCTAGCAAAGAGATCCACGAAATACAGATGTAACTCTGTGAGATGAATTTACAGAACAGTAAGCAGTTTCTCAGAAAGCTTCTTTCCAGATTTCATCTGAGGATATTTCCTTTTTCACCATAGCCCTCAAAGGGCTTCCAAATATCACTTTACCAATTCCACAAGAACTGTGTTAGCGAAAGACTTCTTGAGGGGAAAGATGTAACTCTGTCAGATGATTTCACAGAACACAAGGAGGTTTCTCATAGAGCTTCTTTCTCTTTGTTATCGGAGGATATTTCCTTTGGCCCTAGTGTCTTCTAAGGGATGCGAAACATCTGTTCTCAGATTCCACAGAAATAAGGCTAGCAAAGAGATCCACGAAATACAGATGTAACTCTGTGAGATGAATTAACAGAACACTAAGCAGTTTCTCAGAAAGCTTCATTCCAGATTTCATCGGAGGATATTTCCTTTTTCACCATAGCCCTCTAAGGGCTTCCAAATATCACTTTGCCAATTCCACAAGAACTGTCTTAGCGAAAGGCTTCTTGAGGGGAAAGATGTAACTCTGTGAGATGATTTCACAGAACACAAAGAAGTTTCTCAGAAAGCTTCTTTCTCTTTGATATCTGAGTTTATTTCCTTTGGCCCTATAGTCTTCAAAGGGATCCGAAATATCTGTTGTCAGATTCCACAGAAATAAGGCTAGCAAAGAGATCCACGAAATACAGATGTAATTCTGTGAGATGAATTAACAGAACACTAAGCAGTTTCTCAGAAAGCTTCTTTCCAGATTTCATCTGAGGATATTTCCTTTTTCAACGTAGCCCTCTAAGAGCTTCCAAATATCACTTTGCCAATTCCACAAGAACTGTCTTAGCGAAAGGCTTCTTGAGGGGAAAGATGTAACTCTGTGAGATGGTTTCACAGAACCCAAAGAAGTTTCTCAGAAAGCTTCTTTCACTTTGTTATCGGAGTAAATTTCCTTTGGCCCTATAGTCTTCAAAGGGATCCGAAATATCAGTTCTCAGATTCCACAGAAATAAGGCTAGCAAAGAGATCCACGAAATACAGATGTAACTCTGTGAGATGAATTAACAGAACACTAAGCAGTTTCTCAGAAAGCTTCTTTCCAGATTTCATCTGAGGATATTTCCTTTTTCACCATAGCCCTCAAAGGGCTTCCAAATATCACTTTGCCAATTCCACAAGAACTGTCTTAGCGAAAGCCTTCTTGAGGGGAAAGATGTAACTCTGTGAGATGATTTCACAGAACACAAAGAAGTTTCTCAGAAAGCTTCTTTCTCTTTGATATCTGAGTTTATTTCCTTTGGCCCTATAGTCTTCAAAGGGATCCGAAATATCTGTTCTCAGATTCCACAGAAATAAGGCTAGCAAAGACATCCACGAAATACAGATGTAACTCTGTGAGATGAATTAACAGAACACTAAGCAGTTTCTCGGAAAGCTTCTTTCCAGATTTCATCTGAGGATATTTCCTTTTTCACCATAGCCCTCTAAGGGCTTCCAAATATCACTTTGCCAATTCCACAAGAACTGTCTTAGCGTTAGGCTTTTTGAAGGGAAATCTGTAACTCTGTGAGATGGTTTCACAGAACCCAAAGAAGTTTCTCAGAAAGCTTCTTTCTCTTTGTTATCGGAGTTAATTTCCTTTGGCCCTATAATCTTCAAAGGGATCCGAAATATCTGTTCTCGGATTCCACAGAAATAAGTCTAGCAAAGAGATCCACGAAATACAGATGTAACTCTGTGAGATGAATTAACAGAACACTAAGCAGTTTCTCAGAAAGCTTCTTTCCAGATTTCATCTGAGGATATTTCCTTTTTCACCATAGCCCTCTAGGGGTTCCAAATATCACTTTGCCAATTCCACAAGAACTGTCTTAGCGAAAGGCTTCTTGAGGGGAAAGATGTAACTCTGTGAGATGATTTCACAGAACACAAAGAAGTTTCTCAGAAAGCTTCTTTCTCTTTGATATCTGAGTTTATTTCCTTTGGCCCTATCGTCTGCAAAGGTATCAGAAATATCTGTTCTCAGATTCCACAGAAATAAGGCTAGCAAAGAGATCCACGAAATACAGATGTAACTCGGTGAGATGAATTAACAGAACACTAAGCAGTTTCTCAAAGCTTCTTTCCAGATTTCATCTGAGGATATTTCCTTTTTCACAATAGCCCTCTAGGGGCTTCCAAATATCTCTTTGCCAATTCCACAAGAACTCTCTTAGCGAAAGGCTTCTTGAGGGGAAAGCTGTAACTCTGTGAGATGTTTTCACAGAACACAAAGAAGTTTCTCAGAAAGCTTCTTTCTCTTTGTTTTCGGAGTTAATGTCCTTTGGCCCTATAGACTTCAAAGGGATCCTAAATATCTGTTCTCAGATTCCACAGAAATAAGGCTAGCAAATATATCCAGGAAATACAGATGTAACTCTGTGAGATGAATTAACAGAACACTAAGCAGTTTCTCAGAAAGTTTCTTTCCAGATTTCATCTGAGGATATTTCCTTTTTCACCATAGCCCTCTAGGGGTTGCAAATATCACTTTGCCAATTCCAAAAGAACTGTCTTAGCGAAAGGCTTCTTGAAGGGAAAGATGTAACTCTGTGAGATGATTTCACAGAACACTAAGAAGTTTCTCAGAAAGCTTCTTTCTCTTTGATATCTGAGTTTATTTCCTTTGGCCCTATAGTCTTCAAAGGGATCCGAAATATCTGTTCTCAGATTCCACAGAAATAAGGCTAGCAAAGAGATCCACGAAATACAGATGTAACTCTGTGAGATGAATTAACAGAACACTAAGCAGTTTCTCAGAAAGCTTCTTTCCAGATTTCATCTGAGGATATTTCCTTTTTCACCATAGCCCTCAAAGGGCTTCCAAATATCACTTTGCCAATTCCAAAATAACTGTCTTAGCGAAAGGCTTCTTGAGGGGAAAGATGTAACTCTGTGAGATGATTTCACAGAACACAAAGAAGTTTCTCAGAAAGCTTCTTTCTCTTTGATATCTGAGTTTATTTCCTTTGGCCCTATAGTCTTCAAAGGGATCCGAAATATCTGTTCTCAGATTCCACAGAAATAAGGCTAGCAAAGAGATCCACGAAATACAGATGTAACTCTGTGAGATGAATTAACAGAACACTAAGCAGTTTCTCAGAAAGCTTCATTCCAGATTTCATCTCAGGATATTTCCTTTTTCACCATAGCCCTCTAAGGGCTTCCAAATATCAGTTTGCCAATTCCACAAGAACTGTCTTAGCGAAAGGCTCTTTGAGGGGATAGATGTAACTCTGTGAGATGATTTCACAGAACACAAAGAAGTTTCTCAGAAAGCTTCTTTCTCTTTGATATCTGAGTTTATTTCCTTTGGCCCTATAGTCTTCAAAGGGATCCGAAATATCTGTTCTCAGATTCCACAGAAATAAGGCTAGCAAAGAGATCCACGAAATACAGATGTAACTCTGTGAGATGAATTAACAGAACACTAAGCAGTTTCTCAGAAAGCTTCTTTCCAGATTTCATCTGAGGATATTTCCTTTTTCACCATAGCCCTCAAAGGGCTTCCAAATATCACTTTGCCAATTCCACAAGAACTGTCTTAGCGAAAGACTTCTTGAGGGGAAAGATGTAATTCTGTGAGATGATTTCACAGAACACAAGGAAGTTTCTCATAGAGCTTCTTTCTCTTTGTTATCGGAGGATATTTCCTTTGGCCCTAGTGTCTTCTAAGGGATGCGAAACATCTGTTCTCAGATTCCACAGAAATAAGGCTAGCAAAGAGATCCACGAAATACAGATGTAACTCTGTGAGATGAATTAACAGAACACTAAGCAGTTTCTCAGAAAGCTTCTTTCCAGATTTCATCTGAGGATATTTCCTTTTTCACCATAGCCCTCAAAGGGCTTCCAAATATCACTTTGCCAATTCCAGAAGAACTGTCTTAGCGAAAGGCTTCTTGAGGGGAAAGATGTAACTCTGTGAGATGATTTCACAGAACACAAAGAAGTTTCTCAGAAAGCTTCTTTCTCTTTGATATCTGAGTTTATTTCCTTTGGCCCTATAGTCTTCAAAGGGATCCGAAATATCTGTTCTCAGATTCCACAGAAATAAGGCTAGCAAAGAGATCCACGAAATACAGATGTAACTCTGTAAGATGAATTAACAGAACACTAAGAAGTTTCTCAGAAAGCTTCTTTCTAGATTTCATCTGGGGATATTTCCTTTTTCACCATAGCTCTCTAAGGGTTTCCCAATACCACTTTGCAAATTCCACAAGAACTGTCTTAGCGAAAGGCTTCTTGAGGAGAAAGATGTAACTCTGTGAGATGATTTCACAAAACACAAAGAAGTTTCTCAGAAAGCTTCTTTCTCTTTCTTATCGGAGGATATTTCCTTTGGACCTATAGTCTTCAAAGGGATACGAAATATCTGTTCTCAGACTCCACAGAAATAAGGCTAGCAAAGAGATCCACGAAATACAGATGTAACTCTGTGAGATGAATTAACAGAACACTAAGCAGTTTCTCAGAGAGCTTCTTTCCAGATTTCATCTGAGGATATTTCCTTTTTCACCATAGCCCTCTATGGGCTTCCAAATATCACTTTGCCAATTCCACAAGAACTGTCTTAGCGAAAGGCTTCTTGAGGGGAAATATGTAACTCTCTGAGATGATTTCACAGAACAAAAAGAAGTTTCTCAGAAAGCTTCTTTCTCTTTGATATCTGAGTTTATTTCCTTTGGCCCAATAGTCGTCAAATGGATCCGAAATATCTGTTCTCAGATTCCACAGAAATAAGGCTAGCAAAGAGATCCACGAAATACAGATGTGACTCTCTCAGATGAATTAACAGAACAGTAAGCAGTTTCTCAGAAAGCTTCTTTCCAGATTTCATCTGAGGATATTTCCTTTTTCAACATAGCCCTCTATGGGCTTACAAATATCACTTTGCCAATTCCACAAGAACTGTCTTAGCGAAATGCTTCTTGTGGGGAAAGCTGTAACTCTGTGAGATGTTTTCACAGAACACAAAGAAGTTTCTCAGAAGGCTTCTTTCTCTTTGTTATCGGAGGATATTTCCTTTGGCCCTATAGTCTTCAAAGGGATCCGAAATATCTGTTCTCAGATTCCACAGAAATAAGGCTAGCAAAGAGATCCACAAAATACAGATGTAACTCTGTGAGATGAATTAACAGAACACTAAGCAGTTTCTCAGAAAGCTTCTTTCCAGATTTCATCTGAGGATATTTCCTTTTTCACCATAGCCATCAAAGGGCTTCCAAATACCACTTTGCCAATTCCACAAGAACTGTCTTAGCGAAAGGCTTCTTGAGGGGAAAGATGTAACTCTGTGAGATGATTTCACAGAACACAAGGAAGTTTCTCAGAGAGCTTCTTTCTCTTTGTTATCGGAGGATATTTCCTTTGGCCCTAGTGTCTTCTAAGGGATGCGAAACATCTGTTCTCAGATTCCACAGAAATAAGGCTAGCAAAGAGATCCACGAAATACAGATGTAACTCTGTGAGATGAATTAACAGAACACTAAGCAGTTTCTTAGAAAGCTTCATTCCAGATTTCATCTTAGGATATTTCCTTTTTCACCATAGCCCTCTAAGGGTTTCCAAATATCACTTTGCCAATTCCACAAGAACTGTCTTAGCGAAAGGCTTCTTGAGGGGAAAGATGTAACTCTGTGAGATGATTTCACAGAACACAAAGAAGTTTCTCAGAAAGCTTCTTTCTCTTTGATATCTGAGTTTATTTCCTTTGGCCCTATACTCTTCAAAGGGATCCGAAATATCTGTTCTCAGATTCCAGAGAAATAAGGCTAGCAAAGACATCCACGAAATACAGATGTAACTCTGTGAGATGAATTAACAGAACACTAAGCAGTTTCTCGGAAAGCTTCTTTCCAGATTTCATCTGAGGATATTTCCTTTTTCACCGTACCCCTCTATGGGCTTCCTAATATCACTTTGCCAATTACACAAGAACTGTCTTAGCGAAAGGCTTCTTGAGAGGAAAGATGTAACTCTGTGAGATGATTTCACAGAACACAAAGAAGTTTCTCAGAAAGCTTCTTTCTCTTTGATATCTGAGTTTATTTCCTTTGGCCCTATAGTCTTCAAAGGGATCCGAAATATCTGTTGTCAGATTCCACAGAAATAAGGCTAGCAAAGAGATCCACGAAATACAGATGTAACTCTGTGAGATGAATTAACACAACACTAAGCAGTTTCTCAGAAAGCTTCTTTCTAGATTTCATCTGAGGATATTTCCTTTTTCACCATAGCCCTCTAAGGGCTTCCAAATATCACTTTGCCAATTCCACAAGAACTCTCTTAGCGAAAGGCTTCTTGAGGAGAAAGCTGTAACTCTGTGAGATGATTTCACAGAACACAAGGTAGTTTCTCAGAGAGTTTCTTTCTCTTTGTTATCGGAGGATATTTCCTTTGGCCCTAGTGTCTTCTAAGGGATGCGAAACATCTGTTCTCAGATTCCACAGAAATAAGGCTAGCAAAGAGATCCACGAAATAGAGATGTAACTCTGTGAGATGAATTAACAGAACACTAAGCAGTTTCTCAGAAAGCTTCATTCCAGATTTCATCTGAGGATATTTCCTTTTTCACCATAGCCCTCTAAGGGTTTCCAAATATCACTTTGCTAATTCCACAAGAACTGTCTTAGCGAAAGGCTTCTTGAGGGGAAAGATGTAACTCTGTGAGATGATTTCACAGAACACAAAGAAGTTTCTCAGAAAGCTTCTTTCTCTTTGATATCTGAGTTTATTTCCTTTGGCCCTATAGTCTTCAAAGGGATCCGAAATATCTGTTCTCAGATTCCACAGAAATAAGGCTAGCAAAGAGATGCACGAAATACAGATGTAACTCTGTGAGATGAATTAACAGAACACTAAGCAGTTTCTCAGAAAGCTTCTTTCCAGATTTCATCTGAGGATATTTCCTTTTTCACCGTAGCCCTCTAAGAGCTTCCAAATATCACTTTGCCAATTCCACAAGAACTGTCTTAGCGAAAGGCTTCTTGAGGGGAAAGATGTAACTCTGTGAGATGATTTCACAGAACACAAAGAAGTTTCTCAGAAAGCTTCTTTCTCTTTGATATCTGAGTTTATTTCCTTTGGCCCTATAGTCTTCAAAGGGATCCGAAATATCTGTTCTCAGATTCCAGAGAAATAAGGCTAGCAAAGACATCCACGAAATACAGATGTAACTCTGTGAGATGAATTAACAGAACACTAAGCAGTTTCTCGGAAAGCTTCTTTCCAGATTTCATCTGAGGATATTTCCTTTTTCACCGTACCCCTCTATGGGCTTCCAAATATCACTTTGCCAATTCCACAAGAACTGTCTTAGCGAAAGGCTTCTTGAGGGGAAAGCTGTAACTCTGTGAGATGTTTTCACAGAACACAAAGAAGTTTCTCAGAAAGCTTCTTTCTCTTTGTTATCGGAGTTAATGTCCTTTGGCCCTATAGACTTCAAAGGGATCCGAAATATCTGTTCTCAGATTCCACAGAAATAAGGCTAGCAAATATATCCACGAAATACAGATGTAACTCTGTGAGATGAATTAACAGAACACTAAGCAGTTTCTCAGAAAGTTTCTTTCCAGATTTCATCTGAGGATATGTCCTTTTTCACCATATCCCTCAAAGGGCTTCCAAATATCACTTTGCCAATTCCACAAGAACTCTCTTAGCGAAAGGCTTCTTGAGGGGAAAGATGTAACTCTGTGAGATGATTTCACAGAACACAAAGAAGTTTCTCAGAAAGCTTCTTTCTCTTTGATATCTGAGTTTATTTCCTTTGGCCCTATAGTCTTCAAAGGGATCCGAAATATCTGTTCTCAGATTCCACAGAAATAAGGCTAGCAAAGAGATCCACGAAATACAGATGTAACTCTGTGAGATGAATTAACAGAACACTAAGCAGTTTCTCAGAAAGCTTCTTTCCAGATTTGATCTGAGGATATTTCCTTTTTCACCATAGCCCTCTAAGGGCTTCCAAATATCACTTTGCCAATTCCAAAATAACTGTCTTAGCGAAAGGCTTCTTGAGGGGAAAGATGTAACTCTGTGAGATGATTTCACAGAACACAAAGAAGTTTCTCAGAAAGCTTCTTTCTCTTTGATATCTGAGTTTATTTCCTTTGGCCCTATACTCTTCAAAGGGATCCGAAATATCTGTTCTCAGATTCCAGAGAAATAAGGCTAGCAAAGACATCCACGAAATACAGATGTAACTCTGTGAGATGAATTAACAGAACACTAAGCAGTTTCTCGGAAAGCTTCTTTCCAGATTTCATCTGAGGATATTTCCTTTTTCACCGTACCCCTCTATGGGCTTCCTAATATCACTTTGCCAATTACACAAGAACTGTCTTAGCGAAAGGCTTCTTGAGAGGAAAGATGTAACTCTGTGAGATGATTTCACAGAACACAAAGAAGTTTCTCAGAAAGCTTCTTTCTCTTTGATATCTGAGTTTATTTCCTTTGGCCCTATAGTCTTCAAAGGGATCCGAAATATCTGTTGTCAGATTCCACAGAAATAAGGCTAGCAAAGAGATCCACGAAATACAGATGTAACTCTGTGAGATGAATTAACACAACACTAAGCAGTTTCTCAGAAAGCTTCTTTCTAGATTTCATCTGAGGATATTTCCTTTTTCACCATAGCCCTCTAAGGGCTTCCAAATATCACTTTGCCAATTCCACAAGAACTCTCTTAGCGAAAGGCTTCTTGAGGAGAAAGCTGTAACTCTGTGAGATGATTTCACAGAACACAAGGTAGTTTCTCAGAGAGTTTCTTTCTCTTTGTTATCGGAAGATATTTCCTTTGGCCCTAGTGTCTTCTAAGGGATGCGAAACATCTGTTCTCAGATTCCACAGAAATAAGGCTAGCAAAGAGATCCACGAAATAGAGATGTAACTCTGTGAGATGAATTAACAGAACACTAAGCAGTTTCTCAGAAAGCTTCATTCCAGATTTCATCTGAGGATATTTCCTTTTTCACCATAGCCCTCTAAGGGTTTCCAAATATCACTTTGCCAATTCCACAAGAACTGTCTTAGCGAAAGGCTTCTTGAGGGGAAAGATGTAACTCTGTGAGATGATTTCACAGAACACAAAGAAGTTTCTCAGAAAGCTTCTTTCTCTTTGATATCTGAGTTTATTTCCTTTGGCCCTATAGTCTTCAAAGGGATCCGAAATATCTGTTCTCAGATTCCACAGAAATAAGGCTAGCAAAGAGATGCACGAAATACAGATGTAACTCTGTGAGATGAATTAACAGAACACTAAGCAGTTTCTCAGAAAGCTTCTTTCCAGATTTCATCTGAGGATATTTCCTTTTTCACCGTAGCCCTCTAAGAGCTTCCAAATATCACTTTGCCAATTCCACAAGAACTGTCTTAGCGAAAGGCTTCTTGAGGGGAAAGATGTAACTCTGTGAGATGATTTCACAGAACACAAAGAAGTTTCTCAGAAAGCTTCTTTCTCTTTGATATCTGAGTTTATTTCCTTTGGCCCTATAGTCTTCAAAGGGATCCGAAATATCTGTTCTCAGATTCCAGAGAAATAAGGCTAGCAAAGACATCCACGAAATACAGATGTAACTCTGTGAGATGAATTAACAGAACACTAAGCAGTTTCTCGGAAAGCTTCTTTCCAGATTTCATCTGAGGATATTTCCTTTTTCACCGTACCCCTCTATGGGCTTCCAAATATCACTTTGCCAATTCCACAAGAACTGTCTTAGCGAAAGGCTTCTTGAGGGGAAAGCTGTAACTCTGTGAGATGTTTTCACAGAACACAAAGAAGTTTCTCAGAAAGCTTCTTTCTCTTTGTTATCGGAGTTAATGTCCTTTGGCCCTATAGACTTCAAAGGGATCCGAAATATCTGTTCTCAGATTCCACAGAAATAAGGCTAGCAAATATATCCACGAAATACAGATGTAACTCTGTGAGATGAATTAACAGAACACTAAGCAGTTTCTCAGAAAGTTTCTTTCCAGATTTCATCTGAGGATATGTCCTTTTTCACCATATCCCTCAAAGGGCTTCCAAATATCACTTTGCCAATTCCACAAGAACTCTCTTAGCGAAAGGCTTCTTGAGGGGAAAGATGTAACTCTGTGAGATGATTTCACAGAACACAAAGAAGTTTCTCAGAAAGCTTCTTTCTCTTTGATATCTGAGTTTATTTCCTTTGGCCCTATAGTCTTCAAAGGGATCCGAAATATCTGTTCTCAGATTCCACAGAAATAAGGCTAGCAAAGAGATCCACGAAATACAGATGTAACTCTGTGAGATGAATTAACAGAACACTAAGCAGTTTCTCAGAAAGCTTCTTTCCAGATTTGATCTGAGGATATTTCCTTTTTCACCATAGCCCTCTAAGGGCTTCCAAATATCACTTTGCCAATTCCAAAATAACTGTCTTAGCGAAAGGCTTCTTGAGGGGAAAGATGTAACTCTGTGAGATGATTTCACAGAACACAAAGAAGTTTCTCAGAAAGCTTCTTTCTCTTTGATATCTGAGTTTATTTCCTTTGGCCCTATAGTCTTCAAAGGGATCCGAAATATCTGTTCTCAGATTCCACAGAAATAAGGCTAGCAAAGAGATCCACGAAATACAGATGTAACTCTGTGAGATGAATTAACAGAACACTAAGCAGTTTCTCAGAAAGCTTCATTCCAGATTTCATCTCAGGATATTTCCTTTTTCACCATAGCCCTCTAAGGGCTTCCAAATATCAGTTTGCCAATTCCACAAGAACTGTCTTAGCGAAAGGCTCTTTGAGGGGATAGATGTAACTCTGTGAGATGATTTCACAGAACACAAAGAAGTTTCTCAGAAAGCTTCTTTCTCTTTGATATCTGAGTTTATTTCCTTTGGCCCTATAGTCTTCAAAGGGATCCGAAATATCTGTTCTCAGATTCCACAGAAATAAGGCTAGCAAAGAGATCCACGAAATACAGATGTAACTCTGTGAGATGAATTAACAGAACACTAAGCAGTTTCTCAGAAAGCTTCTTTCCAGATTTCATCTGAGGATATTTCCTTTTTCACCATAGCCCTCAAAGGGCTTCCAAATATCACTTTGCCAATTCCACAAGAACTGTCTTAGCGAAAGACTTCTTGAGGGGAAAGATGTAATTCTGTGAGATGATTTCACAGAACACAAGGAAGTTTCTCATAGAGCTTCTTTCTCTTTGTTATCGGAGGATATTTCCTTTGGCCCTAGTGTCTTCTAAGGGATGCGAAACATCTGTTCTCAGATTCCACAGAAATAAGGCTAGCAAAGAGATCCACGAAATACAGATGTAACTCTGTGAGATGAATTAACAGAACACTAAGCAGTTTCTCAGAAAGCTTCTTTCCAGATTTCATCTGAGGATATTTCCTTTTTCACCATAGCCCTCAAAGGGCTTCCAAATATCACTTTGCCAATTCCAGAAGAACTGTCTTAGCGAAAGGCTTCTTGAGGGGAAAGATGTAACTCTGTGAGATGATTTCACAGAACACAAAGAAGTTTCTCAGAAAGCTTCTTTCTCTTTGATATCTGAGTTTATTTCCTTTGGCCCTATAGTCTTCAAAGGGATCCGAAATATCTGTTCTCAGATTCCACAGAAATAAGGCTAGCAAAGAGATCCACGAAATACAGATGTAACTCTGTAAGATGAATTAACAGAACACTAAGAAGTTTCTCAGAAAGCTTCTTTCTAGATTTCATCTGGGGATATTTCCTTTTTCACCATAGCTCTCTAAGGGTTTCCCAATACCACTTTGCAAATTCCACAAGAACTGTCTTAGCGAAAGGCTTCTTGAGGAGAAAGATGTAACTCTGTGAGATGATTTCACAAAACACAAAGAAGTTTCTCAGAAAGCTTCTTTCTCTTTCTTATCGGAGGATATTTCCTTTGGACCTATAGTCTTCAAAGGGATACGAAATATCTGTTCTCAGACTCCACAGAAATAAGGCTAGCAAAGAGATCCACGAAATACAGATGTAACTCTGTGAGATGAATTAACAGAACACTAAGCAGTTTCTCAGAAAGCTTCTTTCCAGATTTCATCTGAGGATATTTCCTTTTTCACCATAGCCCTCTATGGGCTTCCAAATATCACTTTGCCAATTCCACAAGAACTGTCTTAGCGAAAGGCTTCTTGAGGGGAAATATGTAACTCTCTGAGATGATTTCACAGAACAAAAAGAAGTTTCTCAGAAAGCTTCTTTCTCTTTGATATCTGAGTTTATTTCCTTTGGCCCAATAGTCGTCAAATGGATCCGAAATATCTGTTCTCAGATTCCACAGAAATAAGGCTAGCAAAGAGATCCACGAAATACAGATGTGACTCTCTCAGATGAATTAACAGAACAGTAAGCAGTTTCTCAGAAAGCTTCTTTCCAGATTTCATCTGAGGATATTTCCTTTTTCAACATAGCCCTCTATGGGCTTACAAATATCACTTTGCCAATTCCACAAGAACTGTCTTAGCGAAAGGCTTCTTGTGGGGAAAGCTGTAACTCTGTGAGATGTTTTCACAGAACACAAAGAAGTTTCTCAGAAGGCTTCTTTCTCTTTGTTATCGGAGGATATTTCCTTTGGCCCTATAGTCTTCAAAGGGATCCGAAATATCTGTTCTCAGATTCCACAGAAATAAGGCTAGCAAAGAGATCCACAAAATACAGATGTAACTCTGTGAGATGAATTAACAGAACACTAAGCAGTTTCTCAGAAAGCTTCTTTCCAGATTTCATCTGAGGATATTTCCTTTTTCACCATAGCCATCAAAGGGCTTCCAAATACCACTTTGCCAATTCCACAAGAACTGTCTTAGCGAAAGGCTTCTTGAGGGGAAAGATGTAACTCTGTGAGATGATTTCACAGAACACAAGGAAGTTTCTCAGAGAGCTTCTTTCTCTTTGTTATCGGAGGATATTTCCTTTGGCCCTAGTGTCTTCTAAGGGATGCGAAACATCTGTTCTCAGATTCCACAGAAATAAGGCTAGCAAAGAGATCCACGAAATACAGATGTAACTCTGTGACATGAATTAACAGAACACTAAGCAGTTTCTCAGAAAGCTTCTTTCCAGATTTCATCTGAGGATATTTCCTTTTTCACCCTAGCCCTCTATGGGCTTCCAAATATCACTTTGCCAATTCCACAAGAACTGTCTTAGCGAAAGGCTTCTTGAGGGGAAAGCTGTAACTCTGTGAGATGTTTTCACAGAACACAAAGAAGTTTCTCAGATAGCTTCTTTCTCTTTGTTATCGGAGGATATTTCCTTTGGCCCTATAGTCTTCAAAGGGATCCGAAATATCTGTTCTCAGATTCCACAGAAATAAGGCTAGCAAAGAGATCCACAAAATACAGATGTAACTCTGTGAGATGAATTAACACAACACTAAGCAGTTTCTCAGAAAGTTTCTTTCCAGATTTCATCTGAGGATATTTCCTTTTTCACCATAGCCCTCTAGGGGTTGCAAATATCACTTTGCCAATTCCACAAGAACTGTCTTAGAGAAAGGCTTCTTGAGGAGAAAGCTGTAACTCTGTGAGATGATTTCACAGAACACAAAGAAGTTTCTCAGAGAGCTTCTTTCTCTTTATTATCGGAGGAGATTTCCTTTGGCCATATAGTCTTCAAAGGCATCCGAAATATCTGTTCTCAAATTCCACAGAAATAAGGCTAGCAAAGAGATTCACGAAATACAGATGTAACTCTGTGAGATAAATTAACAGAACACTAAGCAGTTTCTCAGAAAGCTTCTTTCCAGATTTCATCTGAGGATATTTCCTTTTTCACCATAGCCCTCAAAGGGCTTCCAAATATCACTTTGCCAATTCCAAAATAACTGTCTTAGCGAAAGGCTTCTTCAGGGGAAAGATGTAACTCTGTTTATGATTTCACAGAACACAAAGAAGTTTCTCAGAAAGCTTCTTTCTCTTTGATATCTGAGTTTATTTCCTTTGGCCCTATAGTCTTCAAAGGGATCCGAAATATCTGTTCTCAGATTCCACAGAAATAAGGCTAGCAAAGAGATCCACGAAATACAGATGTAACTCTGTGAGATGAATTAACAGAACACTAAGCAGTTTCTCAGAAAGCTTCTTTCTAGATTTCATCTGGGGATATTTCCTTTTTCACCGTAGCCCTCTAAGGGCTTCCAAATATCACTTTGCCAATTCCACAAGAACTGTCTTAGCGAAAGGCTTCTTGAGGGGAAAGATGTAACTCTGTGTGATGATTTCACAGAACACAAAGAAGTTTCTCAGAAAAATTCTTTCTTTTTGATATCTGAGTTTATTTCCTTTGGCCCTATAGTCTTCAAAGGGATCCGAAATATCTGTTCTCAGATTCCACAGAAATAAGGCTAGCAAAGAGATCCACGAAATACAGATGTAACGCTGTGAGATGAATTAACAGAACACTAAGCAGTTTCTCAGAAAGCTTCTTTCCAGATTTCATCTGAGGATATTTCCTTTTTCACCATAGCCCTCAAAGGGCTTCCAAATATCACTTTGCCAATTCCACGAGAACTGTCTTAGAGAAAGGCTTCTTGAGGAGAAAGCTGTAACTCTGTGAGATGATTTCACAGAACACAAAGAAGTTTCTCAGAGAGCTTCTTTCTCTTTGTTATCGGAGGATATTTCCTTTGGCCCTAGTGTCTTCTAAGTGATGCGAAACATCTGTTCTCAGATTCCACAGAAATAAGGCTAGCAAAGACATCCACGAAATACAGATGTAACTCTGTGAGATGAATTAACAGAACACTTATCAGTTTCTCGGAAAGCTTCTTTCCAGATTTCATCTGAGGATATTTCCTTTTTCACCGTACCCCTCTATGGGCTTCCAATTATCACTTTGCCAATTACACAAGAACTGTCTTAGCGAAAGGCTTCTTGAGGGGAAAGCTGTAACTCTGTGAGACGTTTTCACACAACACAAAGAAGTTTCTCAGAAAGCTTCTTTCTCTTTGTTATCGGAGTTAATGTCCTTTGGCCCTATAGACTTCAAAGGGATCCGAAATATCTGTTCTCAGATTCCACAGAAATAAGGCTAGCAAATATATCCACGAAATACAGATGTAACTCTGTGACGTGAATAAACAGAACACTAAGCAGTTTCTCAGAAAGCTTCTTTCCAGATTTCATCTGAGGATATTTCCTTTTTCACCAAAGCCCTCTATGGGCTTCCAAATATCACTTTGCCAATTCCACAAGAAATGTCTTAGCGAAAGGCTTCTTGAGGAGAAAGCTGTAACTCTGTGAGATGGTTTCACAGAACACAAAGAAGTTTCTCAGAAAGCTTCTTTCTCTTTGTTATCGGAGTTAGTGTCCTTTGGCCCTATAGACTTCAAAGGGATCCGAAATATCTGTTCTCAGATTCCACAGAAATAAGGCTAGCAAATATATCCACGAAATACAGATGTAACTCTGTGAGATGAATTAACAGAACACTAAGCAGTTTCTCAGAAAGTTTCTTTCCAGATTTCATCTGAGGATATGTCCTTTTTCACCATAGCCCTCTAAGGGCTTCCAAATATCACTTTGCCAATTCCACAAGAACTGTCTTAGCGAAAGGCTTCTTGAGGGGAAAGATGTAACTCTGTGAGATGATTTCACAGAACCCAATTAAGTTTCTCAGAAAGCTTCTTTCTCTTTGTTATCGGAGGATATTTCCTTTTGACCTATAGTCTTCAAAGGGATACGAAATATCTGTACTCAGATTCCACAGAAATAAGGCTAGCAAAGAGATCCACGAAATACAGATGTGACTCTCTGAGATGAATTAACAGAACACTAAGCAGTTTCTCAGAAAGCTTCTTTCCAGATTTCATCTGAGGATATTTCCTTTTTTACCATAGCCCTCTAAGGGCTTCCAAATATCACTTTGCCAATTCCACAAGAACTGTCGTAGCGAAAGGCTTCTTGAGGGGAAAGCTGTAACTCTGTTTATGATTTCACAGAACACAAAGAAGTTTCTCAGAAAGCTTCTTTCTCTTTGATATCTGAGTTTATTTCCTTTGGCCCTATAGTCTCCAAAGGGATCCGAAATATCTGTTCTCAGATTCCACAGAAATAAGGCTAGCAAAGAGATCCACGAAATACAGATTTAACTCTGTGAGATGAATTAACAGAACACTAAGCAGTTTCTCAGAAAGCTTCTTTCTAGATTTCATCTGGGGATATTTCGTTTTTCACCATAGCCCTCTAAGGGCTTCCAAATATCACTTTGCCAATTCCACAAGAACTGTCTTAGCGAAAGGCTTCTTGAGGGGAAAGATGTAACTCTGTGAGATGATTTCACATAACACAAAGAAGTTTCTCAGAAAAATTCTTTCTTTTTGATATCTGAGTTTTTTTCCTTTGGCCCTATAGTCTTCAAAGGGATCCGAAATATCTGTTCTCAGATTCCACAGAAATAAGGCTAGCAAAGAGATCCACGAAATACAGATGTAACGCTGTGAGATGAATTAACAGAACACTAAGCAGTTTCTCAGAAAGCTTCTTTCCAGATTTCATCTGAGGATATTTCCTTTTTCACCATAGCCCTCTATGGGCTTCCAAATATCACTTTCCCAATTCCACGAGAACTGTCTTAGAGAAAGGCTTCTTGAGGAGAAAGCTGTAACTCTGTGAGATGATTTCACAGAACACAAAGAAGTTTCTCAGAGAGCTTCTTTCTCTTTGTTATCGGAGGATATTTCCTTTGGCCCTAGTGTCTTCTAAGTGATGCGAAACATCTGTTCTCAGATTCCACAGAAATAAGGCTAGCAAAGAGATCCACGAAATACAGATGTAACTCTGTGACATGAATTAACAGAACACTAAGCAGTTTCTCAGAGAGCTTCTTTCCAGATTTCATCTGAGGATATTTCCTTTTTCACCATAGCCCTCTATGGGCTTCCAAATATCACTTTGCCAATTCCACAAGAACTGTCTTAGCGAAAGGCTTCTTGAGGGGAAAGCTGCAACTCTGTGAGATGATTTCACAGAACACAAAGAAGTTTCTCAGAAAGCTTCTTTCTCTTTGTTATCGGAGGATGTTTCCTTTGTCCCTGTAGTCTTCTAAGGGATCCGAAATATCTGTTCTCAGATTCCACAGAAATAAGGCTAGCAAAGAGATACACGAAATAAAGATGTAACTCTGTGAGATGAATTAACAGAACACTAAGCAGTTTCTCAGAAAGCTTCTTTCCAGATTTCATCTGAGGATATTTCCTTTTTCATCATAGCCCTCAAAGGGCTTCCAAATATCACTTTGCCAATTCCACAAGAACTGTCTTAGCGAAAGGCTTCTTGAGGGGAAAGATGTAACTCTGTGAGATGATTTCACAGAACACAAAGAAGTTTCTCAGAAAGCTTCTTTCTCTTTGATATCTGAGTTTATTTCCTTTGGCCCTATAGTCTTCAAAGGGATCCGAAATATCTGTTCTCAGATTCCACAGAAATAAGGCTAGCAAAGAGATCCACGAAATACAGATGTAAATCTGTGAGATGAATTAACAGAACACTAAGCAGTTTCTCAGAAAGCTTCTTACTAGATTTCATCTGGGGATATTTCCTTTTTCACCATAGCTCTCTAAGGGCTTCCAAATATCACTTTGCCAATTCCACAAGAACTGTCTTAGCGAAAGGCTTCTTGAGGGGAAAGATGTAACTCTGTGAGATGATTTCACAAAACACAAAGAAGTTTCTCAGAAAGCTTCTTTCTCTTTGTTATCGGAGGATATTTCCTTTGGCCCTATAGTCTTCAAAGGGATCCGAAATATCTGTTCTCAGATTCCACAGAAATAAGGCTAGCAAAGAGATCCACGAAACACAGATGTAACTCTGTGAGATGAATTAACAGAACACTAAGCAGTTTCTCAGAAAGCTTCTTTCCAGATTTCATCTGAGGATATTTCCTTTTTCACCATAGCCCTCAAAGGGCTTCCAAATATCACTTTGCGAATTCCACAAGAACTGTCTTAGCGAAAGGCTTCTTGAGGGGAAAGATGTAACTCTGTGAGATGATTTCACAGAACACAAAGAAGTTTCTCAGAAAGCTTCTTTCTCTTTGATATCTGAGTTTATTTCCTTTGGCCCTATAGTCTTCAAAGGGATCCGAAATATCTGTTCTCAGATTCCACAGAAATAAGGCTAGCAAAGAGATCCACGAAATACAGATGTAACTCTGTGAGATGAATTAACAGAACACTAAGCAGTTTCTCAGAAAGCTTTATTCCAGATTTCATCTGAGGATATTTCCTTTTTCACCATAGCCCTCTAAGGGCTTCCAAATATCACTTTGCCAATTCCACAAGAACTTTCTTAGCGAAAGGCTTCTTGTGGGGAGAGATGTAACTCTGTGAGATGATTTCACAGAACACAAAGAAGTTTCTCAGAAAGCTTCTTTCTCTGTGATATCTGAGTTTATTTCCTTTGGCCCTATAGTCTTCAAAGGGATCCGAAATATCTGTTCTCAGATTCCACAGTAATAAGGCTAGCAAAGAGATCCACGAAATACAGATGTAACTCTGTGAGATGAATTAACACAACACTAAGCAGTTTCTCAGAAAGCTTCTTTCTAGATTTCATCTGAGGATATTTCCTTTTTCACCATAGCCCTCTAAGGGCTTCCAAATATCACTTTGCCAATTCCACAAGAACTGTCTTAGCGAAAGACTTCTTGAGGGGAAAGATGTAATTCTGTGAGATGATTTCACAGAACACAAGGAAGTTTCTCAGAGAGCTTCTTTCTCTTTGTTATCGGAGGATATTTCCTTTGGTCCTAGTTTCTTCTAAGGGATGCGAAACATCTGTTCTCAGATTCCACAGAAATAAGGCTAGCAAAGAGATCCACGAAATACCGATCTAACCCTGTGAGATGAATTAACAGAACACTAAGCAGTTTCTCAGAAAGCTTCATTCCAGATTTCATCTGAGGATATTTCCTTTTTCACCATAGCCCTCTAAGGGCTTCCAAATATCACTTTGCCAATTCCACAACAACTGTCTTAGCGAAAGGCTTCTTGAGGGGAAAGATGTAACTCTGTGAGATGATTTCACAGAACACAAAGAAGTTTCTCAGAAAGCTTCTTTCTCTTTGATATCTGAGCTTATTTCCTTTGGCCCTGTAGTCTTCAAAGGGATCCGAAATATCTGTTCTCAGATTCCACAGAAATAAGGCTAGCAAAGAGATCCACGAAATACAGATGTAACTCTGTGAGATGAATTAACAGAACACTAAGCAGTTTCTCAGAATGCTTCTTTCCAGATTTCATCTGAGGATATTTCCTTTTTCACCGTAGCCCTCTAAGAGCTTCCAAATATCACTTTGCCAATTCCACAAGAACTGTCTTAGCGAAAGGCTTCTTGAGGGGAAAGCTGTAACTCTGTGAGATGATTTCACAGAACACAAAGAAGTTTCTCAGAAAGCTTCTTTCTCTTTGATATCTGAGTTTATTTCCTTTGGCCCTATAGTCTTCAAAGGGATCCGAAATATCTGTTCTCAGATTCCACAGAAATAAGGCTAGCAAAGACATCCACGAAATACAGATGTAACTCTGTGAGATGAATTAACAGAACACTAAGCAGTTTCTCGGAAAGCTTCTTTCCAGATTTCATCTGAGGATATTTCCTTTTTCACCGTACCCCTCTATGGGCTTCGAAATATCACTTTGCCAATTCCACAAGAACTGTCTTAGCGAAAGGCTTCTTGAGGGGAAAGCTGTAACTCTGTGAGATGTTTTCACAGAACACAAAGAAGTTTCTCAGAAAGCTTCTTTCTCTTTGTTATCGGAGTTAATGTCCTTTGACCCAATAGACTTCAAAGGGATCCGAAATATATGTTCTCAGATTCCACAGAAATAAGGCTAGCAAATATATCCAAGAAATACAGATGTAACTCTGTGAGATGAATTAACAGAACACTAAGCAGTTTCTCAGAAAGTTTCTTTCCAGATTTCATCTGAGGATATTTCCTTTTTCACCATAGCTCTCTAGGGATTGCAAATATCACTTCGCCAATTCCACAAGAACTGTCTTAGAGAAAGGCTTTTTGAGGGGAAAGATGTAACTCTGTGAGATGTTTTCACAGAACACAAAGAAGTTTCTCAGAAAGCTTCTTTCTCTTTGATATCTGAGTTTATTTCCTTTGGCCCTATAGTCTTCAAAGGGATCCGAAATATCTGTTCTCAGATTCCACAGAAATAAGGCTAGCAAAGAGATCCACGAAATACAGATGTAACTCTGTGAGATGAATTAACAGAACACTAAGCAGTTTCTCAGAAAGCTTCTTTCCAGATTTCATCTGAGGATATTTCCTTTTTCACCATAGCCCTCTAAGGGCTTCCAAATATCACTTTGCCAATTCCACAAGAACTGTCTTAGCGAAAGGCTTCCTTAGGGGAAAGATGTAACTCTGTGAGATGATTTCACAGAACCCAAAGAAGTTTCTCAGAAAGCTTCTTTCTCTTTGTTATCGGAGGATATTTCCTTTGGACCTATAGTCTTCAAAGGGATCCGAAATATCTGTTCTCAGATTCCACAGAAATAAGGCTAGCAAAGAGATCCAAGAAATACAGATGTAACTCCGTGAGATGAATTAACACAACACTAAACAGTTTCTCAGAAAGCTTCTTTCTAGATTTCATCTGAGGATATTTCCTTTTTCACCGTAGCCCTCAAAGGGCTTCTAAATATCACTTTGGCAATTCCACAAGAACTGTCTTAGCGAAAGGCTTCTTGAGGGGAAAGATGTAACTCTGTGAGATGATTTCACAGAACACAAGGAAGTTTCTCATAGAGCTTCTTTCTCTTTGTTATCGGAGGATATTTCCTTTGGCCCTAGTGTCTTCTAAGGGATGCGAAACATCTGTTCTCAAATTCCACAGAAATAAGGCTAGCAAAGAGATCCACGAAATACAGATGTAACTCTGTGACATGAATTAACAGAACACTAAGCAGTTTCTCAGAAAGCTTCTTTCCAGATTTCATCTGAGGATATTTCCTTTTTAACCATAGCCCTCTAAGGGCTTCCAAATATCACTTTGCCAATTCCACAAGAACTGTCCTAGCGAAAGGCTTCTTGAGGGGAAAGCTGTAACTCTGTGAGATGATTTCACAGAACACAAAGAAGTTTCACAGAGAGCTTCTTTCTCTTTGTTATCGGAGGATATTTCCTTTGGCCCTAGTGTCTTCTAAGTGATGCGAAACATCTGTTCTCAGATTCCACAGAAATAAGGCTAGCAAAGAGATCCACGAAATACAGATGTAACTCTGTGAGATGAATTAACAGAACACTAAGCAGTTTCTCAGAGAGCTTCTTTCCAGATTTCATCTGAGGATATTTCCTTTTTCACCGTAGCCCTCTATGGGCTTCCAAATATCACTTTGCCAATTCCACAAGAACCGTCTTAGCGAAAGGCTTCTTGAGGGGAGAGATGTAACTCTGTGAGATGATTTTACAGAACACAAAGAAGTTTCTCAGAAAGCTTCTTTCTCTTTGATATCTGAGTTTATTTCCTTTGGCCCTATAGTCTTCAAAGGGATCCGAAATATCTGTTCTCAGATTCCACAGAAATAAGGCTAGCAAAGATATCCACGAAATACAGATGTAACTCTGTGACATGAATTAACAGAACACTAAGCAGTTTCTCAGAAAGCTTCTTTCCAGATTTCATCTGAGGATATTTCCTTTTTCACCATAGCCCTCTATGGGCTTCCAAATATCACTTTGCCAATTCCACAAGAACTGTCTTAGCGAAAGGCTTCTTGAGGGGAAAGCTGTAACTCTGTGAGATGTTTTCACAGAACACAAAGAAGTTTCTCAGAAAGCTTCTTTCTCTTTGTTATCGGAGTTAATGTCCTTTGGCCATATAGACTTCAAAGGGATCCGAAATATCTGTTCTCAGATTCCACAGAAATAAGGCTAGCAAATATATCCACGAAATACAGATGTAACTCTGTGAGATGAATTAACACAACACTAAGCAGTTTCTCAGAAAGTTTCTTTCCAGATTTCATCTGAGGATATTTCCTTTTTCACCATAGCCCTCTAGGGGTTGCAAATATCACTTTGCCAATTCCACAAGAACTGTCTTATAGAAAGGCTTCTTGAGGGGAAAGATGTAACTCTGTGATATGTTTTCACAGAACACAAAGAAGTTTCTCAGAAAGCTTCTCTCTCTTTGTTATCGGAGGATATTTCCTTTGGCCCTTTAGTCTTCTAAGGGATCCGAAATATCTGTTCTCAGATTCCACAGAAATAAGGCTAGCAAAGAGATCCACGAAATACAGATGTAACTCTGTTAGATGAATTAACAGAACACTAAGCAGTTTCTCAGATAGCTTCTTTCAAGATTTCATCTGAGGATATTTCCTTTTTCACCATAACCCTCTAAGGGCTTCCTAATATCACTTTGCCAATTCCACAAGAACTGTCTTAGCGAAAGGCTTCTTGAGGGGAAAGCTGTAACTCTGTGAGATGGTTTCACAGAACCCAAAGAAATTTCTCAGAAAGCTTCTTTCTCTTTGTTATCGGAGGATATTTCCTTTGGACCTATAGTCTTCAAAGGGATACGAAATATCTGTTCTCAGATTCCACAGAAATAAGGCTAGCAAAGAGATCCGCGAAATACAGATGTAACTCGGTGAGATGAATTAACAGAACACTAAGCAGGTTCTCAGAAAGCTTCTTTCCTGATTTCATCTGAGGATATTTCCTTTTTCACCACAGCCCTCTATGGGCTTCCAAATATCACTTTGCCAATTCCACAAGAACTGTCTTAGCGAAAGGCTTGTTGAGGGGAAATATGTAACTCTCTGAGATGATTTCACAGAACAAAAAGAAGTTTCTCAGAAAGCTTCTTTCTCTTTGATATCTGAGTTTATTTCCTTTGGCCCAATAGTCGTCAAAGGGATCCGAAATATCTGTTCTCAGATTCCACAGAAATAATGCTAGCAAAGAGATCCACGAAATACAGATGTGACTCTCTGAGATGAATTAACAGAACTATGAGCAGTTTCTCAGAAAGCTTCTTCCAGACTTCATCTGACGATATTTACTTTTTAACCATAGCCCTCTAAGGGCTTCCAAATATCACTTGGCCAATTCCACAAGAACCGTACTAGCGAAAGGCTTCTTTAGGGGAAAGCTGTAACTCTGTGAGATGATTTCACAGAACACAAAGAATTTTCTAAGAGAGCTTCTTTCTTTTTGTTATCGGAGGATATTTCCTTTGGCCCTAGTGTCTTCTAAGTGATGCGAAACATCTGTTCTCAGATTCCACAGAAATAAGGCTAGCAAAGAGATCCACGAAATACAGATGTAACTCTGTGAGATGAATTAACAGAACACTAAGCAGTTTCTCAGAAAGCTTCTTTCCAGATTTCATCTGAGGATATTTATTTTTCACCGTAGCCCTCTATGGGCTTCCAAATATCACTTTGCCAATTCCACAAGAACTGTCTTAGCGAAAGGCTTCTTGAGGGGAAAGCTGTAACTCTGTGAGATGTTTTCACAGAACACAAAGAAGTTTCTCAGAAAGCTTCTTTCTCTTTGTTATCGGAGTTAATGTCCTTTGGCCCTATAGACTTCAAAGGGATCCGAAATATCTGTTCTCTGATTCCACAGAAATAAGGCTAGCAAAGAGATCCACGAAATACAGATGTAACTCTGTGAGATGAATTAACAGAACACTAAGCAGTTTCTCAGAAAGCTTCTTTCCAGATTTCATCTGAGGATATTTCCTTTCTCACCATAGCCCTCTATGGGCTTCCAAATATCACTTTGCCAATTCCACAAGAACTGTCTTAGCGAAAGGCTTCTTGAGGGGAAAGCTGTAACTCTGTGAGATGTTTTCACAGAACACAAAGAAGTTTCTCAGAAAGCTTCTTTCTCTTTGTTATCGGAGTTAATGTCCTTTGGCCCTATAGACTTCAAAGGGATCCGAAATATCTGTTCTCAGATTCCACAGAAATAAGGCTACTAAAGAGATCCACGAAATACAGATGTAACTCTGTGAGATGAATTAACAGAACACTAAGCAGTTTCTCAGAAAGTTTCTTTCCAGATTTCATCTGAGGATATGTCCTTTTTCACCATAGCCCTCAAAGGGCTTCCAAATATCACTTTGCCAATTCCACAAGAACTGTCTTAGCGAAAGGCTACTTGAGGGGAAAGATGTAACTCTGTGAGATGATTTCACAGAACACAAAGAAGTTTCTCAGAAAGCTTCTTTCTCTTTGATATCTGAGTTTATTTCCTTTGGCCCTATAGTCTTCAAAGGGATCCGAAATATCTGTTCTCAGATTCCACAGAAATAAGGCTAGCAAAGACATCCACGAAATACAGATGTAACTCTGTGAGATGAATTAACAGAACACTAAGCAGTTTATCGGAAAGCTTCTTTCCAGATTTCATCTGAGGATATTTCCTTTTTCACCATAGCCCTCTAAGGGCTTCCAAATATCACTTTGCCAATTCCACAAGAACTGTCTTAGCGTTAGGCTTTTTGAGGGGAAATCTGTAACTCTGTGAGTTGGTTTCACAGAACCCAAAGAAGTTTCTCAGAAAGCTTCTTTCTCTTTGTTATCGGAGTTAATTTCCTTTGGCCCTATAGTCTTCAAAGGGATCCGAAATATCAGTTCTCGGATTCCACAGAAATAAGGCTAGCAAAGAGATCCACGAAATACAGATGTAACTCTGTGAGATGAATTAACAGAACACTAAGCAGTTTCTCAAAGCTTCTTTCCAGATTTCATCTGAGGATATTTCCTTTTTCACCATAGCCTTCTATGGGCTTCCAAATATCTCTTTGCCAATTCCACAAGAACTCTCTTAGCGAAAGGCTTCTTGAGGGGAAAGCTGTAACTCTGTGAGATGTTTTCACAGAACACAAAGAAGTTTCTCAGAAAGCTTCTTTCTCTTTGTTTTCGGAGTTAATGTCCTTTGGCCCTATAGACTTCAAAGGGATCCTAAATATCAGTTCTCAGATTCCACAGAAATAAGGCTAGCAAATATATCCAGGAAATACAGATGTAACTCTGTGAGATGAATTAACAGAACACTAAGCAGTTTCTCAGAAAGTTTCTTTCCAGATTTCATCTGAGGATATTTCCTTTTTCACCATAGCCCTCTAGGGGTTGCAAATATCACTTTGCCAATTCCAAAAGAACTGTCTTAGCGAAAGGCTTCTTGAGGGGAAAGATGTAACTCTGTGAGATGATTTCACAGAACACAAAGAAGTTTCTCAGAAAGCTTCTTTCTCTTTGATATCTGAGTTTATTTCCTTTGGCCCTATAGTCTTCAAAGGGATCCGAAATATCTGTTCTCAGATTCCACAGAAATAAGGCTAGCAAAGAGATCCACGAAATACAGATGTAACTCTGTGAGATGAATTAACAGAACACTAGGCAGTTTCTCAGAAAGCTTCTTTCCAGATTTCATCTGAGGATATTTCCTTTTTCACCATAGCCCTCAAAGGGCTTCCAAATATCACTTTGCCAATTCCACAAGAACTGTCTAAGAGAAAGGCTTCTTGAGGGGAAAGATGTAACTCTGTGAGATGATTTCACAGAACACAAAGAAGTTTCTCAGAAAGCTTCTTTCTCTGTGATATCTGAGTTTATTTCCTATGGCCCTATAGTCTTCAAAGGGATCCGAAATATCTGTTCTCAGATTCCACAGAAATAAGGCTAGCAAAGAGATCCACGAAATACAGATGTAACTCTGTGAGATGAATTAACAGAACACTAAGCAGTTTCTCAGAAAGCTTCTTTCTAGATTTCATCTGGGGATATTTCCTTTTTCACCATAGCTCTCTAAGGGCTTCCAAATATCACTTTGCCAATTCCACAAGAACTGTCTTAGCGAAAGGCTTCTTGAGGGGAAAGATGTAACTCTGTGAGATGATTTCACAGAACACAAAGAAGTTTCTCAGAAAGCTTCTTTCTCTTTGATATCTGAGTTTATTTCCTTTGGCCCTATAGTCTTCAAAGGGATCCGAAATATCTGTTCTCAGATTCCACAGAAATAAGGCTAGCAAAGAGATCCACGAAATACAGATGTAACTCTGTGAGATGAATTAACACAACACTAAGCAGTTTCTCAGAAAGCTTCTTTCTAGATTTCATCTGAGGATATTTCCTTTTTCACCATAGCCCTCTAAGGGCTTCCAAATATCACTTTGCCAATTCCACAAGAACTGTCTTAGCGAAAGACTTCTTGAGGGGAAAGATGTAACTCTGTGAGATGATTTCACAGAACACAAGGAAGTTTCTCATAGAGCTTCTTTCTCTTTGTTATCGGAGGATATTTCCTTTGGCCCTAGTGTCTTCTAAGGGATGCGAAACATCTGTTCTCAGATTCCACAGAAATAAGGCTAGCAAAGAGATCCACGAAATACAGATGTAACTCTGTGAGATGAATTAACAGAACACTAAGCAGTTTCTCAGAAAGCTTCATTCCAGATTTCATCTGAGGATATTTCCTTTTTCACCATAGCCTTCTATGGGCTTCCAAATATCTCTTTGCCAATTCCACAAGAACTCTCTTAGCGAAAGGCTTCTTGAGGGGAAAGCTGTAACTCTGTGAGATGTTTTCACAGAACACAAAGAAGTTTCTCAGAAAGCTTCTTTCTCTTTGTTTTCGTAGTTAATGTCCTTTGGCCCTATAGACTTCAAAGGGATCCTAAATATCTGTTCTCAGATTCCACAGAAATAAGGCTAGCAAATATATCCAGGAAATACAGATGTAACTCTGTGAGATGAATTAACAGAACACTAAGCAGTTTCTCAGAAAGTTTCTTTCCAGATTTCATCTGAGGATATTTCCTTTTTCACCATAGCCCTCTAGGGGTTGCAAATATCACTTTGCCAATTCCAAAAGAACTGTCTTAGCGAAAGGCTTCTTGAGGGGAAAGATGTAACTCTGTGAGATGATTTCACAGAACACAAAGAAGTTTCTCAGAAAGCTTCTTTCTCTTTGATATCTGAGTTTATTTCCTTTGGCCCTATAGTCTTCAAAGGGATCCGAAATATCTGTTCTCAGATTCCACAGAAATAAGGCTAGCAAAGAGATCCACGAAATACAGATGTAACTCTGTGAGATGAATTAACAGAACACTAGGCAGTTTCTCAGAAAGCTTCTTTCCAGATTTCATCTGAGGATATTTCCTTTTTCACCATAGCCCTCAAACGGCTTCCAAATATCACTTTGCCAATTCCACAAGAACTGTCTTAGCGAAAGGCTTCTTGAGGGGAAAGATGTAACTCTGTGAGATAATTTCACAGAACACAAAGAAGTTTCTCAGAAAGCTTCTTTCTCTTTGATATCTGAGTTTATTTCCTTTGGCCCTATAGTCTTCAAAGGGATCCGAAATATCTGTTCTCAGATTCCACAGAAATAAGGCTAGCAAAGAGATCCATGAAATACAGATGTAACTCTGTGAGATGAATTAACAGAACACTATGCAGTTTCTCAGAAAGCTTCTTTCTAGATTTCATCTGGGGATATTTCCTTTTTCACCATAGCTCTCTAAGGGCTTCCAAATATCACTTTGCCAATTCCACAAGAACTGTCTTAGCGAAAGGCTTCTTGAGGGGAAAGATGTAACTCTGTGAGATGATTTCACAGAACACAAAGAAGTTTCTCAGAAAGCTTCTTTCTCTTTGATATCTGAGTTTATTTCCTTTGGCCCTATAGTCTTCAAAGGGATCCGAAATATCTGTTCTCAGATTCCACAGAAATAAGGCTAGCAAAGAGATCCACGAAATACAGATGTAACTCTGTGAGATGAATTAACACAACACTAAGCAGTTTCTCAGAAAGCTTCTTTCTAGATTTCATCTGAGGATATTTCCTTTTTCACCATAGCCCTCTAAGGGCTTCCAAATATCACTTTGCCAATTCCACAAGAACTGTCTTAGCGAAAGACTTCTTGAGGGGAAAGATGTAACTCTGTGAGATGATTTCACAGAACACAAGGAAGTTTCTCATAGAGCTTCTTTCTCTTTGTTATCGGAGGATATTTCCTTTGGCCCTAGTGTCTTCTAAGGGATGCGAAACATCTCTTCTCAGATTCCACAGAAATAAGGCTAGCAAAGAGATCCACGAAATACAGATGTAACTCTGTGAGATGAATTAACAGAACACTAAGCAGTTTCTCAGAAAGCTTCATTCCAGATTTCATCTGAGGATATTTCCTTTTTCAACATAGCCCTCTAAGGGCTTCCAAATATCACTTTGCCAATTCCACAAGAACTGTCTTAGCGAAAGGCTACTTGAGGGGAAAGATGTAACTCTGTGAGATGATTTCACAGAACACAAAGAAGTTTCTCAGAAAGCTTCTTTCTCTTTGATATCTGAGTTTATTTCCTTTGGCCCTATAGTCTTCAAAGGGATCCGAAATATCTGTTCTCAGATTCCACAGAAATAAGGCTAGCAAAGACATCCACGAAATACAGATGTAACTCTGTGAGATGAATTAACAGAACACTAAGCAGTTTATCGGAAAGCTTCTTTCCAGATTTCATCTGAGGATATTTCCTTTTTCACCATAGCCCTCTAAGGGCTTCCAAATATCACTTTGCCAATTCCACAAGAACTGTCTTAGCGTTAGGCTTTTTGAGGGGAAATCTGTAACTCTGTGAGTTGGTTTCACAGAACCCAAAGAAGTTTCTCAGAAAGCTTCTTTCTCTTTGTTATCGGAGTTAATTTCCTTTGGCCCTATAGTCTTCAAAGGGATCCGAAATATCAGTTCTCGGATTCCACAGAAATAAGGCTAGCAAAGAGATCCACGAAATACAGATGTAACTCTGTGAGATGAATTAACAGAACACTAAGCAGTTTCTCAAAGCTTCTTTCCAGATTTCATCTGAGGATATTTCCTTTTTCACCATAGCCCTCTATGGGCTTCCAAATATCTCTTTGCCAATTCCACAAGAACTCTCTTAGCGAAAGGCTTCTTGAGGGGAAAGCTGTAACTCTGTGAGATGTTTTCACAGAACACAAAGAAGTTTCTCAGAAAGCTTCTTTCTCTTTGTTTTCGGAGTTAATGTCCTTTGGCCCTATAGACTTCAAAGGGATCCTAAATATCAGTTCTCAGATTCCACAGAAATAAGGCTAGCAAATATATCCAGGAAATACAGATGTAACTCTGTGAGATGAATTAACAGAACACTAAGCAGTTTCTCAGAAAGTTTCTTTCCAGATTTCATCTGAGGATATTTCCTTTTTCACCATAGCCCTCTAGGGGTTGCAAATATCACTTTGCCAATTCCAAAAGAACTGTCTTAGCGAAAGGCTTCTTGAGGGGAAAGATGTAACTCTGTGAGATGATTTCACAGAACACAAAGAAGTTTCTCAGAAAGCTTCTTTCTCTTTGATATCTGAGTTTATTTCCTTTGGCCCTATAGTCTTCAAAGGGATCCGAAATATCTGTTCTCAGATTCCACAGAAATAAGGCTAGCAAAGAGATCCACGAAATACAGATGTAACTCTGTGAGATGAATTAACAGAACACTAGGCAGTTTCTCAGAAAGCTTCATTCCAGATTTCATCGGAGGATATTTCCTTTTTCACCATAGCCCTCTAAGGGCTTCCAAATATCACTTTGCCAATTCCACAAGAACTGTCTTAGCGAAAGGCTTCTTGAGGGGAATGATGTAACTCTGTGAGATGATTTCACAGAACACAAAGAAGTTTCTCAGAAAGCTTCTTTCTCTTTGATATCTGAGTTTATTTCCTTTGGCCCTATAGTCTTCAAAGGGATCCGAAATATCTGTTCTCAGATTCCACAGAAATAAGGCTAGCAAAGAGATCCACGAAATACAGATGTAATTCTGTGAGATGAATTAACAGAACACTAAGCAGTTTCTCAGAAAGCTTCTTTCCAGATTTCATCTGAGGATATTTCCTTTTTCAACGTAGCCCTCTAAGAGCTTTCAAATATCACTTTGCCAATTCCACAAGAACTGTCTTAGCGAAAGGCTTCTTGAGGGGAAAGATGTAACTCTGTGAGATGTTTTCACAGAACACAAAGAAGTTTCTCAGAAAGCTTCTTTCTCTTTGATATCTGAGTTAATTTCCTTTGGCCCTATAGTCTTCAAAGGGATCCGAAATATCTGTTCTCAGATTCCACAGAAATAAGGCTAGCAAAGATATCCACGAAATACAGATGTAACTCTGTGAGATGAATTAACAGAACACTAAGCAGTTTCTCGGAAAGCTTCTTTCCAGATTTCATCTGAGGATATTTCCTTTTTCACCATAGGCCTCTAAGGGCTTCCAAATATCACTTTGCCAATTCCACAAGAACTGTCTTAGCGTTAGGCTTTTTGAGGGGAAATCTGTAACTCTGTGAGATGGTTTCACAGAACCCAAAGAAGTTTCTCAGAAAGCTTCTTTCTCTTTGTTATCGGAGTAAATTTCCTTTGGCCCTATAGTCTTCAAAGTGATCCGAAATATCAGTTCTCAGATTCCACAGAAATAAGGCTAGCAAAGAGATCCACGAAATACAGATGTAACTCTGTGAGATGAATTAACAGAACACTAAGCAGTTTCTCAGAAAGCTTCTTTCCAGATTTCATCTGAGGATATTTCCTTTTTCACCATAGCCCTCAAAGGGCTTCCAAATATCACTTTGCCAATTCCACAAGAACTGTCTTAGCGAAAGGCTTCTTGAGGGGAAAGATGTAACTCTGTGAGATGATTTCACAGAACACAAAGAAGTTTCTCAGAAAGCTTCTTTCTCTTTGATATCTGAGTTTATTTCCTTTGGCCCTATAGTCTTCAAAGGGATCCGAAATATCTGTTCTCAGATTCCACAGAAATAAGGCTAGCAAAGACATCCACGAAATACAGATGTAACTCTGTGAGATGAATTAACAGAACACTAAGCAGTTTCTCAGAAAGCTTCATTCCAGATTTCATCGGAGGATATTTCCTTTTTCACCATAGCCCTCTAAGGGCTTCCAAATATCACTTTGCCAATTCCACAAGAACTGTCTTAGCGAAAGGCTTCTTGAGGGGAAAGATGTAACTCTGTGAGATGATTTCACAGAACACAAAGAAGTTTCTCAGAAAGCTTCTTTCTCTTTGATATCTGAGTTTATTTCCTTTGGCCCTAGAGTCTTCAAAGGGATCCGAAATATCTGTTCTCAGATTCCACAGAAATAAGGCTAGCAAAGAGATCCTCGAAATACAGATGTAACTCTGTGAGATGAATTAACAGAACACTAAGCAGTTTCTCAGAAAGCTTCTTTCTAGATTTCATCTGGGGATATTTCCTTTTTCACCATAGCTCTCTAAGGGCTTCCAAATATCACTTTGCCAATTCCACAAGAACTGTCTTAGCGAAAGGCTTCTTGAGGGGAAAGATGTAACTCTGTGAGATGATTTCACAGAACACAAAGAAGTTTCTCAGAAAGCTTCTTTCTCTTTGATATCTGAGTTTATTTCCTTTGGCCCTATAGTCTTCAAAGGGATCCGAAATATCTGTTCTCAGATTCCACAGAAATAAGGCTAGCAAAGAGATCCACGAAATACAGATGTAACTCTGTGAGATGAATTAACACAACACTAAGCAGTTTCTCAGAAAGCTTCTTTCTAGATTTCATCTGAGGATATTTCCTTTTTCACCATAGCCCTCTAAGGGCTTCCAAATATCACTTTGCCAATTCCACAAGAACTGTCTTAGCGAAAGACTTCTTGAGGGGAAAGATGTAACTCTGTGAGATGATTTCACAGAACACAAGGAAGTTTCTCATAGAGCTTCTTTCTCTTTGTTATCGGAGGATATTTCCTTTGGCCTAGTGTCTTCTAAGGGATGCGAAACATCTGTTCTCAGATTCCACAGAAATAAGGCTAGCAAAGAGATCCACGAAATACAGATGTAACTCTGTGAGATGAATTAACAGAACACTAAGCAGTTTCTCAGAAAGCTTCATTCCAGATTTCATCGGAGAATATTTCCTTTTTCACCATAGCCCTCTAAGGGCTTCCAAATATCACTTTGCCAATTCCACAAGAACTGTCTTAGCGAAAGGCTTCTTGAGGGGAAAGATGTAACTCTGTGAGATGATTTCACAGAACACAAAGAAGTTTCTCAGAAAGCTTCTTTCTCTTTGATATCTGAGTTTATTTCCTTTGGCCCTACAGTCTTCAAAGGGATCCGAAATATCTGTTCTCAGATTCCACAGAAATAAGGCTAGCAAAGATATCCACGAAATACAGATGTAACACTGTGAGATGAATTAACAGAACACTAAGCAGTTTCTCGGAAAGCTTCTTTCCAGATTTCATCTGAGGATATTTCCTTTTTCACCATAGCCCTCTAAGGGCTTCCAAATATCACTTTGCCAATTCCACAAGAACTGTCTTAGCGTTAGGCTTTTTGAGGGGAAATCTGTAACTCTGTGAGATGGTTTCACAGAATACAAAGAAGTTTCTCAGAAAGCTTCTTTCTCTTTGTTATCGGAGTTAATTTCCTTTGGCCCTATAGTCTTCAAAGGGATCCGAAATATCTGTTCTCGGATTCCACAGAAATAAGGCTAGCAAAGAGATCCACGAAATACAGATGTAACTCTGTGAGATGAATTAACAGAACACTAAGCAGTTTCTCAGAAAGCTTCTTTCCAGATTTCATCTGAGGATATTTCCTTTTTCACCAGAGCCCTCTATGGGCTTCCAAATATCACTTTGCCAATTCCACAAGAACTGTCTTAACGAAAGGCTTCTTGAGGGGAAAGATGTAACTCTGTGAGATGATTTCACAGAACACAAAGAAGTTTCTCAGAAAGCTTCTTTCTCTTTGATATCTGAGTTTATTTCCTTTGGCCCTATAGTCTTCAAAGGGATCCGAAATATCTGTTCTCAGATTCCACAGAAATAAGGCTAGCAAAGAGATCCACGAAATACAGATGTAACTCTGTGAGATGAATTAACAGAACACTAAGCAGTTTCTCAGAAAGCTTCATTCCAGATTTCATCTCAGGATATTTCCTTTTTCACCACAGCCCTCTAAGGGCTTCCAAATATCAGTTTGCCAATTCCACAAGAAATGTCTTAGCGAAAGACTTCTTGAGGGGAAAGATGTAACTCTGTGAGATGATTTCACAGAACACAAGGAAGTTTCTCATAGAGCTTCTTTCTCTTTGTTATCGGAGGATATTTCCTTTGGCCCTAGTGTCTTCTAAGGGATGCGAAACATCTGTTCTCAGATTCCACAGAAATAAGGCTAGCAAAGAGATCCACGAAATACAGATGTAACTCTGTGAGATGAATTAACAGAACACTAAGCAGTTTCTCAGAAAGCTTCTTTCCAGATTTCATCGGAGGATATTTCCTTTTTCACCATAGCCCTCTAAGGGCTTCCAAATATCACTTTGCCAATTCCACAAGAACTGTCTTAGAGAAAGGCTTCTTGAGGGGAAAGATGTAACTCTGTGAGATGATTTCACAGAACACAAAGAAGTTTCTCAGAAAGCTTCTTTCTCTTTGATATCTGAGTTTATTTCCTTTGGCCCTATAGTCTTCAAAGGGATCCGAAATATCTGTTCTCAGATTCCTCAGAAATAAGGCTAGCAAAGAGATCCACGAAATACAGATGTAATTCTGTGAGATGAATTAACAGAACACTAAGCAGTTTCTCAGAAAGCTTCTTTCCAGATTTCATCTGAGGATATTTCCTTTTTCAACGTAGCCCTCTAAGAACTTCCAAATATCACTTTGCCAATTCCACAAGAACTGTCTTAGCGAAAGGCTTCTTGAGGGGAAAGATGTAACTCTGTGAGATGTTTTCACAGAACACAAAGAAGTTTCTCAGAAAGCTTCTTTCTCTTTGATATCTGAGTTAATTTCCTTTGGCCCTATAGTCTTCAAAGGGATCCGAAATATCTGTTCTCAGATTCCACAGAAATAAGGCTAGCAAAGATATCCACGAAATACAGATGTAACTCTGTGAGATGAATTAACAGAACACTAAGCAGTTTCTCGGAAAGCTTCTTTCCAGATTTCATCTGAGGATATTTCCTTTTTCACCATAGGCCTCTAAGGGCTTCCAAATATCACTTTGCCAATTCCACAAGAACTGTCTTAGCGTTAGGCTTTTTGAGGGGAAATCTGTAACTCTGTGAGATGGTTTCACAGAACCCAAAGAAGTTTCTCAGAAAGCTTCTTTCTCTTTGTTATCGGAGTAAATTTCCTTTGGCCCTATAGTCTTCAAAGGGATCCGAAATATCAGTTCTCAGATTCCACAGAAATAAGGCTAGCAAAGAGATCCACGAAATACAGATGTAACTCTGTGAGATGAATTAACAGAACACTAAGCAGTTTCTCAGAAAGCTTCTTTCCAGATTTCATCTGAGGATATTTCCTTTTTCACCATAGCCCTCAAAGGGCTTCCAAATATCACTTTGCCAATTCCACAAGAACTGTCTTAGCGAAAGGCTTCTTGAGGGGAAAGATGTAACTCTGTGAGATGATTTCACAGAACACAAAGAAGTTTCTCAGAAAGATTCTTTCTCTTTGATATCTGAGTTTATTTCCTTTGGCCCTATAGTCTTCAAAGGGATCCGAAATATCTGTTCTCAGATTCCACAGAAATAAGGCTAGCAAAGACATCCACGAAATACAGATGTAACTCTGTGAGATGAATTAACAGAACACTAAGCAGTTTCTCGGAAAGCTTCTTTCCAGATTTCATCTGAGGATATTTCCTTTTTCACCATAGCCCTCTAAGGGCTTCCAAATATCACTTTGCCAATTCCACAAGAACTGTCTTAGCGTTAGGCTTTTTGAAGGGAAATCTGTAACTCTGTGAGATGGTTTCACAGAACCCAAAGAAGTTTCTCAGAAAGCTTCTTTCTCTTTGTTATCGGAGTTAATTTCCTTTGGCCCTATAATCTTCAAAGGGATCCGAAATATCTGTTCTCGGATTCCACAGAAATAAGGCTAGCAAAGAGATCCACGAAATACAGATGTAACTCTGTGAGATGAATTAACAGAACACTAAGCAGTTTCTCAGAAAGCTTCTTTCCAGATTTCATCTGAGGATATTTCCTTTTTCACCATAGCCCTCTATGGGCTTCCAAATATCACTTTGCCAATTCCACAAGAACTGTCTTAGCGAAAGGCTTCTTGAGGGGAAAGATGTAACTCTGTGAGATGATTTCACAGAACACAAAGAAGTTTCTCAGAAAGCTTCTTTCTCTTTGATATCTGAGTTTATTTCCTTTGGCCCTATCGTCTGCAAAGGTATCAGAAATATCTGTTCTCAGATTCCACAGAAATAAGGCTAGCAAAGAGATCCACGAAATACAGATGTAACTCGGTGAGATGAATTAACAGAACACTAAGCAGTTTCTCAAAGCTTCTTTCCAGATTTCATCTGAGGATATTTCCTTTTTCACCATAGCCCTCTAGGGGCTTCCAAATATCTCTTTGCCAATTCCACAAGAACTCTCTTAGCGAAAGGCTTCTTGAGGGGAAAGCTGTAACTCTGTGAGATGTTTTCACAGAACACAAAGAAGTTTCTCAGAAAGCTTCTTTCTCTTTGTTTTCGGAGTTAATGTCCTTTGGCCCTATAGACTTCAAAGGGATCCTAAATATCTGTTCTCAGATTCCACAGAAATAAGGCTAGCAAATATATCCAGGAAATACAGATGTAACTCTGTGAGATGAATTAACAGAACACTAAGCAGTTTCTCAGAAAGTTTCTTTCCAGATTTCATCTGAGGATATTTCCTTTTTCACCATAGCCCTCTAGGGGTTGCAAATATCACTTTGCCAATTCCAAAAGAACTGTCTTAGCGAAAGGCTTCTTGAAGGGAAAGATGTAACTCTGTGAGATGATTTCACAGAACACGAAGAAGTTTCTCAGAAAGCTTCTTTCTCTTTGATATCTGAGTTTATTTCCTTTGGCCCTATAGTCTTCAAAGGGATCCGAAATATCTGTTCTCAGATTCCACAGAAATAAGGCGAGCAAAGAGATCCACGAAATACAGATGTAACTCTGTGAGATGAATTAACAGAACACTAAGCAGTTTATCAGAAAGCTTCTTTCCAGATTTCATCTGAGGATATTTCCTTTTTCACCATAGCCCTCAAAGGGCTTCCAAATATCACTTTGCCAATTCCAAAATAACTGTCTTAGCGAAAGGCTTCTTGAGCGGAAAGATGTAACTCTGTGAGATGATTTCACAGAACACAAAGAAGTTTCTCAGAAAGCTTCTTTCTCTTTGATATCTGAGTTTATTTCCTTTGGCCCTATAGTCTTCAAAGGGATCCGAAATATCTGTTCTCAGATTCCACAGAAATAAGGCTAGCAAAGAGATCCACGAAATACAGATGTAACTCTGTGAGATGAATTAACAGAACACTAAGCAGTTTCTCAGAAAGCTTCTTTCTAGATTTCATCTGGGGATATTTCCTTTTTCACCATAGCCCTCAAAGGGCTTCCAAATATCACTTTGCCAATTCCACAAGAACTGTCTTAGCGAAAGGCTTCTTGAGGGGAAAGATGTAACTCTGTGAGATGATTTCACAGAACACAAAGAAGTTTCTCAGAAAGCTTCTTTCTCTTTGATATCTGAGTTTATTTCCTTTGGCCCTATAGTCTTCAAAGGGATCCGAAATATCTGTTCTCAGATTCCACAGAAATAAGGCTAGCAAAGAGATCCACGAAATACAGATGTAACTCTGTGAGATGAATTAACAGAACACTAAGCAGTTTCTCAGAAAGCTTCTTTCTAGATTTCATCTGGGGATATTTCCTTTTTCACCATAGCTCTCTAAGGGCTTCCAAATATCACTTTGCCAATTCCACAAGAACTGTCTTAGCGAAAGGCTTCTTGAGGGGAAAGATGTAACTCTGTGAGATAATTTCACAGAACACAAAGAAGTTTCTCAGAAAGCTTCTTTCTCTTTGATATCTGAGTTTATTTCCTTTGGCCCTATAGTCTTCAAAGGGATCCGAAATATCTGTTCTCAGATTCCACAGAAATAAGGCTAGCAAAGAGATCCACGAAATACAGATGTAACTCTGTGAGATGAATTAACACAACACTAAGCAGTTTCTCAGAAAGCTTCTTTCTAGATTTCATCTGAGGATATTTCCTTTTTCACCATAGCCCTCTAAGGGCTTCCAAATATCACTTTGCCAATTCCACAAGAACTGTCTTAGCGAAAGACTTCTTGAGGGGAAAGATGTAACTCTGTGAGATGATTTCACAGAACACAAGGAAGTTTCTCATAGAGCTTCTTTCTCTTTGTTATCGGAGGATATTTCCTTTGGCCCTAGTGTCTTCTAAGGGATGCGAAACATCTGTTCTCAGATTCCACAGAAATAAGGCTAGCAAAGAGATCCACGAAATACAGATGTAACTCTGTGAGATGAATTAACAGAACACTAAGCAGTTTCTCAGAAAGCTTCATTCCAGATTTCATCGGAGGATATTTCCTTTTTCACCATAGCCCTCTAAGGGCTTCCAAATATCACTTTGCCAATTCCACAAGAACTGTCTTAGCGAAAGGCTTCTTGAGGGGAAAGATGAAACTCTGTGAGATGATTTCACAGAACACAAAGAAGTTTCTCAGAAAGCTTCTTTCTCTTTGATATCTGAGTTTATTTCCTTTGGCCCTACAGTCTTCAAAGGGATCCGAAATATCTGTTCTCAGATTCCACAGAAATAAGGCTAGCAAAGATATCCACGAAATACAGATGTAACACTGTGAGATGAATTAACAGAACACTAAGCAGTTTCTCGGAAAGCTTCTTTCCAGATTTCATCTGAGGATATTTCCTTTTTCACCATAGCCCTCTAAGGGCTTCCAAATATCACTTTGCCAATTCCACAAGAACTGTCTTAGCGTTAGGCTTTTTGAGGGGAAATCTGTAACTCTGTGAGATGGTTTCACAGAATACAAAGAAGTTTCTCAGAAAGCTTCTTTCTCTTTGTTATCGGAGTTAATTTCCTTTGGCCCTATAGTCTTCAAAGGGATCCGAAATATCTGTTCTCGGATTCCACAGAAATAAGGCTAGCAAAGAGATCCACGAAATACAGATGTAACTCTGTGAGATGAATTAACAGAACACTAAGCAGTTTCTCAGAAAGCTTCTTTCCAGATTTCATCTGAGGATATTTCCTTTTTCACCATAGCCCTCTATGGGCTTCCAAATATCACTTTGCCAATTCCACAAGAACTGTCTTAACGAAAGGCTTCTTGAGGGGAAAGATGTAACTCTGTGAGATGATTTCACAGAACACAAAGAAGTTTCTCAGAAAGCTTCTTTCTCTTTGATATCTGAGTTTATTTCCTTTGGCCCTATAGTCTTCAAAGGGATCCGAAATATCTGTTCTCAGATTCCACAGAAATAAGGCTAGCAAAGAGATCCACGAAATACAGATGTAACTCTGTGAGATGAATTTACAGAACAGTAAGCAGTTTCTCAGAAAGCTTCTTTCCAGATTTCATCTGAGGATATTTCCTTTTTCACCATAGCCCTCAAAGGGCTTCCAAATATCACTTTGCCAATTCCACAAGAACTGTCTTAGCGAAAGACTTCTTGAGGGGAAAGATGTAACTCTGTCAGATGATTTCACAGAACACAAGGAAGTTTCTCATAGAGCTTCTTTCTCTTTGTTATCGGAGGATATTTCCTTTGGCCCTAGTGTCTTCTAAGGGATGCGAAACATCTGTTCTCAGATTCCACAGAAATAAGGCTAGCAAAGAGATCCACGAAATACAGATGTAACTCTGTGAGATGAATTAACAGAACACTAAGCAGTTTCTCAGAAAGCTTCATTCCAGATTTCATCGGAGGATATTTCCTTTTTCACCATAGCCCTCTAAGGGCTTCCAAATATCACTTTGCCAATTCCACAAGAACTGTCTTAGCGAAAGGCTTCTTGAGGGGAAAGATGTAACTCTGTGAGATGATTTCACAGAACACAAAGAAGTTTCTCAGAAAGCTTCTTTCTCTTTGATATCTGAGTTTATTTCCTTTGGCCCTATAGTCTTCAAAGGGATCCGAAATATCTGTTCTCAGATTCCACAGAAATAAGGCTAGCAAAGAGATCCACGAAATACAGATGTAATTCTGTGAGATGAATTAACAGAACACTAAGCAGTTTCTCAGAAAGCTTCTTTCCAGATTTCATCTGAGGATATTTCCTTTTTCAACGTAGCCCTCTAAGAGCTTCCAAATATCACTTTGCCAATTCCACAAGAACTGTCTTAGCGAAAGGCTTCTTGAGGGGAAAGATGTAACTCTGTGAGATGTTTTCACAGAACACAAAGAAGTTTCTCAGAAAGCTTCTTTCTCTTTGATATCTGAGTTAATTTCCTTTGGCCCTATAGTCTTCAAAGGGATCCGAAATATCTGTTCTCAGATTCCACAGAAATAAGGCTAGCAAAGATATCCACGAAATACAGATGTAACTCTGTGAGATGAATTAACAGAACACTAAGCAGTTTCTCGGAAAGCTTCTTTCCAGATTTCATCTGAGGATATTTCCTTTTTCACCATAGGCCTCTAAGGGCTTCCAAATATCACTTTGCCAATTCCACAAGAACTGTCTTAGCGTTAGGCTTTTTGAGGGGAAATCTGTAACTCTGTGAGATGGTTTCACAGAACCCAAAGAAGTTTCTCAGAAAGCTTCTTTCTCTTTGTTATCGGAGTAAATTTCCTTTGGCCCTATAGTCTTCAAAGGGATCCGAAATATCAGTTCTCAGATTCCACAGAAATAAGGCTAGCAAAGAGATCCACGAAATACAGATGTAACTCTGTGAGATGAATTAACAGAACACTAAGCAGTTTCTCAGAAAGCTTCTTTCCAGATTTCATCTGAGGATATTTCCTTTTTCACCATAGCCCTCAAAGGGCTTCCAAATATCACTTTGCCAATTCCACAAGAACTGTCTTAGCGAAAGCCTTCTTGAGGGGAAAGATGTAACTCTGTGAGATGATTTCACAGAACACAAAGAAGTTTCTCAGAAAGCTTCTTTCTCTTTGATATCTGAGTTTATTTCCTTTGGCCCTATAGTCTTCAAAGGGATCCGAAATATCTGTTCTCAGATTCCACAGAAATAAGGCTAGCAAAGAGATCCACGAAATACAGATGTAACTCTGTGAGATGAATTAACAGAACACTAAGCAGTTTCTCAGAAAGCTTCTTTCTAGATTTCATCTGGGGATATTTCCTTTTTCACCATAGCTCTCTAAGGGCTTCCAAATATCACTTTGCCAATTCCACAAGAACTGTCTTAGCGAAAGGCTTCTTGAGGGGAAAGATGTAACTCTGTGAGATAATTTCACAGAACACAAAGAAGTTTCTCAGAAAGCTTCTTTCTCTTTGATATCTGAGTTTATTTCCCTTGGCCCTATAGTCTTCAAAGGGATCCGAAATATCTGTTCTCAGATTCCACAGAAATAAGGCTAGCAAAGAGATCCACGAAATACAGATGTAACTCTGTGAGATGAATTAACACAACACTAAGCAGTTTCTCAGAAAGCTTCTTTCTAGATTTCATCTGAGGATATTTCCTTTTTCACCATAGCCCTCTAAGGGCTTCCAAATATCACTTTGCCAATTCCACAAGAACTGTCTTAGCGAAAGACTTCTTGAGGGGAAAGATGTAACTCTGTGAGATGATTTCACAGAACACAAGGAAGTTTCTCATAGAGCTTCTTTCTCTTTGTTATCGGAGGATATTTCCTTTGGCCCTAGTGTCTTCTAAGGGATGCGAAACATCTGTTCTCAGATTCCACAGAAATAAGGCTAGCAAAGAGATCCACGAAATACAGATGTAACTCTGTGAGATGAATTAACAGAACACTAAGCAGTTTCTCAGAAAGCTTCATTCCAGATTTCATCTCAGGATATTTCCTTTTTCACCATAGCCCTCTAAGGGCTTCCAAATATCAGTTTGCCAATTCCACAAGAACTGTCTTAGCGAAAGGCTTCTTGAGGGGATAGATGTAACTCTGTGAGATGATTTCACAGAACACAAAGAAGTTTCTCAGAAAGCTTCTTTCTCTTTGATATCTGAGTTTATTTCCTTTAGCCCTATAGTCTTCAAAGGGATCCGAAATATCTGTTCTCAGATTCCACAGAAATAAGGCTAGCAAAGAGATCCACGAAATACAGATGTAACTCTGTGAGATGAATTTACAGAACAGTAAGCAGTTTCTCAGAAAGCTTCTTTCCAGATTTCATCTGAGGATATTTCCTTTTTCACCATAGCCCTCAAAGGGCTTCCAAATATCACTTTACCAATTCCACAAGAACTGTGTTAGCGAAAGACTTCTTGAGGGGAAAGATGTAACTCTGTCAGATGATTTCACAGAACACAAGGAGGTTTCTCATAGAGCTTCTTTCTCTTTGTTATCGGAGGATATTTCCTTTGGCCCTAGTGTCTTCTAAGGGATGCGAAACATCTGTTCTCAGATTCCACAGAAATAAGGCTAGCAAAGAGATCCACGAAATACAGATGTAACTCTGTGAGATGAATTAACAGAACACTAAGCAGTTTCTCAGAAAGCTTCATTCCAGATTTCATCGGAGGATATTTCCTTTTTCACCATAGCCCTCTAAGGGCTTCCAAATATCACTTTGCCAATTCCACAAGAACTGTCTTAGCGAAAGGCTTCTTGAGGGGAAAGATGTAACTCTGTGAGATGATTTCACAGAACACAAAGAAGTTTCTCAGAAAGCTTCTTTCTCTTTGATATCTGAGTTTATTTCCTTTGGCCCTATAGTCTTCAAAGGGATCCGAAATATCTGTTGTCAGATTCCACAGAAATAAGGCTAGCAAAGAGATCCACGAAATACAGATGTAATTCTGTGAGATGAATTAACAGAACACTAAGCAGTTTCTCAGAAAGCTTCTTTCCAGATTTCATCTGAGGATATTTCCTTTTTCAACGTAGCCCTCTAAGAGCTTCCAAATATCACTTTGCCAATTCCACAAGAACTGTCTTAGCGAAAGGCTTCTTGAGGGGAAAGATGTAACTCTGTGAGATGGTTTCACAGAACCCAAAGAAGTTTCTCAGAAAGCTTCTTTCACTTTGTTATCGGAGTAAATTTCCTTTGGCCCTATAGTCTTCAAAGGGATCCGAAATATCAGTTCTCAGATTCCACAGAAATAAGGCTAGCAAAGAGATCCACGAAATACAGATGTAACTCTGTGAGATGAATTAACAGAACACTAAGCAGTTTCTCAGAAAGCTTCTTTCCAGATTTCATCTGAGGATATTTCCTTTTTCACCATAGCCCTCAAAGGGCTTCCAAATATCACTTTGCCAATTCCACAAGAACTGTCTTAGCGAAAGCCTTCTTGAGGGGAAAGATGTAACTCTGTGAGATGATTTCACAGAACACAAAGAAGTTTCTCAGAAAGCTTCTTTCTCTTTGATATCTGAGTTTATTTCCTTTGGCCCTATAGTCTTCAAAGGGATCCGAAATATCTGTTCTCAGATTCCACAGAAATAAGGCTAGCAAAGACATCCACGAAATACAGATGTAACTCTGTGAGATGAATTAACAGAACACTAAGCAGTTTCTCGGAAAGCTTCTTTCCAGATTTCACCTGAGGATATTTCCTTTTTCACCATAGCCCTCTAAGGGCTTCCAAATATCACTTTGCCAATTCCACAAGAACTGTCTTAGCGTTAGGCTTTTTGAAGGGAAATCTGTAACTCTGTGAGATGGTTTCACAGAACCCAAAGAAGTTTCTCAGAAAGCTTCTTTCTCTTTGTTATCGGAGTTAATTTCCTTTGGCCCTATAATCTTCAAAGGGATCCGAAATATCTGTTCTCGGATTCCACAGAAATAAGTCTAGCAAAGAGATCCACGAAATACAGATGTAACTCTGTGAGATGAATTAACAGAACACTAAGCAGTTTCTCAGAAAGCTTCTTTCCAGATTTCATCTGAGGATATTTCCTTTTTCACCATAGCCCTCTAGGGGTTCCAAATATCACTTTGCCAATTCCACAAGAACTGTCTTAGCGAAAGGCTTCTTGAGGGGAAAGATGTAACTCTGTGAGATGATTTCACAGAACACAAAGAAGTTTCTCAGAAAGCTTCTTTCTCTTTGATATCTGAGTTTATTTCCTTTGGCCCTATCGTCTGCAAAGGTATCAGAAATATCTGTTCTCAGATTCCACAGAAATAAGGCTAGCAAAGAGATCCACGAAATACAGATGTAACTCGGTGAGATGAATTAACAGAACACTAAGCAGTTTCTCAAAGCTTCTTTCCAGATTTCATCTGAGGATATTTCCTTTTTCACAATAGCCCTCTAGGGGCTTCCAAATATCTCTTTGCCAATTCCACAAGAACTCTCTTAGCGAAAGGCTTCTTGAGGGGAAAGCTGTAACTCTGTGAGATGTTTTCACAGAACACAAAGAAGTTTCTCAGAAAGCTTCTTTCTCTTTGTTTTCGGAGTTAATGTCCTTTGGCCCTATAGACTTCAAAGGGATCCTAAATATCTGTTCTCAGATTCCACAGAAATAAGGCTAGCAAATATATCCAGGAAATACAGATGTAACTCTGTGAGATGAATTAACAGAACACTAAGCAGTTTCTCAGAAAGTTTCTTTCCAGATTTCATCTGAGGATATTTCCTTTTTCACCATAGCCCTCTAGGGGTTGCAAATATCACTTTGCCAATTCCAAAAGAACTGTCTTAGCGAAAGGCTTCTTGAAGGGAAAGATGTAACTCTGTGAGATGATTTCACAGAACACTAAGAAGTTTCTCAGAAAGCTTCTTTCTCTTTGATATCTGAGTTTATTTCCTTTGGCCCTATAGTCTTCAAAGGGATCCGAAATATCTGTTCTCAGATTCCACAGAAATAAGGCTAGCAAAGAGATCCACGAAATACAGATGTAACTCTGTGAGATGAATTAACAGAACACTAAGCAGTTTCTCAGAAAGCTTCTTTCCAGATTTCATCTGAGGATATTTCCTTTTTCACCATAGCCCTCAAAGGGCTTCCAAATATCACTTTGCCAATTCCAAAATAACTGTCTTAGCGAAAGGCTTCTTGAGGGGAAAGATGTAACTCTGTGAGATGATTTCACAGAACACAAAGAAGTTTCTCAGAAAGCTTCTTTCTCTTTGATATCTGAGTTTATTTCCTTTGGCCCTATAGTCTTCAAAGGGATCCGAAATATCTGTTCTCAGATTCCACAGAAATAAGGCTAGCAAAGAGATCCACGAAATACAGATGTAACTCTGTGAGATGAATTAACAGAACACTAAGCAGTTTCTCAGAAAGCTTCATTCCAGATTTCATCTCAGGATATTTCCTTTTTCACCATAGCCCTCTAAGGGCTTCCAAATATCAGTTTGCCAATTCCACAAGAACTGTCTTAGCGAAAGGCTCTTTGAGGGGATAGATGTAACTCTGTGAGATGATTTCACAGAACACAAAGAAGTTTCTCAGAAAGCTTCTTTCTCTTTGATATCTGAGTTTATTTCCTTTGGCCCTATAGTCTTCAAAGGGATCCGAAATATCTGTTCTCAGATTCCACAGAAATAAGGCTAGCAAAGAGATCCACGAAATACAGATGTAACTCTGTGAGATGAATTAACAGAACACTAAGCAGTTTCTCAGAAAGCTTCTTTCCAGATTTCATCTGAGGATATTTCCTTTTTCACCATAGCCCTCAAAGGGCTTCCAAATATCACTTTGCCAATTCCACAAGAACTGTCTTAGCGAAAGACTTCTTGAGGGGAAAGATGTAATTCTGTGAGATGATTTCACAGAACACAAGGAAGTTTCTCATAGAGCTTCTTTCTCTTTGTTATCGGAGGATATTTCCTTTGGCCCTTGTGTCTTCTAAGGGATGCGAAACATCTGTTCTCAGATTCCACAGAAATAAGGCTAGCAAAGAGATCCACGAAATACAGATGTAACTCTGTGAGATGAATTAACAGAACACTAAGCAGTTTCTCAGAAAGCTTCTTTCCAGATTTCATCTGAGGATATTTCCTTTTTCACCATAGCCCTCAAAGGGCTTCCAAATATCACTTTGCCAATTCCAGAAGAACTGTCTTAGCGAAAGGCTTCTTGAGGGGAAAGATGTAACTCTGTGAGATGATTTCACAGAACACAAAGAAGTTTCTCAGAAAGCTTCTTTCTCTTTGATATCTGAGTTTATTTCCTTTGGCCCTATAGTCTTCAAAGGGATCCGAAATATCTGTTCTCAGATTCCACAGAAATAAGGCTAGCAAAGAGATCCACGAAATACAGATGTAACTCTGTAAGATGAATTAACAGAACACTAAGAAGTTTCTCAGAAAGCTTCTTTCTAGATTTCATCTGGGGATATTTCCTTTTTCACCATAGCTCTCTAAGGGTTTCCCAATACCACTTTGCAAATTCCACAAGAACTGTCTTAGCGAAAGGCTTCTTGAGGAGAAAGATGTAACTCTGTGAGATGATTTCACAAAACACAAAGAAGTTTCTCAGAAAGCTTCTTTCTCTTTCTTATCGGAGGATATTTCCTTTGGACCTATAGTCTTCAAAGGGATACGAAATATCTGTTCTCAGACTCCACAGAAATAAGGCTAGCAAAGAGATCCACGAAATACAGATGTAACTCTGTGAGATGAATTAACAGAACACTAAGCAGTTTCTCAGAAAGCTTCTTTCCAGATTTCATCTGAGGATATTTCCTTTTTCACCATAGCCCTCTATGGGCTTCCAAATATCACTTTGCCAATTCCACAAGAACTGTCTTAGCGAAAGGCTTCTTGAGGGGAAATATGTAACTCTCTGAGATGATTTCACAGAACAAAAAGAAGTTTCTCAGAAAGCTTCTTTCTCTTTGATATCTGAGTTTATTTCCTTTGGCCCAATAGTCGTCAAATGGATCCGAAATATCTGTTCTCAGATTCCACAGAAATAAGGCTAGCAAAGAGATCCACGAAATACAGATGTGACTCTCTCAGATGAATTAACAGAACAGTAAGCAGTTTCTCAGAAAGCTTCTTTCCAGATTTCATCTGAGGATATTTCCTTTTTCAACATAGCCCTCTATGGGCTTACAAATATCACTTTGCCAATTCCACAAGAACTGTCTTAGCGAAATGCTTCTTGTGGGGAAAGCTGTAACTCTGTGAGATGTTTTCACAGAACACAAAGAAGTTTCTCAGAAGGCTTCTTTCTCTTTGTTATCGGAGGATATTTCCTTTGGCCCTATAGTCTTCAAAGGGATCCGAAATATCTGTTCTCAGATTCCACAGAAATAAGGCTAGCAAAGAGATCCACAAAATACAGATGTAACTCTGTGAGATGAATTAACAGAACACTAAGCAGTTTCTCAGAAAGCTTCTTTCCAGATTTCATCTGAGGATATTTCCTTTTTCACCATAGCCATCAAAGGGCTTCCAAATACCACTTTGCCAATTCCACAAGAACTGTCTTAGCGAAAGGCTTCTTGAGGGGAAAGATGTAACTCTGTGAGATGATTTCACAGAACACAAGGAAGTTTCTCAGAGAGCTTCTTTCTCTTTGTTATCGGAGGATATTTCCTTTGGCCCTAGTGTCTTCTAAGGGATGCGAAACATCTGTTCTCAGATTCCACAGAAATAAGGCTAGCAAAGAGATCCACGAAATACAGATGTAACTCTGTGAGATGAATTAACAGAACACTAAGCAGTTTCTTAGAAAGCTTCATTCCAGATTTCATCTTAGGATATTTCCTTTTTCACCATAGCCCTCTAAGGGTTTCCAAATATCACTTTGCCAATTCCACAAGAACTGTCTTAGCGAAAGGCTTCTTGAGGGGAAAGATGTAACTCTGTGAGATGATTTCACAGAACACAAAGAAGTTTCTCAGAAAGCTTCTTTCTCTTTGATATCTGAGTTTATTTCCTTTGGCCCTATACTCTTCAAAGGGATCCGAAATATCTGTTCTCAGATTCCAGAGAAATAAGGCTAGCAAAGACATCCACGAAATACAGATGTAACTCTGTGAGATGAATTAACAGAACACTAAGCAGTTTCTCGGAAAGCTTCTTTCCAGATTTCATCTGAGGATATTTCCTTTTTCACCGTACCCCTCTATGGGCTTCCTAATATCACTTTGCCAATTACACAAGAACTGTCTTAGCGAAAGGCTTCTTGAGAGGAAAGATGTAACTCTGTGAGATGATTTCACAGAACACAAAGAAGTTTCTCAGAAAGCTTCTTTCTCTTTGATATCTGAGTTTATTTCCTTTGGCCCTATAGTCTTCAAAGGGATCCGAAATATCTGTTGTCAGATTCCACAGAAATAAGGCTAGCAAAGAGATCCACGAAATACAGATGTAACTCTGTGAGATGAATTAACACAACACTAAGCAGTTTCTCAGAAAGCTTCTTTCTAGATTTCATCTGAGGATATTTCCTTTTTCACCATAGCCCTCTAAGGGCTTCCAAATATCACTTTGCCAATTCCACAAGAACTCTCTTAGCGAAAGGCTTCTTGAGGAGAAAGCTGTAACTCTGTGAGATGATTTCACAGAACACAAGGTAGTTTCTCAGAGAGTTTCTTTCTCTTTGTTATCGGAGGATATTTCCTTTGGCCCTAGTGTCTTCTAAGGGATGCGAAACATCTGTTCTCAGATTCCACAGAAATAAGGCTAGCAAAGAGATCCACGAAATAGAGATGTAACTCTGTGAGATGAATTAACAGAACACTAAGCAGTTTCTCAGAAAGCTTCATTCCAGATTTCATCTGAGGATATTTCCTTTTTCACCATAGCCCTCTAAGGGTTTCCAAATATCACTTTGCTAATTCCACAAGAACTGTCTTAGCGAAAGGCTTCTTGAGGGGAAAGATGTAACTCTGTGAGATGATTTCACAGAACACAAAGAAGTTTCTCAGAAAGCTTCTTTCTCTTTGATATCTGAGTTTATTTCCTTTGGCCCTATAGTCTTCAAAGGGATCCGAAATATCTGTTCTCAGATTCCACAGAAATAAGGCTAGCAAAGAGATGCACGAAATACAGATGTAACTCTGTGAGATGAATTAACAGAACACTAAGCAGTTTCTCAGAAAGCTTCTTTCCAGATTTCATCTGAGGATATTTCCTTTTTCACCGTAGCCCTCTAAGAGCTTCCAAATATCACTTTGCCAATTCCACAAGAACTGTCTTAGCGAAAGGCTTCTTGAGGGGAAAGATGTAACTCTGTGAGATGATTTCACAGAACACAAAGAAGTTTCTCAGAAAGCTTCTTTCTCTTTGATATCTGAGTTTATTTCCTTTGGCCCTATAGTCTTCAAAGGGATCCGAAATATCTGTTCTCAGATTCCAGAGAAATAAGGCTAGCAAAGACATCCACGAAATACAGATGTAACTCTGTGAGATGAATTAACAGAACACTAAGCAGTTTCTCGGAAAGCTTCTTTCCAGATTTCATCTGAGGATATTTCCTTTTTCACCGTACCCCTCTATGGGCTTCCAAATATCACTTTGCCAATTCCACAAGAACTGTCTTAGCGAAAGGCTTCTTGAGGGGAAAGCTGTAACTCTGTGAGATGTTTTCACAGAACACAAAGAAGTTTCTCAGAAAGCTTCTTTCTCTTTGTTATCGGAGTTAATGTCCTTTGGCCCTATAGACTTCAAAGGGATCCGAAATATCTGTTCTCAGATTCCACAGAAATAAGGCTAGCAAATATATCCACGAAATACAGATGTAACTCTGTGAGATGAATTAACAGAACACTAAGCAGTTTCTCAGAAAGTTTCTTTCCAGATTTCATCTGAGGATATGTCCTTTTTCACCATATCCCTCAAAGGGCTTCCAAATATCACTTTGCCAATTCCACAAGAACTCTCTTAGCGAAAGGCTTCTTGAGGGGAAAGATGTAACTCTGTGAGATGATTTCACAGAACACAAAGAAGTTTCTCAGAAAGCTTCTTTCTCTTTGATATCTGAGTTTATTTCCTTTGGCCCTATAGTCTTCAAAGGGATCCGAAATATCTGTTCTCAGATTCCACAGAAATAAGGCTAGCAAAGAGATCCACGAAATACAGATGTAACTCTGTGAGATGAATTAACAGAACACTAAGCAGTTTCTCAGAAAGCTTCTTTCCAGATTTGATCTGAGGATATTTCCTTTTTCACCATAGCCCTCTAAGGGCTTCCAAATATCACTTTGCCAATTCCAAAATAACTGTCTTAGCGAAAGGCTTCTTGAGGGGAAAGATGTAACTCTGTGAGATGATTTCACAGAACACAAAGAAGTTTCTCAGAAAGCTTCTTTCTCTTTGATATCTGAGTTTATTTCCTTTGGCCCTATACTCTTCAAAGGGATCCGAAATATCTGTTCTCAGATTCCAGAGAAATAAGGCTAGCAAAGACATCCACGAAATACAGATGTAACTCTGTGAGATGAATTAACAGAACACTAAGCAGTTTCTCGGAAAGCTTCTTTCCAGATTTCATCTGAGGATATTTCCTTTTTCACCGTACCCCTCTATGGGCTTCCTAATATCACTTTGCCAATTACACAAGAACTGTCTTAGCGAAAGGCTTCTTGAGAGGAAAGATGTAACTCTGTGAGATGATTTCACAGAACACAAAGAAGTTTCTCAGAAAGCTTCTTTCTCTTTGATATCTGAGTTTATTTCCTTTGGCCCTATAGTCTTCAAAGGGATCCGAAATATCTGTTGTCAGATTCCACAGAAATAAGGCTAGCAAAGAGATCCACGAAATACAGATGTAACTCTGTGAGATGAATTAACACAACACTAAGCAGTTTCTCAGAAAGCTTCTTTCTAGATTTCATCTGAGGATATTTCCTTTTTCACCATAGCCCTCTAAGGGCTTCCAAATATCACTTTGCCAATTCCACAAGAACTCTCTTAGCGAAAGGCTTCTTGAGGAGAAAGCTGTAACTCTGTGAGATGATTTCACAGAACACAAGGTAGTTTCTCAGAGAGTTTCTTTCTCTTTGTTATCGGAAGATATTTCCTTTGGCCCTAGTGTCTTCTAAGGGATGCGAAACATCTGTTCTCAGATTCCACAGAAATAAGGCTAGCAAAGAGATCCACGAAATAGAGATGTAACTCTGTGAGATGAATTAACAGAACACTAAGCAGTTTCTCAGAAAGCTTCATTCCAGATTTCATCTGAGGATATTTCCTTTTTCACCATAGCCCTCTAAGGGTTTCCAAATATCACTTTGCCAATTCCACAAGAACTGTCTTAGCGAAAGGCTTCTTGAGGGGAAAGATGTAACTCTGTGAGATGATTTCACAGAACACAAAGAAGTTTCTCAGAAAGCTTCTTTCTCTTTGATATCTGAGTTTATTTCCTTTGGCCCTATAGTCTTCAAAGGGATCCGAAATATCTGTTCTCAGATTCCACAGAAATAAGGCTAGCAAAGAGATGCACGAAATACAGATGTAACTCTGTGAGATGAATTAACAGAACACTAAGCAGTTTCTCAGAAAGCTTCTTTCCAGATTTCATCTGAGGATATTTCCTTTTTCACCGTAGCCCTCTAAGAGCTTCCAAATATCACTTTGCCAATTCCACAAGAACTGTCTTAGCGAAAGGCTTCTTGAGGGGAAAGATGTAACTCTGTGAGATGATTTCACAGAACACAAAGAAGTTTCTCAGAAAGCTTCTTTCTCTTTGATATCTGAGTTTATTTCCTTTGGCCCTATAGTCTTCAAAGGGATCCGAAATATCTGTTCTCAGATTCCAGAGAAATAAGGCTAGCAAAGACATCCACGAAATACAGATGTAACTCTGTGAGATGAATTAACAGAACACTAAGCAGTTTCTCGGAAAGCTTCTTTCCAGATTTCATCTGAGGATATTTCCTTTTTCACCGTACCCCTCTATGGGCTTCCAAATATCACTTTGCCAATTCCACAAGAACTGTCTTAGCGAAAGGCTTCTTGAGGGGAAAGCTGTAACTCTGTGAGATGTTTTCACAGAACACAAAGAAGTTTCTCAGAAAGCTTCTTTCTCTTTGTTATCGGAGTTAATGTCCTTTGGCCCTATAGACTTCAAAGGGATCCGAAATATCTGTTCTCAGATTCCACAGAAATAAGGCTAGCAAATATATCCACGAAATACAGATGTAACTCTGTGAGATGAATTAACAGAACACTAAGCAGTTTCTCAGAAAGTTTCTTTCCAGATTTCATCTGAGGATATGTCCTTTTTCACCATATCCCTCAAAGGGCTTCCAAATATCACTTTGCCAATTCCACAAGAACTCTCTTAGCGAAAGGCTTCTTGAGGGGAAAGATGTAACTCTGTGAGATGATTTCACAGAACACAAAGAAGTTTCTCAGAAAGCTTCTTTCTCTTTGATATCTGAGTTTATTTCCTTTGGCCCTATAGTCTTCAAAGGGATCCGAAATATCTGTTCTCAGATTCCACAGAAATAAGGCTAGCAAAGAGATCCACGAAATACAGATGTAACTCTGTGAGATGAATTAACAGAACACTAAGCAGTTTCTCAGAAAGCTTCTTTCCAGATTTGATCTGAGGATATTTCCTTTTTCACCATAGCCCTCTAAGGGCTTCCAAATATCACTTTGCCAATTCCAAAATAACTGTCTTAGCGAAAGGCTTCTTGAGGGGAAAGATGTAACTCTGTGAGATGATTTCACAGAACACAAAGAAGTTTCTCAGAAAGCTTCTTTCTCTTTGATATCTGAGTTTATTTCCTTTGGCCCTATAGTCTTCAAAGGGATCCGAAATATCTGTTCTCAGATTCCACAGAAATAAGGCTAGCAAAGAGATCCACGAAATACAGATGTAACTCTGTGAGATGAATTAACAGAACACTAAGCAGTTTCTCAGAAAGCTTCATTCCAGATTTCATCTCAGGATATTTCCTTTTTCACCATAGCCCTCTAAGGGCTTCCAAATATCAGTTTGCCAATTCCACAAGAACTGTCTTAGCGAAAGGCTCTTTGAGGGGATAGATGTAACTCTGTGAGATGATTTCACAGAACACAAAGAAGTTTCTCAGAAAGCTTCTTTCTCTTTGATATCTGAGTTTATTTCCTTTGGCCCTATAGTCTTCAAAGGGATCCGAAATATCTGTTCTCAGATTCCACAGAAATAAGGCTAGCAAAGAGATCCACGAAATACAGATGTAACTCTGTGAGATGAATTAACAGAACACTAAGCAGTTTCTCAGAAAGCTTCTTTCCAGATTTCATCTGAGGATATTTCCTTTTTCACCATAGCCCTCAAAGGGCTTCCAAATATCACTTTGCCAATTCCACAAGAACTGTCTTAGCGAAAGACTTCTTGAGGGGAAAGATGTAATTCTGTGAGATGATTTCACAGAACACAAGGAAGTTTCTCATAGAGCTTCTTTCTCTTTGTTATCGGAGGATATTTCCTTTGGCCCTAGTGTCTTCTAAGGGATGCGAAACATCTGTTCTCAGATTCCACAGAAATAAGGCTAGCAAAGAGATCCACGAAATACAGATGTAACTCTGTGAGATGAATTAACAGAACACTAAGCAGTTTCTCAGAAAGCTTCTTTCCAGATTTCATCTGAGGATATTTCCTTTTTCACCATAGCCCTCAAAGGGCTTCCAAATATCACTTTGCCAATTCCAGAAGAACTGTCTTAGCGAAAGGCTTCTTGAGGGGAAAGATGTAACTCTGTGAGATGATTTCACAGAACACAAAGAAGTTTCTCAGAAAGCTTCTTTCTCTTTGATATCTGAGTTTATTTCCTTTGGCCCTATAGTCTTCAAAGGGATCCGAAATATCTGTTCTCAGATTCCACAGAAATAAGGCTAGCAAAGAGATCCACGAAATACAGATGTAACTCTGTAAGATGAATTAACAGAACACTAAGAAGTTTCTCAGAAAGCTTCTTTCTAGATTTCATCTGGGGATATTTCCTTTTTCACCATAGCTCTCTAAGGGTTTCCCAATACCACTTTGCAAATTCCACAAGAACTGTCTTAGCGAAAGGCTTCTTGAGGAGAAAGATGTAACTCTGTGAGATGATTTCACAAAACACAAAGAAGTTTCTCAGAAAGCTTCTTTCTCTTTCTTATCGGAGGATATTTCCTTTGGACCTATAGTCTTCAAAGGGATACGAAATATCTGTTCTCAGACTCCACAGAAATAAGGCTAGCAAAGAGATCCACGAAATACAGATGTAACTCTGTGAGATGAATTAACAGAACACTAAGCAGTTTCTCAGAAAGCTTCTTTCCAGATTTCATCTGAGGATATTTCCTTTTTCACCATAGCCCTCTATGGGCTTCCAAATATCACTTTGCCAATTCCACAAGAACTGTCTTAGCGAAAGGCTTCTTGAGGGGAAATATGTAACTCTCTGAGATGATTTCACAGAACAAAAAGAAGTTTCTCAGAAAGCTTCTTTCTCTTTGATATCTGAGTTTATTTCCTTTGGCCCAATAGTCGTCAAATGGATCCGAAATATCTGTTCTCAGATTCCACAGAAATAAGGCTAGCAAAGAGATCCACGAAATACAGATGTGACTCTCTCAGATGAATTAACAGAACAGTAAGCAGTTTCTCAGAAAGCTTCTTTCCAGATTTCATCTGAGGATATTTCCTTTTTCAACATAGCCCTCTATGGGCTTACAAATATCACTTTGCCAATTCCACAAGAACTGTCTTAGCGAAATGCTTCTTGTGGGGAAAGCTGTAACTCTGTGAGATGTTTTCACAGAACACAAAGAAGTTTCTCAGAAGGCTTCTTTCTCTTTGTTATCGGAGGATATTTCCTTTGGCCCTATAGTCTTCAAAGGGATCCGAAATATCTGTTCTCAGATTCCACAGAAATAAGGCTAGCAAAGAGATCCACAAAATACAGATGTAACTCTGTGAGATGAATTAACAGAACACTAAGCAGTTTCTCAGAAAGCTTCTTTCCAGATTTCATCTGAGGATATTTCCTTTTTCACCATAGCCATCAAAGGGCTTCCAAATACCACTTTGCCAATTCCACAAGAACTGTCTTAGCGAAAGGCTTCTTGAGGGGAAAGATGTAACTCTGTGAGATGATTTCACAGAACACAAGGAAGTTTCTCAGAGAGCTTCTTTCTCTTTGTTATCGGAGGATATTTCCTTTGGCCCTAGTGTCTTCTAAGGGATGCGAAACATCTGTTCTCAGATTCCACAGAAATAAGGCTAGCAAAGAGATCCACGAAATACAGATGTAACTCTGTGAGATGAATTAACAGAACACTAAGCAGTTTCTTAGAAAGCTTCATTCCAGATTTCATCTTAGGATATTTCCTTTTTCACCATAGCCCTCTAAGGGTTTCCAAATATCACTTTGCCAATTCCACAAGAACTGTCTTAGCGAAAGGCTTCTTGAGGGGAAAGATGTAACTCTGTGAGATGATTTCACAGAACACAAAGAAGTTTCTCAGAAAGCTTTTTTCTCTTTGATATCTGAGTTTATTTCCTTTGGCCCTATACTCTTCAAAGGGATCCGAAATATCTGTTCTCAGATTCCAGAGAAATAAGGCTAGCAAAGACATCCACGAAATACAGATGTAACTCTGTGAGATGAATTAACAGAACACTAAGCAGTTTCTCGGAAAGCTTCTTTCCAGATTTCATCTGAGGATATTTCCTTTTTCACCGTACCCCTCTATGGGCTTCCTAATATCACTTTGCCAATTACACAAGAACTGTCTTAGCGAAAGGCTTCTTGAGAGGAAAGATGTAACTCTGTGAGATGATTTCACAGAACACAAAGAAGTTTCTCAGAAAGCTTCTTTCTCTTTGATATCTGAGTTTATTTCCTTTGGCCCTATAGTCTTCAAAGGGATCCGAAATATCTGTTGTCAGATTCCACAGAAATAAGGCTAGCAAAGAGATCCACGAAATACAGATGTAACTCTGTGAGATGAATTAACACAACACTAAGCAGTTTCTCAGAAAGCTTCTTTCTAGATTTCATCTGAGGATATTTCCTTTTTCACCATAGCCCTCTAAGGGCTTCCAAATATCACTTTGCCAATTCCACAAGAACTCTCTTAGCGAAAGGCTTCTTGAGGAGAAAGCTGTAACTCTGTGAGATGATTTCACAGAACACAAGGTAGTTTCTCAGAGAGTTTCTTTCTCTTTGTTATCGGAGGATATTTCCTTTGGCCCTAGTGTCTTCTAAGGGATGCGAAACATCTGTTCTCAGATTCCACAGAAATAAGGCTAGCAAAGAGATCCACGAAATAGAGATGTAACTCTGTGAGATGAATTAACAGAACACTAAGCAGTTTCTCAGAAAGCTTCATTCCAGATTTCATCTGAGGATATTTCCTTTTTCACCATAGCCCTCTAAGGGTTTCCAAATATCACTTTGCTAATTCCACAAGAACTGTCTTAGCGAAAGGCTTCTTGAGGGGAAAGATGTAACTCTGTGAGATGATTTCACAGAACACAAAGAAGTTTCTCAGAAAGCTTCTTTCTCTTTGATATCTGAGTTTATTTCCTTTGGCCCTATAGTCTTCAAAGGGATCCGAAATATCTGTTCTCAGATTCCACAGAAATAAGGCTAGCAAAGAGATGCACGAAATACAGATGTAACTCTGTGAGATGAATTAACAGAACACTAAGCAGTTTCTCAGAAAGCTTCTTTCCAGATTTCATCTGAGGATATTTCCTTTTTCACCGTAGCCCTCTAAGAGCTTCCAAATATCACTTTGCCAATTCCACAAGAACTGTCTTAGCGAAAGGCTTCTTGAGGGGAAAGATGTAACTCTGTGAGATGATTTCACAGAACACAAAGAAGTTTCTCAGAAAGCTTCTTTCTCTTTGATATCTGAGTTTATTTCCTTTGGCCCTATAGTCTTCAAAGGGATCCGAAATATCTGTTCTCAGATTCCAGAGAAATAAGGCTAGCAAAGACATCCACGAAATACAGATGTAACTCTGTGAGATGAATTAACAGAACACTAAGCAGTTTCTCGGAAAGCTTCTTTCCAGATTTCATCTGAGGATATTTCCTTTTTCACCGTACCCCTCTATGGGCTTCCAAATATCACTTTGCCAATTCCACAAGAACTGTCTTAGCGAAAGGCTTCTTGAGGGGAAAGCTGTAACTCTGTGAGATGTTTTCACAGAACACAAAGAAGTTTCTCAGAAAGCTTCTTTCTCTTTGTTATCGGAGTTAATGTCCTTTGGCCCTATAGACTTCAAAGGGATCCGAAATATCTGTTCTCAGATTCCACAGAAATAAGGCTAGCAAATATATCCACGAAATACAGATGTAACTCTGTGAGATGAATTAACAGAACACTAAGCAGTTTCTCAGAAAGTTTCTTTCCAGATTTCATCTGAGGATATGTCCTTTTTCACCATATCCCTCAAAGGGCTTCCAAATATCACTTTGCCAATTCCACAAGAACTCTCTTAGCGAAAGGCTTCTTGAGGGGAAAGATGTAACTCTGTGAGATGATTTCACAGAACACAAAGAAGTTTCTCAGAAAGCTTCTTTCTCTTTGATATCTGAGTTTATTTCCTTTGGCCCTATAGTCTTCAAAGGGATCCGAAATATCTGTTCTCAGATTCCACAGAAATAAGGCTAGCAAAGAGATCCACGAAATACAGATGTAACTCTGTGAGATGAATTAACAGAACACTAAGCAGTTTCTCAGAAAGCTTCTTTCCAGATTTGATCTGAGGATATTTCCTTTTTCACCATAGCCCTCTAAGGGCTTCCAAATATCACTTTGCCAATTCCAAAATAACTGTCTTAGCGAAAGGCTTCTTGAGGGGAAAGATGTAACTCTGTGAGATGATTTCACAGAACACAAAGAAGTTTCTCAGAAAGCTTCTTTCTCTTTGATATCTGAGTTTATTTCCTTTGGCCCTATACTCTTCAAAGGGATCCGAAATATCTGTTCTCAGATTCCAGAGAAATAAGGCTAGCAAAGACATCCACGAAATACAGATGTAACTCTGTGAGATGAATTAACAGAACACTAAGCAGTTTCTCGGAAAGCTTCTTTCCAGATTTCATCTGAGGATATTTCCTTTTTCACCGTACCCCTCTATGGGCTTCCTAATATCACTTTGCCAATTACACAAGAACTGTCTTAGCGAAAGGCTTCTTGAGAGGAAAGATGTAACTCTGTGAGATGATTTCACAGAACACAAAGAAGTTTCTCAGAAAGCTTCTTTCTCTTTGATATCTGAGTTTATTTCCTTTGGCCCTATAGTCTTCAAAGGGATCCGAAATATCTGTTGTCAGATTCCACAGAAATAAGGCTAGCAAAGAGATCCACGAAATACAGATGTAACTCTGTGAGATGAATTAACACAACACTAAGCAGTTTCTCAGAAAGCTTCTTTCTAGATTTCATCTGAGGATATTTCCTTTTTCACCATAGCCCTCTAAGGGCTTCCAAATATCACTTTGCCAATTCCACAAGAACTCTCTTAGCGAAAGGCTTCTTGAGGAGAAAGCTGTAACTCTGTGAGATGATTTCACAGAACACAAGGTAGTTTCTCAGAGAGTTTCTTTCTCTTTGTTATCGGAAGATATTTCCTTTGGCCCTAGTGTCTTCTAAGGGATGCGAAACATCTGTTCTCAGATTCCACAGAAATAAGGCTAGCAAAGAGATCCACGAAATACAGATGTAACTCTGTGAGATGAATTAACAGAACACTAAGCAGTTTCTCAGAAAGCTTCATTCCAGATTTCATCTGAGGATATTTCCTTTTTCACCATAGCCCTCTAAGGGTTTCCAAATATCACTTTGCCAATTCCACAAGAACTGTCTTAGCGAAAGGCTTCTTGAGGGGAAAGATGTAACTCTGTGAGATGATTTCACAGAACACAAAGAAGTTTCTCAGAAAGCTTCTTTCTCTTTGATATCTGAGTTTATTTCCTTTGGCCCTATAGTCTTCAAAGGGATCCGAAATATCTGTTCTCAGATTCCACAGAAATAAGGCTAGCAAAGAGATGCACGAAATACAGATGTAACTCTGTGAGATGAATTAACAGAACACTAAGCAGTTTCTCAGAAAGCTTCTTTCCAGATTTCATCTGAGGATATTTCCTTTTTCACCGTAGCCCTCTAAGAGCTTCCAAATATCACTTTGCCAATTCCACAAGAACTGTCTTAGCGAAAGGCTTCTTGAGGGGAAAGATGTAACTCTGTGAGATGATTTCACAGAACACAAAGAAGTTTCTCAGAAAGCTTCTTTCTCTTTGATATCTGAGTTTATTTCCTTTGGCCCTATAGTCTTCAAAGGGATCCGAAATATCTGTTCTCAGATTCCAGAGAAATAAGGCTAGCAAAGACATCCACGAAATACAGATGTAACTCTGTGAGATGAATTAACAGAACACTAAGCAGTTTCTCGGAAAGCTTCTTTCCAGATTTCATCTGAGGATATTTCCTTTTTCACCGTACCCCTCTATGGGCTTCCAAATATCACTTTGCCAATTCCACAAGAACTGTCTTAGCGAAAGGCTTCTTGAGGGGAAAGCTGTAACTCTGTGAGATGTTTTCACAGAACACAAAGAAGTTTCTCAGAAAGCTTCTTTCTCTTTGTTATCGGAGTTAATGTCCTTTGGCCCTATAGACTTCAAAGGGATCCGAAATATCTGTTCTCAGATTCCACAGAAATAAGGCTAGCAAATATATCCACGAAATACAGATGTAACTCTGTGAGATGAATTAACAGAACACTAAGCAGTTTCTCAGAAAGTTTCTTTCCAGATTTCATCTGAGGATATGTCCTTTTTCACCATATCCCTCAAAGGGCTTCCAAATATCACTTTGCCAATTCCACAAGAACTCTCTTAGCGAAAGGCTTCTTGAGGGGAAAGATGTAACTCTGTGAGATGATTTCACAGAACACAAAGAAGTTTCTCAGAAAGCTTCTTTCTCTTTGATATCTGAGTTTATTTCCTTTGGCCCTATAGTCTTCAAAGGGATCCGAAATATCTGTTCTCAGATTCCACAGAAATAAGGCTAGCAAAGAGATCCACGAAATACAGATGTAACTCTGTGAGATGAATTAACAGAACACTAAGCAGTTTCTCAGAAAGCTTCTTTCCAGATTTGATCTGAGGATATTTCCTTTTTCACCATAGCCCTCTAAGGGCTTCCAAATATCACTTTGCCAATTCCAAAATAACTGTCTTAGCGAAAGGCTTCTTGAGGGGAAAGATGTAACTCTGTGAGATGATTTCACAGAACACAAAGAAGTTTCTCAGAAAGCTTCTTTCTCTTTGATATCTGAGTTTATTTCCTTTGGCCCTATAGTCTTCAAAGGGATCCGAAATATCTGTTCTCAGATTCCACAGAAATAAGGCTAGCAAAGAGATCCACGAAATACAGATGTAACTCTGTGAGATGAATTAACAGAACACTAAGCAGTTTCTCAGAAAGCTTCATTCCAGATTTCATCTCAGGATATTTCCTTTTTCACCATAGCCCTCTAAGGGCTTCCAAATATCAGTTTGCCAATTCCACAAGAACTGTCTTAGCGAAAGGCTCTTTGAGGGGATAGATGTAACTCTGTGAGATGATTTCACAGAACACAAAGAAGTTTCTCAGAAAGCTTCTTTCTCTTTGATATCTGAGTTTATTTCCTTTGGCCCTATAGTCTTCAAAGGGATCCGAAATATCTGTTCTCAGATTCCACAGAAATAAGGCTAGCAAAGAGATCCACGAAATACAGATGTAACTCTGTGAGATGAATTAACAGAACACTAAGCAGTTTCTCAGAAAGCTTCATTCCAGATTTCATCTGAGGATATTTCCTTTTTCACCATAGCCCTCAAAGGGCTTCCAAATATCACTTTGCCAATTCCACAAGAACTGTCTTAGCGAAAGACTTCTTGAGGGGAAAGATGTAATTCTGTGAGATGATTTCACAGAACACAAGGAAGTTTCTCATAGAGCTTCTTTCTCTTTGTTATCGGAGGATATTTCCTTTGGCCCTAGTGTCTTCTAAGGGATGCGAAACATCTGTTCTCAGATTCCACAGAAATAAGGCTAGCAAAGAGATCCACGAAATACAGATGTAACTCTGTGAGATGAATTAACAGAACACTAAGCAGTTTCTCAGAAAGCTTCTTTCCAGATTTCATCTGAGGATATTTCCTTTTTCACCATAGCCCTCAAAGGGCTTCCAAATATCACTTTGCCAATTCCAGAAGAACTGTCTTAGCGAAAGGCTTCTTGAGGGGAAAGATGTAACTCTGTGAGATGATTTCACAGAACACAAAGAAGTTTCTCAGAAAGCTTCTTTCTCTTTGATATCTGAGTTTATTTCCTTTGGCCCTATAGTCTTCAAAGGGATCCGAAATATCTGTTCTCAGATTCCACAGAAATAAGGCTAGCAAAGAGATCCACGAAATACAGATGTAACTCTGTAAGATGAATTAACAGAACACTAAGAAGTTTCTCAGAAAGCTTCTTTCTAGATTTCATCTGGGGATATTTCCTTTTTCACCATAGCTCTCTAAGGGTTTCCCAATACCACTTTGCAAATTCCACAAGAACTGTCTTAGCGAAAGGCTTCTTGAGGAGAAAGATGTAACTCTGTGAGATGATTTCACAAAACACAAAGAAGTTTCTCAGAAAGCTTCTTTCTCTTTCTTATCGGAGGATATTTCCTTTGGACCTATAGTCTTCAAAGGGATACGAAATATCTGTTCTCAGACTCCACAGAAATAAGGCTAGCAAAGAGATCCACGAAATACAGATGTAACTCTGTGAGATGAATTAACAGAACACTAAGCAGTTTCTCAGAAAGCTTCTTTCCAGATTTCATCTGAGGATATTTCCTTTTTCACCATAGCCCTCTATGGGCTTCCAAATATCACTTTGCCAATTCCACAAGAACTGTCTTAGCGAAAGGCTTCTTGAGGGGAAATATGTAACTCTCTGAGATGATTTCACAGAACAAAAAGAAGTTTCTCAGAAAGCTTCTTTCTCTTTGATATCTGAGTTTATTTCCTTTGGCCCAATAGTCGTCAAATGGATCCGAAATATCTGTTCTCAGATTCCACAGAAATAAGGCTAGCAAAGAGATCCACGAAATACAGATGTGACTCTCTCAGATGAATTAACAGAACAGTAAGCAGTTTCTCAGAAAGCTTCTTTCCAGATTTCATCTGAGGATATTTCCTTTTTCAACATAGCCCTCTATGGGCTTACAAATATCACTTTGCCAATTCCACAAGAACTGTCTTAGCGAAAGGCTTCTTGTGGGGAAAGCTGTAACTCTGTGAGATGTTTTCACAGAACACAAAGAAGTTTCTCAGAAGGCTTCTTTCTCTTTGTTATCGGAGGATATTTCCTTTGGCCCTATAGTCTTCAAAGGGATCCGAAATATCTGTTCTCAGATTCCACAGAAATAAGGCTAGCAAAGAGATCCACAAAATACAGATGTAACTCTGTGAGATGAATTAACAGAACACTAAGCAGTTTCTCAGAAAGCTTCTTTCCAGATTTCATCTGAGGATATTTCCTTTTTCACCATAGCCATCAAAGGGCTTCCAAATACCACTTTGCCAATTCCACAAGAACTGTCTTAGCGAAAGGCTTCTTGAGGGGAAAGATGTAACTCTGTGAGATGATTTCACAGAACACAAGGAAGTTTCTCAGAGAGCTTCTTTCTCTTTGTTATCGGAGGATATTTCCTTTGGCCCTAGTGTCTTCTAAGGGATGCGAAACATCTGTTCTCAGATTCCACAGAAATAAGGCTAGCAAAGAGATCCACGAAATACAGATGTAACTCTGTGACATGAATTAACAGAACACTAAGCAGTTTCTCAGAAAGCTTCTTTCCAGATTTCATCTGAGGATATTTCCTTTTTCACCCTAGCCCTCTATGGGCTTCCAAATATCACTTTGCCAATTCCACAAGAACTGTCTTAGCGAAAGGCTTCTTGAGGGGAAAGCTGTAACTCTGTGAGATGTTTTCACAGAACACAAAGAAGTTTCTCAGATAGCTTCTTTCTCTTTGTTATCGGAGGATATTTCCTTTGGCCCTATAGTCTTCAAAGGGATCCGAAATATCTGTTCTCAGATTCCACAGAAATAAGGCTAGCAAAGAGATCCACAAAATACAGATGTAACTCTGTGAGATGAATTAACACAACACTAAGCAGTTTCTCAGAAAGTTTCTTTCCAGATTTCATCTGAGGATATTTCCTTTTTCACCATAGCCCTCTAGGGGTTGCAAATATCACTTTGCCAATTCCACAAGAACTGTCTTAGAGAAAGGCTTCTTGAGGAGAAAGCTGTAACTCTGTGAGATGATTTCACAGAACACAAAGAAGTTTCTCAGAGAGCTTCTTTCTCTTTATTATCGGAGGAGATTTCCTTTGGCCATATAGTCTTCAAAGGCATCCGAAATATCTGTTCTCAAATTCCACAGAAATAAGGCTAGCAAAGAGATTCACGAAATACAGATGTAACTCTGTGAGATAAATTAACAGAACACTAAGCAGTTTCTCAGAAAGCTTCTTTCCAGATTTCATCTGAGGATATTTCCTTTTTCACCATAGCCCTCAAAGGGCTTCCAAATATCACTTTGCCAATTCCAAAATAACTGTCTTAGCGAAAGGCTTCTTCAGGGGAAAGATGTAACTCTGTTTATGATTTCACAGAACACAAAGAAGTTTCTCAGAAAGCTTCTTTCTCTTTGATATCTGAGTTTATTTCCTTTGGCCCTATAGTCTTCAAAGGGATCCGAAATATCTGTTCTCAGATTCCACAGAAATAAGGCTAGCAAAGAGATCCACGAAATACAGATGTAACTCTGTGAGATGAATTAACAGAACACTAAGCAGTTTCTCAGAAAGCTTCTTTCTAGATTTCATCTGGGGATATTTCCTTTTTCACCGTAGCCCTCTAAGGGCTTCCAAATATCACTTTGCCAATTCCACAAGAACTGTCTTAGCGAAAGGCTTCTTGAGGGGAAAGATGTAACTCTGTGTGATGATTTCACAGAACACAAAGAAGTTTCTCAGAAAAATTCTTTCTTTTTGATATCTGAGTTTATTTCCTTTGGCCCTATAGTCTTCAAAGGGATCCGAAATATCTGTTCTCAGATTCCACAGAAATAAGGCTAGCAAAGAGATCCACGAAATACAGATGTAACGCTGTGAGATGAATTAACAGAACACTAAGCAGTTTCTCAGAAAGCTTCTTTCCAGATTTCATCTGAGGATATTTCCTTTTTCACCATAGCCCTCAAAGGGCTTCCAAATATCACTTTGCCAATTCCACGAGAACTGTCTTAGAGAAAGGCTTCTTGAGGAGAAAGCTGTAACTCTGTGAGATGATTTCACAGAACACAAAGAAGTTTCTCAGAGAGCTTCTTTCTCTTTGTTATCGGAGGATATTTCCTTTGGCCCTAGTGTCTTCTAAGTGATGCGAAACATCTGTTCTCAGATTCCACAGAAATAAGGCTAGCAAAGACATCCACGAAATACAGATGTAACTCTGTGAGATGAATTAACAGAACACTTATCAGTTTCTCGGAAAGCTTCTTTCCAGATTTCATCTGAGGATATTTCCTTTTTCACCGTACCCCTCTATGGGCTTCCAATTATCACTTTGCCAATTACACAAGAACTGTCTTAGCGAAAGGCTTCTTGAGGGGAAAGCTGTAACTCTGTGAGACGTTTTCACACAACACAAAGAAGTTTCTCAGAAAGCTTCTTTCTCTTTGTTATCGGAGTTAATGTCCTTTGGCCCTATAGACTTCAAAGGGATCCGAAATATCTGTTCTCAGATTCCACAGAAATAAGGCTAGCAAATATATCCACGAAATACAGATGTAACTCTGTGACGTGAATAAACAGAACACTAAGCAGTTTCTCAGAAAGCTTCTTTCCAGATTTCATCTGAGGATATTTCCTTTTTCACCAAAGCCCTCTATGGGCTTCCAAATATCACTTTGCCAATTCCACAAGAAATGTCTTAGCGAAAGGCTTCTTGAGGAGAAAGCTGTAACTCTGTGAGATGGTTTCACAGAACACAAAGAAGTTTCTCAGAAAGCTTCTTTCTCTTTGTTATCGGAGTTAGTGTCCTTTGGCCCTATAGACTTCAAAGGGATCCGAAATATCTGTTCTCAGATTCCACAGAAATAAGGCTAGCAAATATATCCACGAAATACAGATGTAACTCTGTGAGATGAATTAACAGAACACTAAGCAGTTTCTCAGAAAGTTTCTTTCCAGATTTCATCTGAGGATATGTCCTTTTTCACCATAGCCCTCTAAGGGCTTCCAAATATCACTTTGCCAATTCCACAAGAACTGTCTTAGCGAAAGGCTTCTTGAGGGGAAAGATGTAACTCTGTGAGATGATTTCACAGAACCCAATTAAGTTTCTCAGAAAGCTTCTTTCTCTTTGTTATCGGAGGATATTTCCTTTTGACCTATAGTCTTCAAAGGGATACGAAATATCTGTACTCAGATTCCACAGAAATAAGGCTAGCAAAGAGATCCACGAAATACAGATGTGACTCTCTGAGATGAATTAACAGAACACTAAGCAGTTTCTCAGAAAGCTTCTTTCCAGATTTCATCTGAGGATATTTCCTTTTTTACCATAGCCCTCTAAGGGCTTCCAAATATCACTTTGCCAATTCCACAAGAACTGTCGTAGCGAAAGGCTTCTTGAGGGGAAAGCTGTAACTCTGTTTATGATTTCACAGAACACAAAGAAGTTTCTCAGAAAGCTTCTTTCTCTTTGATATCTGAGTTTATTTCCTTTGGCCCTATAGTCTCCAAAGGGATCCGAAATATCTGTTCTCAGATTCCACAGAAATAAGGCTAGCAAAGAGATCCACGAAATACAGATTTAACTCTGTGAGATGAATTAACAGAACACTAAGCAGTTTCTCAGAAAGCTTCTTTCTAGATTTCATCTGGGGATATTTCGTTTTTCACCATAGCCCTCTAAGGGCTTCCAAATATCACTTTGCCAATTCCACAAGAACTGTCTTAGCGAAAGGCTTCTTGAGGGGAAAGATGTAACTCTGTGAGATGATTTCACATAACACAAAGAAGTTTCTCAGAAAAATTCTTTCTTTTTGATATCTGAGTTTTTTTCCTTTGGCCCTATAGTCTTCAAAGGGATCCGAAATATCTGTTCTCAGATTCCACAGAAATAAGGCTAGCAAAGAGATCCACGAAATACAGATGTAACGCTGTGAGATGAATTAACAGAACACTAAGCAGTTTCTCAGAAAGCTTCTTTCCAGATTTCATCTGAGGATATTTCCTTTTTCACCATAGCCCTCTATGGGCTTCCAAATATCACTTTCCCAATTCCACGAGAACTGTCTTAGAGAAAGGCTTCTTGAGGAGAAAGCTGTAACTCTGTGAGATGATTTCACAGAACACAAAGAAGTTTCTCAGAGAGCTTCTTTCTCTTTGTTATCGGAGGATATTTCCTTTGGCCCTAGTGTCTTCTAAGTGATGCGAAACATCTGTTCTCAGATTCCACAGAAATAAGGCTAGCAAAGAGATCCACGAAATACAGATGTAACTCTGTGACATGAATTAACAGAACACTAAGCAGTTTCTCAGAGAGCTTCTTTCCAGATTTCATCTGAGGATATTTCCTTTTTCACCATAGCCCTCTATGGGCTTCCAAATATCACTTTGCCAATTCCACAAGAACTGTCTTAGCGAAAGGCTTCTTGAGGGGAAAGCTGCAACTCTGTGAGATGATTTCACAGAACACAAAGAAGTTTCTCAGAAAGCTTCTTTCTCTTTGTTATCGGAGGATGTTTCCTTTGTCCCTGTAGTCTTCTAAGGGATCCGAAATATCTGTTCTCAGATTCCACAGAAATAAGGCTAGCAAAGAGATACACGAAATAAAGATGTAACTCTGTGAGATGAATTAACAGAACACTAAGCAGTTTCTCAGAAAGCTTCTTTCCAGATTTCATCTGAGGATATTTCCTTTTTCATCATAGCCCTCAAAGGGCTTCCAAATATCACTTTGCCAATTCCACAAGAACTGTCTTAGCGAAAGGCTTCTTGAGGGGAAAGATGTAACTCTGTGAGATGATTTCACAGAACACAAAGAAGTTTCTCAGAAAGCTTCTTTCTCTTTGATATCTGAGTTTATTTCCTTTGGCCCTATAGTCTTCAAAGGGATCCGAAATATCTGTTCTCAGATTCCACAGAAATAAGGCTAGCAAAGAGATCCACGAAATACAGATGTAAATCTGTGAGATGAATTAACAGAACACTAAGCAGTTTCTCAGAAAGCTTCTTACTAGATTTCATCTGGGGATATTTCCTTTTTCACCATAGCTCTCTAAGGGCTTCCAAATATCACTTTGCCAATTCCACAAGAACTGTCTTAGCGAAAGGCTTCTTGAGGGGAAAGATGTAACTCTGTGAGATGATTTCACAAAACACAAAGAAGTTTCTCAGAAAGCTTCTTTCTCTTTGTTATCGGAGGATATTTCCTTTGGCCCTATAGTCTTCAAAGGGATCCGAAATATCTGTTCTCAGATTCCACAGAAATAAGGCTAGCAAAGAGATCCACGAAACACAGATGTAACTCTGTGAGATGAATTAACAGAACACTAAGCAGTTTCTCAGAAAGCTTCTTTCCAGATTTCATCTGAGGATATTTCCTTTTTCACCATAGCCCTCAAAGGGCTTCCAAATATCACTTTGCGAATTCCACAAGAACTGTCTTAGCGAAAGGCTTCTTGAGGGGAAAGATGTAACTCTGTGAGATGATTTCACAGAACACAAAGAAGTTTCTCAGAAAGCTTCTTTCTCTTTGATATCTGAGTTTATTTCCTTTGGCCCTATAGTCTTCAAAGGGATCCGAAATATCTGTTCTCAGATTCCACAGAAATAAGGCTAGCAAAGAGATCCACGAAATACAGATGTAACTCTGTGAGATGAATTAACAGAACACTAAGCAGTTTCTCAGAAAGCTTTATTCCAGATTTCATCTGAGGATATTTCCTTTTTCACCATAGCCCTCTAAGGGCTTCCAAATATCACTTTGCCAATTCCACAAGAACTTTCTTAGCGAAAGGCTTCTTGTGGGGAGAGATGTAACTCTGTGAGATGATTTCACAGAACACAAAGAAGTTTCTCAGAAAGCTTCTTTCTCTGTGATATCTGAGTTTATTTCCTTTGGCCCTATAGTCTTCAAAGGGATCCGAAATATCTGTTCTCAGATTCCACAGTAATAAGGCTAGCAAAGAGATCCACGAAATACAGATGTAACTCTGTGAGATGAATTAACACAACACTAAGCAGTTTCTCAGAAAGCTTCTTTCTAGATTTCATCTGAGGATATTTCCTTTTTCACCATAGCCCTCTAAGGGCTTCCAAATATCACTTTGCCAATTCCACAAGAACTGTCTTAGCGAAAGACTTCTTGAGGGGAAAGATGTAATTCTGTGAGATGATTTCACAGAACACAAGGAAGTTTCTCAGAGAGCTTCTTTCTCTTTGTTATCGGAGGATATTTCCTTTGGTCCTAGTTTCTTCTAAGGGATGCGAAACATCTGTTCTCAGATTCCACAGAAATAAGGCTAGCAAAGAGATCCACGAAATACCGATCTAACCCTGTGAGATGAATTAACAGAACACTAAGCAGTTTCTCAGAAAGCTTCATTCCAGATTTCATCTGAGGATATTTCCTTTTTCACCATAGCCCTCTAAGGGCTTCCAAATATCACTTTGCCAATTCCACAACAACTGTCTTAGCGAAAGGCTTCTTAAGGGGAAAGATGTAACTCTGTGAGATGATTTCACAGAACACAAAGAAGTTTCTCAGAAAGCTTCTTTCTCTTTGATATCTGAGCTTATTTCCTTTGGCCCTGTAGTCTTCAAAGGGATCCGAAATATCTGTTCTCAGATTCCACAGAAATAAGGCTAGCAAAGAGATCCACGAAATACAGATGTAACTCTGTGAGATGAATTAACAGAACACTAAGCAGTTTCTCAGAATGCTTCTTTCCAGATTTCATCTGAGGATATTTCCTTTTTCACCGTAGCCCTCTAAGAGCTTCCAAATATCACTTTGCCAATTCCACAAGAACTGTCTTAGCGAAAGGCTTCTTGAGGGGAAAGCTGTAACTCTGTGAGATGATTTCACAGAACACAAAGAAGTTTCTCAGAAAGCTTCTTTCTCTTTGATATCTGAGTTTATTTCCTTTGGCCCTATAGTCTTCAAAGGGATCCGAAATATCTGTTCTCAGATTCCACAGAAATAAGGCTAGCAAAGACATCCACGAAATACAGATGTAACTCTGTGAGATGAATTAACAGAACACTAAGCAGTTTCTCGGAAAGCTTCTTTCCAGATTTCATCTGAGGATATTTCCTTTTTCACCGTACCCCTCTATGGGCTTCGAAATATCACTTTGCCAATTCCACAAGAACTGTCTTAGCGAAAGGCTTCTTGAGGGGAAAGCTGTAACTCTGTGAGATGTTTTCACAGAACACAAAGAAGTTTCTCAGAAAGCTTCTTTCTCTTTGTTATCGGAGTTAATGTCCTTTGACCCAATAGACTTCAAAGGGATCCGAAATATATGTTCTCAGATTCCACAGAAATAAGGCTAGCAAATATATCCAAGAAATACAGATGTAACTCTGTGAGATGAATTAACAGAACACTAAGCAGTTTCTCAGAAAGTTTCTTTCCAGATTTCATCTGAGGATATTTCCTTTTTCACCATAGCTCTCTAGGGATTGCAAATATCACTTCGCCAATTCCACAAGAACTGTCTTAGAGAAAGGCTTTTTGAGGGGAAAGATGTAACTCTGTGAGATGTTTTCACAGAACACAAAGAAGTTTCTCAGAAAGCTTCTTTCTCTTTGATATCTGAGTTTATTTCCTTTGGCCCTATAGTCTTCAAAGGGATCCGAAATATCTGTTCTCAGATTCCACAGAAATAAGGCTAGCAAAGAGATCCACGAAATACAGATGTAACTCTGTGAGATGAATTAACAGAACACTAAGCAGTTTCTCAGAAAGCTTCTTTCCAGATTTCATCTGAGGATATTTCCTTTTTCACCATAGCCCTCTAAGGGCTTCCAAATATCACTTTGCCAATTCCACAAGAACTGTCTTAGCGAAAGGCTTCCTTAGGGGAAAGATGTAACTCTGTGAGATGATTTCACAGAACCCAAAGAAGTTTCTCAGAAAGCTTCTTTCTCTTTGTTATCGGAGGATATTTCCTTTGGACCTATAGTCTTCAAAGGGATCCGAAATATCTGTTCTCAGATTCCACAGAAATAAGGCTAGCAAAGAGATCCAAGAAATACAGATGTAACTCCGTGAGATGAATTAACACAACACTAAACAGTTTCTCAGAAAGCTTCTTTCTAGATTTCATCTGAGGATATTTCCTTTTTCACCGTAGCCCTCAAAGGGCTTCTAAATATCACTTTGGCAATTCCACAAGAACTGTCTTAGCGAAAGGCTTCTTGAGGGGAAAGATGTAACTCTGTGAGATGATTTCACAGAACACAAGGAAGTTTCTCATAGAGCTTCTTTCTCTTTGTTATCGGAGGATATTTCCTTTGGCCCTAGTGTCTTCTAAGGGATGCGAAACATCTGTTCTCAAATTCCACAGAAATAAGGCTAGCAAAGAGATCCACGAAATACAGATGTAACTCTGTGACATGAATTAACAGAACACTAAGCAGTTTCTCAGAAAGCTTCTTTCCAGATTTCATCTGAGGATATTTCCTTTTTAACCATAGCCCTCTAAGGGCTTCCAAATATCACTTTGCCAATTCCACAAGAACTGTCCTAGCGAAAGGCTTCTTGAGGGGAAAGCTGTAACTCTGTGAGATGATTTCACAGAACACAAAGAAGTTTCACAGAGAGCTTCTTTCTCTTTGTTATCGGAGGATATTTCCTTTGGCCCTAGTGTCTTCTAAGTGATGCGAAACATCTGTTCTCAGATTCCACAGAAATAAGGCTAGCAAAGAGATCCACGAAATACAGATGTAACTCTGTGAGATGAATTAACAGAACACTAAGCAGTTTCTCAGAGAGCTTCTTTCCAGATTTCATCTGAGGATATTTCCTTTTTCACCGTAGCCCTCTATGGGCTTCCAAATATCACTTTGCCAATTCCACAAGAACCGTCTTAGCGAAAGGCTTCTTGAGGGGAGAGATGTAACTCTGTGAGATGATTTTACAGAACACAAAGAAGTTTCTCAGAAAGCTTCTTTCTCTTTGATATCTGAGTTTATTTCCTTTGGCCCTATAGTCTTCAAAGGGATCCGAAATATCTGTTCTCAGATTCCACAGAAATAAGGCTAGCAAAGATATCCACGAAATACAGATGTAACTCTGTGACATGAATTAACAGAACACTAAGCAGTTTCTCAGAAAGCTTCTTTCCAGATTTCATCTGAGGATATTTCCTTTTTCACCATAGCCCTCTATGGGCTTCCAAATATCACTTTGCCAATTCCACAAGAACTGTCTTAGCGAAAGGCTTCTTGAGGGGAAAGCTGTAACTCTGTGAGATGTTTTCACAGAACACAAAGAAGTTTCTCAGAAAGCTTCTTTCTCTTTGTTATCGGAGTTAATGTCCTTTGGCCCTATAGACTTCAAAGGGATCCGAAATATCTGTTCTCAGATTCCACAGAAATAAGGCTAGCAAATATATCCACGAAATACAGATGTAACTCTGTGAGATGAATTAACACAACACTAAGCAGTTTCTCAGAAAGTTTCTTTCCAGATTTCATCTGAGGATATTTCCTTTTTCACCATAGCCCTCTAGGGGTTGCAAATATCACTTTGCCAATTCCACAAGAACTGTCTTATAGAAAGGCTTCTTGAGGGGAAAGATGTAACTCTGTGATATGTTTTCACAGAACACAAAGAAGTTTCTCAGAAAGCTTCTCTCTCTTTGTTATCGGAGGATATTTCCTTTGGCCCTATAGTCTTCTAAGGGATCCGAAATATCTGTTCTCAGATTCCACAGAAATAAGGCTAGCAAAGAGATCCACGAAATACAGATGTAACTCTGTTAGATGAATTAACAGAACACTAAGCAGTTTCTCAGATAGCTTCTTTCAAGATTTCATCTGAGGATATTTCCTTTTTCACCATAACCCTCTAAGGGCTTCCTAATATCACTTTGCCAATTCCACAAGAACTGTCTTAGCGAAAGGCTTCTTGAGGGGAAAGCTGTAACTCTGTGAGATGGTTTCACAGAACCCAAAGAAATTTCTCAGAAAGCTTCTTTCTCTTTGTTATCGGAGGATATTTCCTTTGGACCTATAGTCTTCAAAGGGATACGAAATATCTGTTCTCAGATTCCACAGAAATAAGGCTAGCAAAGAGATCCGCGAAATACAGATGTAACTCGGTGAGATGAATTAACAGAACACTAAGCAGTTTCTCAGAAAGCTTCTTTCCTGATTTCATCTGAGGATATTTCCTTTTTCACCACAGCCCTCTATGGGCTTCCAAATATCACTTTGCCAATTCCACAAGAACTGTCTTAGCGAAAGGCTTGTTGAGGGGAAATATGTAACTCTCTGAGATGATTTCACAGAACAAAAAGAAGTTTCTCAGAAAGCTTCTTTCTCTTTGATATCTGAGTTTATTTCCTTTGGCCCAATAGTCGTCAAAGGGATCCGAAATATCTGTTCTCAGATTCCACAGAAATAATGCTAGCAAAGAGATCCACGAAATACAGATGTGACTCTCTGAGATGAATTAACAGAACTATGAGCAGTTTCTCAGAAAGCTTCTTCCAGACTTCATCTGACGATATTTACTTTTTAACCATAGCCCTCTAAGGGCTTCCAAATATCACTTGGCCAATTCCACAAGAACCGTACTAGCGAAAGGCTTCTTTAGGGGAAAGCTGTAACTCTGTGAGATGATTTCACAGAACACAAAGAATTTTCTAAGAGAGCTTCTTTCTTTTTGTTATCGGAGGATATTTCCTTTGGCCCTAGTGTCTTCTAAGTGATGCGAAACATCTGTTCTCAGATTCCACAGAAATAAGGCTAGCAAAGAGATCCACGAAATACAGATGTAACTCTGTGAGATGAATTAACAGAACACTAAGCAGTTTCTCAGAAAGCTTCTTTCCAGATTTCATCTGAGGATATTTATTTTTCACCGTAGCCCTCTATGGGCTTCCAAATATCACTTTGCCAATTCCACAAGAACTGTCTTAGCGAAAGGCTTCTTGAGGGGAAAGCTGTAACTCTGTGAGATGTTTTCACAGAACACAAAGAAGTTTCTCAGAAAGCTTCTTTCTCTTTGTTATCGGAGTTAATGTCCTTTGGCCCTATAGACTTCAAAGGGATCCGAAATATCTGTTCTCTGATTCCACAGAAATAAGGCTAGCAAAGAGATCCACGAAATACAGATGTAACTCTGTGAGATGAATTAACAGAACACTAAGCAGTTTCTCAGAAAGCTTCTTTCCAGATTTCATCTGAGGATATTTCCTTTCTCACCATAGCCCTCTATGGGCTTCCAAATATCACTTTGCCAATTCCACAAGAACTGTCTTAGCGAAAGGCTTCTTGAGGGGAAAGCTGTAACTCTGTGAGATGTTTTCACAGAACACAAAGAAGTTTCTCAGAAAGCTTCTTTCTCTTTGTTATCGGAGTTAATGTCCTTTGGCCCTATAGACTTCAAAGGGATCCGAAATATCTGTTCTCAGATTCCACAGAAATAAGGCTACTAAAGAGATCCACGAAATACAGATGTAACTCTGTGAGATGAATTAACAGAACACTAAGCAGTTTCTCAGAAAGTTTCTTTCCAGATTTCATCTGAGGATATGTCCTTTTTCACCATAGCCCTCAAAGGGCTTCCAAATATCACTTTGCCAATTCCACAAAAACTGTCTTAGCGAAAGGCTTCTTGAGGGGAAAGATGTAACTCTGTGAGATGATTTCACAGAACACAAAGAAATTTCTCAGAAAGCTTCTTCCTCTTTGATATCTGAGTTTATTTCCTTTGGCCCTATAGTCTTCAAAGGGATCCGAAATATCTGTTCTCAGATTCCACAGAAATAAGGCTAGCAAAGAATTCCACGAAATACAGATGTAACTCTGTGACATGAATTAATAGAACACTAAGCAGTTTCTCAGAAAGCTTCTTTCCAGATTTCATTTGAGGATATTTCCTTTTTCACCATAGCCCTCTAAGGGCTTCCAAATATCACTTTGCCAATTCCACAAGAACTGTCTTAGCGAAAGGCTTCTTGAGGGGAAAGCTGTAACTCTGTGAGATGTTTTCACAGAACACAAAGAAGTTTCTCAGAAAGCTTCTTTCTCTTTGTTATCGGAGTTAATATCCCTTGGCCCTATAGACTTCAAAGGGATCTGAAATATCTGTTCTCAGATTCCACAGAAATAAGGCTAGCAAAGAGATCCACGAAATACAGATGTAACTCTGTGAGATGAATTAACAGAACACTAAGCAGTTTCTCAGAAAGTTTCTTTCCAGATTTCATCTGAGGATATGTCCTTTTTCACCATAGCCCTCTAGGGGTTGCAAATATCACTTTGCCAATTCCACAAGAACTGTCTTAGAGAAAGGCTCCTTGAGGGGAAAGATGTAACTCTGTGAGATGTTTTCACAGAACACAAAGAAGTTTCTCAGAAAGCTTCTTTCTCTCTGTTATCGGAGGATATTTCCTTTGGCCCTATAGTCTTCTAAGGGATCCGAAATATCTGTTCTCAGATTACACAGAAATAAGGCTAGCAAAGAGATCCACGAAATACAGATGTACCTCTGTGAGATGAATTAACAGAACACTAAGCAGATTCTCAGAAAGTTTCTTTCCAGATTTCATCTGAGGATATGTCCTTTTTCACCATAGCCCTCAAAGGGCTTCCAAATATCACTTTGCCAATTCCACAAGAACTGTCTTAGCGAAACGCTTCTTGAGCGGTAAGATGTAACTCTGTGAGATGATTTAACAGAACACAAAGAAGTTTCTCAGAAAGCTTCTTTCTCTTTGATATCTGAGTTTATTTCCTTTGGCCCTATAGTCTTCAAAGGGATCCGAAATATCTGTTCTCAGATTCCACAGAAATAAGGCTAGCAAAGATATCCACGAAATACAGATGTAACTCTGTGACATGAATTAACAGAACACTAAGCAGTTTCTCAGAAAGCTTCTTTCCAGATTTCATCTGAGGATATTTCCTTTTTCACCATAGCCCTCTATGGGCTTCCAAATATCACTTTGCCAATTCCACAAGAACTGTCTTAGCGAAAGGCTTCTTGAGGGGAAAGCTGTAACTCTGTAAGATGTTTTCACAGAACACAAAGAAGTTTCTCAGAAAGCTTCTTTCTCTTGTTATCGGAGTTAATGTCCTTTGGCCATATAGACTTCAAAGGGATCCGAAATATCTGTTCTCAGATTCCACAGAAATAAGGCTAGCAAATATATCCACGAAATACAGATGTAACTCTGTGAGATGAATTAACACAACACTAAGCAGTTTCTCAGAAAGTTTCTTTCCAGATTTCATCTGAGGATATTTCCTGTTTCACCATAGCCCTCTAGGGGTTGCAAATATCACTATGCCAATTCCACAAGAACTGTCTTAGAGAAAGGCTTCTTGAGGGGAAAGATGTAACTCTGTGAGATGTTTTCACAGAACACAAAGAAGTTTCTCAGAAAGCTTCTCTCTCTTTGTTATCGGAGGATATTTCCTTTGGCCCTATAGTCTTCTAAGGGATCCGAAATATCTGTTCTCAGATTCCACAGAAATAAGGCTAGCAAAGAGATCCACGAAATACAGATGTAACTCTGTGAGATGAATTAACAGAACACTAAGCAGTTTCTCAGAAATCTTCTTTCAAGATTTCATCTGAGGATATTTCCTTTTTCACCATAACCCTCTAAGGGCTTCCTAATATCACTTTGCCAATTCCACAAGAACTGTCTTAGCGAAAGGCTTCTTGAGGGGAAAGCTGTAACTCTGTGAGATGGTTTCACAGAACCCAAAGAAGTTTCTCAGAAAGCTTCTTTCTCTTTGTTATCGGAGGATATTTCCTTTGGACCTATAGTCTTTAAAGGGATACGAAATATCTGTTCTCAGATTCCACAGAAATAAGGCTAGCAAAGAGATCCGCGAAATACAGATGTAACTCGGTGAGATGAATTAAGAGAACACTAAGCAGTTTCTCAGAAAGCTTCTTTCCTGATTTCATCTGAGGATATTTCCTTTTTCACCACAGCCCTCTATGGGCTTCCAAATATCACTTTGCCAATTCCACAAGAACTGTCTTAGCGAAAGGCTTGTTGTGGGGAAATATGTAACTCTCTGAGATGATTTCACGGAACAAAAAGAAGTTTCTCAGAAAGCTTCTTTCTCTTTGATATCTGAGTTTATTTCCTTTGGCCCAATAGTCGTCAAAGGGATCCGAAATATCTGTTCTCAGATTCCACAGAAATAAGGCTAGCAAAGAGATCCACGAAATACAGATGTGACTCTCTGAGATGAATTAACAGAACACTAAGCAGTGTCTCAGAAAGCTTCTTCCAGACTTCATCTGACGATATTTACTTTTTAACGATAGCCCTCTAAGGGCTTCCAAATATCACTTGGCCAATTCCACAAGAACCGTCCTAGCGAAAGGCTTCTTTAGGGGAAAGCTGTAACTCTGTGAGATGATTTCACAGAACACAAAGAATTTTCTCAGAGAGCTTCTTTCTTTTTGTTATCGGAGGATATTTCCTTTGGCCCTAGTGTCTTCTAAGTGATGCGAAACATCTGTTCTCAGATTCCACAGAAATAAGGCTAGCAAAGAGATCCACGAAATACAGATGTAACTCTGTGAGATGAATTAACAGAACACTAAGCAGTTTCTCAGAAAGCTTCTTTCCAGATTTCATCTGAGGATATTTCCTTTTTCACCGTAGCCCTCTATGGGCTTCCAAATATCACTTTGCCAATTCCACAAGAACTGTCTTAGCGAAAGGCTTCTTGAGGGGAAAGCTGTAACTCTGTGAGATGTTTTCACAGAACACAAAGAAGTTTCTCAGAAAGCTTCTTTCTCTTTGTTATCGGAGTTAATGTCCTTTGGCCCTATAGACTTCAAAGGGATCCGAAATATCTGTTCTCAGATTCCACAGAAATAAGGCTAGCAAAGAGATCCACGAAATACAGATGTAACTCTGTGAGATGAATTAACAGAACACTAAGCAGTTTCTCAGAAAGCTTCTTTCCAGATTTCATCTGAGGATATTTCCTTTTTCACCATAGCCCTCTATGGGCTTCCAAATATCACTTTGCCAATTCCACAAGAACTGTCTTAGCGAAAGGCTTCTTGAGGGGAAAGCTGTAACTCTGTGAGATGTTTTCACAGAACACAAAGAAGTTTCTCAGAAAGCTTCTTTCTCTTTGTTATCGGAGTTAATGTCCTTTGGCCCTATAGACTTCAAAGGGATCCGAAATATCTGTTCTCAGATTCCACAGAAATAAGGCTAGCAAAGAGATCCACGAAATACAGATGTAACTCTGTGAGATGAATTAACAGAACACTAAGCAGTTTCTCAGAAAGTTTCTTTCCAGATTTCATCTGAGGATATGTCCTTTTTCACCATAGCCCTCAAAGGGCTTCCAAATATCACTTTGCCAATTCCACAAAAACTGTCTTAGCGAAAGGCTTCTTGAGGGGAAAGATGTAACTCTGTGAGATGATTTCACAGAACACAAAGAAGTTTCTCAGAAAGCTTCTTCCTCTTTGATATCTGAGTTTATTTCCTTTGGCCCTATAGTCTTCAAAGGGATCCGAAATATCTGTTCTCAGATTCCACAGAAATAAGGCTAGCAAAGAGATCCACGAAATACAGATGTAACTCTGTGACATGAATTAATAGAACACTAAGCAGTTTCTCAGAAAGCTTCTTTCCAGATTTCATCTGAGGATATTTCCTTTTTCACCATAGCCCTCTATGGGCTTCCAAATATCACTTTGCCAATTCCACAAGAACTGTCTTAGCGAAGGACTTCTTGAGGGGAAAGCTGTAACTCTGTGAGATGTTTTCACAGAACACAAAGAAGTTTCTCAGAAAGCTTCTTTCTCTTTGTTATCGGAGTTAATGTCCTTTGGCCCTATAGACTTCAAAGGGATCCGAAATATCTGTTCTCAGATTCCACAGAAATAAGGCTAGCAAAGAGATCCACGAAATACAGATGTAACTCTGTGAGATGAATTAACAGAACACTAAGCAGTTTCTCAGAAAGTTTCTTTCCAGATTTCATCTGAGGATATGTCCTTTTTCACCATAGCCCTCTAGGGGTTGCAAATATCACTTTGCCAATTCCACAAGAACTGTCTTAGAGAAAGGCTTCTTGAGGGGAAAGATGTAACTCTGTGAGATGTTTTCACAGAACACAAAGAAGTTTCTCAGAAAGCTTCTTTCTCTCTGTTATCGGTGGATATTTCCTTTGGCCCTATAGTCTTCTTAGGGATCCGAAATATCTGTTCTCAGATTACACAGAAATAAGGCTAGCAAAGAGATCCACGAAATACAGATGTACCTCTGTGAGATGAATTAACAGAACACTAAGCAGTTTCTCAGAAAGCTTCTTTCCAGATTTCATCTGAGGATATTTCCTTTTTCGCCATAGCCCTCTATGGGCTTCCAAATATCACTTTGCCGATTCCACAAGAACTGTCTTAGCGAAGGGCTTCTTGAGGGGAAAGATGTAACTCTGTGAGATGATTTCACAGAACAAAAAGAAGTTTCTTAGAAAGCTTCTTTCTCTTTGATATCTCAGTTTATTTCCTTTGTCCCTATAGTCCTCAAAGGGATCCGAAATATCTGTTCTCAGATTCCACAGAAATAATGCTAGCAAAGAGATCCACGAAATACGATGTAACTCTGTGAGATGAATTAACAGAACACTAAGCAGTTTCTCAGAAAGCTTCTTTCCAGATTTCATCTGGGGATATTTCCTTTTTCACCATAGCCCTCTAAGGGCTTCCAAATATCACTTTGCCAATTCCACAAGAACTGTCTTAGAGAAAGGCTTCTTGAGGGGAAAGATGTAACTCTGTGAGATGATTTCACAGAACACAAAGAAGTTTCTCAGAAAGCTTCTTCTCTTTGTTATCGGGGGATATTTCCTTTGGCCCTATACTCTTCTAAGGGATTCGAAACATCTGTTCTCAGATTCCACAGAAATAAGGCTAGCAAAGAGATCCACGAAATACAGATGTAACTCTGTGAGATGAATTAACAGAACACTAAGCAGTTTCTCAGAAAGCTTCTTTCCAGATTTCATCTGAGGATATTTCCTTTTTCACCATAACCCTCTAAGGGCTTCCTAATATCACTTGGCCAATTCCACAAGAACTGCCTTAGCGATAGGCTTCTTGAGGGGAAAGCTGTAACTCTGTGAGATGGTTTCACAGAACCCAAAGACGTTTCTCAGAAAGCTTCTTTCTCTTTGTTATCGGAGGATATTTCCTTTGGACCTATAGTCTTCAAAGGGATACGAAATATCTGTTCTCAGATACCACAGAAATACGGCTAGCAAAGAGATCCACGAAATACAGATGTAACTCTGTGAGATGAATTAACAGAACAATAAGCAGTTTCTCAGAAAGCTTCTTTCCAGATTTCATCTGAGGATATTTCCTTTTTCACCATAGCCCTCTATGGGCTTCCAAATATCACTTTGCCAATTCCACAAGAACTGTCTTAGCGAAAGGCTTCTTGAGGGGAAAGCTGTAACTCTGTGAGATGTTTTCACAGAACACAAAGAAGTTTCTCAGAAAGCTTCTTTCTCTTTGTTATCGGTGTTAATGTCCTTTGGCCCTATAGACTTCAAAGGGATCCGAAATATCTGTTCTCAGATTCCTCAGAAATAAGGCTAGCAAATATATCCACGAAATACAGATGTAACTCTGTGAGATGAATTAACAGAACACTAAGCAGTTTCTCAGAAAGTTTCTTTCCAGATTTCATCTGAGGATATGTCCTTTTTCACCATAGCCCTCAAAGGGCTTCCAAATATCACTTTGCCAATTCCACAAGAACTGTCTTCGAGAAAGGCTTCTTGAGGGGAAAGATGTAACTCTGTGAGATGTTTTCACAGAATACAAAGAAGTTTCTCAAAAGCTTCTTTCTCTTTGTTATCGGAGTTAATGTCCTTTGGCCCTATAAACTTCAAAGGGATCCGAAATATCTGTTCTCAGATTCCTCAGAAATAAGGCTAGCAAATATATCCACGAAATACAGATGTAACTCTGTGAGATGAATTAACAGAACACTAAGCAGTTTCTCAGAAAGTTTCTTTCCAGATTTCATCTGAGGATATGTCCTTTTTCACCATAGCCCTCAAAGGGCTTCCAAATATCACTTTGCCAATTCCACAAAAACTGTCTTAGCGAAAGGCTTCTTGAGGGGAAAGATGTAACTCTGTGAGATGATTTCACAGAACACAAAGAAGTTTCTCAGAAAGCTTCTTCCTCTTTGATATCTGAGTTTATTTCCTTTGGCCCTATAGTCTTCAAAGGGATCCGAAATATCTGTTCTCAGATTCCACAGAAATAAGGCTAGCAAATATATCCACGAAATACAGATGTAACTCTGTGAGATGAATTAACAGAACACTAAGCAGTTTCTCAGAAAGTTTCTTTCCAGATTTCATCTGAGGATATGTCCTTTTTCACCATAGCCCTCAAAGGGCTTCCAAATATCACTTTGCCAATTCCACAAAAACTGTCTTAGCGAAAGGCTTCTTGAGGGGAAAGATGTAACTCTGTGAGATGATTTCACAGAACACAAAGAAGTTTCTCAGAAATCTTCTTCCTCTTTGATATCTGAGTTTATTTCCTTTGGCCCTATAGTCTTCAAAGGGATCCGAAATATCTGTTCTCAGATTCCACAGAAATAAGGCTAGCAAAGAGATCCACGAAATACAGATGTAACTCTGTGACATGAATTAATAGAACACTAAGCAGTTTCTCAGAAAGCTTCTTTCCAGATTTCATCTGAGGATATTTCCTTTTTCACCATAGCCCTCTATGGGCTTCCAAATATCACTTTGCCAATTCCACAATAACTGTCTTAGCGAAAGGCTTCTTGAGGGGAAAGCTGTAACTCTGTGAGATGTTTTCACAGAACACAAAGAAGTTTCTCAGAAAGCTTCTTTCTCTTTGTTATCGGAGTTAATGTCCTTTGGCCCTATAGACTTCAAAGGGATCCGAAATATCTGTTCTCAGATTCCACAGAAATAAGGCTAGCAAAGAGATCCACGAAATACAGATGTAACTCTGTGAGATGAATTAACAGAACACTAAGCAGTTTCTCAGAAAGTTTCTTTCCAGATTTCATCTGAGGATATGTCCTTTTTCACCATAGCCCTCTAGGGGTTGCAAATATCACTTTACCAATTCCACAAGAACTGTCTTAGAGAAAGGCTTCTTGAGGGGAAAGCTGTAACTCTGTGAGATGTTTTCACAGAACACAAAGAAGTTTCTCAGAAAGCTTCTTTCTCTCTGTTATCGGAGGATATTTCCTTTGGCCCTATAGTCTTCTAAGGGATCCGAAATATCTGTTCTCAGATTACACAGAAATAAGGCTAGCAAAGAGATCCACGAAATACAGATGTACCTCTGTGAGATGAATTAACAGAACACTAAGCAGTTTCTCAGAAAGCTTCTTTCCAGATTTCATCTGAGGATATTTCCTTTTTCACCATAGCCCTCTATGGGCTTCCAAATATCACTTTGCCAATTCCACAAGAACTGTCTTAGCGAAAGGCTTCTTGAGGGGAAAGCTGTAACTCTGTGAGATGTTTTCACAGAACACAAAGAAGTTTCCCAGAAAGCTTCTTTCTCTTTGTTATCGGAGTTAATGTCCTTTGGCCCTATAGACTTCAAAGGGATCCGAAATATCTGTTCTCAGATACCACAGAAATAAGGCTAGCAAATATATCCACGAAATACAGATGTAACTCTGTGAGATGAATTAACAGAACACTAAGCAGTTTCTCAGAAAGTTTCTTTCCAGATTTCATCTGAGGATATTTCCTTTTTCACCATAGCCCTCAAAGGGCTTCAAAATATCACTTTGCCAATTCCACAAGAACTGTCTTAGCGAAAGGCTTCTTGAGGGGAAAGATGTAACTCTGTGAGATGATTTCACAGAACACAAAGAAGTTTCTCAGAAAGCTTCTTTCTCTTTGATATCTGAGTTTATTTCCTTTGGCCCTATAGTCTTCAAAAAGATCCGAAATATCTGTTCTCAGATTCCACAGAAATAAGGCTAGCAAAGAGATCCACGAAATACAGATGTAACTCTGTGACATGAATTAACAGAACACTAAGCAGTTTCTCAGAAAACTTCTTTCCAGATTTCATCTGCGAAACATCAGTTCTCAGATTCCACAGAAATAAGGCTAGCAAAGAGATCCACGAAATACAGATGTAACTCTGTGAGATGAATTAACAGAACACTAAGCAGTTTCTGAGAAAGCTTCTTTCCAGATTTCATCTGAGGATATTTCCTTTTTCACCATAACCTCTAAGGGCTTCCTAATATCACTTTGCCAACTCCACAAGAACTGTCTTAGCGAAAGGCTTCTTGAGGGGAAAGCTGTAACTCTGTGAGATGTTTTCACAGAACACAAAGAAGTTTCTCAGAAAGCTTCTTTCTCTTTGTTATCGGAGTTAATGTCCTTTGGCCCTATAGACTTCAAAGGGATCCGAAATATCTGTTCTCAGATTCCACAGAAATAAGGCTAGCAAATATATCCACGAAATACAGATGTAACTCTGTGACATGAATTAACAGAACACTAAGCAGTTTCTCAGAAAGCTTCTTTCCAGATTTCATCTGAGGATATTTCCTTTTTCACCATAGCCCTCTATGGGCTTCCAAATATCACTTTGCCAATTCCACAAGAACTGTCTTAGCGAAAGGCTTCTTGAGGGGAAAGCTGTAACTCTGTGAGATGTTTTCACAGAACACAAAGAAGTTTCTCAGAAAGCTTCTTTCTCTTTGTTATCGGAGTTAATGTCCTTTGGCCCTATAGACATCAAAGGGATCAGAAATATCTGTTCTCAGATTCCACAGAAATAAGGCTAGCAAATATATCCACGAAATACAGATGTAACTCTGTGAGATGAATTAACAGAACACTAAGCAGTTTCTCAGAAAGTTTCTTTCCAGATTTCATCTGAGGATATGTCCTTTTTCACCTTAGCCCTCAAAGGGCTTACAAATATCACTTTGCCAATTCCACAAGAACTGTCTTAGCGAAAGGCTTCATGAGGGGAAAGAGGTAACTCTGTGAGATGATTTCACAGAACAAAAAGAAGTTTCTCAGAAAGCTACTTTCTCTTTGATATCTGAGTTTATTTCCTTTGGCCCTATAGTCTTCAAAGGGATCCGAAATATCTGTTCTCAGATTCCACAGAAATAAGGCTAGCAAAGTGATCCACGAAATACAGATGTAAGTCTGTGACACGAATTAACAGAACACTAAGCAGTTTCTCAGAAAGCTTCTTTCCAGATTTCATCTGAGGATATTTCCTTTTTCACCATAGCCTTCTATGGGCTTCCAAATATCACTTTGCCAATTCCACAAGAACTGTCTTAGCGAAAGGCTTCTTGAGGGGAAAGCTGTAACTCTGTGAGATGTTTTCACAGAACACAAAGAAGTTCCTCAGAAAGCTTCTTTCTCTTTGTTATCGGAGTTAATGTCCTTTGGCCCTATAGACTTCAAAGGGATCCGAAATATCTGTTCTCAGATTCCACAGAAATAAGGCTAGCAAAGAGATCCACGAAATACAGATGTAACTCTGTGAGATGAATTAACACAACACTAAGCAGTTTCTCAGAAAGTTTCTTTCCAGATTTCATCTGAGGATATTTCCTTTTTCACCATAGCCCTCTAGGGGTTGCAAATATCACTTTGCCAATTCCACAAGAACTGTCTTAGAGAAAGGCTTCTTGAGGGGAAAGATGTAACTCTGTGAGATGTTTTCACAGAACACAAAGAAGTTTCTCAGAAAGCTTCTTTCTCTTTGTTATTGGAGGATATTTCCTTTGGCCCTATAGTCTTCTAAGGGATCCGAAATATCTGTTCTCAGATTCCACAGAAATAAGGCTAGCAAAGAGATCCACGAAATACAGATGTACCTCTGTGAGATGAATTAACAGAACACTAAGCAGTTTCTCAGAAAGCTTCTTTCCAGATTTCATCTGAGGATATTTCCTTTTTCACCATAGCCCTCTATGGGCTTCCAAATATCACTTTGCCAATTCCACAAGAACTGTCTTAGCGAAAGGCTTCTTGAGGGGAAAGCTGTAACTCTGTGAGATGTTTTCACAGAACACAAAGAAGTTTCTCAGAAAGCTTCTTTCTCTTTGTTATCGGAGTTAATGTCCTTTGGCCCTATAGACTTCAAAGGGATCCGAAATATCTGTTCTCAGATTCCACAGAAATAAGGCTAGCAAAGAGATCCACGAAATACAGATGTAACTCTGTGAGATGAATTAACAGAACACTAAGCAGTTTCTCAGAAAGTTTCTTTCCAGATTTCATCTGAGGATATGTCCTTTTTCACCATAGCCCTCTAGGGGTTGCAAATATCACTTTGCCAATTCCACAAGAACTGTCTTAGAGAAAGGCTTCTTGAGGGGAAAGATGTAACTCTGTGAGATGTTTTCACAGAACACAAAGAAGTTTCTCAGAAAGCTTCTTTCTCTCTGTTATCGGAGGATATTTCCTTTGGCCCTATAGTCTTCTAAGAGATCCGAAATATCTGTTCTCAGATTACACAGAAATAAGGCTAGCAAAGAGATCCACGAAATACAGATGTACCTCTGTGAGATGAATTAACAGAACACTAAGCAGATTCTCAGAAAGTTTATTTCCAGATTTCATCTGAGGATATGTCCTTTTTCACCATAGCCCTCAAAGGGCTTCCAAATATCACTTTGCCAATTTCACAAGAACTGTCTTAGCGAAACGCTTCTTGAGCGGTAAGATGTAACTCTGTGAGATGATTTAACAGAACACAAAGAAGTTTCTCAGAAAGCTTCTTTCTCTTTGATATCTGAGTTTATTTCCTTTGGCCCTATAGTCTTCAAAGGGATCCGAAATATCTGTTCTCAGATTCCACAGAAATAAGGCTAGCAAAGATATCCACGAAATACAGATGTAACTCTGTGACATGAATTAACAGAACACTAAGCAGTTTCTCAGAAAGCTTCTTTCCAGATTTCATCTGAGGATATTTCCTTTTTCACCATAGCCCTCTATGGGCTTCCAAATATCACTTTGCCAATTCCACAAGAACTGTCTTAGCGAAAGGCTTCTTGAGGGGAAAGCTGTAACTCTGTAAGATGTTTTCACAGAACACAAAGAAGTTTCTCAGAAAGCTTCTTTCTCTTGTTATCGGAGTTAATGTCCTTTGGCCATATAGACTTCAAAGGGATCCGAAATATCTGTTCTCAGATTCCACAGAAATAAGGCTAGCAAATATATCCACGAAATACAGATGTAACTCTGTGAGATGAATTAACACAACACTAAGCAGTTTCTCAGAAAGTTTCTTTCCAGATTTCATCTGAGGATATTTCCTGTTTCACCATAGCCCTCTAGGGGTTGCAAATATCACTTTGCCAATTCCACAAGAACTGTCTTAGAGAAAGGCTTCTTGAGGGGAAAGATGTAACTCTGTGAGATGTTTTCACAGAACACAAAGAAGTTTCTCAGAAAGCTTCTCTCTCTTTGTTATCGGAGGATATTTCCTTTGGCCCTATAGTCTTCTAAGGGATCCGAAATATCTGTTCTCAGATTCCACAGAAATAAGGCTAGCAAAGAGATCCACGAAATACAGATGTAACTCTGTGAGATGAATTAACAGAACACTAAGCAGTTTCTCAGAAATCTTCTTTCAAGATTTCATCTGAGGATATTTCCTTTTTCACCATAACCCTCTAAGGGCTTCCTAATATCACTTTGCCAATTCCACAAGAACTGTCTTAGCGAAAGGCTTCTTGAGGGGAAAGCTGTAACTCTGTGAGATGGTTTCACAGAACCCAAAGAAGTTTCTCAGAAAGCTTCTTTCTCTTTGTTATCGGAGGATATTTCCTTTGGACCTATAGTCTTTAAAGGGATACGAAATATCTGTTCTCAGATTCCACAGAAATAAGGCTAGCAAAGAGATCCGCGAAATACAGATGTAACTCGGTGAGATGAATTAACAGAACACTAAGCAGTTTCTCAGAAAGCTTCTTTCCTGATTTCATCTGAGGATATTTCCTTTTTCACCACAGCCCTCTATGGGCTTCCAAATATCACTTTGCCAATTCCACAAGAACTGTCTTAGCGAAAGGCTTGTTGTGGGGAAATATGTAACTCTCTGAGATGATTTCACGGAACACAAAGAAGTTTCTCAGAAAGCTTCTTTCTCTTTGATATCTGAGTTTATTTCCTTTGGCCCAATAGTCGTCAAAGGGATCCGAAATATCTGTTCTCAGATTCCACAGAAATAAGGCTAGCAAAGAGATCCACGAAATACAGATGTGACTCTCTGAGATGAATTAACAGAACACTAAGCAGTGTCTCAGAAAGCTTCTTCCAGACTTCATCTGACGATATTTACTTTTTAACGATAGCCCTCTAAGGGCTTCCAAATATCACTTGGCCAATTCCACAAGAACCGTCCTAGCGAAAGGCTTCTTTAGGGGAAAGCTGTAACTCTGTGAGATGATTTCACAGAACACAAAGAATTTTCTCAGAGAGCTTCTTTCTTTTTGTTATCGGAGGATATTTCCTTTGGCCCTAGTGTCTTCTAAGTGATGCGAAACATCTGTTCTCAGATTCCACAGAAATAAGGCTAGCAAAGAGATCCACGAAATACAGATGTAACTCTGTGAGATGAATTAACAGAACACTAAGCAGTTTCTCAGAAAGCTTCTTTCCAGATTTCATCTGAGGATATTTCCTTTTTCACCGTAGCCCTCTATGGGCTTCCAAATATCACTTTGCCAATTCCACAAGAACTGTCTTAGCGAAAGGCTTCTTGAGGGGAAAGCTGTAACTCTGTGAGATGTTTTCACAGAACACAAAGAAGTTTCTCAGAAAGCTTCTTTCTCTTTGTTATCGGAGTTAATGTCCTTTGGCCCTATAGACTTCAAAGGGATCCGAAATATCTGTTCTCAGATTCCACAGAAATAAGGCTAGCAAAGAGATCCACGAAATACAGATGTAACTCTGTGAGATGAATTAACAGAACACTAAGCAGTTTCTCAGAAAGCTTCTTTCCAGATTTCATCTGAGGATATTTCCTTTTTCACCATAGCCCTCTATGGGCTTCCAAATATCACTTTGCCAATTCCACAAGAACTGTCTTAGCGAAAGGCTTCTTGAGGGGAAAGCTGTAACTCTGTGAGATGTTTTCACAGAACACAAAGAAGTTTCTCAGAAAGCTTCTTTCTCTTTGTTATCGGAGTTAATGTCCTTTGGCCCTATAGACTTCAAAGGGATCCGAAATATCTGTTCTCAGATTCCACAGAAATAAGGCTAGCAAAGAGATCCACGAAATACAGATGTAACTCTGTGAGATGAATTAACAGAACACTAAGCAGTTTCTCAGAAAGTTTCTTTCCAGATTTCATCTGAGGATATGTCCTTTTTCACCATAGCCCTCAAAGGGCTTCCAAATATCACTTTGCCAATTCCACAAAAACTGTCTTAGCGAAAGGCTTCTTGAGGGGAAAGATGTAACTCTGTGAGATGATTTCACAGAACACAAAGAAGTTTCTCAGAAAGCTTCTTCCTCTTTGATATCTGAGTTTATTTCCTTTGGCCCTATAGTCTTCAAAGGGATCCGAAATATCTGTTCTCAGATTCCACAGAAATAAGGCTAGCAAAGAGATCCACGAAATACAGATGTAACTCTGTGACATGAATTAATAGAACACTAAGCAGTTTCTCAGAAAGCTTCTTTCCAGATTTCATCTGAGGATATTTCCTTTTTCACCATAGCCCTCTATGGGCTTCCAAATATCACTTTGCCAATTCCACAAGAACTGTCTTAGCGAAAGGCTTCTTGAGGGGAAAGCTGTAACTCTGTGAGATGTTTTCACAGAACACAAAGAAGTTTCTCAGAAAGCTTCTTTCTCTCTGTTATCGGTGGATATTTCCTTTGGCCCTATAGTCTTCTTAGGGATCCGAAATATCTGTTCTCAGATTACACAGAAATAAGGCTAGCAAAGAGATCCACGAAATACAGATGTACCTCTGTGAGATGAATTAACAGAACACTAAGCAGTTTCTCAGAAAGCTTCTTTCCAGATTTCATCTGAGGATATTTCCTTTTTCGCCATAGCCCTCTATGGGCTTCCAAATATCACTTTGCCGATTCCACAAGAACTGTCTTAGCGAAGGGCTTCTTGAGGGGAAAGATGTAACTCTGTGAGATGATTTCACAGAACAAAAAGAAGTTTCTCAGAAAGCTTCTTTCTCTTTGATATCTCAGTTTATTTCCTTTGTCCCTATAGTCCTCAAAGGGATCCGAAATATCTGTTCTCAGATTCCACAGAAATAAGGCTAGCAAAGAGATCCACGAAATACGATGTAACTCTGTGAGATGAATTAACAGAACACTAAGCAGTTTCTCAGAAAGCTTCTTTCCAGATTTCATCTGGGGATATTTCCTTTTTCACCATAGCCCTCTAAGGGCTTCCAAATATCACTTTGCCAATTCCACAAGAACTGTCTTAGAGAAAGGCTTCTTGAGGGGAAAGATGTAACTCTGTGAGATGATTTCACAGAACACAAAGAAGTTTCTCAGAAAGCTTCTTCTCTTTGTTATCGGGGGATATTTCCTTTGGCCCTATACTCTTCTAAGGGATTCGAAACATCTGTTCTCAGATTCCACAGAAATAAGGCTAGCAAAGAGATCCACGAAATACAGATGTAACTCTGTGAGATGAATTAACAGAACACTAAGCAGTTTCTCAGAAAGCTTCTTTCCAGATTTCATCTGAGGATATTTCCTTTTTCACCATAACCCTCTAAGGGCTTCCTAATATCACTTGGCCAATTCCACAAGAACTGCCTTAGCGATAGGCTTCTTGAGGGGAAAGCTGTAACTCTGTGAGATGGTTTCACAGAACCCAAAGACGTTTCTCAGAAAGCTTCTTTCTCTTTGTTATCGGAGGATATTTCCTTTGGACCTATAGTCTTCAAAGGGATACGAAATATCTGTTCTCAGATTCCACAGAAATACGGCTAGCAAAGAGATCCACGAAATACAGATGTAACTCTGTGAGATGAATTAACAGAACAATAAGCAGTTTCTCAGAAAGCTTCTTTCCAGATTTCATCTGAGGATATTTCCTTTTTCACCATAGCCCTCTATGGGCTTCCAAATATCACTTTGCCAATTCCACAAGAACTGTCTTAGCGAAAGGCTTCTTGAGGGGAAAGCTGTAACTCTGTGAGATGTTTTCACAGAACACAAAGAAGTTTCTCAGAAAGCTTCTTTCTCTTTGTTATCGGTGTTAATGTCCTTTGGCCCTATAGACTTCAAAGGGATCCGAAATATCTGTTCTCAGATTCCACAGAAATAAGGCTAGCAAATATATCCACGAAATACAGATGTAACTCTGTGAGATGAATTAACAGAACACTAAGCAGTTTCTCAGAAAGTTTCTTTCCAGATTTCATCTGAGGATATGTCCTTTTTCACCATAGCCCTCAAAGGGCTTCCAAATATCACTTTGCCAATTCCACAAGAACTGTCTTCGAGAAAGGCATCTTGAGGGGAAAGATGTAACTCTGTGAGATGTTTTCACAGAATACAAAGAAGTTTCTCAAAAGCTTCTTTCTCTTTGTTATCGGAGTTAATGTCCTTTGGCCCTATAAACTTCAAAGGGATCCGAAATATCTGTTCTCAGATTCCACAGAAATAAGGCTAGCAAATATATCCACGAAATACAGATGTAACTCTGTGAGATGAATTAACAGAACACTAAGCAGTTTCTCAGAAAGTTTCTTTCCAGATTTCATCTGAGGATATGTCCTTTTTCACCATAGCCCTCAAAGGGCTTCCAAATATCACTTTGCCAATTCCACAAAAACTGTCTTAGCGAAAGGCTTCTTGAGGGGAAAGATGTAACTCTGTGAGATGATTTCACAGAACACAAAGAAGTTTCTCAGAAAGCTTCTTCCTCTTTGATATCTGAGTTTATTTCCTTTGGCCCTATAGTCTTCAAAGGGATCCGAAATATCTGTTCTCAGATTCCACAGAAATAAGGCTAGCAAAGAGATCCACGAAATACAGATGTAACTCTGTGACATGAATTAATAGAACACTAAGCAGTTTCTCAGAAAGCTTCTTTCCAGATTTCATCTGAGGATATTTCCTTTTTCACCATAGCCCTCTATGGGCTTCCAAATATCACTTTGCCAATTCCACAAGAACTGTCTTAGCGAAAGGCTTCTTGAGGGGAAAGCTGTAACTCTGTGAGATGTTTTCACAGAACACAAAGAAGTTTCTCAGAAAGCTTCTTTCTCTTTGTTATCGGAGTTAATGTCCTTTGGCCCTATAGACTTCAAAGGGATCCGAAATATCTGTTCTCAGATTCCACAGAAATAAGGCTAGCAAAGAGATCCACGAAATACAGATGTAACTCTGTGAGATGAATTAACAGAACACTAAGCAGTTTCTCAGAAAGTTTCTTTCCAGATTTCATCGGAGGATATGTCCTTTTTCACCATAGCCCTCTAGGGGTTGCAAATATCACTTTGCCAATTCCACAAGAACTGTCTTAGAGAAAGGCTTCTTGAGGGGAAAGATGTAACTCTGTGAGATGTTTTCACAGAACACAAAGAAGTTTCTCAGAAAGCTTCTTTCTCTCTGTTATCGGAGGATATTTCCTTTGGCCCTATAGTCTTCTAAGGGATCCGAAATATCTGTTCTCAGATTACACAGAAATAAGGCTAGCAAAGAGATCCACGAAATACAGATGTACCTCTGTGAGATGAATTAACAGAACACTAAGCAGTTTCTCAGAAAGCTTCTTTCCAGATTTCATCTGAGGATATTTCCTTTTTCACCATAGCCCTCAAAGGGCTTCCAAATATCACTTTGCCAATTCCACAAGAACTGTCTTCGAGAAAGGCTTCTTGAGGGGAAAGATGTAACTCTGTGAGATGTTTTCACAGAATACAAAGAAGTTTCTCAAAAGCTTCTTTCTCTTTGTTATCGGAGTTAATGTCCTTTGGCCCTATAAACTTCAAAGGGATCCGAAATATCTGTTCTCAGATTCCACAGAAATAAGGCTAGCAAATATATCCACGAAATACAGATGTAACTCTGTGAGATGAATTAACAGAACACTAAGCAGTTTCTCAGAAAGTTTCTTTCCAGATTTCATCTGAGGATATGTCCTTTTTCACCATAGCCCTCAAAGGGCTTCCAAATATCACTTTGCCAATTCCACAAAAACTGTCTTAGCGAAAGGCTTCTTGAGGGGAAAGATGTAACTCTGTGAGATGATTTCACAGAACACAAAGAAGTTTCTCAGAAAGCTTCTTCCTCTTTGATATCTGAGTTTATTTCCTTTGGCCCTATAGTCTTCAAAGGGATCCGAAATATCTGTTCTCAGATTCCACAGAAATAAGGCTAGCAAAGAGATCCACGAAATACAGATGTAACTCTGTGACATGAATTAATAGAACACTAAGCAGTTTCTCAGAAAGCTTCTTTCCAGATTTCATCTGAGGATATTTCCTTTTTCACCATAGCCCTCTATGGGCTTCCAAATATCACTTTGCCAATTCCACAAGAACTGTCTTAGCGAAAGGCTTCTTGAGGGGAAAGCTGTAACTCTGTGAGATGTTTTCACAGAACACAAAGAAGTTTCTCAGAAAGCTTCTTTCTCTTTGTTATCGGAGTTAATGTCCTTTGGCCCTATAGACTTCAAAGGGATCCGAAATATCTGTTCTCAGATTCCACAGAAATAAGGCTAGCAAAGAGATCCACGAAATACAGATGTAACTCTGTGAGATGAATTAACAGAACACTAAGCAGTTTCTCAGAAAGTTTCTTTCCAGATTTCATCGGAGGATATGTCCTTTTTCACCATAGCCCTCTAGGGGTTGCAAATATCACTTTGCCAATTCCACAAGAACTGTCTTAGAGAAAGGCTTCTTGAGGGGAAAGATGTAACTCTGTGAGATGTTTTCACAGAACACAAAGAAGTTTCTCAGAAAGCTTCTTTCTCTCTGTTATCGGAGGATATTTCCTTTGGCCCTATAGTCTTCTAAGGGATCCGAAATATCTGTTCTCAGATTACACAGAAATAAGGCTAGCAAAGAGATCCACGAAATACAGATGTACATCTGTGAGATGAATTAACAGAACAATAAGCAGTTTCTCAGAAAGCTTCTTTCCAGATTTCATCTGAGGATATTTCCTTTTTCACCATAGCCCTCAAAGGGCTTCCAAATATCACTTTGCCAATTCCACAAGAACTGTCTTCGAGAAAGGCTTCTTGAGGGGAAAGATGTAACTCTGTGAGATGTTTTCACAGAATACAAAGAAGTTTCTCAAAAGCTTCTTTCTCTTTGTTATCGGAGTTAATGTCCTTTGGCCCTATAGACTTCAAAGGGATCCGAAATATATGTTCTCAGATTCCACAGAAATAAGGCTAGCAAATATATCCACGAAATACAGATGTAACTCTGTGAGATGAATTAACAGAACACTAAGCAGTTTCTCAGAAAGTTTCTTTCCAGTTTTCATCTGAGGATATTTCCTTTTTCACCATAGCCCTCAAAGGGCTTCCAAATATCACTTTGCCAATTCCACAAGAACTGTCTTAGCGAAAGGCTTCTTGAGGGGAAAGATGTAACTCTGTGAGATGATTTCACAGAACACAAAGAAGTTTCTCAGAAAGCTTCTTTCTCTTTGATATCTGAGTTTATTTCCTTTGGCCCTATAGTCTTCAAAAAGATCCGAAATATCTGTTCTCAGATTCCACAGAAATAAGGCTAGCAAAGAGATCCACGAAATACAGATGTAACTCTGTGACATGAATTAACAGAACACTAAGCAGTTTCTCAGAAAACTTCTTTCCAGATTTCATCTGCGAAACATCAGTTCTCAGATTCCACAGAAATAAGGCTAGCAAAGAGATCCACGAAATACAGATGTAACTCTGTGAGATGAATTAACAGAACACTAAGCAGTTTCTGAGAAAGCTTCTTTCCAGATTTCATCTGAGGATATTTCCTTTTTCACCATAACCTCTAAGGGCTTCCTAATATCACTTTGCCAACTCCACAAGAACGGTCTTAGCGAAAGGCTTCTTGAGGGGAAAGCTGTAACTCTGTGAGATGTTTTCACAGAACACAAAGAAGTTTCTCAGAAAGCTTCTTTCTCTTTGTTATCGGAGTTAATGTCCTTTGGCCCTATAGACTTCAAAGGGATTCGAAATATCTGTTCTCAGATTCCACAGAAATAAGGCTAGCAAATATATCCACGAAATACAGATGTAACTCTGTGACATGAATTAACAGAACACTAAGCAGTTTCTCAGAAAGCTTCTTTCCAGATTTCATCTGAGGATATTTCCTTTTTCACCATAGCCCTCTATGGGCTTCCAAATATCACTTTGCCAATTCCACAAGAACTGTCTTAGCGAAAGGCTTCTTGAGGGGAAAGCTGTAACTCTGTGAGATGTTTTCACAGAACACAAAGTAGTTTCTCAGAAAGCTTCTTTCTCTTTGTTATCGGAGTTAATGTCCTTTGGCCCTATAGACTTCAAAGGGATCAGAAATATCTGTTCTCAGATTCCACAGAAATAAGGCTAGCAAATATATCCACGAAATACAGATGTAACTCTGTGAGATGAATTAACAGAACACTAAGCAGTTTCTCAGAAAGTTTCTTTCCAGATTTCATCTGAGGATATGTCCTTTTTCACCATAGCCCTCAAAGGGCTTACAAATATCACTTTGCCAATTCCACAAGAACTGTCTTAGCGAAAGGCTTCATGAGGGGAAAGAGGTAACTCTGTGAGATGATTTCACAGAACAAAAAGAAGTTTCTCAGAAAGCTACTTTCTCTTTGATATCTGAGTTTATTTCCTTTGGCCCTATAGTCTTCAAAGGGATCCGAAATATCTGTTCTCAGATTCCACAGAAATAAGGCTAGCAAAGTGATCCACGAAATACAGATGTAAGTCTGTGACACGAATTAACAGAACACTAAGCAGTTTCTCAGAAAGCTTCTTTCCAGATTTCATCTGAGGATATTTCCTTTTTCACCATAGCCTTCTATGGGCTTCCAAATATCACTTTGCCAATTCCACAAGAACTGTCTTAGCGAAAGGCTTCTTGAGGGGAAAGCTGTAACTCTGTGAGATGTTTTCACAGAACACAAAGAAGTTCCTCAGAAAGCTTCTTTCTCTTTGTTATCGGAGTTAATGTCCTTTGGCCCTATAGACTTCAAAGGGATCCGAAATATCTGTTCTCAGATTCCACAGAAATAAGGCTAGCAAATATATCCACGAAATACAGATGTAACTCTGTGAGATGAATTAACACAACACTAAGCAGTTTCTCAGAAAGTTTCTTTCCAGATTTCATCTGAGGATATTTCCTTTTTCACCATAGCCCTCTAGGGGTTGCAAATATCACTTTGCCAATTCCACAAGAACTGTCTTAGAGAAAGGCTTCTTGAGGGGAAAGATGTAACTCTGTGAGATGTTTTCACAGAACACAAAGAAGTTTCTCAGAAAGCTTCTTTCTCTTTGTTATTGGAGGATATTTCCTTTGGCCCTATAGTCTTCTAAGGGATCCGAAATATCTGTTCTCAGATTCCACAGAAATAAGGCTAGCAAAGAGATCCACGAAATACAGATGTAACTCTGTGAGATGAATTAACAGAACACTAAGCAGTTTCTCAGAAAGCTTCTTTCCAGATTTCATCTGAGGATATTTCCTTTTTCACCATAGCCCTCAAAGGGCTTCCAAATATCACTTTGCCAATTCCACAAGAACTGTCTTAGCGAAAGGCTTCTTGAGGGGAAAGATGTAACTCTGTGAGATGATTTCACAGAACACAAAGAAGTTTCTCAGAAAGCTTCTTTCTCTTTGATATCTGAGTTTATTTCCTTTGGCCCTATAGTCTTCAAAAAGATCCGAAATATCTGTTCTCATATTCCACAGAAATAAGGCTAGCAAAGAGATCCACGAAATACAGATGTAACTCTGTGACATGAATTAACAGAACACTAAGCAGTTTCTCAGAAAACTTCTTTCCAGATTTCATCTGCGAAACATCAGTTCTCAGATTCCACAGAAATAAGGCTAGCAAAGAGATCCACGAAATACAGATGTAACTCTGTGAGATGAATTAACAGAACACTAAGCAGTTTCTGAGAAAGCTTCTTTCCAGATTTCATCTGAGGATATTTCCTTTTTCACCATAACCTCTAAGGGCTTCCTAATATCACTTTGCCAACTCCACAAGAACGGTCTTAGCGAAAGGCTTCTTGAGGGGAAAGCTGTAACTCTGTGAGATGTTTTCACAGAACACAAAGAAGTTTCTCAGAAAGCTTCTTTCTCTTTGTTATCGGAGTTAATGTCCTTTGGCCCTATAGACTTCAAAGGGATCCGAAATATCTGTTCTCAGATTCCACAGAAATAAGGCTAGCAAATATATCCACGAAATACAGATGTAACTCTGTGACATGAATTAACAGAACACTAAGCAGTTTCTCAGAAAGCTTCTTTCCAGATTTCATCTGAGGATATTTCCTTTTTCACCATAGCCCTCTATGGGCTTCCAAATATCACTTTGCCAATTCCACAAGAACTGTCTTAGCGAAAGGCTTCTTGAGGGGAAAGCTGTAACTCTGTGAGATGTTTTCACAGAACACAAAGTAGTTTCTCAGAAAGCTTCTTTCTCTTTGTTATCGGAGTTAATGTCCTTTGGCCCTATAGACATCAAAGGGATCAGAAATATCTGTTCTCAGATTCCACAGAAATAAGGCTAGCAAATATATCCACGAAATACAGATGTAACTCTGTGAGATGAATTAACAGAACACTAAGCAGTTTCTCAGAAAGTTTCTTTCCAGATTTCATCTGAGGATATGTCCTTTTTCACCATAGCCCTCAAAGGGCTTACAAATATCACTTTGCCAATTCCACAAGAACTGTCTTAGCGAAAGGCTTCATGAGGGGAAAGAGGTAACTCTGTGAGATGATTTCACAGAACAAAAAGAAGTTTCTCAGAAAGCTACTTTCTCTTTGATATCTGAGTTTATTTCCTTTGGCCCTATAGTCTTCAAAGGGATCCGAAATATCTGTTCTCAGATTCCACAGAAATAAGGCTAGCAAAGTGATCCACGAAATACAGATGTAAGTCTGTGACACGAATTAACAGAACACTAAGCAGTTTCTCAGAAAGCTTCTTTCCAGATTTCATCTGAGGATATTTCCTTTTTCACCATAGCCTTCTATGGGCTTCCAAATATCACTTTGCCAATTCCACAAGAACTGTCTTAGCGAAAGGCTTCTTGAGGGGAAAGCTGTAACTCTGTGAGATGTTTTCACAGAACACAAAGAAGTTCCTCAGAAAGCTTCTTTCTCTTTGTTATCGGAGTTAATGTCCTTTGGCCCTATAGACTTCAAAGGGATCCGAAATATCTGTTCTCAGATTCCACAGAAATAAGGCTAGCAAATATATCCACGAAATACAGATGTAACTCTGTGAGATGAATTAACACAACACTAAGCAGTTTCTCAGAAAGTTTCTTTCCAGATTTCATCTGAGGATATTTCCTTTTTCACCATAGCCCTCTAGGGGTTGCAAATATCACTTTGCCAATTCCACAAGAACTGTCTTAGAGAAAGGCTTCTTGAGGGGAAAGATGTAACTCTGTGAGATGTTTTCACAGAACACAAAGAAGTTTCTCAGAAAGCTTCTTTCTCTTTGTTATTGGAGGATATTTCCTTTGGCCCTATAGTCTTCTAAGGGATCCGAAATATCTGTTCTCAGATTCCACAGAAATAAGGCTAGCAAAGAGATCCACGAAATACAGATGTAACTCTGTGAGATGAATTAACAGAACACTAAGCAGTTTCTCAGAAAGCTTCTTTCCAGATTTCATCTGAGGATATTTCCTTTTTCACCATAGCCCTCAAAGGGCTTCCAAATATCACTTTGCCGATTCCACAAGAACTGTCTTAGCGAAAGGCTTCTTGAGGGGAAAGATGTAACTCTGTGAGATGATTTCACAGAACAAAAAGAAGTTTCTCAGAAAGCTTCTTTCTCTTTGATATCTGAGTTTATTTCCTTTGGCCCTATAGTCCTCAAAGGGATCCGAAATATCTGTTCTCAGATTCCACAGAAATAAGGCTAGCAAAGAGATCCATGAAGTACAGATGTAACTCTGTGAGATGAATTAACAGAACACTAAGCAGTTTCTCAGAAAGCTTCTTTCCAGATTTCATCTGGGGATATTTCCTTTTTCACCATAGCCCTCTAAGCGCTTCCAAATATCACTTTGCCAATTCCACAAGAACTGTCTTAGAGAAAGGCTTCTTGAGGGGAAAGATGTAACTCTGTGAGATGATTTCACAGAACACAAAGAAGTTTCTCAGAAAGCTTCTTTCTCTTTGATATCTGAGTTTATTTCCTTTGGCCCTATAGTCTTCAAAGGGATCCAAAATATCTGTTCTTAGATTCCACAGAAATAAGGCTAGCAAAAAGATCCACGAAATACAGATGTAACTCTGTGAGATGAATTCACACAACACTAAGCAGTTTCTCAGAAAGCTTCTTTCCAGATTTCATCTGAGGATATTTCCTTTTTCACCATAGCCCTCTAAGGGCTTCCAAATATCACTTTGCCAATTCCACAAGAACTGTCTTAGCGAAAGGCTGCTTGAGGGGAAAGATGTAACTCTGTGAGATGATTTCACAGAACACAAAGAAGTTTCTCAGAAAGCTTCTTCCTCTTTGATATCTGAGTTTATTTCCTTTGGCCCTATAGTCTTCAAAGGGATCCGAAATATCTGTTCTCAGATTCCACAGAAATAAGGCTAGCAAATATATCCACGAAATACAGATGTAACTCTGTGAGATGAATTAACAGAACACTAAGCAGTTTCTCAGAAAGTTTCTTTCCAGATTTCATCTGAGGATATGTCCTTTTTCACCATAGCCCTCAAAGGGCTTCCAAATATCACTTTGCCAATTCCACAAAAACTGTCTTAGCGAAAGGCTTCTTGAGGGGAAAGATGTAACTCTGTGAGATGATTTCACAGAACACAAAGAAGTTTCTCAGAAAGCTTCTTCCTCTTTGATATCTGAGTTTATTTCCTTTGGCCCTATAGTCTTCAAAGGTATCCGAAATATCTGTTCTCAGATTCCACAGAAATAAGGCTAGCAAAGAGATCCACGAAATACAGATGTAACTCTGTGACATGAATTAATAGAACACTAAGCAGTTTCTCAGAAAGCTTCTTTCCAGATTTCATCTGAGGATATTTCCTTTTTCACCATAGCCCTCTATGGGCTTCCAAATATCACTTTGCCAATTCCACAAGAACTGTCTTAGCGAAAGGCTTCTTGAGGGGAAAGCTGTAACTCTGTGAGATGTTTTCACAGAACACAAAGAAGTTTCTCGGAAAGCTTCTTTCTCTTTGTTATCGGAGTTAATGTCCTTTGGCCCTATAGACTTCAAAGGGATCCGAAATATCTGTTCTCAGATTCCACAGAAATAAGGCTAGCAAAGAGATCCACGAAATACAGATGTAACTCTGTGAGATGAATTAACAGAACACTAAGCAGTTTCTCAGAAAGTTTCTTTCCAGATTTCATCTGAGGATATGTCCTTTTTCACCATAGCCCTCTAGGGGTTGCAAATATCACTTTGCCAATTCCACAAGAACTGTCTTAGAGAAAGGCTTCTTGAGGGGAAAGATGTAACTCTGTGAGATGTTTTCACAGAACACAAAGAAGTTTCTCAGAAAGCTTCTTTCTCTCTGTTATCGGAGGATATTTCCTTTGGCACTATAGTCTTCTAAGGGATCCGAAATATCTGTTCTCAGATTACACAGAAATAAGGCTAGCAAAGAGATCCACGAAATACAGATGTACCTCTGTGAGATGAATTAACAGAACACTAAGCAGTTTCTCAGAAAGCTTCTTTCCAGATTTCATCTGAGGATATTTCCTTTTTCACCATAGCCCTCTATGGGCTTCCAAATATCACTTTGCCAATTCCACAAGAACTGTCTTAGCGAAAGGCTTCTTGAGGGGAAAGCTGTAACTCTGTGAGATGTTTTCACAGAACACAAAGAAGTTTCCCAGAAAGCTTCTTTCTCTTTGTTATCGGTGTTAATGTCCTTTGGCCCTATAGACTTCAAAGGGATCCGAAATATCTGTTCTCAGATTCCACAGAAATAAGGCTAGCAAATATATCCACGAAATACAGATGTAACTCTGTGAGATGAATTAACAGAACACTAAGCAGTTTCTCAGAAAGTTTCTTTCCAGATTTCATCTGAGGATATGTCCTTTTTCACCATAGCCCTCAAAGGGCTTCCAAATATCACTTTGCCAATTCCACAAGAACTGTCTTCGAGAAAGGCTTCTTGAGGGGAAAGCTGTAACTCTGTGAGATGTTTTCACAGAATACAAAGAAGTTTCTCAAAAGCTTCTTTCTCTTTGTTATCGGAGTTAATGTCCTTTGGCCCTATAGACTTCAAAGGGATCCGAAATATATGTTCTCAGATTCCACAGAAATAAGGCTAGCAAATATATCCACGAAATACAGATGTAACTCTGTGAGATGAATTAACAGAACACTAAGCAGTTTCTCAGAAAGTTTCTTTCCAGTTTTCATCTGAGGATATTTCCTTTTTCACCATAGCCCTCAAAGGGCTTCCAAATATCACTTTGCCAATTCCACAAGAACTGTCTTAGCGAAAGGCTTCTTGAGGGGAAAGATGTAACTCTGTGAGATGATTTCACAGAACACAAAGAAGTTTCTCAGAAAGCTTCTTTCTCTTTGATATCTGAGTTTATTTCCTTTGGCCCTATAGTCTTCAAAAAGATCCGAAATATCTGTTCTCAGATTCCACAGAAATAAGGCTAGCAAAGAGATCCACGAAATACAGATGTAACTCTGTGACATGAATTAACAGAACACTAAGCAGTTTCTCAGAAAACTTCTTTCCAGATTTCATCTGCGAAACATCAGTTCTCAGATTCCACAGAAATAAGGCTAGCAAAGAGATCCACGAAATACAGATGTAACTCTGTGAGATGAATTAACAGAACACTAAGCAGTTTCTGAGAAAGCTTCTTTCCAGATTTCATCTGAGGATATTTCCTTTTTCACCATAACCTCTAAGGGCTTCCTAATATCACTTTGCCAACTCCACAAGAACGGTCTTAGCGAAAGGCTTCTTGAGGGGAAAGCTGTAACTCTGTGAGATGTTTTCACAGAACACAAAGAAGTTTCTCAGAAAGCTTCTTTCTCTTTGTTATCGGAGTTAATGTCCTTTGGCCCTATAGACTTCAAAGGGATCCGAAATATCTGTTCTCAGATTCCACAGAAATAAGGCTAGCAAATATATCCACGAAATACAGATGTAAATCTGTGACATGAATTAACAGAACACTAAGCAGTTTCTCAGAAAGCTTCTTTCCAGATTTCATCTGAGGATATTTCCTTTTTCACCATAGCCCTCTATGGGCTTCCAAATATCACTTTGCCAATTCCACAAGAACTGTCTTAGCGAAAGGCTTCTTGAGGGGAAAGCTGTAACTCTGTGAGATGTTTTCACAGAACACAAAGAAGTTTCTCAGAAAGCTTCTTTCTCTTTGTTATCGGAGTTAATGTCCTTTGGCCCTATAGACATCAAAGGGATCAGAAATATCTGTTCTCAGATTCCACAGAAATAAGGCTAGCAAATATATCCACGAAATACAGATGTAACTCTGTGAGATGAATTAACAGAACACTAAGCAGTTTCTCAGAAAGTTTCTTTCCAGATTTCATCTGAGGATATGTTCTTTTTCACCATAGCCCTCAAAGGGCTTACAAATATCACTTTGCCAATTCCACAAGAACTGTCTTAGCGAAAGGCTTCATGAGGGGAAAGAGGTAACTCTGTGAGATGATTTCACAGAACAAAAAGAAGTTTCTCAGAAAGCTACTTTCTCTTTGATATCTGAGTTTATTTCCTTTGGCCCTATAGTCTTCAAAGGGATCCGAAATATCTGTTCTCAGATTCCACAGAAATAAGGCTAGCAAAGTGATCCACGAAATACAGATGTAAGTCTGTGACACGAATTAACAGAACACTAAGCAGTTTCTCAGAAAGCTTCTTTCCAGATTTCATCTGAGGATATTTCCTTTTTCACCATAGCCTTCTATGGGCTTCCAAATATCACTTTGCCAATTCCACAAGAACTGTCTTAGCGAAAGGCTTCTTGAGGGGAAAGCTGTAACTCTGTGAGATGTTTTCACAGAACACAAAGAAGTTCCTCAGAAAGCTTCTTTCTCTTTGTTATCGGAGTTAATGTCCTTTGGCCCTATAGACTTCAAAGGGATCCGAAATATCTGTTCTCAGATTCCACAGAAATAAGGCTAGCAAAGAGATCCACGAAATACAGATGTAACTCTGTGAGATGAATTAACACAACACTAAGCAGTTTCTCAGAAAGTTTCTTTCCAGATTTCATCTGAGGATATTTCCTTTTTCACCATAGCCCTCTAGGGGTTGCAAATATCACTTTGCCAATTCCACAAGAACTGTCTTAGAGAAAGGCTTCTTGAGGGGAAAGATGTAACTCTGTGAGATGTTTTCACAGAACACAAAGAAGTTTCTCAGAAAGCTTCTTTCTCTTTGTTATTGGAGGATATTTCCTTTGGCCCTATAGTCTTCTAAGGGATCCGAAATATCTGTTCTCAGATTCCACAGAAATAAGGCTAGCAAATATATCCACGAAATACAGATGTAACTCTGTGACATGAATTAACAGAACACTAAGCAGTTTCTCAGAAAGCTTCTTTCCAGATTTCATCTGAGGATATTTCCTTTTTCACCATAGCCCTCTATGGGCTTCCAAATATCACTTTGCCAATTCCACAAGAACTGTCTTAGCGAAAGGCTTCTTGAGGGGAAAGCTGTAACTCTGTGAGATGTTTTCACAGAACACAAAGTAGTTTCTCAGAAAGCTTCTTTCTCTTTGTTATCGGAGTTAATGTCCTTTGGCCCTATAGACATCAAAGGGATCAGAAATATCTGTTCTCAGATTCCACAGAAATAAGGCTAGCAAATATATCCACGAAATACAGATGTAACTCTGTGAGATGAATTAACAGAACATTAAGCAGTTTCTCAGAAAGTTTCTTTCCAGATTTCATCTGAGGATATGTCCTTTTTCACCATAGCCCTCAAAGGGCTTACAAATATCACTTTGCCAATTCCACAAGAACTGTCTTAGCGAAAGGCTTCATGAGGGGAAAGAGGTAACTCTGTGAGATGATTTCACAGAACAAAAAGAAGTTTCTCAGAAAGCTACTTTCTCTTTGATATCTGAGTTTATTTCCTTTGGCCCTATAGTCTTCAAAGGGATCCGAAATATCTGTTCTCAGATTCCACAGAAATAAGGCTAGCAAAGTGATCCACGAAATACAGATGTAAGTCTGTGACACGAATTAACAGAACACTAAGCAGTTTCTCAGAAAGCTTCTTTCCAGATTTCATCTGAGGATATTTCCTTTTTCACCATAGCCTTCTATGGGCTTCCAAATATCACTTTGCCAATTCCACAAGAACTGTCTTAGCGAAAGGCTTCTTGAGGGGAAAGCTGTAACTCTGTGAGATGTTTTCACAGAACACAAAGAAGTTCCTCAGAAAGCTTCTTTCTCTTTGTTATCGGAGTTAATGTCCTTTGGCCCTATAGACTTCAAAGGGATCCGAAATATCTGTTCTCAGATTCCACAGAAATAAGGCTAGCAAATATATCCACGAAATACAGATGTAACTCTGTGAGATGAATTAACACAACACTAAGCAGTTTCTCAGAAAGTTTCTTTCCAGATTTCATCTGAGGATATTTCCTTTTTCACCATAGCCCTCTAGGGGTTGCAAATATCACTTTGCCAATTCCACAAGAACTGTCTTAGAGAAAGGCTTCTTGAGGGGAAAGATGTAACTCTGTGAGATGTTTTCACAGAACACAAAGAAGTTTCTCAGAAAGCTTCTTTCTCTTTGTTATTGGAGGATATTTCCTTTGGCCCTATAGTCTTCTAAGGGATCCGAAATATCTGTTCTCAGATTCCACAGAAATAAGGCTAGCAAAGAGATCCACGAAATACAGATGTAACTCTGTGAGATGAATTAACAGAACACTAAGCAGTTTCTCAGAAAGCTTCTTTCCAGATTTCATCTGAGGATATTTCCTTTTTCACCATAGCCCTCAAAGGGCTTCCAAATATCACTTTGCCGATTCCACAAGAACTGTCTTAGCGAAAGGCTTCTTGAGGGGAAAGATGTAACTCTGTGAGATGATTTCACAGAACAAAAAGAAGTTTCTCAGAAAGCTTCTTTCTCTTTGATATCTGAGTTTATTTCCTTTGGCCCTATAGTCCTCAAAGGGATCCGAAATATCTGTTCTCAGATTCCACAGAAATAAGGCTAGCAAAGAGATCCATGAAGTACAGATGTAACTCTGTGAGATGAATTAACAGAACACTAAGCAGTTTCTCAGAAAGCTTCTTTCCAGATTTCATCTGGGGATATTTCCTTTTTCACCATAGCCCTCTAAGCGCTTCCAAATATCACTTTGCCAATTCCACAAGAACTGTCTTAGAGAAAGGCTTCTTGAGGGGAAAGATGTAACTCTGTGAGATGATTTCACAGAACACAAAGAAGTTTCTCAGAAAGCTTCTTTCTCTTTGATATCTGAGTTTATTTCCTTTGGCCCTATAGTCTTCAAAGGGATCCAAAATATCTGTTCTTAGATTCCACAGAAATAAGGCTAGCAAAAAGATCCACGAAATACAGATGTAACTCTGTGAGATGAATTCACACAACACTAAGCAGTTTCTCAGAAAGCTTCTTTCCAGATTTCATCTGAGGATATTTCCTTTTTCACCATAGCCCTCTAAGGGCTTCCAAATATCACTTTGCCAATTCCACAAGAACTGTCTTAGCGAAAGGCTGCTTGAGGGGAAAGATGTAACTCTGTGAGATGATTTCACAGAACACAAAGAAGTTTCTCAGAAAGCTTCTTCCTCTTTGATATCTGAGTTTATTTCCTTTGGCCCTATAGTCTTCAAAGGGATCCGAAATATCTGTTCTCAGATTCCACAGAAATAAGGCTAGCAAATATATCCACGAAATACAGATGTAACTCTGTGAGATGAATTAACAGAACACTAAGCAGTTTCTCAGAAAGTTTCTTTCCAGATTTCATCTGAGGATATGTCCTTTTTCACCATAGCCCTCAAAGGGCTTCCAAATATCACTTTGCCAATTCCACAAGAACTGTCTTCGAGAAAGGCATCTTGAGGGGAAAGATGTAACTCTGTGAGATGTTTTCACAGAATACAAAGAAGTTTCTCAAAAGCTTCTTTCTCTTTGTTATCGGAGTTAATGTCCTTTGGCCCTATAAACTTCAAAGGGATCCGAAATATCTGTTCTCAGATTCCACAGAAATAAGGCTAGCAAATATATCCACGAAATACAGATGTAACTCTGTGAGATGAATTAACAGAACACTAAGCAGTTTCTCAGAAAGTTTCTTTCCAGATTTCATCTGAGGATATGTCCTTTTTCACCATAGCCCTCAAAGGGCTTCCAAATATCACTTTGCCAATTCCACAAAAACTGTCTTAGCGAAAGGCTTCTTGAGGGGAAAGATGTAACTCTGTGAGATGATTTCACAGAACACAAAGAAGTTTCTCAGAAAGCTTCTTCCTCTTTGATATCTGAGTTTATTTCCTTTGGCCCTATAGTCTTCAAAGGGATCCGAAATATCTGTTCTCAGATTCCACAGAAATAAGGCTAGCAAAGAGATCCACGAAATACAGATGTAACTCTGTGACATGAATTAATAGAACACTAAGCAGTTTCTCAGAAAGCTTCTTTCCAGATTTCATCTGAGGATATGTCCTTTTTCACCATAGCCCTCTATGGGCTTCCAAATATCACTTTGCCAATTCCACAAGAACTGTCTTAGCGAAAGGCTTCTTGAGGGGAAAGCTGTAACTCTGTGAGATGTTTTCACAGAACACAAAGAAGTTTCTCAGAAAGCTTCTTTCTCTTTGTTATCGGAGTTAATGTCCTTTGGCCCTATAGACTTCAAAGGGATCCGAAATATCTGTTCTCAGATTCCACAGAAATAAGGCTAGCAAAGAGATCCACGAAATACAGATGTAACTCTGTGAGATGAATTAACAGAACACTAAGCAGTTTCTCAGAAAGTTTCTTTCCAGATTTCATCTGAGGATATGTCCTTTTTCACCATAGCCCTCTAGGGGTTGCAAATATCACTTTGCCAATTCCACAAGAACTGTCTTAGAGAAAGGCTTCTTGAGGGGAAAGATGTAACTCTGTGAGATGTTTTCACAGAACACAAAGAAGTTTCTCAGAAAGCTTCTTTCTCTCTGTTATCGGAGGATATTTCCTTTGGCCCTATAGTCTTCTAAGGGATCCGAAATATCTGTTCTCAGATTACACAGAAATAAGGCTAGCAAAGAGATCCACGAAATACAGATGTACCTCTGTGAGATGAATTAACAGAACACTAAGCAGTTTCTCAGAAAGCTTCTTTCCAGATTTCATCTGAGGATATTTCCTTTTTCACCATAGCCCTCTATGGGCTTCCAAATATCACTTTGCCAATTCCACAAGAACTGTCTTAGCGAAAGGCTTCTTGAGCGGAAAGCTGTAACTCTGTGAGATGTTTTCACAGAACACAAAGAAGTTTCCCAGAAAGCTTCTTTCTCTTTGTTATCGGTGTTAATGTCCTTTGGCCCTATAGACTTCAAAGGGATCCGAAATATCTGTTCTCAGATTCCACAGAAATAAGGCTAGCAAATATATCCACGAAATACAGATGTAACTCTGTGAGATGAATTAACAGAACACTAAGCAGTTTCTCAGAAAGTTTCTTTCCAGATTTCATCTGAGGATATGTCCTTTTTCACCATAGCCCTCAAAGGGCTTCCAAATATCACTTTGCCAATTCCACAAGAACTGTCTTCGAGAAAGGCTTCTTGAGGGGAAAGATGTAACTCTGTGAGATGTTTTCACAGAATACAAAGAAGTTTCTCAAAAGCTTCTTTCTCTTTGTTATCGGAGTTAATGTCCTTTGGCCCTATAGACTTCAAAGGGATCCGAAATATATGTTCTCAGATTCCACAGAAATAAGGCTAGCAAATATATCCACGAAATACAGATGTAACTCTGTGAGATGAATTAACAGAACACTAAGCAGTTTCTCAGAAAGTTTCTTTCCAGTTTTCATCTGAGGATATTTCCTTTTTCACCATAGCCCTCAAAGGGCTTCCAAATATCACTTTGCCAATTCCACAAGAACTGTCTTAGCGAAAGGCTTCTTGAGGGGAAAGATGTAACTCTGTGAGATGATTTCACAGAACACAAAGAAGTTTCTCAGAAAGCTTCTTTCTCTTTGATATCTGAGTTTATTTCCTTTGGCCCTATAGTCTTCAAAAAGATCCGAAATATCTGTTCTCAGATTCCACAGAAATAAGGCTAGCAAAGAGATCCACGAAATACAGATGTAACTCTGTGACATGAATTAACAGAACACTAAGCAGTTTCTCAGAAAACTTCTTTCCAGATTTCATCTGCGAAACATCAGTTCTCAGATTCCACAGAAATAAGGCTAGCAAAGAGATCCACGAAATACAGATGTAACTCTGTGAGATGAATTAACAGAACACTAAGCAGTTTCTGAGAAAGCTTCTTTCCAGATTTCATCTGAGGATATTTCCTTTTTCACCATAACCTCTAAGGGCTTCCTAATATCACTTTGCCAACTCCACAAGAACGGTCTTAGCGAAAGGCTTCTTGAGGGGAAAGCTGTAACTCTGTGAGATGTTTTCACAGAACACAAAGAAGTTTCTCAGAAAGCTTCTTTCTCTTTGTTATCGGAGTTAATGTCCTTTGGCCCTATAGACTTCAAAGGGATCCGAAATATCTGTTCTCAGATTCCACAGAAATAAGGCTAGCAAATATATCCACGAAATACAGATGTAACTCTGTGACATGAATTAACAGAACACTAAGCAGTTTCTCAGAAAGCTTCTTTCCAGATTTCATCTGAGGATATTTCCTTTTTCACCATAGCCCTCTATGGGCTTCCAAATATCACTTTGCCAATTCCACAAGAACTGTCTTAGCGAAAGGCTTCTTGAGGGGAAAGCTGTAACTCTGTGAGATGTTTTCACAGAACACAAAGAAGTTTCTCAGAAAGCTTCTTTCTCTTTGTTATCGGAGTTAATGTCCTTTGGCCCTATAGACTTCAAAGGGATCAGAAATATCTGTTCTCAGATTCCACAGAAATAAGGCTAGCAAATATATCCACGAAATACAGATGTAACTCTGTGAGATGAATTAACAGAACACTAAGCAGTTTCTCAGAAAGTTTCTTTCCAGATTTCATCTGAGGATATGTTCTTTTTCACCATAGCCCTCAAAGGGCTTACAAATATCACTTTGCCAATTCCACAAGAACTGTCTTAGCGAAAGGCTTCATGAGGGGAAAGAGGTAACTCTGTGAGATGATTTCACAGAACAAAAAGAAGTTTCTCAGAAAGCTACTTTCTCTTTGATATCTGAGTTTATTTCCTTTGGCCCTATAGTCTTCAAAGGGATCCGAAATATCTGTTCTCAGATTCCACAGAAATAAGGCTAGCAAAGTGATCCACGAAATACAGATGTAAGTCTGTGACACGAATTAACAGAACACTAAGCAGTTTCTCAGAAAGCTTCTTTCCAGATTTCATCTGAGGATATTTCCTTTTTCACCATAGCCTTCTATGGGCTTCCAAATATCACTTTGCCAATTCCACAAGAACTGTCTTAGCGAAAGGCTTCTTGAGGGGAAAGCTGTAACTCTGTGAGATGTTTTCACAGAACACAAAGAAGTTCCTCAGAAAGCTTCTTTCTCTTTGTTATCGGAGTTAATGTCCTTTGGCCCTATAGACTTCAAAGGGATCCGAAATATCTGTTCTCAGATTCCACAGAAATAAGGCTAGCAAAGAGATCCACGAAATACAGATGTAACTCTGTGAGATGAATTAACACAACACTAAGCAGTTTCTCAGAAAGTTTCTTTCCAGATTTCATCTGAGGATATTTCCTTTTTCACCATAGCCCTCTAGGGGTTGCAAATATCACTTTGCCAATTCCACAAGAACTGTCTTAGAGAAAGGCTTCTTGAGGGGAAAGATGTAACTCTGTGAGATGTTTTCACAGAACACAAAGAAGTTTCTCAGAAAGCTTCTTTCTCTTTGTTATTGGAGGATATTTCCTTTGGCCCTATAGTCTTCTAAGGGATCCGAAATATCTGTTCTCAGATTCCACAGAAATAAGGCTAGCAAAGAGATCCACGAAATACAGATGTACCTCTGTGAGATGAATTAACAGAACACTAAGCAGTTTCTCAGAAAGCTTCTTTCCAGATTTCATCTGAGGATATTTCCTTTTTCACCATAGCCCTCTTTGGGCTTCCAAATATCACTTTGCCGATTCCACAAGAACTGTCTTAGCGAAAGGCTTCTTGAGGGGAAAGATGTAACTCTGTGAGATGATTTCACAGAACAAAAAGAAGTTTCTCAGAAAGCTTCTTTCTCTTTGATATCTGAGTTTATTTCCTTTGGCCCTATAGTCCTCAAAGGGATCCGAAATATCTGTTCTCAGATTCCACAGAAATAAGGCTAGCAAAGAGATCCATGAAGTACAGATGTAACTCTGTGAGATGAATTAACAGAACACTAAGCAGTTTCTCAGAAAGCTTCTTTCCAGATTTCATCTGGGGATATTTCCTTTTTCACCATAGCCCTCTAAGGGCTTCCAAATATCACTTTGCCAATTCCACAAGAACTGTCTTAGAGAAAGGCTTCTTGAGGGGAAAGATGTAACTCTGTGAGATGATTTCACAGAACACAAAGAAGTTTCTCAGAAAGCTTCTTTCTCTTTGATATCTGAGTTTATTTCCTTTGGCCCTATAGTCTTCAAAGGGATCCAAAATATCTGTTCTTAGATTCCACAGAAATAAGGCTAGCAAAAAGATCCACGAAATACAGATGTAACTCTGTGAGATGAATTCACACAACACTAAGCAGTTTCTCAGAAAGCTTCTTTCCAGATTTCATCTGAGGATATTTCCTTTTTCACCATAGCCCTCTAAGGGCTTCCAAATATCACTTTGCCAATTCCACAAGAACTGTCTTAGCGAAAGGCTGCTTGAGGGGAAAGATGTAACTCTGTGAGATGATTTCACAGAACACAAAGAAGTTTCTCAGAAAGCTTCTTCCTCTTTGATATCTGAGTTTATTTCCTTTGGCCCTATAGTCTTCAAAGGGATCCGAAATATCTGTTCTCAGATTCCACAGAAATAAGGCTAGCAAAGAGATCCACGAAATACAGATGTAACTCTGTGACATGAATTAACAGAACACTAAGCAGTTTCTCAGAAAGCTTCTTTCCAGATTTCATCTGAGGATATTTCCTTTTTCACCATAGCCCTCTATGGGCTTCCAAATATCACTTTGCCAATTCCACAAGAACTGTCTTAGCGAAAGGCTTCTTGAGGGGAAAGCTGTAACTCTGTGAGATGTTTTCACAGAACACAAAGAAGTTTCTCAGAAAGCTTCTTTCTCTTTGTTATCGGAGTTAATGTCCTTTGGCCCTATAGACTTCAAAGGGATCCGAAATATCTGTTCTCAGATTCCACAGAAATAAGGCTAGCAAATATATCCACGAAATACAGATGTAACTCTGTGAGATGAATTAACACAACACTAAGCAGTCTCTCACAAAGTTTCTTTCCAGATTTCATCTGAGGATATTTCCTTTTTCACCATAGCCCTCTAGGGGTTGCAAATATCACTTTGCCAATTCCACAAGAACTGTCTTAGAGAAAGGCTTCTTGAGGGGAAAGATGTAACTCTGTGAGATGTTTTCACAGAATACAAAGAAGTTTCTCAGAAAGCTTCTTTCTCTTTGTTATCGGAGGATTTTTCCTTTGGCCCTATAGTCTTCTAAGGGATCCGAAATATCTCTTCTCAGATTCCACAGAAATAAGGCTGGCAAAGAGATCCAGGAAATACAGATGTACCTCTGTGAGATGAATTAACAGAACACTAAGCAGTTTCTCAGAAAGCTTCTTTCCAGATTTCATCTGAGGATATTTACTTTTTCACCATAGCCCTCTATGGGCTTCCAAATATCACTTTGCCGATTCCACAAGAACTGTCTCAGCGAAAGGCTTCTTGAGGGGAAAGATGCAACTCTGTGAGATAATTTCACAGAACAAAAAGAAGATTCTCAGAAAGCTTCTTTCTCTTTGATATCTGAGTTTATTTCCTTTGGCCCTATAGTCCTCAAAGGGATCCGAAATATCTGTTCTCAGATTCCACAGAAATAAGGCTAGCAAAGAGATCCACGAAATACAGATGTAACTCTGTGAGATGAGTTAACAGAACACTAAGCAGTTTCTCAGAAAGCTTCTTTCCAGATTTCATCTGGGAATATTTCCTTTTTCACCATAGCCCTCTAAGGGCTTCCAAATATCACTTTGCCAATTCCACAAGAACTGCCTTAGAGAAAGGCTTCTTGAGGGGAAAGATGTAACTCTGTGAGATGATTTCACAGAACACAAAGAAGTTTCTCAGAAAGCTTCTTTCTCTTTGTTATCGGAGGATATTTCCTTTGGCCCTATAGTCTTCTAAGGGATCCGAAATATCTGTTCTCATATTCCACAGAAATAAGTCTAGCAAAGAGATCCACGAAATACAGATGTAACTCTGTGACATGAATTAACAGAACACTAAGCAGTTTCTCAGAGAGCTTCTTTCCAGATTTCATCTGAGGATATTTCCTTTTTCAACATAGCCCTCTATGGGCTTCCAAATATCACTTTGCCAATTCCACAAGAACTGTCTTAGCGAAAGGCTTCTTGAGGGGAAAGATGTAACTCTGTGAGATGATTTCACAGAACACAAAGAAGTTTCTCAGAAAGCTTCTTTCTCTTTGATATCTGAGTTTATTTACTTTGGCCCTATAGTCTTCAAAGGGATCCGAAATATCTGTTCTCAGATTCCACAGAAATAAGGCTAGCAAAGAGATCCACGAAATACAGATGTACCTCTGTGAGATGAATTAACAGAACACTAAGCAGTTTCTCAGAAATCTTCTTTCCAGATTTCATCTGAGGATATTTCCTTTTTCACCATAGCTCTCAAAGGGCTTCCAAATATCACTTTGCCAATTCCACAAGAACTGTCTTAGCGAAAGGCTTCTTGAGGGGAAAGATGTAACTCTGTGAGATGATTTCACAGAACACAAAGAAGTTTCTCAGAAAGCTTCTTTCTCTTTGATATCTGAATTTATTTCCTTTGGAACTATAGTCTTCAAAGGGATCCGAAATATCTGTTCTCAGATTCCACAGAAATAAGGCTAGCAAAGAGATCCACGAAATACAGATGTAACTCTGTGAGATGAATTCACAGAACACTAAGCAGTTTCTCAGAAAGCTTCTTTCCAGATATCATCTGAGGATATTTCCTTTTTCACCATAGCCCTCTAAGGGCTTCCAAATATCACTTTGCCAATTCCACAAGAACTGTCTTAGCGAAAGGCTTCTTGAGGGGAAAGATGTAACTCTGTGAGATGATTTCACAGAACACAAAGAAGTTTCTCAGAAAGCTTCTTTCTCTTTGATATCTGAGTTTATTTCCTTTGGCCCTATAGTCTTCAAAGGGATCCAAAATATCTGTTCTTAGATTCCACAGAAATAAGGCTAGCAAAAAGATCCACGAAATACAGATGTAACTCTGTGAGATGAATTCACACAACACTAAGCAGTTTCTCAGAAAGCTTCTTTCCAGATTTCATCTGAGGATATTTCCTTTTTCACCATAGCCCTCTAAGGGCTTCCAAATATCACTTTGCCAATTCCACAAGAACTGTCTTAGCGAAAGGCTGCTTGAGGGGAAAGATGTAACTCTGTGAGATGATTTCACAGAACACAAAGAAGTTTCTCAGAAAGCTTCTTCCTCTTTGATATCTGAGTTTATTTCCTTTGGCCCTATAGTCTTCAAAGGGATCCGAAATATCTGTTTTCAGATTCCACAGAAATAAGGCTAGCAAAGAGATCCACGAAATACAGATGTAACTCTGTGACATGAATTAACAGAACACTAAGCAGTTTCTCAAAAGCTTCTTTCCAGATTTCATCTGAGGATATTTCCTTTTTCACCATAGCCCTCTATGGGCTTCCAAATATCACTTTGCCAATTCCACAAGAACTGTCTTAGCGAAAGGCTTCTTGAGGGGAAAGCTGTAACTCTGTGAGATGTTTTCACAGAACACAAAGAAGTCTCTCAGAAAGCTTCTTTCTCTTTGTTATCGGAGTTAATGTCCTTTGGCCCTATAGACTTCAAAGGGATCCGAAATATCTGTTCTCAGATTCCACAGAAATAAGGCTAGCAAATATATCCACGAAATACAGATGTAACTCTGTGAGATGAATTAACACAACACTAAGCAGTTTCTCAGAAAGTTTCTTTCCAGATTTCATCTGAGGATATTTCCTTTTTCACCATAGCCCTCTAGGGGTTGCAAATATCACTTTGCCAATTCCACAAGAACTCTCTTAGAGAAAGGCTTCTTGAGGGGAAAGATGTAACTCTGTGAGATGTTTTCACAGAACACAAAGAAGTTTCTCAGAAAGCTTCTTTCTCTTTGTTATTGGAGGATATTTCCTTTGGCCCTATAGTCTTCTAAGGTATCCGAAATATCTGTTCTCAGATTCCACAGAAATAAGGCTAGCAAAGAGATCCACGAAATACAGATGTACCTCTGTGAGATGAATTAACAGAACACTAAGCAGTTTCTCAGAAAGCTTCTTTCCAGATTTCATCTGAGGATATTTCCTTTTTCATCATAGCCCTCTATGGGCTTCCAAATATCACTTTGCCAATTCCACAAGAACTGTCTTAGCGAAAGGCTTCTTGAGGGGAAAGATGTAACTCTGTGAGATGATTTCACAGAACACAAAGAAGTTTCTCAGAAAGCTTCTTTCTCTTTGATATCTGAGTTTATTTCCTTTGGCCCTATAGTCCTCAAAGGGATCCGAAATATCTGTTCTCAGATTCCACAGAAATAAGGCTAGCAAAGAGATCCACGAAATACAGATGTACCTCTGTGAGATGAATTAACAGAACACTAAGCAGTTTCTCAGAAATCTTCTTTCCAGATTTCATCTGAGGATATTTCCTTTTTCACCATAGCTCTCAAAGGGCTTCCAAATATCACTTTGCCAATTCCACAAGAACTGTCTTAGCGAAAGGCTTCTTGAGGGGAAAGATGTAACTCTGTGAGATGATTTCACAGAACACAAAGAAGTTTCTCAGAAAGCTTCTTTCTCTTTGATATCTGAATTTATTTCCTTTGGAACTATAGTCTTCAAAGGGATCCGAAATATCTGTTCTCAGATTCCACAGAAATAAGGCTAGCAAAGAGATCCACGAAATACAGATGTAACTCTGTGAGATGAATTCACAGAACACTAAGCAGTTTCTCAGAAAGCTTCTTTCCAGATATCATCTGAGGATATTTCCTTTTTCACCATAGCCCTCTAAGGGCTTCCAAATATCACTTTGCCAATTCCACAAGAACTGTCTTAGCGAAAGGCTTCTTGAGGGGAAAGATGTAACTCTGTGAGATGATTTCACAGAACACAAAGAAGTTTCTCAGAAAGCTTCTTTCTCTTTGATATCTGAGTTTATTTCCTTTGGCCCTATAGTCTTCAAAGGGATCCAAAATATCTGTTCTTAGATTCCACAGAAATAAGGCTAGCAAAAAGATCCACGAAATACAGATGTAACTCTGTGAGATGAATTCACACAACACTAAGCAGTTTCTCAGAAAGCTTCTTTCCAGATTTCATCTGAGGATATTTCCTTTTTCACCATAGCCCTCTAAGGGCTTCCAAATATCACTTTGCCAATTCCACAAGAACTGTCTTAGCGAAAGGCTGCTTGAGGGGAAAGATGTAACTCTGTGAGATGATTTCACAGAAAACAAAGAAGTTTCTCAGAAAGCTTCTTCCTCTTTGATATCTGAGTTTATTTCCTTTGGCCCTATAGTCTTCAAAGGGATCCGAAATATCTGTTCTCAGATTCCACAGAAATAAGGCTAGCAAAGAGATCCACGAAATACAGATGTAACTCTGTGACATGAATTAACAGAACACTAAGCAGTTTCTCAAAAGCTTCTTTCCAGATTTCATCTGAGGATATTTCCTTTTTCACCATAGCCCTCTATGGGCTTCCAAATATCACTTTGCCAATTCCACAAGAACTGTCTTAGCGAAAGGCTTCTTGAGGGGAAAGCTGTAACTCTGTGAGATGTTTTCACAGAACACAAAGAAGTCTCTCAGAAAGCTTCTTTCTCTTTGTTATCGGAGTTAATGTCCTTTGGCCCTATAGACTTCAAAGGGATCCGAAATATCTGTTCTCAGATTCCACAGAAATAAGGCTAGCAAATATATCCACGAAATACAGATGTAACTCTGTGAGATGAATTAACACAACACTAAGCAGTTTCTCAGAAAGTTTCTTTCCAGATTTCATCTGAGGATATTTCCTTTTTCACCATAGCCCTCTAGGGGTTGCAAATATCACTTTGCCAATTCCACAAGAACTCTCTTAGAGAAAGGCTTCTTGAGGGGAAAGATGTAACTCTGTGAGATGTTTTCACAGAACACAAAGAAGTTTCTCAGAAAGCTTCTTTCTCTTTGTTATTGGAGGATATTTCCTTTGGCCCTATAGTCTTCTAAGGTATCCGAAATATCTGTTCTCAGATTCCACAGAAATAAGGCTAGCAAAGAGATCCACGAAATACAGATGTACCTCTGTGAGATGAATTAACAGAACACTAAGCGGTTTCTCAGAAAGCTTCTTTCCAGATTTCATCTGAGGATATTTCCTTTTTCATCATAGCCCTCTATGGGCTTCCAAATATCACTTTGCCAATTCCACAAGAACTGTCTTAGCGAAAGGCTTCTTGAGGGGAAAGATGTAACTCTGTGAGATGATTTCACAGAACACAAAGAAGTTTCTCAGAAAGCTTCTTTCTCTTTGATATCTGAGTTTATTTCCTTTGGCCCTATAGTCCTCAAAGGGATCCGAAATATCTGTTCTCAGATTCTACAGAAATAAGGCTAGCAAAGAGATCCACGAAATACAGATGTAACTCTGTGACATGAATTAACAGAACACTAAGCAGTTTCTCAGAAAGCTTCTTTCCAGATTTCATCTGAGGATATTTCCTTTTTCACCATAGCCCTCTATGGGCTTCCAAATATCACTTTGCCAATTCCACAAGAACTGTCTTAGCGAAAGGCTTCTTGAGGGGAAAGCTGTAACTCTGTGAGATGTTTTCACAGAACACAAAGAAGTTTCTCAGAAAGCTTCTTTCTCTTTGTTATCGGAGTTAATGTCCTTTGGCCCTATAGACTTCAAAGGGATCCGAAATATCTGTTCTCAGATTCCACAGAAATAAGGCTAGCAAATATATCCACGAAATACAGATGTAACTCTGTGACATGAATTAACAGAACACTAAGCAGTTTCTCAGAAAGCTTCTTTCCAGATTTCATCTGAGGATATTTCCTTTTTCACCATAGCCCTCTATGGGCTTCCAAATATCACTTTGCCAATTCCACAAGAACTGTCTTAGCGAAAGGCTTCTTGAGGGGAAAGCTGTAACTCTGTGAGATGTTTTCACAGAACACAAAGAAGTTTCTCAGAAAGCTTCTTTCTCTTTGTTATCGGAGTTAATGTCCTTTGGCCCTATAGACATCAAAGGGATCAGAAATATCTGTTCTCAGATTCCACAGAAATAAGGCTAGCAAATATATCCACGAAATACAGATGTAACTTTGTGAGATGAATTAACAGAACACTAAGCAGTTTCTCAGAAAGTTTCTTTCCAGATTTCATCTGAGGATATGTCCTTTTTCACCATAGCCCTCAAAGGGCTTACAAATATCACTTTGCCAATTCCACAAGAACTGTCTTAGCGAAAGGCTTCAAGAGGGGAAAGAGGTAACTCTGTGAGATGATTTCACAGAACACAAAGAAGTTCCTCAGAAAGCTTCTTTCTCTTTGTTATCGGAGTTAATGTCCTTTGGCCCTATAGACTTCAAAGGGATCCGAAATATCTGTTCTCAGATTCCACAGAAATAAGGCTAGCAAATATATCCACGAAATACAGATGTAACTCTGTGAGATGAATTAACACAACACTAAGCAGTTTCTCAGAAAGTTTCTTTCCAGATTTCATCTGAGGATATTTCCTTTTTCACCATAGCCCTCTAGGGGTTGCAAATATCACTTTGCCAATTCCACAAGAACTGTCTTAGAGAAAGGCTTCTTGAGGGGAAAGATGTAACTCTGTGAGATGTTTTCACAGAACACAAAGAAGTTTCTCAGAAAGCTTCTTTCTCTTTGTTATTGGAGGATATTTCCTTTGGCCCTATAGTCTTCTAAGGGATCCGAAATATCTGTTCTCAGATTCCACAGAAATAAGGCTAGCAAAGAGATCCACGAAATACAGATGTAACTCTGTGAGATGAATTAACAGAACACTAAGCAGTTTCTCAGAAAGCTTCTTTCCAGATTTCATCTGAGGATATTTCCTTTTTCACCATAGCCCTCAAAGGGCTTCCAAATATCACTTTGCCGATTCCACAAGAACTGTCTTAGCGAAAGGCTTCTTGAGGGGAAAGATGTAACTCTGTGAGATGATTTCACAGAACAAAAAGAAGTTTCTCAGAAAGCTTCTTTCTCTTTGATATCTGAGTTTATTTCCTTTGGCCCTATAGTCCTCAAAGGGATCCGAAATATCTGTTCTCAGATTCCACAGAAATAAGGCTAGCAAAGAGATCCATGAAGTACAGATGTAACTCTGTGAGATGAATTAACAGAACACTAAGCAGTTTCTCAGAAAGCTTCTTTCCAGATTTCATCTGGGGATATTTCCTTTTTCACCATAGCCCTCTAAGGGCTTCCAAATATCACTTTGCCAATTCCACAAGAACTGTCTTAGAGAAAGGCTTCTTGAGGGGAAAGATGTAACTCTGTGAGATGATTTCACAGAACACAAAGAAGTTTCTCAGAAAGCTTCTTTCTCTTTGATATCTGAGTTTATTTCCTTTGGCCCTATAGTCTTCAAAGGGATCCAAAATATCTGTTCTTAGATTCCACAGAAATAAGGCTAGCAAAAAGATCCACGAAATACAGATGTAACTCTGTGAGATGAATTCACACAACACTAAGCAGTTTCTCAGAAAGCTTCTTTCCAGATTTCATCTGAGGATATTTCCTTTTTCACCATAGCCCTCTAAGGGCTTCCAAATATCACTTTGCCAATTCCACAAGAACTGTCTTAGCGAAAGGCTGCTTGAGGGGAAAGATGTAACTCTGTGAGATGATTTCACAGAACACAAAGAAGTTTCTCAGAAAGCTTCTTCCTCTTTGATATCTGAGTTTATTTCCTTTGGCCCTATAGTCTTCAAAGGGATCCGAAATATCTGTTCTCAGATTCCACAGAAATAAGGCTAGCAAATATATCCACGAAATACAGATGTAACTCTGTGAGATGAATTAACAGAACACTAAGCAGTTTCTCAGAAAGTTTCTTTCCAGATTTCATCTGAGGATATGTCCTTTTTCACCATAGCCCTCAAAGGGCTTCCAAATATCACTTTGCCAATTCCACAAGAACTGTCTTCGAGAAAGGCATCTTGAGGGGAAAGATGTAACTCTGTGAGATGTTTTCACAGAATACAAAGAAGTTTCTCAAAAGCTTCTTTCTCTTTGTTATCGGAGTTAATGTCCTTTGGCCCTATAAACTTCAAAGGGATCCGAAATATCTGTTCTCAGATTCCACAGAAATAAGGCTAGCAAATATATCCACGAAATACAGATGTAACTCTGTGAGATGAATTAACAGAACACTAAGCAGTTTCTCAGAAAGTTTCTTTCCAGATTTCATCTGAGGATATGTCCTTTTTCACCATAGCCCTCAAAGGGCTTCCAAATATCACTTTGCCAATTCCACAAAAACTGTCTTAGCGAAAGGCTTCTTGAGGGGAAAGATGTAACTCTGTGAGATGATTTCACAGAACACAAAGAAGTTTCTCAGAAAGCTTCTTCCTCTTTGATATCTGAGTTTATTTCCTTTGGCCCTATAGTCTTCAAAGGGATCCGAAATATCTGTTCTCAGATTCCACAGAAATAAGGCTAGCAAAGAGATCCACGAAATACAGATGTAACTCTGTGAGATGAATTAACAGAACACTAAGCAGTTTCTCAGAAAGTTTCTTTCCAGATTTCATCTGAGGATATGTCCTTTTTCACCATAGCCCTCAAAGGGCTTCCAAATATCACTTTGCCAATTCCACAAAAACTGTCTTAGCGAAAGGCTTCTTGAGGGGAAAGATGTAACTCTGTGAGATGATTTCACAGAACACAAAGAAGTTTCTCAGAAAGCTTCTTCCTCTTTGATATCTGAGTTTATTTCCTTTGGCCCTATAGTCTTCAAAGGGATCCGAAATATCTGTTCTCAGATTCCACAGAAATAAGGCTAGCAAAGAGATCCACGAAATACAGATGTAACTCTGTGACATGAATTAATAGAACACTAAGCAGTTTCTCAGAAAGCTTCCTTCCAGATTTCATCTGAGGATATTTCCTTTTTCACCATAGCCCTCTATGGGCTTCCAAATATCACTTTGCCAATTCCACAAGAACTGTCTTAGCGAAAGGCTTCTTGAGGGGAAAGCTGTAACTCTGTGAGATGTTTTCACAGAACACAAAGAAGTTTCTCAGAAAGCTTCTTTCTCTTTGTTATCGGAGTTAATGTCCTTTGGCCCTATAGACTTCAAAGGGATCCGAAATATCTGTTCTCAGATTCCACAGAAATAAGGCTAGCAAAGAGATCCACGAAATACAGATGTAACTCTGTGAGATGAATTAACAGAACACTAAGCAGTTTCTCAGAAAGTTTCTTTCCAGATTTCATCTGAGGATATGTCCTTTTTCACCATAGCCCTCTAGGGGTTGCAAATATCACTTTGCCAATTCCACAAGAACTGTCTTAGAGAAAGGCTTCTTGAGGGGAAAGATGTAACTCTGTGAGATGTTTTCACAGAACACAAAAAGTTTCTCAGAAAGCTTCTTCCTCTCTGTTATCGGAGGATATTTCCTTTGGCCCTATAGTCTTCTAAGGGATCCGAAATATCTGTTCTCAGATTACACAGAAATAAGGCTAGCAAAGAGATCCACGAAATACAGATGTACCTCTGTGAGATGAATTAACAGAACACTAAGCAGTTTCTCAGAAAGCTTCTTTCCAGATTTCATCTGAGGATATTTCCTTTTTCACCATAGCCCTCTATGGGCTTCCAAATATCACTTTGCCAATTCCACAAGAACTGTCTTAGCGAAAGGCTTCTTGAGGGGAAAGCTGTAACTCTGTGAGATGTTTTCACAGAACACAAAGAAGTTTCCCAGAAAGCTTCTTTCTCTTTGTTATCGGTGTTAATGTCCTTTGGCCCTATAGACTTCAAAGGGATCCGAAATATCTGTTCTCAGATTCCACAGAAATAAGGCTAGCAAATATATCCACGAAATACAGATGTAACTCTGTGAGATGAATTAACAGAACACTAAGCAGTTTCTCAGAAAGTTTCTTTCCAGATTTCATCTGAGGATATGTCCTTTTTCACCATAGCCCTCAAAGGGCTTCCAAATATCACTTTGCCAATTCCACAAGAACTGTCTTCGAGAAAGGCTTCTTGAGGGGAAAGATGTAACTCTGTGAGATGTTTTCACAGAATACAAAGAAGTTTCTCAAAAGCTTCTTTCTCTTTGTTATCGGAGTTAATGTCCTTTGGCCCTATAGACTTCAAAGGGATCCGAAATATATGTTCTCAGATTCCACAGAAATAAGGCTAGCAAATATATCCACGAAATACAGATGTAACTCTGTGAGATGAATTAACAGAACACTAAGCAGTTTCTCAGAAAGTTTCTTTCCAGTTTTCATCTGAGGATATTTCCTTTTTCACCATAGCCCTCAAAGGGCTTCCAAATATCACTTTGCCAATTCCACAAGAACTGTCTTAGCGAAAGGCTTCTTGAGGGGAAAGATGTAACTCTGTGAGATGATTTCACAGAACACAAAGAAGTTTCTCAGAAAGCTTCTTTCTCTTTGATATCTGAGTTTATTTCCTTTGGCCCTATAGTCTTCAAAAAGATCCGAAATATCTGTTCTCAGATTCCACAGAAATAAGGCTAGCAAAGAGATCCACGAAATACAGATGTAACTCTGTGACATGAATTAACAGAACACTAAGCAGTTTCTCAGAAAACTTCTTTCCAGATTTCATCTGCGAAACATCAGTTCTCAGATTCCACAGAAATAAGGCTAGCAAAGAGATCCACGAAATACAGATGTAACTCTGTGAGATGAATTAACAGAACACTAAGCAGTTTCTGAGAAAGCTTCTTTCCAGATTTCATCTGAGGATATTTCCTTTTTCACCATAACCTCTAAGGGCTTCCTAATATCACTTTGCCAACTCCACAAGAACGGTCTTAGCGAAAGGCTTCTTGAGGGGAAAGCTGTAACTCTGTGAGATGTTTTCACAGAACACAAAGAAGTTTCTCAGAAAGCTTCTTTCTCTTTGTTATCGGAGTTAATGTCCTTTGGCCCTATAGACTTCAAAGGGATCCGAAATATCTGTTCTCAGATTCCACAGAAATAAGGCTAGCAAATATATCCACGAAATACAGATGTAACTCTGTGACATGAATTAACAGAACACTAAGCAGTTTCTCAGAAAGCTTCTTTCCAGATTTCATCTGAGGATATTTCCTTTTTCACCATAGCCCTCTATGGGCTTCCAAATATCACTTTGCCAATTCCACAAGAACTGTCTTAGCGAAAGGCTTCTTGAGGGGAAAGCTGTAACTCTGTGAGATGTTTTCACAGAACACAAAGAAGTTTCTCAGAAAGCTTCTTTCTCTTTGTTATCGGAGTTAATGTCCTTTGGCCCTATAGACATCAAAGGGATCAGAAATATCTGTTCTCAGATTCCACAGAAATAAGGCTAGCAAATATATCCACGAAATACAGATGTAACTCTGTGAGATGAATTAACAGAACACTAAGCAGTTTCTCAGAAAGTTTCTTTCCAGATTTCATCTGAGGATATGTTCTTTTTCACCATAGCCCTCAAAGGGCTTCCAAATATCACTTTGCCAATTCCACAAAAACTGTCTTAGCGAAAGGCTTCTTGAGGGGAAAGATGTAACTCTGTGAGATGATTTCACAGAACACAAAGAAGTTTCTCAGAAAGCTTCTTCCTCTTTGATATCTGAGTTTATTTCCTTTGGCCCTATAGTCTTCAAAGGGATCCGAAATATCTGTTCTCAGATTCCACAGAAATAAGGCTAGCAAAGAGATCCACGAAATACAGATGTAACTCTGTGACATGAATTAATAGAACACTAAGCAGTTTCTCAGAAAGCTTCTTTCCAGATTTCATCTGAGGATATTTCCTTTTTCACCATAGCCCTCTATGGGCTTCCAAATATCACTTTGCCAATTCCACAAGAACTGTCTTAGCGAAAGGCTTCTTGAGGGGAAAGCTGTAACTCTGTGAGATGTTTTCACAGAACACAAAGAAGTTTCTCAGAAAGCTTCTTTCTCTTTGTTATCGGAGTTAATGTCCTTTGGCCCTATAGACTTCAAAGGGATCCGAAATATCTGTTCTCAGATTCCACAGAAATAAGGCTAGCAAAGAGATCCACGAAATACAGATGTAACTCTGTGAGATGAATTAACAGAACACTAAGCAGTTTCTCAGAAAGTTTCTTTCCAGATTTCATCGGAGGATATGTCCTTTTTCACCATAGCCCTCTAGGGGTTGCAAATATCACTTTGCCAATTCCACAAGAACTGTCTTAGAGAAAGGCTTCTTGAGGGGAAAGATGTAACTCTGTGAGATGTTTTCACAGAACACAAAGAAGTTTCTCAGAAAGCTTCTTTCTCTCTGTTATCGGAGGATATTTCCTTTGGCCCTATAGTCTTCTAAGGGATCCGAAATATCTGTTCTCAGATTACACAGAAATAAGGCTAGCAAAGAGATCCACGAAATACAGATGTACCTCTGTGAGATGAATTAACAGAACACTAAGCAGTTTCTCAGAAAGCTTCTTTCCAGATTTCATCTGAGGATATTTCCTTTTTCACCATAGCCCTCAAAGGGCTTCCAAATATCACTTTGCCAATTCCACAAGAACTGTCTTCGAGAAAGGCTTCTTGAGGGGAAAGATGTAACTCTGTGAGATGTTTTCACAGAATACAAAGAAGTTTCTCAAAAGCTTCTTTCTCTTTGTTATCGGAGTTAATGTCCTTTGGCCCTATAGACTTCAAAGGGATCCGAAATATATGTTCTCAGATTCCACAGAAATAAGGCTAGCAAATATATCCACGAAATACAGATGTAACTCTGTGAGATGAATTAACAGAACACTAAGCAGTTTCTCAGAAAGTTTCTTTCCAGTTTTCATCTGAGGATATTTCCTTTTTCACCATAGCCCTCAAAGGGCTTCCAAATATCACTTTGCCAATTCCACAAGAACTGTCTTAGCGAACGGCTTCTTGAGGGGAAAGATGTAACTCTGTGAGATGATTTCACAGAACACAAAGAAGTTTCTCAGAAAGCTTCTTTCTCTTTGATATCTGAGTTTATTTCCTTTGGCCCTATAGTCTTCAAAAAGATCCGAAATATCTGTTCTCAGATTCCACAGAAATAAGGCTAGCAAAGAGATCCACGAAATACAGATGTAACTCTGTGACATGAATTAACAGAACACTAAGCAGTTTCTCAGAAAACTTCTTTCCAGATTTCATCTGCGAAACATCAGTTCTCAGATTCCACAGAAATAAGGCTAGCAAAGAGATCCACGAAATACAGATGTATCTCTGTGAGATGAATTAACAGAACACTAAGCAGTTTCTGAGAAAGCTTCTTTCCAGATTTCATCTGAGGATATTTCCTTTTTCACCATAACCTCTAAGGGCTTCCTAATATCACTTTGCCAACTCCACAAGAACGGTCTTAGCGAAAGGCTTCTTGAGGGGAAAGCTGTAACTCTGTGAGATGTTTTCACAGAACACAAAGAAGTTTCTCAGAAAGCTTCTTTCTCTTTGTTATCGGAGTTAATGTCCTTTGGCCCTATAGACTTCAAAGGGATCCGAAATATCTGTTCTCAGATTCCACAGAAATAAGGCTAGCAAATATATCCACGAAATACAGATGTAACTCTGTGACATGAATTAACAGAACACTAAGCAGTTTCTCAGAAAGCTTCTTTCCAGATTTCATCTGAGGATATTTCCTTTTTCACCATAGCCCTCTATGGGCTTCCAAATATCACTTTGCCAATTCCACAAGAACTGTCTTAGCGAAAGGCTTCTTGAGGGGAAAGCTGTAACTCTGTGAGATGTTTTCACAGAACACAAAGTAGTTTCTCAGAAAGCTTCTTTCTCTTTGTTATCGGAGTTAATGTCCTTTGGCCCTATAGACATCAAACGGATCAGAAATATCTGTTCTCAGATTCCACAGAAATAAGGCTAGCAAATATATCCACGAAATACAGATGTAACTCTGTGAGATGAATTAACAGAACACTAAGCAGTTTCTCAGAAAGTTTCTTTCCAGATTTCATCTGAGGATATGTCCTTTTTCACCATAGCCCTCAAAGGGCTTACAAATATCACTTTGCCAATTCCACAAGAACTGTCTTAGCGAAAGGCTTCATGAGGGGAAAGAGGTAACTCTGTGAGATGATTTCACAGAACAAAAAGAAGTTTCTCAGAAAGCTACTTTCTCTTTGATATCTGAGTTTATTTCCTTTGGCCCTATAGTCTTCAAAGGGATCCGAAATATCTGTTCTCAGATTCCACAGAAATAAGGCTAGCAAAGTGATCCACGAAATACAGATGTAAGTCTGTGACACGAATTAACAGAACACTAAGCAGTTTCTCAGAAAGCTTCTTTCCAGATTTCATCTGAGGATATTTCCTTTTTCACCATAGCCTTCTATGGGCTTCCAAATATCACTTTGCCAATTCCACAAGAACTGTCTTAGCGAAAGGCTTCTTGAGGGGAAAGCTGTAACTCTGTGAGATGTTTTCACAGAACACAAAGAAGTTCCTCAGAAAGCTTCTTTCTCTTTGTTATCGGAGTTAATGTCCTTTGGCCCTATAGACTTCAAAGGGATCCGAAATATCTGTTCTCAGATTCCACAGAAATAAGGCTAGCAAATATATCCACGAAATACAGATGTAACTCTGTGAGATGAATTAACACAACACTAAGCAGTTTCTCAGAAAGTTTCTTTCCAGATTTCATCTGAGGATATTTCCTTTTTCACCATAGCCCTCTAGGGGTTGCAAATATCACTTTGCCAATTCCACAAGAACTGTCTTAGAGAAAGGCTTCTTGAGGGGAAAGATGTAACTCTGTGAGATGTTTTCACAGAACACAAAGAAGTTTCTCAGAAAGCTTCTTTCTCTTTGTTATTGGAGGATATTTCCTTTGGCCCTATAGTCTTCTAAGGGATCCGAAATATCTGTTCTCAGATTCCACAGAAATAAGGCTAGCAAAGAGATCCACGAAATACAGATGTAACTCTGTGAGATGAATTAACAGAACACTAAGCAGTTTCTCAGAAAGCTTCTTTCCAGATTTCATCTGAGGATATTTCCTTTTTCACCATAGCCCTCAAAGGGCTTCCAAATATCACTTTGCCAATTCCACAAGAACTGTCTTAGCGAAAGGCTTCTTGAGGGGAAAGATGTAACTCTGTGAGATGATTTCACAGAACACAAAGAAGTTTCTCAGAAAGCTTCTTTCTCTTTGATATCTGAGTTTATTTCCTTTGGCCCTATAGTCTTCAAAAAGATCCGAAATATCTGTTCTCATATTCCACAGAAATAAGGCTAGCAAAGAGATCCACGAAATACAGATGTAACTCTGTGACATGAATTAACAGAACACTAAGCAGTTTCTCAGAAAACTTCTTTCCAGATTTCATCTGCGAAACATCAGTTCTCAGATTCCACAGAAATAAGGCTAGCAAAGAGATCCACGAAATACAGATGTAACTCTGTGAGATGAATTAACAGAACACTAAGCAGTTTCTGAGAAAGCTTCTTTCCAGATTTCATCTGAGGATATTTCCTTTTTCACCATAACCTCTAAGGGCTTCCTAATATCACTTTGCCAACTCCACAAGAACGGTCTTAGCGAAAGGCTTCTTGAGGGGAAAGCTGTAACTCTGTGAGATGTTTTCACAGAACACAAAGAAGATTCTCAGAAAGCTTCTTTCTCTTTGTTATCGGAGTTAATGTCCTTTGGCCCTATAGACTTCAAAGGGATCCGAAATATCTGTTCTCAGATTCCACAGAAATAAGGCTAGCAAATATATCCACGAAATACAGATGTAACTCTGTGACATGAATTAACAGAACACTAAGCAGTTTCTCAGAAAGCTTCTTTCCAGATTTCATCTGAGGATATTTCCTTTTTCACCATAGCCCTCTATGGGCTTCCAAATATCACTTTGCCAATTCCACAAGAACTGTCTTAGCGAAAGGCTTCTTGAGGGGAAAGCTGTAACTCTGTGAGATGTTTTCACAGAACACAAAGTAGTTTCTCAGAAAGCTTCTTTCTCTTTGTTATCGGAGTTAATGTCCTTTGGCCCTATAGACATCAAAGGGATCAGAAATATCTGTTCTCAGATTCCACAGAAATAAGGCTAGCAAATATATCCACGAAATACAGATGTAACTCTGTGAGATGAATTAACAGAACACTAAGCAGTTTCTCAGAAAGTTTCTTTCCAGATTTCATCTGAGGATATGTCCTTTTTCACCATAGCCCTCAAAGGGCTTACAAATATCACTTTGCCAATTCCACAAGAACTGTCTTAGCGAAAGGCTTCATGAGGGGAAAGAGGTAACTCTGTGAGATGATTTCACAGAACAAAAAGAAGTTTCTCAGAAAGCTACTTTCTCTTTGATATCTGAGTTTATTTCCTTTGGCCCTATAGTCTTCAAAGGGATCCGAAATATCTGTTCTCAGATTCCACAGAAATAAGGCTAGCAAAGTGATCCACGAAATACAGATGTAAGTCTGTGACACGAATTAACAGAACACTAAGCAGTTTCTCAGAAAGCTTCTTTCCAGATTTCATCTGAGGATATTTCCTTTTTCACCATAGCCTTCTATGGGCTTCCAAATATCACTTTGCCAATTCCACAAGAACTGTCTTAGCGAAAGGCTTCTTGAGGGGAAAGCTGTAACTCTGTGAGATGTTTTCACAGAACACAAAGAAGTTCCTCAGAAAGCTTCTTTCTCTTTGTTATCGGAGTTAATGTCCTTTGGCCCTATAGACTTCAAAGGGATCCGAAATATCTGTTCTCAGATTCCACAGAAATAAGGCTAGCAAATATATCCACGAAATACAGATGTAACTCTGTGAGATGAATTAACACAACACTAAGCAGTTTCTCAGAAAGTTTCTTTCCAGATTTCATCTGAGGATATTTCCTTTTTCACCATAGCCCTCTAGGGGTTGCAAATATCACTTTGCCAATTCCACAAGAACTGTCTTAGAGAAAGGCTTCTTGAGGGGAAAGATGTAACTCTGTGAGATGTTTTCACAGAACACAAAGAAGTTTCTCAGAAAGCTTCTTTCTCTTTGTTATTGGAGGATATTTCCTTTGGCCCTATAGTCTTCTAAGGGATCCGAAATATCTGTTCTCAGATTCCACAGAAATAAGGCTAGCAAAGAGATCCACGAAATACAGATGTAACTCTGTGAGATGAATTAACAGAACACTAAGCAGTTTCTCAGAAAGCTTCTTTCCAGATTTCATCTGAGGATATTTCCTTTTTCACCATAGCCCTCAAAGGGCTTCCAAATATCACTTTGCCGATTCCACAAGAACTGTCTTAGCGAAAGGCTTCTTGAGGGGAAAGATGTAACTCTGTGAGATGATTTCACAGAACAAAAAGAAGTTTCTCAGAAAGCTTCTTTCTCTTTGATATCTGAGTTTATTTCCTTTGGCCCTATAGTCCTCAAAGGGATCCGAAATATCTGTTCTCAGATTCCACAGAAATAAGGCTAGCAAAGAGATCCATGAAGTACAGATGTAACTCTGTGAGATGAATTAACAGAACACTAAGCAGTTTCTCAGAAAGCTTCTTTCCAGATTTCATCTGGGGATATTTCCTTTTTCACCATAGCCCTCTAAGCGCTTCCAAATATCACTTTGCCAATTCCACAAGAACTGTCTTAGAGAAAGGCTTCTTGAGGGGAAAGATGTAACTCTGTGAGATGATTTCACAGAACACAAAGAAGTTTCTCAGAAAGCTTCTTTCTCTTTGATATCTGAGTTTATTTCCTTTGGCCCTATAGTCTTCAAAGGGATCCAAAATATCTGTTCTTAGATTCCACAGAAATAAGGCTAGCAAAAAGATCCACGAAATACAGATGTAACTCTGTGAGATGAATTCACACAACACTAAGCAGTTTCTCAGAAAGCTTCTTTCCAGATTTCATCTGAGGATATTTCCTTTTTCACCATAGCCCTCTAAGGGCTTCCAAATATCACTTTACCAATTCCACAAGAACTGTCTTAGCGAAAGGCTGCTTGAGGGGAAAGATGTAACTCTGTGAGATGATTTCACAGAACACAAAGAAGTTTCTCAGAAAGCTTCTTCCTCTTTGATATCTGAGTTTATTTCCTTTGGCCCTATAGTCTTCAAAGGGATCCGAAATATCTGTTCTCAGATTCCACAGAAATAAGGCTAGCAAATATATCCACGAAATACAGATGTAACTCTGTGAGATGAATTAACAGAACACTAAGCAGTTTCTCAGAAAGTTTCTTTCCAGATTTCATCTGAGGATATGTCCTTTTTCACCATAGCCCTCAAAGGGCTTCCAAATATCACTTTGCCAATTCCACAAAAACTGTCTTAGCGAAAGGCTTCTTGAGGGGAAAGATGTAACTCTGTGAGATGATTTCACAGAACACAAAGAAGTTTCTCAGAAAGCTTCTTCCTCTTTGATATCTGAGTTTATTTCCTTTGGCCCTATAGTCTTCAAAGGTATCCGAAATATCTGTTCTCAGATTCCACAGAAATAAGGCTAGCAAAGAGATCCACGAAATACAGATGTAACTCTGTGACATGAATTAATAGAACACTAAGCAGTTTCTCAGAAAGCTTCTTTCCAGATTTCATCTGAGGATATTTCCTTTTTCACCATAGCCCTCTATGGGCTTCCAAATATCACTTTGCCAATTCCACAAGAACTGTCTTAGCGAAAGGCTTCTTGAGGGGAAAGCTGTAACTCTGTGAGATGTTTTCACAGAACACAAAGAAGTTTCTCGGAAAGCTTCTTTCTCTTTGTTATCGGAGTTAATGTCCTTTGGCCCTATAGACTTCAAAGGGATCCGAAATATCTGTTCTCAGATTCCACAGAAATAAGGCTAGCAAAGAGATCCACGAAATACAGATGTAACTCTGTGAGATGAATTAACAGAACACTAAGCAGTTTCTCAGAAAGTTTCTTTCCAGATTTCATCTGAGGATATGTCCTTTTTCACCATAGCCCTCTAGGGGTTGCAAATATCACTTTGCCAATTCCACAAGAACTGTCTTAGAGAAAGGCTTCTTGAGGGGAAAGATGTAACTCTGTGAGATGTTTTCACAGAACACAAAGAAGTTTCTCAGAAAGCTTCTTTCTCTCTGTTATCGGAGGATATTTCCTTTGGCCCTATAGTCTTCTAAGGGATCCGAAATATCTGTTCTCAGATTACACAGAAATAAGGCTAGCAAAGAGATCCACGAAATACAGATGTACCTCTGTGAGATGAATTAACAGAACACTAAGCAGTTTCTCAGAAAGCTTCTTTCCAGATTTCATCTGAGGATATTTCCTTTTTCACCATAGCCCTCTATGGGCTTCCAAATATCACTTTGCCAATTCCACAAGAACTGTCTTAGCGAAAGGCTTCTTGAGGGGAAAGCTGTAACTCTGTGAGATGTTTTCACAGAACACAAAGAAGTTTCCCAGAAAGCTTCTTTCTCTTTGTTATCGGTGTTAATGTCCTTTGGCCCTATAGACTTCAAAGGGATCCGAAATATCTGTTCTCAGATTCCACAGAAATAAGGCTAGCAAATATATCCACGAAATACAGATGTAACTCTGTGAGATGAATTAACAGAACACTAAGCAGTTTCTCAGAAAGTTTCTTTCCAGATTTCATCTGAGGATATGTCCTTTTTCACCATAGCCCTCAAAGGGCTTCCAAATATCACTTTGCCAATTCCACAAGAACTGTCTTCGAGAAAGGCTTCTTGAGGGGAAAGCTGTAACTCTGTGAGATGTTTTCACAGAATACAAAGAAGTTTCTCAAAAGCTTCTTTCTCTTTGTTATCGGAGTTAATGTCCTTTGGCCCTATAGACTTCAAAGGGATCCGAAATATATGTTCTCAGATTCCACAGAAATAAGGCTAGCAAATATATCCACGAAATACAGATGTAACTCTGTGAGATGAATTAACAGAACACTAAGCAGTTTCTCAGAAAGTTTCTTTCCAGTTTTCATCTGAGGATATTTCCTTTTTCACCATAGCCCTCAAAGGGCTTCCAAATATCACTTTGCCAATTCCACAAGAACTGTCTTAGCGAAAGGCTTCTTGAGGGGAAAGATGTAACTCTGTGAGATGATTTCACAGAACACAAAGAAGTTTCTCAGAAAGCTTCTTTCTCTTTGATATCTGAGTTTATTTCCTTTGGCCCTATAGTCTTCAAAAAGATCCGAAATATCTGTTCTCAGATTCCACAGAAATAAGGCTAGCAAAGAGATCCACGAAATACAGATGTAACTCTGTGACATGAATTAACAGAACACTAAGCAGTTTCTCAGAAAACTTCTTTCCAGATTTCATCTGCGAAACATCAGTTCTCAGATTCCACAGAAATAAGGCTAGCAAAGAGATCCACGAAATACAGATGTAACTCTGTGAGATGAATTAACAGAACACTAAGCAGTTTCTGAGAAAGCTTCTTTCCAGATTTCATCTGAGGATATTTCCTTTTTCACCATAACCTCTAAGGGCTTCCTAATATCACTTTGCCAACTCCACAAGAACGGTCTTAGCGAAAGGCTTCTTGAGGGGAAAGCTGTAACTCTGTGAGATGTTTTCACAGAACACAAAGAAGTTTCTCAGAAAGCTTCTTTCTCTTTGTTATCGGAGTTAATGTCCTTTGGCCCTATAGACTTCAAAGGGATCCGAAATATCTGTTCTCAGATTCCACAGAAATAAGGCTAGCAAATATATCCACGAAATACAGATGTAAATCTGTGACATGAATTAACAGAACACTAAGCAGTTTCTCAGAAAGCTTCTTTCCAGATTTCATCTGAGGATATTTCCTTTTTCACCATAGCCCTCTATGGGCTTCCAAATATCACTTTGCCAATTCCACAAGAACTGTCTTAGCGAAAGGCTTCTTGAGGGGAAAGCTGTAACTCTGTGAGATGTTTTCACAGAACACAAAGAAGTTTCTCAGAAAGCTTCTTTCTCTTTGTTATCGGAGTTAATGTCCTTTGGCCCTATAGACATCAAAGGGATCAGAAATATCTGTTCTCAGATTCCACAGAAATAAGGCTAGCAAATATATCCACGAAATACAGATGTAACTCTGTGAGATGAATTAACAGAACACTAAGCAGTTTCTCAGAAAGTTTCTTTCCAGATTTCATCTGAGGATATGTTCTTTTTCACCATAGCCCTCAAAGGGCTTACAAATATCACTTTGCCAATTCCACAAGAACTGTCTTAGCGAAAGGCTTCATGAGGGGAAAGAGGTAACTCTGTGAGATGATTTCACAGAACAAAAAGAAGTTTCTCAGAAAGCTACTTTCTCTTTGATATCTGAGTTTATTTCCTTTGGCCCTATAGTCTTCAAAGGGATCCGAAATATCTGTTCTCAGATTCCACAGAAATAAGGCTAGCAAAGTGATCCACGAAATACAGATGTAAGTCTGTGACACGAATTAACAGAACACTAAGCAGTTTCTCAGAAAGCTTCTTTCCAGATTTCATCTGAGGATATTTCCTTTTTCACCATAGCCTTCTATGGGCTTCCAAATATCACTTTGCCAATTCCACAAGAACTGTCTTAGCGAAAGGCTTCTTGAGGGGAAAGCTGTAACTCTGTGAGATGTTTTCACAGAACACAAAGAAGTTCCTCAGAAAGCTTCTTTCTCTTTGTTATCGGAGTTAATGTCCTTTGGCCCTATAGACTTCAAAGGGATCCGAAATATCTGTTCTCAGATTCCACAGAAATAAGGCTAGCAAAGAGATCCACGAAATACAGATGTAACTCTGTGAGATGAATTAACACAACACTAAGCAGTTTCTCAGAAAGTTTCTTTCCAGATTTCATCTGAGGATATTTCCTTTTTCACCATAGCCCTCTAGGGGTTGCAAATATCACTTTGCCAATTCCACAAGAACTGTCTTAGAGAAAGGCTTCTTGAGGGGAAAGATGTAACTCTGTGAGATGTTTTCACAGAACACAAAGAAGTTTCTCAGAAAGCTTCTTTCTCTTTGTTATTGGAGGATATTTCCTTTGGCCCTATAGTCTTCTAAGGGATCCGAAATATCTGTTCTCAGATTCCACAGAAATAAGGCTAGCAAATATATCCACGAAATACAGATGTAACTCTGTGACATGAATTAACAGAACACTAAGCAGTTTCTCAGAAAGCTTCTTTCCAGATTTCATCTGAGGATATTTCCTTTTTCACCATAGCCCTCTATGGGCTTCCAAATATCACTTTGCCAATTCCACAAGAACTGTCTTAGCGAAAGGCTTCTTGAGGGGAAAGCTGTAACTCTGTGAGATGTTTTCACAGAACACAAAGTAGTTTCTCAGAAAGCTTCTTTCTCTTTGTTATCGGAGTTAATGTCCTTTGGCCCTATAGACATCAAAGGGATCAGAAATATCTGTTCTCAGATTCCACAGAAATAAGGCTAGCAAATATATCCACGAAATACAGATGTAACTCTGTGAGATGAATTAACAGAACACTAAGCAGTTTCTCAGAAAGTTTCTTTCCAGATTTCATCTGAGGATATGTCCTTTTTCACCATAGCCCTCAAAGGGCTTACAAATATCACTTTTCCAATTCCACAAGAACTGTCTTAGCGAAAGGCTTCATGAGGGGAAAGAGGTAACTCTGTGAGATGATTTCACAGAACAAAAAGAAGTTTCTCAGAAAGCTACTTTCTCTTTGATATCTGAGTTTATTTCCTTTGGCCCTATAGTCTTCAAAGGGATCCGAAATATCTGTTCTCAGATTCCACAGAAATAAGGCTAGCAAAGTGATCCACGAAATACAGATGTAAGTCTGTGACACGAATTAACAGAACACTAAGCAGTTTCTCAGAAAGCTTCTTTCCAGATTTCATCTGAGGATATTTCCTTTTTCACCATAGCCTTCTATGGGCTTCCAAATATCACTTTGCCAATTCCACAAGAACTGTCTTAGCGAAAGGCTTCTTGAGGGGAAAGATGTAACTCTGTGAGATGATTTCACAGAACACAAAGAAGTTTCTCAGAAAGCTTCTTTCTCTTTGATATCTGAGTTTATTTCCTTTGGCCCTATAGTCTTCAAAAAGATCCGAAATATCTGTTCTCAGATTCCACAGAAATAAGGCTAGCAAAGAGATCCACGAAATACAGATGTAACTCTGTGACATGAATTAACAGAACACTAAGCAGTTTCTCAGAAAGCTTCTTTCCAGATTTCATCTGAGGATATTTCCTTTTTCACCATAGCCCTCTATGGGCTTCCAAATATCACTTTGCAAATTCCACCAGAACTGTCTTAGAGAAAGGCTTCTTGAGGGGAAAGATGTAACTCTGTGAGATGTTTTCACAGAACACAAAGAAGTTTCTCAGAAAGCTTCTTTCTCTTTGTTATTGGAGGATATTTCCTTTGGCCCTATAGTCTTCTAAGGGATCCGAAATATCTGTTCTCAGATTCCACAGAAATAAGGCTAGCAAAGAGATCCACGAAATACAGATGTAACTCTGTGAGATGAATTAACAGAACACTAAGCAGTTTCTCAGAAAGCTTCTTTCCAGATTTCATCTGAGGATATTTCCTTTTTCACCATAGCCCTCAAAGGGCTTCCAAATATCACTTTGCCGATTCCACAAGAACTGTCTTAGCAAAAGGCTTCTTGAGGGGAAAGATGTAACTCTGTGAGATGATTTCACAGAACAAAAAGAAGTTTCTCAGAAAGCTTCTTTCTCTTTGATATCTGAGTTTATTTCCTTTGGCCCTATAGTCCTCAAAGGGATCCGAAATATCTGTTCTCAGATTCCACAGAAATAAGGCTAGCAAAGAGATCCATGAAGTAGAGATGTAACTCTGTGAGATGAATTAACAGAACACTAAGCAGTTTCTCAGAAAGCTTCTTTCCAGATTTCATCTGGGGATATTTCCTTTTTCACCATAGCCCTCTAAGGGCTTCCAAATATCACTTTGCCAATTCCACAAGAACTGTCTTAGAGAAAGGCTTCTTGAGGGGAAAGATGTAACTCTGTGAGATGATTTCACAGAACACAAAGAAGTTTCTCAGAAAGCTTCTTTCTCTTTGATATCTGAGTTTATTTCCTTTGGCCCTATAGTCTTCAAAGGGATCCAAAATATCTGTTCTTAGATTCCACAGAAATAAGGCTAGCAAAAAGATCCACGAAATACAGATGTAACTCTGTGAGATGAATTCACACAACACTAAGCAGTTTCTCAGAAAGCTTCTTTCCAGATTTCATCTGAGGATATTTCCTTTTTCACCATAGCCCTCTAAGGGCTTCCAAATATCACTTTGCCAATTCCACAAGAACTGTCTTAGCGAAAGGCTGCTTGAGGGGAAAGATGTAACTCTGTGAGATGATTTCACAGAACACAAAGAAGTTTCTCAGAAAGCTTCTTCCTCTTTGATATCTGAGTTTATTTCCTTTGGCCCTATAGTCTTCAAAGGGATCCGAAATATCTGTTCTCAGATTCCACAGAAATAAGGCTAGCAAATATATCCACGAAATACAGATGTAACTCTGTGAGATGAATTAACAGAACACTAAGCAGTTTCTCAGAAAGTTTCTTTCCAGATTTCATCTGAGGATATGTCCTTTTTCACCATAGCCCTCAAAGGGCTTCCAAATATCACTTTGCCAATTCCACAAGAACTGTCTTCGAGAAAGGCATCTTGAGGGGAAAGATGTAACTCTGTGAGATGTTTTCACAGAATACAAAGAAGTTTCTCAAAAGCTTCTTTCTCTTTGTTATCGGAGTTAATGTCCTTTGGCCCTATAAACTTCAAAGGGATCCGAAATATCTGTTCTCAGATTCCACAGAAATAAGGCTAGCAAATATATCCACGAAATACAGATGTAACTCTGTGAGATGAATTAACAGAACACTAAGCAGTTTCTCAGAAAGTTTCTTTCCAGATTTCATCTGAGGATATGTCCTTTTTCACCATAGCCCTCAAAGGGCTTCCAAATATCACTTTGCCAATTCAACAAGAACTGTCTTAGCGAAAGGCTTCTTGAGGGGAAAGATGTAACTCTGTGAGATGATTTCACAGAACACAAAGAAGTTTCTCAGAAAGCTTCTTCCTCTTTGATATCTGAGTTTATTTCCTTTGGCCCTATAGTCTTCAAAGGGATCCGAAATATCTGTTCTCAGATTCCACAGAAATAAGGCTAGCAAATATATCCACGAAATACAGATGTAACTCTGTGAGATGAATTAACAGAACACTAAGCAGTTTCTCAGAAAGTTTCTTTCCAGATTTCATCTGAGGATATGTCCTTTTTCACCATAGCCCTCAAAGGGCTTCCAAATATCACTTTGCCAATTCCACAAAAACTGTCTTAGAGAAAGGCTTCTTGAGGGGAAAGATGTAACTCTGTGAGATGATTTCACAGAACACAAAGAAGTTTCTCAGAAAGCTTCTTCCTCTTTGATATCTGAGTTTATTTCCTTTGGCCCTATAGTCTTCAAAGGGATCCGAAATATCTGTTCTCAGATTCCACAGAAATAAGGCTAGCAAAGAGATCCACGAAATACAGATGTAACTCTGTGACATGAATTAATAGAACACTAAGCAGTTTCTCAGAAAGCTTCTTTCCAGATTTCATCTGAGGATATTTCCTTTTTCACCATAGCCCTCTATGGGCTTCCAAATATCACTTTGCCAATTCCACAAGAACTGTCTTAGCGAAAGGCTTCTTGAGGGGAAAGCTGTAACTCTGTGAGATGTTTTCACAGAACACAAAGAAGTTTCTCAGAAAGCTTCTTTCTCTTTGTTATCGGAGTTAATGTCCTTTGGCCCTATAGACTTCAAAGGGATCCTAAATATCTGTTCTCAGATTCCACAGAAATAAGGCTAGCAAAGAGATCCACGAAATACAGATGTAACTCTGTGAGATGAATTAACAGAACACTAAGCAGTTTCTCAGAAAGTTTCTTTCCAGATTTCATCTGAGGATATGTCCTTTTTCACCATAGCCCTCTAGGGGTTGCAAATATCACTTTGCCAATTCCACAAGAACTGTCTTAGAGAAAGGCTTCTTGAGGGGAAAGATGTAACTCTGTGAGATGTTTTCACAGAACACAAAGAAGTTTCTCAGAAAGCTTCTTTCTCTCTGTTATCGGAGGATATTTCCTTTGGCCCTATAGTCTTCTAAGGGATCCGAAATATCTGTTCTCAGATTACACAGAAATAAGGCTAGCAAAGAGATCCACGAAATACAGATGTACCTCTGTGAGATGAATTAACAGAACACTAAGCAGTTTCTCAGAAAGCTTCTTTCCAGATTTCATCTGAGGATATTTCCTTTTTCACCATAGCCCTCTATGGGCTTCCAAATATCACTTTGCCAATTCCACAAGAACTGTCTTAGCGAAAGGCTTCTTGAGCGGAAAGCTGTAACTCTGTGAGATGTTTTCACAGAACACAAAGAAGTTTCCCAGAAAGCTTCTTTCTCTTTGTTATCGGTGTTAATGTCCTTTGGCCCTATAGACTTCAAAGGGATCCGAAATATCTGTTCTCAGATTCCACAGAAATAAGGCTAGCAAATATATCCACGAAATACAGATGTAACTCTGTGAGATGAATTAACAGAACACTAAGCAGTTTCTCAGAAAGTTTCTTTCCAGATTTCATCTGAGGATATGTCCTTTTTCACCATAGCCCTCAAAGGGCTTCCAAATATCACTTTGCCAATTCCACAAGAACTGTCTTCGAGAAAGGCTTCTTGAGGGGAAAGATGTAACTCTGTGAGATGTTTTCACAGAATACAAAGAAGTTTCTCAAAAGCTTCTTTCTCTTTGTTATCGGAGTTAATGTCCTTTGGCCCTATAGACTTCAAAGGGATCCGAAATATATGTTCTCAGATTCCACAGAAATAAGGCTAGCAAATATATCCACGAAATACAGATGTAACTCTGTGAGATGAATTAACAGAACACTAAGCAGTTTCTCAGAAAGTTTCTTTCCAGTTTTCATCTGAGGATATTTCCTTTTTCACCATAGCCCTCAAAGGGCTTCCAAATATCACTTTGCCAATTCCACAAGAACTGTCTTAGCGAAAGGCTTCTTGAGGGGAAAGATGTAACTCTGTGAGATGATTTCACAGAACACAAAGAAGTTTCTCAGAAAGCTTCTTTCTCTTTGATATCTGAGTTTATTTCCTTTGGCCCTATAGTCTTCAAAAAGATCCGAAATATCTGTTCTCAGATTCCACAGAAATAAGGCTAGCAAAGAGATCCACGAAATACAGATGTAACTCTGTGACATGAATTAACAGAACACTAAGCAGTTTCTCAGAAAACTTCTTTCCAGATTTCATCTGCGAAACATCAGTTCTCAGATTCCACAGAAATAAGGCTAGCAAAGAGATCCACGAAATACAGATGTAACTCTGTGAGATGAATTAACAGAACACTAAGCAGTTTCTGAGAAAGCTTCTTTCCAGATTTCATCTGAGGATATTTCCTTTTTCACCATAACCTCTAAGGGCTTCCTAATATCACTTTGCCAACTCCACAAGAACGGTCTTAGCGAAAGGCTTCTTGAGGGGAAAGCTGTAACTCTGTGAGATGTTTTCACAGAACACAAAGAAGTTTCTCAGAAAGCTTCTTTCTCTTTGTTATCGGAGTTAATGTCCTTTGGCCCTATAGACTTCAAAGGGATCCGAAATATCTGTTCTCAGATTCCACAGAAATAAGGCTAGCAAATATATCCACGAAATACAGATGTAACTCTGTGACATGAATTAACAGAACACTAAGCAGTTTCTCAGAAAGCTTCTTTCCAGATTTCATCTGAGGATATTTCCTTTTTCACCATAGCCCTCTATGGGCTTCCAAATATCACTTTGCCAATTCCACAAGAACTGTCTTAGCGAAAGGCTTCTTGAGGGGAAAGCTGTAACTCTGTGAGATGTTTTCACAGAACACAAAGAAGTTTCTCAGAAAGCTTCTTTCTCTTTGTTATCGGAGTTAATGTCCTTTGGCCCTATAGACTTCAAAGGGATCAGAAATATCTGTTCTCAGATTCCACAGAAATAAGGCTAGCAAATATATCCACGAAATACAGATGTAACTCTGTGAGATGAATTAACAGAACACTAAGCAGTTTCTCAGAAAGTTTCTTTCCAGATTTCATCTGAGGATATGTTCTTTTTCACCATAGCCCTCAAAGGGCTTACAAATATCACTTTGCCAATTCCACAAGAACTGTCTTAGCGAAAGGCTTCATGAGGGGAAAGAGGTAACTCTGTGAGATGATTTCACAGAACAAAAAGAAGTTTCTCAGAAAGCTACTTTCTCTTTGATATCTGAGTTTATTTCCTTTGGCCCTATAGTCTTCAAAGGGATCCGAAATATCTGTTCTCAGATTCCACAGAAATAAGGCTAGCAAAGTGATCCACGAAATACAGATGTAAGTCTGTGACACGAATTAACAGAACACTAAGCAGTTTCTCAGAAAGCTTCTTTCCAGATTTCATCTGAGGATATTTCCTTTTTCACCATAGCCTTCTATGGGCTTCCAAATATCACTTTGCCAATTCCACAAGAACTGTCTTAGCGAAAGGCTTCTTGAGGGGAAAGCTGTAACTCTGTGAGATGTTTTCACAGAACACAAAGAAGTTCCTCAGAAAGCTTCTTTCTCTTTGTTATCGGAGTTAATGTCCTTTGGCCCTATAGACTTCAAAGGGATCCGAAATATCTGTTCTCAGATTCCACAGAAATAAGGCTAGCAAAGAGATCCACGAAATACAGATGTAACTCTGTGAGATGAATTAACACAACACTAAGCAGTTTCTCAGAAAGTTTCTTTCCAGATTTCATCTGAGGATATTTCCTTTTTCACCATAGCCCTCTAGGGGTTGCAAATATCACTTTGCCAATTCCACAAGAACTGTCTTAGAGAAAGGCTTCTTGAGGGGAAAGATGTAACTCTGTGAGATGTTTTCACAGAACACAAAGAAGTTTCTCAGAAAGCTTCTTTCTCTTTGTTATTGGAGGATATTTCCTTTGGCCCTATAGTCTTCTAAGGGATCCGAAATATCTGTTCTCAGATTCCACAGAAATAAGGCTAGCAAAGAGATCCACGAAATACAGATGTACCTCTGTGAGATGAATTAACAGAACACTAAGCAGTTTCTCAGAAAGCTTCTTTCCAGATTTCATCTGAGGATATTTCCTTTTTCACCATAGCCCTCTTTGGGCTTCCAAATATCACTTTGCCGATTCCACAAGAACTGTCTTAGCGAAAGGCTTCTTGAGGGGAAAGATGTAACTCTGTGAGATGATTTCACAGAACAAAAAGAAGTTTCTCAGAAAGCTTCTTTCTCTTTGATATCTGAGTTTATTTCCTTTGGCCCTATAGTCCTCAAAGGGATCCGAAATATCTGTTCTCAGATTCCACAGAAATAAGGCTAGCAAAGAGATCCATGAAGTACAGATGTAACTCTGTGAGATGAATTAACAGAACACTAAGCAGTTTCTCAGAAAGCTTCTTTCCAGATTTCATCTGGGGATATTTCCTTTTTCACCATAGCCCTCTAAGGGCTTCCAAATATCACTTTGCCAATTCCACAAGAACTGTCTTAGAGAAAGGCTGCTTGAGGGGAAAGATGTAACTCTGTGAGATGATTTCACAGAACACAAAGAAGTTTCTCAGAAAGCTTCTTTCTCTTTGATATCTGAGTTTATTTCCTTTGGCCCTATAGTCTTCAAAGGGATCCAAAATATCTGTTCTTAGATTCCACAGAAATAAGGCTAGCAAAAAGATCCACGAAATACAGATGTAACTCTGTGAGATGAATTCACACAACACTAAGCAGTTTCTCAGAAAGCTTCTTTCCAGATTTCATCTGAGGATATTTCCTTTTTCACCATAGCCCTCTAAGGGCTTCCAAATATCACTTTGCCAATTCCACAAGAACTGTCTTAGCGAAAGGCTGCTTGAGGGGAAAGATGTAACTCTGTGAGATGATTTCACAGAACACAAAGAAGTTTCTCAGAAAGCTTCTTCCTCTTTGATATCTGAGTTTATTTCCTTTGGCCCTATAGTCTTCAAAGGGATCCGAAATATCTGTTCTCAGATTCCACAGAAATAAGGCTAGCAAAGAGATCCACGAAATACAGATGTAACTCTGTGACATGAATTAACAGAACACTAAGCAGTTTCTCAGAAAGCTTCTTTCCAGATTTCATCTGAGGATATTTCCTTTTTCACCATAGCCCTCTATGGGCTTCCAAATATCACTTTGCCAATTCCACAAGAACTGTCTTAGCGAAAGGCTTCTTGAGGGGAAAGCTGTAACTCTGTGAGATGTTTTCACAGAACACAAAGAAGTTTCTCAGAAAGCTTCTTTCTCTTTGTTATCGGAGTTAATGTCCTTTGGCCCTGTAGACTTCAAAGGGATCCGAAATATCTGTTCTCAGATTCCACAGAAATAAGGCTAGCAAATATATCCACGAAATACAGATGTAACTCTGTGAGATGAATTAACACAACACTAAGCAGTTTCTCACAAAGTTTCTTTCCAGATTTCATCTGAGGATATTTCCTTTTTCACCATAGCCCTCTAGGGGTTGCAAATATCACTTTGCCAATTCCACAAGAACTGTCTTAGAGAAAGGCTTCTTGAGGGGAAAGATGTAACTCTGTGAGATGTTTTCACAGAATACAAAGAAGTTTCTCAGAAAGCTTCTTTCTCTTTGTTATCGGAGGATTTTTCCTTTGGCCCTATAGTCTTCTAAGGGATCCGAAATATCTCTTCTCAGATTCCACAGAAATAAGGCTGGCAAAGAGATCCACGAAATACAGATGTACCTCTGTGAGATGAATTAACAGAACACTAAGCAGTTTCTCAGAAAGCTTCTTTCCAGATTTCATCTGAGGATATTTACTTTTTCACCATAGCCCTCTATGGGCTTCCAAATATCACTTTGCCGATTCCACAAGAACTGTCTCAGCGAAAGGCTTCTTGAGGGGAAAGATGCAACTCTGTGAGATAATTTCACAGAACAAAAAGAAGATTCTCAGAAAGCTTCTTTCTCTTTGATATCTGAGTTTATTTCCTTTGGCCCTATAGTCCTCAAAGGGATCCGAAATATCTGTTCTCAGATTCCACAGAAATAAGGCTAGCAAAGAGATCCACGAAATACAGATGTAACTCTGTGAGATGAGTTAACAGAACACTAAGCAGTTTCTCAGAAAGCTTCTTTCCAGATTTCATCTGGGAATATTTCCTTTTTCACCATAGCCCTCTAAGGGCTTCCAAATATCACTTTGCCAATTCCACAAGAACTGCCTTAGAGAAAGGCTTCTTGAGGGGAAAGATGTAACTCTGTGAGATGATTTCACAGAACACAAAGAAGTTTCTCAGAAAGCTTCTTTCTCTTTGTTATCGGAGGATATTTCCTTTGGCCCTATAGTCTTCTAAGGGATCCGAAATATCTGTTCTCATATTCCACAGAAATAAGTCTAGCAAAGAGATCCACGAAATACAGATGTAACTCTGTGACATGAATTAACAGAACACTAAGCAGTTTCTCAGAGAGCTTCTTTCCAGATTTCATCTGAGGATATTTCCTTTTTCAACATAGCCCTCTATGGGCTTCCAAATATCACTTTGCCAATTCCACAAGAACTGTCTTAGCGAAAGGCTTCTTGAGGGGAAAGATGTAACTCTGTGAGATGATTTCACAGAACACAAAGAAGTTTCTCAGAAAGCTTCTTTCTCTTTGATATCTGAGTTTATTTACTTTGGCCCTATAGTCTTCAAAGGGATCCGAAATATCTGTTCTCAGATTCCACAGAAATAAGGCTAGCAAAGAGATCCACGAAATACAGATGTACCTCTGTGAGATGAATTAACAGAACACTAAGCAGTTTCTCAGAAATCTTCTTTCCAGATTTCATCTGAGGATATTTCCTTTTTCACCATAGCTCTCAAAGGGCTTCCAAATATCACTTTGCCAATTCCACAAGAACTGTCTTAGCGAAAGGCTTCTTGAGGGGAAAGATGTAACTCTGTGAGATGATTTCACAGAACACAAAGAAGTTTCTCAGAAAGCTTCTTTCTCTTTGATATCTGAATTTATTTCCTTTGGAACTATAGTCTTCAAAGGGATCCGAAATATCTGTTCTCAGATTCCACAGAAATAAGGCTAGCAAAGAGATCCACGAAATACAGATGTAACTCTGTGAGATGAATTCACAGAACACTAAGCAGTTTCTCAGAAAGCTTCTTTCCAGATATCATCTGAGGATATTTCCTTTTTCACCATAGCCCTCTAAGGGCTTCCAAATATCACTTTGCCAATTCCACAAGAACTGTCTTAGCGAAAGGCTTCTTGAGGGGAAAGATGTAACTCTGTGAGATGATTTCACAGAACACAAAGAAGTTTCTCAGAAAGCTTCTTTCTCTTTGATATCTGAGTTTATTTCCTTTGGCCCTATAGTCTTCAAAGGGATCCAAAATATCTGTTCTTAGATTCCACAGAAATAAGGCTAGCAAAAAGATCCACGAAATACAGATGTAACTCTGTGAGATGAATTCACACAACACTAAGCAGTTTCTCAGAAAGCTTCTTTCCAGATTTCATCTGAGGATATTTCCTTTTTCACCATAGCCCTCTAAGGGCTTCCAAATATCACTTTGCCAATTCCACAAGAACTGTCTTAGCGAAAGGCTGCTTGAGGGGAAAGATGTAACTCTGTGAGATGATTTCACAGAACACAAAGAAGTTTCTCAGAAAGCTTCTTCCTCTTTGATATCTGAGTTTATTTCCTTTGGCCCTATAGTCTTCAAAGGGATCCGAAATATCTGTTTTCAGATTCCACAGAAATAAGGCTAGCAAAGAGATCCACGAAATACAGATGTAACTCTGTGACATGAATTAACAGAACACTAAGCAGTTTCTCAAAAGCTTCTTTCCAGATTTCATCTGAGGATATTTCCTTTTTCACCATAGCCCTCTATGGGCTTCCAAATATCACTTTGCCAATTCCACAAGAACTGTCTTAGCGAAAGGCTTCTTGAGGGGAAACCTGTAACTCTGTGAGATGTTTTCACAGAACACAAAGAAGTCTCTCAGAAAGCTTCTTTCTCTTTGTTATCGGAGTTAATGTCCTTTGGCCCTATAGACTTCAAAGGGATCCGAAATATCTGTTCTCAGATTCCACAGAAATAAGGCTAGCAAATATATCCACGAAATACAGATGTAACTCTGTGAGATGAATTAACACAACACTAAGCAGTTTCTCAGAAAGTTTCTTTCCAGATTTCATCTGAGGATATTTCCTTTTTCACCATAGCCCTCTAGGGGTTGCAAATATCACTTTGCCAATTCCACAAGAACTCTCTTAGAGAAAGGCTTCTTGAGGGGAAAGATGTAACTCTGTGAGATGTTTTCACAGAACACAAAGAAGTTTCTCAGAAAGCTTCTTTCTCTTTGTTATTGGAGGATATTTCCTTTGGCCCTATAGTCTTCTAAGGTATCCGAAATATCTGTTCTCAGATTCCACAGAAATAAGGCTAGCAAAGAGATCCACGAAATACAGATGTACCTCTGTGAGATGAATTAACAGAACACTAAGCAGTTTCTCAGAAAGCTTCTTTCCAGATTTCATCTGAGGATATTTCCTTTTTCATCATAGCCCTCTATGGGCTTCCAAATATCACTTTGCCAATTCCACAAGAACTGTCTTAGCGAAAGGCTTCTTGAGGGGAAAGATGTAACTCTGTGAGATGATTTCACAGAACACAAAGAAGTTTCTCAGAAAGCTTCTTTCTCTTTGATATCTGAGTTTATTTCCTTTGGCCCTATAGTCCTCAAAGGGATCCGAAATATCTGTTCTCAGATTCCACAGAAATAAGGCTAGCAAAGAGATCCACGAAATACAGATGTACCTCTGTGAGATGAATTAACAGAACACTAAGCAGTTTCTCAGAAATCTTCTTTCCAGATTTCATCTGAGGATATTTCCTTTTTCACCATAGCTCTCAAAGGGCTTCCAAATATCACTTTGCCAATTCCACAAGAACTGTCTTAGCGAAAGGCTTCTTGAGGGGAAAGATGTAACTCTGTGAGATGATTTCACAGAACACAAAGAAGTTTCTCAGAAAGCTTCTTTCTCTTTGATATCTGAATTTATTTCCTTTGGAACTATAGTCTTCAAAGGGATCCGAAATATCTGTTCTCAGATTCCACAGAAATAAGGCTAGCAAAGAGATCCACGAAATACAGATGTAACTCTGTGAGATGAATTCACAGAACACTAAGCAGTTTCTCAGAAAGCTTCTTTCCAGATATCATCTGAGGATATTTCCTTTTTCACCATAGCCCTCTAAGGGCTTCCAAATATCACTTTGCCAATTCCACAAGAACTGTCTTAGCGAAAGGCTTCTTGAGGGGAAAGATGTAACTCTGTGAGATGATTTCACAGAACACAAAGAAGTTTCTCAGAAAGCTTCTTTCTCTTTGATATCTGAGTTTATTTCCTTTGGCCCTATAGTCTTCAAAGGGATCCAAAATATCTGTTCTTAGATTCCACAGAAATAAGGCTAGCAAAAAGATCCACGAAATACAGATGTAACTCTGTGAGATGAATTCACACAACACTAAGCAGTTTCTCAGAAAGCTTCTTTCCAGATTTCATCTGAGGATATTTCCTTTTTCACCATAGCCCTCTAAGGGCTTCCAAATATCACTTTGCCAATTCCACAAGAACTGTCTTAGCGAAAGGCTGCTTGAGGGGAAAGATGTAACTCTGTGAGATGATTTCACAGAAAACAAAGAAGTTTCTCAGAAAGCTTCTTCCTCTTTGATATCTGAGTTTATTTCCTTTGGCCCTATAGTCTTCAAAGGGATCCGAAATATCTGTTCTCAGATTCCACAGAAATAAGGCTAGCAAAGAGATCCACGAAATACAGATGTAACTCTGTGACATGAATTAACAGAACACTAAGCAGTTTCTCAAAAGCTTCTTTCCAGATTTCATCTGAGGATATTTCCTTTTTCACCATAGCCCTCTATGGGCTTCCAAATATCACTTTGCCAATTCCACAAGAACTGTCTTAGCGAAAGGCTTCTTGAGGGGAAAGCTGTAACTCTGTGAGATGTTTTCACAGAACACAAAGAAGTCTCTCAGAAAGCTTCTTTCTCTTTGTTATCGGAGTTAATGTCCTTTGGCCCTATAGACTTCAAAGGGATCCGAAATATCTGTTCTCAGATTCCACAGAAATAAGGCTAGCAAATATATCCACGAAATACAGATGTAACTCTGTGAGATGAATTAACACAACACTAAGCAGTTTCTCAGAAAGTTTCTTTCCAGATTTCATCTGAGGATATTTCCTTTTTCACCATAGCCCTCTAGGGGTTGCAAATATCACTTTGCCAATTCCACAAGAACTCTCTTAGAGAAAGGCTTCTTGAGGGGAAAGATGTAACTCTGTGAGATGTTTTCACAGAACACAAAGAAGTTTCTCAGAAAGCTTCTTTCTCTTTGTTATTGGAGGATATTTCCTTTGGCCCTATAGTCTTCTAAGGTATCCGAAATATCTGTTCTCAGATTCCACAGAAATAAGGCTAGCAAAGAGATCCACGAAATACAGATGTACCTCTGTGAGATGAATTAACAGAACACTAAGCGGTTTCTCAGAAAGCTTCTTTCCAGATTTCATCTGAGGATATTTCCTTTTTCATCATAGCCCTCTATGGGCTTCCAAATATCACTTTGCCAATTCCACAAGAACTGTCTTAGCGAAAGGCTTCTTGAGGGGAAAGATGTAACTCTGTGAGATGATTTCACAGAACACAAAGAAGTTTCTCAGAAAGCTTCTTTCTCTTTGATATCTGAGTTTATTTCCTTTGGCCCTATAGTCCTCAAAGGGATCCGAAATATCTGTTCTCAGATTCTACAGAAATAAGGCTAGCAAAGAGATCCACGAAATACAGATGTAACTCTGTGACATGAATTAACAGAACACTAAGCAGTTTCTCAGAAAGCTTCTTTCCAGATTTCATCTGAGGATATTTCCTTTTTCACCATAGCCCTCTATGGGCTTCCAAATATCACTTTGCCAATTCCACAAGAACTGTCTTAGCGAAAGGCTTCTTGAGGGGAAAGCTGTAACTCTGTGAGATGTTTTCACAGAACACAAAGAAGTTTCTCAGAAAGCTTCTTTCTCTTTGTTATCGGAGTTAATGTCCTTTGGCCCTATAGACTTCAAAGGGATCCGAAATATCTGTTCTCAGATTCCACAGAAATAAGGCTAGCAAATATATCCACGAAATACAGATGTAACTCTGTGACATGAATTAACAGAACACTAAGCAGTTTCTCAGAAAGCTTCTTTCCAGATTTCATCTGAGGATATTTCCTTTTTCACCATAGCCCTCTATGGGCTTCCAAATATCACTTTGCCAATTCCACAAGAACTGTCTTAGCGAAAGGCTTCTTGAGGGGAAAGCTGTAACTCTGTGAGATGTTTTCACAGAACACAAAGAAGTTTCTCAGAAAGCTTCTTTCTCTTTGTTATCGGAGTTAATGTCCTTTGGCCCTATAGACATCAAAGGGATCAGAAATATCTGTTCTCAGATTCCACAGAAATAAGGCTAGCAAATATATCCACGAAATACAGATGTAACTTTGTGAGATGAATTAACAGAACACTAAGCAGTTTCTCAGAAAGTTTCTTTCCAGATTTCATCTGAGGATATGTCCTTTTTCACCATAGCCCTCAAAGGGCTTACAAATATCACTTTGCCAATTCCACAAGAACTGTCTTAGCGAAAGGCTTCAAGAGGGGAAAGAGGTAACTCTGTGAGATGATTTCACAGAACACAAAGAAGTTCCTCAGAAAGCTTCTTTCTCTTTGTTATCGGAGTTAATGTCCTTTGGCCCTATAGACTTCAAAGGGATCCGAAATATCTGTTCTCAGATTCCACAGAAATAAGGCTAGCAAAGAGATCCACGAAATACAGATGTAACTCTGTGAGATGAATTAACACAACACTAAGCAGTTTCTCAGAAAGTTTCTTTCCAGATTTCATCTGAGGATATTTCCTTTTTCACCATAGCCCTCTAGGGGTTGCAAATATCACTTTGCCAATTCCACAAGAACTGTCTTAGAGAAAGGCTTCTTGAGGGGAAAGATGTAACTCTGTGAGATGTTTTCACAGAACACAAAGAAGTTTCTCAGAAAGCTTCTTTCTCTTTGTTATTGGAGGATATTTCCTTTGGCCCTATAGTCTTCTAAGGGATCCGAAATATCTGTTCTCAGATTCCACAGAAATAAGGCTAGCAAAGAGATCCACGAAATACAGATGTAACTCTGTGAGATGAATTAACAGAACACTAAGCAGTTTCTCAGAAAGCTTCTTTCCAGATTTCATCTGAGGATATTTCCTTTTTCACCATAGCCCTCAAAGGGCTTCCAAATATCACTTTGCCAATTCCACAAGAACTGTCTTAGCGAAAGGCTTCTTGAGGGGAAAGATGTAACTCTGTGAGATGATTTCACAGAACACAAAGAAGTTTCTCAGAAAGCTTCTTTCTCTTTGATATCTGAGTTTATTTCCTTTGGCCCTATAGTCCTCAAAGGGATCCGAAATATCTGTTCTCAGATTCCACAGAAATAAGGCTAGCAAAGAGATCCATGAAGTACAGATGTAACTCTGTGAGATGAATTAACAGAACACTAAGCAGTTTCTCAGAAAGCTTCTTTCCAGATTTCATCTGGGGATATTTCCTTTTTCACCATAGCCCTCTAAGGGCTTCCAAATATCACTTTGCCAATTCCACAAGAACTGTCTTAGAGAAAGGCTTCTTGAGGGGAAAGATGTAACTCTGTGAGATGATTTCACAGAACACAAAGAAGTTTCTCAGAAAGCTTCTTTCTCTTTGATATCTGAGTTTATTTCCTTTGGCCCTATAGTCTTCAAAGGGATCCAAAATATCTGTTCTTAGATTCCACAGAAATAAGGCTAGCAAAAAGATCCACGAAATACAGATGTAACTCTGTGAGATGAATTCACACAACACTAAGCAGTTTCTCAGAAAGCTTCTTTCCAGATTTCATCTGAGGATATTTCCTTTTTCACCATAGCCCTCTAAGGGCTTCCAATTATCACTTTGCCAATTCCACAAGAACTGTCTTAGCGAAAGGCTGCTTGAGGGGAAAGATGTAACTCTGTGAGATGATTTCACAGAACACAAAGAAGTTTCTCAGAAAGCTTCTTCCTCTTTGATATCTGAGTTTATTTCCTTTGGCCCTATAGTCTTCAAAGGGATCCGAAATATCTGTTCTCAGATTCCACAGAAATAAGGCTAGCAAATATATCCACGAAATACAGATGTAACTCTGTGAGATGAATTAACAGAACACTAAGCAGTTTCTCAGAAAGTTTCTTTCCAGATTTCATCTGAGGATATGTCCTTTTTCACCATAGCCCTCAAAGGGCTTCCAAATATCACTTTGCCAATTCCACAAGAACTGTCTTCGAGAAAGGCATCTTGAGGGGAAAGATGTAACTCTGTGAGATGTTTTCACAGAATACAAAGAAGTTTCTCAAAAGCTTCTTTCTCTTTGTTATCGGAGTTAATGTCCTTTGGCCCTATAAACTTCAAAGGGATCCGAAATATCTGTTCTCAGATTCCACAGAAATAAGGCTAGCAAATATATCCACGAAATACAGATGTAACTTTGTGAGATGAATTAACAGAACACTAAGCAGTTTCTCAGAAAGTTTCTTTCCAGATTTCATCTGAGGATATGTCCTTTTTCACCATAGCCCTCAAAGGGCTTCCAAATATCACTTTGCCAATTCCACAAAAACTGTCTTAGCGAAAGGCTTCTTGAGGGGAAAGATGTAACTCTGTGAGATGATTTCACAGAACACAAAGAAGTTTCTCAGAAAGCTTCTTCCTCTTTGATATCTGAGTTTATTTCCTTTGGCCCTATAGTCTTCAAAGGGATCCGAAATATCTGTTCTCAGATTCCACAGAAATAAGGCTAGCAAAGAGATCCACGAAATACAGATGTAACTCTGTGAGATGAATTAACAGAACACTAAGCAGTTTCTCAGAAAGTTTCTTTCCAGATTTCATCTGAGGATATGTCCTTTTTCACCATAGCCCTCAAAGGGCTTCCAAATATCACTTTGCCAATTCCACAAAAACTGTCTTAGCGAAAGGCTTCTTGAGGGGAAAGATGTAACTCTGTGAGATGATTTCACAGAACACAAAGAAGTTTCTCAGAAAGCTTCTTCCTCTTTGATATCTGAGTTTATTTCCTTTGGCCCTATAGTCTTCAAAGGGATCCGAAATATCTGTTCTCAGATTCCACAGAAATAAGGCTAGCAAAGAGATCCACGAAATACAGATGTAACTCTGTGACATGAATTAATAGAACACTAAGCAGTTTCTCAGAAAGCTTCCTTCCAGATTTCATCTGAGGATATTTCCTTTTTCACCATAGCCCTCTATGGGCTTCCAAATATCACTTTGCCAATTCCACAAGAACTGTCTTAGCGAAAGGCTTCTTGAGGGGAAAGCTGTAACTCTGTGAGATGTTTTCACAGAACACAAAGAAGTTTCTCAGAAAGCTTCTTTCTCTTTGTTATCGGAGTTAATGTCCTTTGGCCCTATAGACTTCAAAGGGATCCGAAATATCTGTTCTCAGATTCCACAGAAATAAGGCTAGCAAAGAGATCCACGAAATACAGATGTAACTCTGTGAGATGAATTAACAGAACACTAAGCAGTTTCTCAGAAAGTTTCTTTCCAGATTTCATCTGAGGATATGTCCTTTTTCACCATAGCCCTCTAGGGGTTGCAAATATCACTTTGCCAATTCCACAAGAACTGTCTTAGAGAAAGGCTTCTTGAGGGGAAAGATGTAACTCTGTGAGATGTTTTCACAGAACACAAAAAGTTTCTCAGAAAGCTTCTTCCTCTCTGTTATCGGAGGATATTTCCTTTGGCCCTATAGTCTTCTAAGGGATCCGAAATATCTGTTCTCAGATTACACAGAAATAAGGCTAGCAAAGAGATCCACGAAATACAGATGTACCTCTGTGAGATGAATTAACAGAACACTAAGCAGTTTCTCAGAAAGCTTCTTTCCAGATTTCATCTGAGGATATTTCCTTTTTCACCATAGCCCTCTATGGGCTTCCAAATATCACTTTGCCAATTCCACAAGAACTGTCTTAGCGAAAGGCTTCTTGAGGGGAAAGCTGTAACTCTGTGAGATGTTTTCACAGAACACAAAGAAGTTTCCCAGAAAGCTTCTTTCTCTTTGTTATCGGTGTTAATGTCCTTTGGCCCTATAGACTTCAAAGGGATCCGAAATATCTGTTCTCAGATTCCACAGAAATAAGGCTAGCAAATATATCCACGAAATACAGATGTAACTCTGTGAGATGAATTAACAGAACACTAAGCAGTTTCTCAGAAAGTTTCTTTCCAGATTTCATCTGAGGATATGTCCTTTTTCACCATAGCCCTCAAAGGGCTTCCAAATATCACTTTGCCAATTCCACAAGAACTGTCTTCGAGAAAGGCTTCTTGAGGGGAAAGATGTAACTCTGTGAGATGTTTTCACAGAATACAAAGAAGTTTCTCAAAAGCTTCTTTCTCTTTGTTATCGGAGTTAATGTCCTTTGGCCCTATAGACTTCAAAGGGATCCGAAATATATGTTCTCAGATTCCACAGAAATAAGGCTAGCAAATATATCCACGAAATACAGATGTAACTCTGTGAGATGAATTAACAGAACACTAAGTAGTTTCTCAGAAAGTTTCTTTCCAGTTTTCATCTGAGGATATTTCCTTTTTCACCATAGCCCTCAAAGGGCTTCCAAATATCACTTTGCCAATTCCACAAGAACTGTCTTAGCGAAAGGCTTCTTGAGGGGAAAGATGTAACTCTGTGAGATGATTTCACAGAACACAAAGAAGTTTCTCAGAAAGCTTCTTTCTCTTTGATATCTGAGTTTATTTCCTTTGGCCCTATAGTCTTCAAAAAGATCCGAAATATCTGTTCTCAGATTCCACAGAAATAAGGCTAGCAAAGAGATCCACGAAATACAGATGTAACTCTGTGACATGAATTAACAGAACACTAAGCAGTTTCTCAGAAAACTTCTTTCCAGATTTCATCTGCGAAACATCAGTTCTCAGATTCCACAGAAATAAGGCTAGCAAAGAGATCCACGAAATACAGATGTAACTCTGTGAGATGAATTAACAGAACACTAAGCAGTTTCTGAGAAAGCTTCTTTCCAGATTTCATCTGGGAATATTTCCTTTTTCACCATAGCCCTCTAAGGGCTTCCAAATATCACTTTGCCAATTCCACAAGAACTGCCTTAGAGAAAGGCTTCTTGAGGGGAAAGATGTAACTCTGTGAGATGATTTCACAGAACACAAAGAAGTTTCTCAGAAAGCTTCTTTCTCTTTGTTATCGGAGGATATTTCCTTTGGCCCTATAGTCTTCTAAGGGATCCGAAATATCTGTTCTCATATTCCACAGAAATAAGTCTAGCAAAGAGATCCACGAAATACAGATGTAACTCTGTGACATGAATTAACAGAACACTAAGCAGTTTCTCAGAGAGCTTCTTTCCAGATTTCATCTGAGGATATTTCCTTTTTCAACATAGCCCTCTATGGGCTTCCAAATATCACTTTGCCAATTCCACAAGAACTGTCTTAGCGAAAGGCTTCTTGAGGGGAAAGATGTAACTCTGTGAGATGATTTCACAGAACACAAAGAAGTTTCTCAGAAAGCTTCTTTCTCTTTGATATCTGAGTTTATTTACTTTGGCCCTATAGTCTTCAAAGGGATCCGAAATATCTGTTCTCAGATTCCACAGAAATAAGGCTAGCAAAGAGATCCACGAAATACAGATGTACCTCTGTGAGATGAATTCACAGAACACTAAGCAGTTTCTCAGAAAGCTTCTTTCCAGATATCATCTGAGGATATTTCCTTTTTCACCATAGCCCTCTAAGGGCTTCCAAATATCACTTTGCCAATTCCACAAGAACTGTCTTAGCGAAAGGCTGCTTGAGGAGAAAGATGTAACTCTGTGAGATGATTTCACAGAAAACAAAGAAGTTTCTCAGAAAGCTTCTTCCTCTTTGATATCTGAGTTTATTTCCTTTGGCCCTATAGTCTTCAAAGGGATCCGAAATATCTGTTCTCAGATTCCACAGAAATAAGGCTAGCAAAGAGATCCACGAAATACAGATGTAACTCTGTGACATGAATTAACAGAACACTAAGCAGTTTCTCAAAAGCTTCTTTCCAGATTTCATCTGAGGATATTTCCTTTTTCACCATAGCCCTCTATGGGCTTCCAAATATCACTTTGCCAATTCCACAAGAACTGTCTTAGCGAAAGGCTTCTTGAGGGGAAAGCTGTAACTCTGTGAGATGTTTTCACAGAACACAAAGAAGTCTCTCAGAAAGCTTCTTTCTCTTTGTTATCGGAGTTAATGTCCTTTGGCCCTATAGACTTCAAAGGGATCCGAAATATCTGTTCTCAGATTCCACAGAAATAAGGCTAGCAAATATATCCACGAAATACAGATGTAACTCTGTGAGATGAATTAACACAACACTAAGCAGTTTCTCAGAAAGTTTCTTTCCAGATTTCATCTGAGGATATTTCCTTTTTCACCATAGCCCTCTAGGGGTTGCAAATATCACTTTGCCAATTCCACAAGAACTCTCTTAGAGAAAGGCTTCTTGAGGGGAAAGATGTAACTCTGTGAGATGTTTTCACAGAACACAAAGAAGTTTCTCAGAAAGCTTCTTTCTCTTTGTTATTGGAGGATATTTCCTTTGGCCCTATAGTCTTCTAAGGTATCCGAAATATCTGTTCTCAGATTCCACAGAAATAAGGCTAGCAAAGAGATCCACGAAATACAGATGTACCTCTGTGAGATGAATTAACAGAACACTAAGCAGTTTCTCAGAAAGCTTCTTTCCAGATTTCATCTGAGGATATTTCCTTTTTCATCATAGCCCTCTATGGGCTTCCAAATATCACTTTGCCAATTCCACAAGAACTGTCTTAGCGAAAGGCTTCTTGAGGGGAAAGATGTAACTCTGTGAGATGATTTCACAGAACACAAAGAAGTTTCTCAGAAAGCTTCTTTCTCTTTGATATCTGAGTTTATTTCCTTTGGCCCTATAGTCCTCAAAGGGATCCGAAATATCTGTTCTCAGATTCTACAGAAATAAGGCTAGCAAAGAGATCCACGAAATACAGATGTAACTCTGTGACATGAATTAACAGAACACTAAGCAGTTTCTCAGAAAGCTTCTTTCCAGATTTCATCTGAGGATATTTCCTTTTTCACCATAGCCCTCTATGGGCTTCCAAATATCACTTTGCCAATTCCACAAGAACTGTCTTAGCGAAAGGCTTCTTGAGGGGAAAGATGTAACTCTGTGAGATGTTTTCACAGAACACAAAGAAGTTTCTCAGAAAGCTTCTTTCTCTTTGTTATCGGAGTTAATGTCCTTTGGCCCTATAGACTTCAAAGGGATCCGAAATATCTGTTCTCAGATTCCACAGAAATAAGGCTAGCAAATATATCCACGAAATACAGATGTAACTCTGTGAGATGAATTAACACAACACTAAGCAGTTTCTCAGAAAGTTTCTTTCCAGATTTCATCTGAGGATATTTCCTTTTTCACCATAGCCCTCTAGGGGTTGCAAATATCACTTTGCCAATTCCACAAGAACTGTCTTAGAGAAAGGCTTCTTGAGGGGAAAGATGTAACTCTGTGAGATGTTTTCACAGAATACAAAGAAGTTTCTCAGAAAGCTTCTTTCTCTTTGTTATCGGAGGATATTTCCTTTGGCCCTATAGTCTTCTAAGGGATCCGAAATATCTCTTCTCAGATTCCACAGAAATAAGGCTGGCAAAGAGATCCACGAAATACAGATGTACCTCTGTGAGATGAATTAACAGAACACTAAGCAGTTTCTCAGAAAGCTTCTTTCCAGATTTCATCTGAGGATATTTCCTTTTTCACCATAGCCCTCTATGGGCTTCCAAATATCACTTTGCCGATTCCACAAGAACTGTCTTAGCGAAAGGCTTCTTGAGGGGAAAGATGCAACTCTGTGAGATAATTTCACAGAACAAAAAGATGATTCTCAGAAAGCTTCTTTCTCTTTGATATCTGAGTTTATTTCCTTTGGCCCTATAGTCCTCAAAGGGATCCGAAATATCTGTTCTCAGATTCCACAGAAATAAGGCTAGCAAAGAGATCCACGAAATACAGATGTAACTCTGTGAGATGAGTTAACAGAACACTAAGCAGTTTCTCAGAAAGCTTCTTTCCAGATTTCATCTGGGAATATTTCCTTTTTCACCATAGCCCTCTAAGGGCTTCCAAATATCACTTTGCCAATTCCACAAGAACTGCCTTAGAGAAAGGCTTCTTGAGGGGAAAGATGTAACTCTGTGAGATGATTTCACAGAACACAAAGAAGTTTCTCAGAAAGCTTCTTTCTCTTTGTTATCGGAGGATATTTCCTTTGGCCCTATAGTCTTCTAAGGTATCCGAAATATCTGTTCTCAGATTCCACAGAAATAAGGCTAGCAAAGAGATCCACGAAATACAGATGTACCTCTGTGAGATGAATTAACAGAACACTAAGCAGTTTCTCAGAAAGCTTCTTTCCAGATTTCATCTGAGGATATTTCCTTTTTCATCATAGCCCTCTATGGGCTTCCAAATATCACTTTGCCAATTCCACAAGAACTGTCTTAGCGAAAGGCTTCTTGAGGGGAAAGATGTAACTCTGTGAGATGATTTCACAGAACACAAAGAAGTTTCTCAGAAAGCTTCTTTCTCTTTGATATCTGAGTTTATTTCCTTTGGCTCTATAGTCCTCAAAGGGATCCGAAATATCTGTTCTCAGATTCTACAGAAATAAGGCTAGCAAAGAGATCCACGAAATACAGATGTAACTCTGTGACATGAATTAACAGAACACTAAGCAGTTTCTCAGAAAGCTTCTTTCCAGATTTCATCTGAGGATATTTCCTTTTTCACCATAGCCCTCTATGGGCTTCCAAATATCACTTTGCCAATTCCACAAGAACTGTCTTAGCGAAAGGCTTCTTGAGGGGAAAGCTGTAACTCTGTGAGATGTTTTCACAGAACACAAAGAAGTTTCTCAGAAAGCTTCTTTCTCTTTGTTATCGGAGTTAATGTCCTTTGGCCCTATAGACTTCAAAGGGATCCGAAATATCTGTTCTCAGATTCCACAGAAATAAGGCTAGCAAATATATCCACGAAATACAGATGTAACTCTGTGAGATGAATTAACACAACACTAAGCAGTTTCTCAGAAAGTTTCTTTCCAGATTTCATCTGAGGATATTTCCTTTTTCACCATAGCCCTCTAGGGGTTGCAAATATCACTTTGCCAATTCCACAAGAACTGTCTTAGAGAAAGGCTTCTTGAGGGGAAAGATGTAACTCTGTGAGATGTTTTCACAGAATACAAAGAAGTTTCTCAGAAAGCTTCTTTCTCTTTGTTATCGGAGGATATTTCCTTTGGCCCTATAGTCTTCTAAGGGATCCGAAATATCTCTTCTCAGATTCCACAGAAATAAGGCTGGCAAAGAGATCCACGAAATACAGATGTACCTCTGTGAGATGAATTAACAGAACACTAAGCAGTTTCTCAGAAAGCTTCTTTCCAGATTTCATCTGAGGATATTTACTTTTTCACCATAGCCCTCTAAGGGCTTCCAAATATCACTTTGCCGATTCCACAAGAACTGTCTTAGCGAAAGGCTTCTTGAGGGGAAAGATGCAACTCTGTGAGATAATTTCACAGAACAAAAAGAAGATTCTCAGAAAGCTTCTTTCTCTTTGATATCTGAGTTTATTTCCTTTGGCCCTATAGTCCTCAAAGGGATCCGAAATATCTGTTCTCAGATTCCACAGAAATAAGGCTAGCAAAGAGATCCACGAAATACAGATGTAACTCTGTGAGATGAGTTAACAGAACACTAAGCAGTTTCTCAGAAAGCTTCTTTCCAGATTTCATCTGGGAATATTTCCTTTTTCACCATAGCCCTCTAAGGGCTTCCAAATATCACTTTGCCAATTCCACAAGAACTGCCTTAGAGAAAGGCTTCTTGAGGGGAAAGATGTAACTCTGTGAGATGATTTCACAGAACACAAAGAAGTTTCTCAGAAAGCTTCTTTCTCTTTGTTATCGGAGGATATTTCCTTTGGCCCTATAGTCTTCTAAGGGATCCGAAATATCTGTTCTCATATTCCACAGAAATAAGTCTAGCAAAGAGATCCACGAAATACAGATGTAACTCTGTGACATGAATTAACAGAACACTAAGCAGTTTCTCAGAGAGCTTCTTTCCAGATTTCATCTGAGGATATTTCCTTTTTCAACATAGCCCTCTATGGGCTTCCAAATATCACTTTGCCAATTCCACAAGAACTGTCTTAGCGAAAGGCTTCTTGAGGGGAAAGATGTAACTCTGTGAGATGATTTCACAGAACACAAAGAAGTTTCTCAGAAAGCTTCTTTCTCTTTGATATCTGAGTTTATTTACTTTGGCCGTATAGTCTTCAAAGGGATCCGAAATATCTGTTCTCAGATTCCACAGAAATAAGGCTAGCAAAGAGATCCACGAAATACAGATGTACCTCTGTGAGATGAATTAACAGAACACTAAGCAGTTTCTCAGAAATCTTCTTTCCAGATTTCATCTGAGGATATTTCCTTTTTCACCATAGCTCTCAAAGGGCTTCCAAATATCACTTTGCCAATTCCACAAGAACTGTCTTAGCGAAAGGCTTCTTGAGGGGAAAGATGTAACTCTGTGAGATGATTTCACAGAACACAAAGAAGTTTCTCAGAAAGCTTCTTTCTCTTTGATATCTGAATTTATTTCCTTTGGAACTATAGTCTTCAAAGGGATCCGAAATATCTGTTCTCAGATTCCACAGAAATAAGGCTAGCAAAGAGATCCACGAAATACAGATGTAACTCTGTGAGATGAATTCACAGAACACTAAGCAGTTTCTCAGAAAGCTTCTTTCCAGATATCATCTGAGGATATTTCCTTTTTCACCATAGCCCTCTAAGGGCTTCCAAATATCACTTTGCCAATTCCACAAGAACTGTCTTAGCGAAAGGCTTCTTGAGGGGAAAGATGTAACTCTGTGAGATGATTTCACAGAACACAAAGAAGTTTCTCAGAAAGCTTCTTTCTCTTTGATATCTGAGTTTATTTCCTTTGGCCCTATAGTCTTCAAAGGGATCCAAAATATCTGTTCTTAGATTCCACAGAAATAAGGCTAGCAAAAAGATCCACGAAATACAGATGTAACTCTGTGAGATGAATTCACACAACACTAAGCAGTTTCTCAGAAAGCTTCTTTCCAGATTTCATCTGAGGATATTTCCTTTTTCACCATAGCCCTCTAAGGGCTTCCAAATATCACTTTGCCAATTCCACAAGAACTGTCTTAGCGAAAGGCTGCTTGAGGGGAAAGATGTAACTCTGTGAGATGATTTCACAGAAAACAAAGAAGTTTCTCAGAAAGCTTCTTCCTCTTTGATATCTGAGTTTATTTCCTTTGGCCCTATAGTCTTCAAAGGGATCCGAAATATCTGTTCTCAGATTCCACAGAAATAAGGCTAGCAAAGAGATCCACGAAATACAGATGTAACTCTGTGACATGAATTAACAGAACACTAAGCAGTTTCTCAAAAGCTTCTTTCCAGATTTCATCTGAGGATATTTCCTTTTTCACCATAGCCCTCTATGGGCTTCCAAATATCACTTTGCCAATTCCACAAGAACTGTCTTAGCGAAAGGCTTCTTGAGGGGAAAGCTGTAACTCTGTGAGATGTTTTCACAGAACACAAAGAAGTCTCTCAGAAAGCTTCTTTCTCTTTGTTATCGGAGTTAATGTCCTTTGGCCCTATAGACTTCAAAGGGATCCGAAATATCTGTTCTCAGATTCCACAGAAATAAGGCTAGCAAATATATCCACGAAATACAGATGTAACTCTGTGAGATGAATTAACACAACACTAAGCAGTTTCTCAGAAAGTTTCTTTCCAGATTTCATCTGAGGATATTTCCTTTTTCACCATAGCCCTCTAGGGGTTGCAAATATCACTTTGCCAATTCCACAAGAACTCTCTTAGAGAAAGGCTTCTTGAGGGGAAAGATGTAACTCTGTGAGATGTTTTCACAGAACACAAAGAAGTTTCTCAGAAAGCTTCTTTCTCTTTGTTATTGGAGGATATTTCCTTTGGCCCTATAGTCTTCTAAGGTATCCGAAATATCTGTTCTCAGATTCCACAGAAATAAGGCTAGCAAAGAGATCCACGAAATACAGATGTACCTCTGTGAGATGAATTAACAGAACACTAAGCAGTTTCTCAGAAAGCTTCTTTCCAGATTTCATCTGAGGATATTTCCTTTTTCATCATAGCCCTCTATGGGCTTCCAAATATCACTTTGCCAATTCCACAAGAACTGTCTTAGCGAAAGTCTTCTTGAGGGGAAAGATGTAACTCTGTGAGATGATTTCACAGAACACAAAGAAGTTTCTCAGAAAGCTTCTTTCTCTTTGATATCTGAGTTTATTTCCTTTGGCCCTATAGTCCTCAAAGGGATCCGAAATATCTGTTCTCAGATTCTACAGAAATAAGGCTAGCAAAGAGATCCACGAAATACAGATGTAACTCTGTGAGATTTATTAACAGAACACTAAGCAGTTTCTCAGAAAGCTTCTTTCCAGATTTCATCTGGGGATATTTCCTTTTTCACCATAGCCCTCTAAGGGCTTCCAAATATCACTTTGCCAATTCCACAAGAACTGTCTTAGAGAAAGGCTTCTTGAGGGGAAAGATGTAACTCTGTGAGATGATTTCACAGAACACAAAGAAGTTTCTCAGAAAGCTTCTTTCTCTTTGATATCTGAGTTTATTTCCTTTGGCCCTATAGTCTTCAAAGGGATCCGAAATATCTGTTCTCAGATTCCACAGAAATAAGGCTAGCAAAAAGATCCACGAAATACAGATGTAACTCTGTGAGATGAATTCACAGAACACTAAGCAGTTTCTCAGAAAGCTTCTTTCCAGATTTCATCTGAGGATATTTCCTTTTTCACCATAGCCCTCTAAGGGCTTCCAAATATCACTTTGCCAATTCCACAAGAACTGTCTTAGCGAAAGGCTGCTTGAGGGGAAAGATGTAACTCTGTGAGATGATTTCACAGAACACAAAGAAGTTTCTCAGAAAGCTTCTTCCTCTTTGATATCTGAGTTTATTTCCTTTGGCTCTATAGTCCTCAAAGGGATCCGAAATATCTGTTCTCAGATTCTACAGAAATAAGGCTAGCAAAGAGATCCACGAAATACAGATGTAACTCTGTGACATGAATTAACAGAACACTAAGCAGTTTCTCAGAAAGCTTCTTTCCAGATTTCATCTGAGGATATTTCCTTTTTCACCATAGCCCTCTATGGGCTTCCAAATATCACTTTGCCAATTCCACAAGAACTGTCTTAGCGAAAGGCTTCTTGAGGGGAAAGCTGTAACTCTGTGAGATGTTTTCACAGAACACAAAGAAGTTTCTCAGAAAGCTTCTTTCTCTTTGTTATCGGAGTTAATGTCCTTTGGCCCTATAGACTTCAAAGGGATCCGAAATATCTGTTCTCAGATTCCACAGAAATAAGGCTAGCAAATATATCCACGAAATACAGATGTAACTCTGTGAGATGAATTAACACAACACTAAGCAGTTTCTCAGAAAGTTTCTTTCCAGATTTCATCTGAGGATATTTCCTTTTTCACCATAGCCCTCTAGGGGTTGCAAATATCACTTTGCCAATTCCACAAGAACTGTCTTAGAGAAAGGCTTCTTGAGGGGAAAGATGTAACTCTGTGAGATGTTTTCACAGAATACAAAGAAGTTTCTCAGAAAGCTTCTTTCTCTTTGTTATCGGAGGATATTTCCTTTGGCCCTATAGTCTTCTAAGGGATCCGAAATATCTCTTCTCAGATTCCACAGAAATAAGGCTGGCAAAGAGATCCACGAAATACAGATGTACCTCTGTGAGATGAATTAACAGAACACTAAGCAGTTTCTCAGAAAGCTTCTTTCCAGATTTCATCTGAGGATATTTCCTTTTTCATCATAGCCCTCTAAGGGCTTCCAAATATCACTTTGCCGATTCCACAAGAACTGTCTTAGCGAAAGGCTTCTTGAGGGGAAAGATGCAACTCTGTGAGATAATTTCACAGAACAAAAAGAAGATTCTCAGAAAGCTTCTTTCTCTTTGATATCTGAGTTTATTTCCTTTGGCCCTATAGTCCTCAAAGGGATCCGAAATATCTGTTCTCAGATTCCACAGAAATAAGGCTAGCAAAGAGATCCACGAAATACAGATGTAACTCTGTGAGATGAGTTAACAGAACACTAAGCAGTTTCTCAGAAAGCTTCTTTCCAGATTTCATCTGGGAATATTTCCTTTTTCACCATAGCCCTCTAAGGGCTTCCAAATATCACTTTGCCAATTCCACAAGAACTGCCTTAGAGAAAGGCTTCTTGAGGGGAAAGATGTAACTCTGTGAGATGATTTCACAGAACACAAAGAAGTTTCTCAGAAAGCTTCTTTCTCTTTGTTATTGGAGGATATTTCCTTTGGCCCTATAGTCTTCTAAGGGATCCGAAATATCTGTTCTCATATTCCACAGAAATAAGTCTAGCAAAGAGATCCACGAAATACAGATGTAACTCTGTGACATGAATTAACAGAACACTAAGCAGTTTCTCAGAGAGCTTCTTTCCAGATTTCATCTGAGGATATTTCCTTTTTCAACATAGCCCTCTATGGGCTTCCAAATATCACTTTGCCAATTCCACAAGAACTGTCTTAGCGAAAGGCTTCTTGAGGGGAAAGATGTAACTCTGTGAAATGATTTCACAGAACACAAAGAAGTTTCTCAGAAAGCTTCTTTCTCTTTGATATCTGAGTTTATTTACTTTGGCCCTATAGTCTTCAAAGGGATCCGAAATATCTGTTCTCAGATTCCACAGAAATAAGGCTAGCAAAGAGATCCACGAAATACAGATGTACCTCTGTGAGATGAATTAACAGAACACTAAGCAGTTTCTCAGAAATCTTCTTTCCAGATTTCATCTGAGGATATTTCCTTTTTCACCATAGCTCTCAAAGGGCTTCCAAATATCACTTTGCCAATTCCACAAGAACTGTCTTAGCGAAAGGCTTCTTGAGGGGAAAGATGTAACTCTGTGAGATGATTTCACAGAACACAAAGAAGTTTCTCAGAAAGCTTCTTTCTCTTTGATATCTGAATTTATTTCCTTTGGAACTATAGTCTTCAAAGGGATCCGAAATATCTGTTCTCAGATTCCACAGAAATAAGGCTAGCAAAGAGATCCACGAAATACAGATGTAACTCTGTGAGATGAATTCACAGAACACTAAGCAGTTTCTCAGAAAGCTTCTTTCCAGATATCATCTGAGGATATTTCCTTTTTCACCATAGCCCTCTAAGGGCTTCCAAATATCACTTTGCCAATTCCACAAGAACTGTCTTAGCGAAAGGCTTCTTGAGGGGAAAGATGTAACTCCGTGAGATGATTTCACAGAACACAAAGAAGTTTCTCAGAAAGCTTCTTTCTCTTTGATATCTGAGTTTATTTCCTTTGGCCCTATAGTCTTCAAAGGGATCCAAAATATCTGTTCTTAGATTCCACAGAAATAAGGCTAGCAAAAAGATCCACGAAATACAGATGTAACTCTGTGAGATGAATTCACACAACACTAAGCAGTTTCTCAGAAAGCTTCTTTCCAGATTTCATCTGAGGATATTTCCTTTTTCACCATAGCCCTCTAAGGGCTTCCAAATATCACTTTGCCAATTCCACAAGAACTGTCTTAGCGAAAGGCTGCTTGAGGGGAAAGATGTAACTCTGTGAGATGATTTCACAGAAAACAAAGAAGTTTCTCAGAAAGCTTCTTCCTCTTTGATATCTGAGTTTATTTCCTTTGGCCCTATAGTCTTCAAAGGGATCCGAAATATCTGTTCTCAGATTCCACAGAAATAAGGCTAGCAAAGAGATCCACGAAATACAGATGTAACTCTGTGACATGAATTAACAGAACACTAAGCAGTTTCTCAAAAGCTTCTTTCCAGATTTCATCTGAGGATATTTCCTTTTTCACCATAGCCCTCTATGGGCTTCCAAATATCACTTTGCCAATTCCACAAGAACTGTCTTAGCGAAAGGCTTCTTGAGGGGAAAGCTGTAACTCTGTGAGATGTTTTCACAGAACACAAAGAAGTCTCTCAGAAAGCTTCTTTCTCTTTGTTATCGGAGTTAATGTCCTTTGGCCCTATAGACTTCAAAGGGATCCGAAATATCTGTTCTCAGATTCCACAGAAATAAGGCTAGCAAATATATCCACGAAATACAGATGTAACTCTGTGAGATGAATTAACACAACACTAAGCAGTTTCTCAGAAAGTTTCTTTCCAGATTTCATCTGAGGATATTTCCTTTTTCACCATAGCCCTCTAGGGGTTGCAAATATCACTTTGCCAATTCCACAAGAACTCTCTTAGAGAAAGGCTTCTTGAGGGGAAAGATGTAACTCTGTGAGATGTTTTCACAGAACACAAAGAAGTTTCTCAGAAAGCTTCTTTCTCTTTGTTATTGGAGGATATTTCCTTTGGCCCTATAGTCTTCTAAGGTATCCGAAATATCTGTTCTCAGATTCCACAGAAATAAGGCTAGCAAAGAGATCCACGAAATACAGATGTACCTCTGTGAGATGAATTAACAGAACACTAAGCAGTTTCTCAGAAAGCTTCTTTCCAGATTTCATCTGAGGATATTTCCTTTTTCATCATAGCCCTCTATGGGCTTCCAAATATCACTTTGCCAATTCCACAAGAACTGTCTTAGCGAAAGTCTTCTTGAGGGGAAAGATGTAACTCTGTGAGATGATTTCACAGAACACAAAGAAGTTTCTCAGAAAGCTTCTTTCTCTTTGATATCTGAGTTTATTTCCTTTGGCCCTATAGTCCTCAAAGGGATCCGAAATATCTGTTCTCAGATTCTACAGAAATAAGGCTAGCAAAGAGATCCACGAAATACAGATGTAACTCTGTGAGATTTATTAACAGAACACTAAGCAGTTTCTCAGAAAGCTTCTTTCCAGATTTCATCTGGGGATATTTCCTTTTTCACCATAGCCCTCTAAGGGCTTCCAAATATCACTTTGCCAATTCCACAAGAACTGTCTTAGAGAAAGGCTTCTTGAGGGGAAAGATGTAACTCTGTGAGATGATTTCACAGAACACAAAGAAGTTTCTCAGAAAGCTTCTTTCTCTTTGATATCTGAGTTTATTTCCTTTGGCCCTATAGTCTTCAAAGGGATCCGAAATATCTGTTCTCAGATTCCACAGAAATAAGGCTAGCAAAAAGATCCACGAAATACAGATGTAACTCTGTGAGATGAATTCACAGAACACTAAGCAGTTTCTCAGAAAGCTTCTTTCCAGATTTCATCTGAGGATATTTCCTTTTTCACCATAGCCCTCTAAGGGCTTCCAAATATCACTTTGCCAATTCCACAAGAACTGTCTTAGCGAAAGGCTGCTTGAGGGGAAAGATGTAACTCTGTGAGATGATTTCACAGAACACAAAGAAGTTTCTCAGAAAGCTTCTTCCTCTTTGATATCTGAGTTTATTTCCTTTGGCCCTATAGTCTTCAAAGGGATCCGAAATATCTGTTCTCAGATTCCACAGAAATAAGGCTAGCAAAGAGATCCACGAAATACAGATGTAACTCTGTGACATGAATTAACAGAACACTAAGCAGTTTCTCAGAAAGCTTCTTTCCAGATTTCATCTGAGGATATTTCCTTTTTCACCATAGCCCTCTATGGGCTTCCAAATATCACTTTGCCAATTCCACAAGAACTGTCTTAGCGAAAGGCTTCTTGAGGGGAAAGCTGTAACTCTGTGAGATGTTTTCACAGAACACAAAGAAGTTTCTCAGAAAGCTTCTTTCTCTTTGTTATCGGAGTTAATGTCCTTTGGCCCTATAGACTTCAAAGGGATCCGAAATATCTGTTCTCAGATTCCACAGAAATAAGGCTAGCAAATATATCCACGAAATACAGATGTAACTCTGTGAGATGAATTAACACAACACTAAGCAGTTTCTCAGAAAGTTTCTTTCCAGATTTCATATGAGGATATTTCCTTTTTCACCATAGCCCTCTAGGGGTTGCAAATATCACTTTGCCAATTCCACAAGAACTGTCTTAGAGAAAGGCTTCTTGAGGGGAAAGATGTAACTCTGTGAGATGTTTTCACAGAATACAAAGAAGTTTCTCAGAAAGCTTCTTTCTCTTTGTTATCGGAGGATATTTCCTTTGGCCCTATAGTCTTCTAAGGGATCCGAAATATCTCTTCTCAGATTCCACAGAAATAAGGCTGGCAAAGAGATCCACGAAATACAGATGTACCTCTGTGAGATGAATTAACAGAACACTAAGCAGTTTCTCAGAAAGCTTCTTTCCAGATTTCATCTGAGGATATTTACTTTTTCACCATAGCCCTCTATGGGCTTCCAAATATCACTTTGCCGATTCCACAAGAACTGTCTTAGCGAAAGGCTTCTTGAGGGGAAAGCTGTAACTCTGTGAGATGTTTTCACAGAACACAAAGAAGTCTCTCAGAAAGCTTCTTTCTCTTTGTTATCGGAGTTAATGTCCTTTGGCCCTATAGACTTCAAAGGGATCCGAAATATCTGTTCTCAGATTCCACAGAAATAAGGCTAGCAAATATATCCACGAAATACAGATGTAACTCTGTGAGATGAATTAACACAACACTAAGCAGTTTCTCAGAAAGTTTCTTTCCAGATTTCATCTGAGGATATTTCCTTTTTCACCATAGCCCTCTAGGGGTTGCAAATATCACTTTGCCAATTCCACAAGAACTCTCTTAGAGAAAGGCTTCTTGAGGGGAAAGATGTAACTCTGTGAGATGTTTTCACAGAACACAAAGAAGTTTCTCAGAAAGCTTCTTTCTCTTTGTTATTGGAGGATATTTCCTTTGGCCCTATAGTCTTCTAAGGTATCCGAAATATCTGTTCTCAGATTCCACAGAAATAAGGCTAGCAAAGAGATCCACGAAATACAGATGTACCTCTGTGAGATGAATTAACAGAACACTAAGCAGTTTCTCAGAAAGCTTCTTTCCAGATTTCATCTGAGGATATTTCCTTTTTCATCATAGCCCTCTATGGGCTTCCAAATATCACTTTGCCAATTCCACAAGAACTGTCTTAGCGAAAGGCTTCTTGAGGGGAAAGATGTAACTCTGTGAGATGATTTCACAGAACACAAAGAAGTTTCTCAGAAAGCTTCTTTCTCTTTGATATCTGAGTTTATTTCCTTTGGCCCTATAGTCCTCAAAGGGATCCGAAATATCTGTTCTCAGATTCTACAGAAATAAGGCTAGCAAAGAGATCCACGAAATACAGATGTAACTCTGTGACATGAATTAACAGAACACTAAGCAGTTTCTCAGAAAGCTTCTTTCCAGATTTCATCTGAGGATATTTCCTTTTTCACCATAGCCCTCTATGGGCTTCCAAATATCACTTTGCCAATTCCACAAGAACTGTCTTAGCGAAAGGCTTCTTGAGGGGAAAGATGTAACTCTGTGAGATGTTTTCACAGAACACAAAGAAGTTTCTCAGAAAGCTTCTTTCTCTTTGTTATCGGAGTTAATGTCCTTTGGCCCTATAGACTTCAAAGGGATCCGAAATATCTGTTCTCAGATTCCACAGAAATAAGGCTAGCAAATATATCCACGAAATACAGATGTAACTCTGTGAGATGAATTAACACAACACTAAGCAGTTTCTCAGAAAGTTTCTTTCCAGATTTCATCTGAGGATATTTCCTTTTTCACCATAGCCCTCTAGGGGTTGCAAATATCACTTTGCCAATTCCACAAGAACTGTCTTAGAGAAAGGCTTCTTGAGGGGAAAGATGTAACTCTGTGAGATGTTTTCACAGAATACAAAGAAGTTTCTCAGAAAGCTTCTTTCTCTTTGTTATCGGAGGATATTTCCTTTGGCCCTATAGTCTTCTAAGGGATCCGAAATATCTCTTCTCAGATTCCACAGAAATAAGGCTGGCAAAGAGATCCACGAAATACAGATGTACCTCTGTGAGATGAATTAACAGAACACTAAGCAGTTTCTCAGAAAGCTTCTTTCCAGATTTCATCTGAGGATATTTCCTTTTTCACCATAGCCCTCTATGGGCTTCCAAATATCACTTTGCCGATTCCACAAGAACTGTCTTAGCGAAAGGCTTCTTGAGGGGAAAGATGCAACTCTGTGAGATAATTTCACAGAACAAAAAGATGATTCTCAGAAAGCTTCTTTCTCTTTGATATCTGAGTTTATTTCCTTTGGCCCTATAGTCCTCAAAGGGATCCGAAATATCTGTTCTCAGATTCCACAGAAATAAGGCTAGCAAAGAGATCCACGAAATACAGATGTAACTCTGTGAGATGAGTTAACAGAACACTAAGCAGTTTCTCAGAAAGCTTCTTTCCAGATTTCATCTGGGAATATTTCCTTTTTCACCATAGCCCTCTAAGGGCTTCCAAATATCACTTTGCCAATTCCACAAGAACTGCCTTAGAGAAAGGCTTCTTGAGGGGAAAGATGTAACTCTGTGAGATGATTTCACAGAACACAAAGAAGTTTCTCAGAAAGCTTCTTTCTCTTTGTTATCGGAGGATATTTCCTTTGGCCCTATAGTCTTCTAAGGTATCCGAAATATCTGTTCTCAGATTCCACAGAAATAAGGCTAGCAAAGAGATCCACGAAATACAGATGTACCTCTGTGAGATGAATTAACAGAACACTAAGCAGTTTCTCAGAAAGCTTCTTTCCAGATTTCATCTGAGGATATTTCCTTTTTCATCATAGCCCTCTATGGGCTTCCAAATATCACTTTGCCAATTCCACAAGAACTGTCTTAGCGAAAGGCTTCTTGAGGGGAAAGATGTAACTCTGTGAGATGATTTCACAGAACACAAAGAAGTTTCTCAGAAAGCTTCTTTCTCTTTGATATCTGAGTTTATTTCCTTTGGCTCTATAGTCCTCAAAGGGATCCGAAATATCTGTTCTCAGATTCTACAGAAATAAGGCTAGCAAAGAGATCCACGAAATACAGATGTAACTCTGTGACATGAATTAACAGAACACTAAGCAGTTTCTCAGAAAGCTTCTTTCCAGATTTCATCTGAGGATATTTCCTTTTTCACCATAGCCCTCTATGGGCTTCCAAATATCACTTTGCCAATTCCACAAGAACTGTCTTAGCGAAAGGCTTCTTGAGGGGAAAGCTGTAACTCTGTGAGATGTTTTCACAGAACACAAAGAAGTTTCTCAGAAAGCTTCTTTCTCTTTGTTATCGGAGTTAATGTCCTTTGGCCCTATAGACTTCAAAGGGATCCGAAATATCTGTTCTCAGATTCCACAGAAATAAGGCTAGCAAATATATCCACGAAATACAGATGTAACTCTGTGAGATGAATTAACACAACATTAAGCAGGTTCTCAGAAAGTTTCTTTCCAGATTTCATCTGAGGATATTTCCTTTTTCACCATAGCCCTCTAGGGGTTGCAAATATCACTTTGCCAATTCCACAAGAACTGTCTTAGAGAAAGGCTTCTTGAGGGGAAAGATGTAACTCTGTGAGATGTTTTCACAGAATACAAAGAAGTTTCTCAGAAAGCTTCTTTCTCTTTGTTATCGGAGGATATTTCCTTTGGCCCTATAGTCTTCTAAGGGATCCGAAATATCTCTTCTCAGATTCCACAGAAATAAGGCTGGCAAAGAGATCCACGAAATACAGATGTACCTCTGTGAGATGAATTAACAGAACACTAAGCAGTTTCTCAGAAAGCTTCTTTCCAGATTTCATCTGAGGATATTTACTTTTTCACCATAGCCCTCTAAGGGCTTCCAAATATCACTTTGCCGATTCCACAAGAACTGTCTTAGCGAAAGGCTTCTTGAGGGGAAAGATGCAACTCTGTGAGATAATTTCACAGAACAAAAAGAAGATTCTCAGAAAGCTTCTTTCTCTTTGATATCTGAGTTTATTTCCTTTGGCCCTATAGTCCTCAAAGGGATCCGAAATATCTGTTCTCAGATTCCACAGAAATAAGGCTAGCAAAGAGATCCACGAAATACAGATGTAACTCTGTGAGATGAGTTAACAGAACACTAAGCAGTTTCTCAGAAAGCTTCTTTCCAGATTTCATCTGGGAATATTTCCTTTTTCACCATAGCCCTCTAAGGGCTTCCAAATATCACTTTGCCAATTCCACAAAACTGCCTTAGAGAAAGGCTTCTTGAGGGGAAAGATGTAACTCTGTGAGATGATTTCACAGAACACAAAGAAGTTTCTCAGAAAGCTTCTTTCTCTTTGTTATCGGAGGATATTTCCTTTGGCCCTATAGTCTTCTAAGGGATCCGAAATATCTGTTCTCATATTCCACAGAAATAAGTCTAGCAAAGAGATCCACGAAATACAGATGTAACTCTGTGACATGAATTAACAGAACACTAAGCAGTTTCTCAGAGAGCTTCTTTCCAGATTTCATCTGAGGATATTTCCTTTTTCAACATAGCCCTCTATGGGCTTCCAAATATCACTTTGCCAATTCCACAAGAACTGTCTTAGCGAAAGGCTTCTTGAGGGGAAAGATGTAACTCTGTGAGATGATTTCACAGAACACAAAGAAGTTTCTCAGAAAGCTTCTTTCTCTTTGATATCTGAGTTTATTTACTTTGGCCCTATAGTCTTCAAAGGGATCCGAAATATCTGTTCTCAGATTCCACAGAAATAAGGCTAGCAAAGAGATCCACGAAATACAGATGTACCTCTGTGAGATGAATTAACAGAACACTAAGCAGTTTCTCAGAAATCTTCTTTCCAGATTTCATCTGAGGATATTTCCTTTTTCACCATAGCTCTCAAAGGGCTTCCAAATATCACTTTGCCAATTCCACAAGAACTGTCTTAGCGAAAGGCTTCTTGAGGGGAAAGATGTAACTCTGTGAGATGATTTCACAGAACACAAAGAAGTCTCTCAGAAAGCTTCTTTCTCTTTGTTATCGGAGTTAATGTCCTTTGGCCCTATAGACTTCAAAGGGATCCGAAATATCTGTTCTCAGATTCCACAGAAATAAGGCTAGCAAATATATCCACGAAATACAGATGTAACTCTGTGAGATGAATTAACACAACACTAAGCAGTTTCTCAGAAAGTTTCTTTCCAGATTTCATCTGAGGATATTTCCTTTTTCACCATAGCCCTCTAGGGGTTGCAAATATCACTTTGCCAATTCCACAAGAACTCTCTTAGAGAAAGGCTTCTTGAGGGGAAAGATGTAACTCTGTGAGATGTTTTCACAGAACACAAAGAAGTTTCTCAGAAAGCTTCTTTCTCTTTGTTATTGGAGGATATTTCCTTTGGCCCTATAGTCCTCTAAGGTATCCGAAATATCTGTTCTCAGATTCCACAGAAATAAGGCTAGCAAAGAGATCCACGAAATACAGATGTACCTCTGTGAGATGAATTAACAGAACACTAAGCAGTTTCTCAGAAAGCTTCTTTCCAGATTTCATCTGAGGATATTTCCTTTTTCATCATAGCCCTCTATGGGCTTCCAAATATCACTTTGCCAATTCCACAAGAACTGTCTTAGCGAAAGTCTTCTTGAGGGGAAAGATGTAACTCTGTGAGATGATTTCACAGAACACAAAGAAGTTTCTCAGAAAGCTTCTTTCTCTTTGATATCTGAGTTTATTTCCTTTGGCCCTATAGTCCTCAAAGGGATCCGAAATATCTGTTCTCAGATTCTACAGAAATAAGGCTAGCAAAGAGATCCACGAAATACAGATGTAACTCTGTGAGATTTATTAACAGAACACTAAGCAGTTTCTCAGAAAGCTTCTTTCCAGATTTCATCTGGGGATATTTCCTTTTTCACCATAGCCCTCTAAGGGCTTCCAAATATCACTTTGCCAATTCCACAAGAACTGTCTTAGAGAAAGGCTTCTTGAGGGGAAAGATGTAACTCTGTGAGATGATTTCACAGAACACAAAGAAGTTTCTCAGAAAGCTTCTTTCTCTTTGATATCTGAGTTTATTTCCTTTGGCCCTATAGTCTTCAAAGGGATCCGAAATATCTGTTCTCAGATTCCACAGAAATAAGGCTAGCAAAAAGATCCACGAAATACAGATGTAACTCTGTGAGATGAATTCACAGAACACTAAGCAGTTTCTCAGAAAGCTTCTTTCCAGATTTCATCTGAGGATATTTCCTTTTTCACCATAGCCCTCTAAGGGCTTCCAAATATCACTTTGCCAATTCCACAAGAACTGTCTTAGCGAAAGGCTGCTTGAGGGGAAAGATGTAACTCTGTGAGATGATTTCACAGAACACAAAGAAGTTTCTCAGAAAGCTTCTTCCTCTTTGATATCTGAGTTTATTTCCTTTGGCCCTATAGTCTTCAAAGGGATCCGAAATATCTGTTCTCAGATTCCACAGAAATAAGGCTAGCAAAGAGATCCACGAAATACAGATGTAACTCTGTGACATGAATTAACAGAACACTAAGCAGTTTCTCAGAAAGCTTCTTTCCAGATTTCATCTGAGGATATTTCCTTTTTCACCATAGCCCTCTATGGGCTTCCAAATATCACTTTGCCAATTCCACAAGAACTGTCTTAGCGAAAGGCTTCTTGAGGGGAAAGCTGTAACTCTGTGAGATGTTTTCACAGAACACAAAGAAGTTTCTCAGAAAGCTTCTTTCTCTTTGTTATCGGAGTTAATGTCCTTTGGCCCTATAGACTTCAAAGGGATCCGAAATATCTGTTCTCAGATTCCACAGAAATAAGGCTAGCAAATATATCCACGAAATACAGATGTAACTCTGTGAGATGAATTAACACAACACTAAGCAGTTTCTCAGAAAGTTTCTTTCCAGATTTCATATGAGGATATTTCCTTTTTCACCATAGCCCTCTAGGGGTTGCAAATATCACTTTGCCAATTCCACAAGAACTGTCTTAGAGAAAGGCTTCTTGAGGGGAAAGATGTAACTCTGTGAGATGTTTTCACAGAATACAAAGAAGTTTCTCAGAAAGCTTCTTTCTCTTTGTTATCGGAGGATATTTCCTTTGGCCCTATAGTCTTCTAAGGGATCCGAAATATCTCTTCTCAGATTCCACAGAAATAAGGCTGGCAAAGAGATCCACGAAATACAGATGTACCTCTGTGAGATGAATTAACAGAACACTAAGCAGTTTCTCAGAAAGCTTCTTTCCAGATTTCATCTGAGGATATTTACTTTTTCACCATAGCCCTCTATGGGCTTCCAAATATCACTTTGCCGATTCCACAAGAACTGTCTTAGCGAAAGGCTTCTTGAGGGGAAAGCTGTAACTCTGTGAGATGTTTTCACAGAACACAAAGAAGTCTCTCAGAAAGCTTCTTTCTCTTTGTTATCGGAGTTAATGTCCTTTGGCCCTATAGACTTCAAAGGGATCCGAAATATCTGTTCTCAGATTCCACAGAAATAAGGCTAGCAAATATATCCACGAAATACAGATGTAACTCTGTGAGATGAATTAACACAACACTAAGCAGTTTCTCAGAAAGTTTCTTTCCAGATTTCATCTGAGGATATTTCCTTTTTCACCATAGCCCTCTAGGGGTTGCAAATATCACTTTGCCAATTCCACAAGAACTCTCTTAGAGAAAGGCTTCTTGAGGGGAAAGATGTAACTCTGTGAGATGTTTTCACAGAACACAAAGAAGTTTCTCAGAAAGCTTCTTTCTCTTTGTTATTGGAGGATATTTCCTTTGGCCCTATAGTCTTCTAAGGTATCCGAAATATCTGTTCTCAGATTCCACAGAAATAAGGCTAGCAAAGAGATCCACGAAATACAGATGTACCTCTGTGAGATGAATTAACAGAACACTAAGCAGTTTCTCAGAAAGCTTCTTTCCAGATTTCATCTGAGGATATTTCCTTTTTCATCATAGCCCTCTATGGGCTTCCAAATATCACTTTGCCAATTCCACAAGAACTGTCTTAGCGAAAGGCTTCTTGAGGGGAAAGATGTAACTCTGTGAGATGATTTCACAGAACACAAAGAAGTTTCTCAGAAAGCTTCTTTCTCTTTGATATCTGAGTTTATTTCCTTTGGCCCTATAGTCCTCAAAGGGATCCGAAATATCTGTTCTCAGATTCTACAGAAATAAGGCTAGCAAAGAGATCCACGAAATACAGATGTAACTCTGTGACATGAATTAACAGAACACTAAGCAGTTTCTCAGAAAGCTTCTTTCCAGATTTCATCTGAGGATATTTCCTTTTTCACCATAGCCCTCTATGGGCTTCCAAATATCACTTTGCCAATTCCACAAGAACTGTCTTAGCGAAAGGCTTCTTGAGGGGAAAGATGTAACTCTGTGAGATGTTTTCACAGAACACAAAGAAGTTTCTCAGAAAGCTTCTTTCTCTTTGTTATCGGAGTTAATGTCCTTTGGCCCTATAGACTTCAAAGGGATCCGAAATATCTGTTCTCAGATTCCACAGAAATAAGGCTAGCAAATATATCCACGAAATACAGATGTAACTCTGTGAGATGAATTAACACAACACTAAGCAGTTTCTCAGAAAGTTTCTTTCCAGATTTCATCTGAGGATATTTCCTTTTTCACCATAGCCCTCTAGGGGTTGCAAATATCACTTTGCCAATTCCACAAGAACTGTCTTAGAGAAAGGCTTCTTGAGGGGAAAGATGTAACTCTGTGAGATGTTTTCACAGAATACAAAGAAGTTTCTCAGAAAGCTTCTTTCTCTTTGTTATCGGAGGATATTTCCTTTGGCCCTATAGTCTTCTAAGGGATCCGAAATATCTCTTCTCAGATTCCACAGAAATAAGGCTGGCAAAGAGATCCACGAAATACAGATGTACCTCTGTGAGATGAATTAACAGAACACTAAGCAGTTTCTCAGAAAGCTTCTTTCCAGATTTCATCTGAGGATATTTCCTTTTTCACCATAGCCCTCTATGGGCTTCCAAATATCACTTTGCCGATTCCACAAGAACTGTCTTAGCGAAAGGCTTCTTGAGGGGAAAGATGCAACTCTGTGAGATAATTTCACAGAACAAAAAGATGATTCTCAGAAAGCTTCTTTCTCTTTGATATCTGAGTTTATTTCCTTTGGCCCTATAGTCCTCAAAGGGATCCGAAATATCTGTTCTCAGATTCCACAGAAATAAGGCTAGCAAAGAGATCCACGAAATACAGATGTAACTCTGTGAGATGAGTTAACAGAACACTAAGCAGTTTCTCAGAAAGCTTCTTTCCAGATTTCATCTGGGAATATTTCCTTTTTCACCATAGCCCTCTAAGGGCTTCCAAATATCACTTTGCCAATTCCACAAGAACTGCCTTAGAGAAAGGCTTCTTGAGGGGAAAGATGTAACTCTGTGAGATGATTTCACAGAACACAAAGAAGTTTCTCAGAAAGCTTCTTTCTCTTTGTTATCGGAGGATATTTCCTTTGGCCCTATAGTCTTCTAAGGTATCCGAAATATCTGTTCTCAGATTCCACAGAAATAAGGCTAGCAAAGAGATCCACGAAATACAGATGTACCTCTGTGAGATGAATTAACAGAACACTAAGCAGTTTCTCAGAAAGCTTCTTTCCAGATTTCATCTGAGGATATTTCCTTTTTCATCATAGCCCTCTATGGGCTTCCAAATATCACTTTGCCAATTCCACAAGAACTGTCTTAGCGAAAGGCTTCTTGAGGGGAAAGATGTAACTCTGTGAGATGATTTCACAGAACACAAAGAAGTTTCTCAGAAAGCTTCTTTCTCTTTGATATCTGAGTTTATTTCCTTTGGCTCTATAGTCCTCAAAGGGATCCGAAATATCTGTTCTCAGATTCTACAGAAATAAGGCTAGCAAAGAGATCCACGAAATACAGATGTAACTCTGTGACATGAATTAACAGAACACTAAGCAGTTTCTCAGAAAGCTTCTTTCCAGATTTCATCTGAGGATATTTCCTTTTTCACCATAGCCCTCTATGGGCTTCCAAATATCACTTTGCCAATTCCACAAGAACTGTCTTAGCGAAAGGCTTCTTGAGGGGAAAGCTGTAACTCTGTGAGATGTTTTCACAGAACACAAAGAAGTTTCTCAGAAAGCTTCTTTCTCTTTGTTATCGGAGTTAATGTCCTTTGGCCCTATAGACTTCAAAGGGATCCGAAATATCTGTTCTCAGATTCCACAGAAATAAGGCTAGCAAATATATCCACGAAATACAGATGTAACTCTGTGAGATGAATTAACACAACACTAAGCAGTTTCTCAGAAAGTTTCTTTCCAGATTTCATCTGAGGATATTTCCTTTTTCACCATAGCCCTCTAGGGGTTGCAAATATCACTTTGCCAATTCCACAAGAACTGTCTTAGAGAAAGGCTTCTTGAGGGGAAAGATGTAACTCTGTGAGATGTTTTCACAGAATACAAAGAAGTTTCTCAGAAAGCTTCTTTCTCTTTGTTATCGGAGGATATTTCCTTTGGCCCTATAGTCTTCTAAGGGATCCGAAATATCTCTTCTCAGATTCCACAGAAATAAGGCTGGCAAAGAGATCCACGAAATACAGATGTACCTCTGTGAGATGAATTAACAGAACACTAAGCAGTTTCTCAGAAAGCTTCTTTCCAGATTTCATCTGAGGATATTTACTTTTTCACCATAGCCCTCTAAGGGCTTCCAAATATCACTTTGCCGATTCCACAAGAACTGTCTTAGCGAAAGGCTTCTTGAGGGGAAAGATGCAACTCTGTGAGATAATTTCACAGAACAAAAAGAAGATTCTCAGAAAGCTTCTTTCTCTTTGATATCTGAGTTTATTTCCTTTGGCCCTATAGTCCTCAAAGGGATCCGAAATATCTGTTCTCAGATTCCACAGAAATAAGGCTAGCAAAGAGATCCACGAAATACAGATGTAACTCTGTGAGATGAGTTAACAGAACACTAAGCAGTTTCTCAGAAAGCTTCTTTCCAGATTTCATCTGGGAATATTTCCTTTTTCACCATAGCCCTCTAAGGGCTTCCAAATATCACTTTGCCAATTCCACAAGAACTGCCTTAGAGAAAGGCTTCTTGATGGGAAAGATGTAACTCTGTGAGATGATTTCACAGAACACAAAGAAGTTTCTCAGAAAGCTTCTTTCTCTTTGTTATTGGAGGATATTTCCTTTGGCCCTATAGTCTTCTAAGGGATCCGAAATATCTGTTCTCATATTCCACAGAAATAAGTCTAGCAAAGAGATCCACGAAATACAGATGTAACTCTGTGACATGAATTAACAGAACACTAAGCAGTTTCTCAGAGAGCTTCTTTCCAGATTTCATCTGAGGATATTTCCTTTTTCAACATAGCCCTCTATGGGCTTCCAAATATCACTTTGCCAATTCCACAAGAACTGTCTTAGCGAAAGGCTTCTTGAGGGGAAAGATGTAACTCTGTGAGATGATTTCACAGAACACAAAGAAGTTTCTCAGAAAGCTTCTTTCTCTTTGATATCTGAGTTTATTTACTTTGGCCCTATAGTCTTCAAAGGGATCCGAAATATCTGTTCTCAGATTCCACAGAAATAAGGCTAGCAAAGAGATCCACGAAATACAGATGTACCTCTGTGAGATGAATTAACAGAACACTAAGCAGTTTCTCAGAAATCTTCTTTCCAGATTTCATCTGAGGATATTTCCTTTTTCACCATAGCTCTCAAAGGGCTTCCAAATATCACTTTGCCAATTCCACAAGAACTGTCTTAGCGAAAGGCTTCTTGAGGGGAAAGATGTAACTCTGTGAGATGATTTCACAGAACACAAAGAAGTTTCTCAGAAAGCTTCTTTCTCTTTGATATCTGAATTTATTTCCTTTGGAACTATAGTCTTCAAAGGGATCCGAAATATCTGTTCTCAGATTCCACAGAAATAAGGCTAGCAAAGAGATCCACGAAATACAGATGTAACTCTGTGAGATGAATTCACAGAACACTAAGCAGTTTCTCAGAAAGCTTCTTTCCAGATATCATCTGAGGATATTTCCTTTTTCACCATAGCCCTCTAAGGGCTTCCAAATATCACTTTGCCAATTCCACAAGAACTGTCTTAGCGAAAGGCTTCTTGAGGGGAAAGATGTAACTCTGTGAGATGATTTCACAGAACACAAAGAAGTTTCTCAGAAAGCTTCTTTCTCTTTGATATCTGAGTTTATTTCCTTTGGCCCTATAGTCTTCAAAGGGATCCAAAATATCTGTTCTTAGATTCCACAGAAATAAGGCTAGCAAAAAGATCCACGAAATACAGATGTAACTCTGTGAGATGGATTCACACAACACTAAGCAGTTTCTCAGAAAGCTTCTTTCCAGATTTCATCTGAGGATATTTCCTTTTTCACCATAGCCCTCTAAGGGCTTCCAAATATCACTTTGCCAATTCCACAAGAACTGTCTTAGCGAAAGGCTGCTTGAGGGGAAAGATGTAACTCTGTGAGATGATTTCACAGAAAACAAAGAAGTTTCTCAGAAAGCTTCTTCCTCTTTGATATCTGAGTTTATTTCCTTTGGCCCTATAGTCTTCAAAGGGATCCGAAATATCTGTTCTCAGATTCCACAGAAATAAGGCTAGCAAAGAGATCCACGAAATACAGATGTAACTCTGTGACATGAATTAACAGAACACTAAGCAGTTTCTCAAAAGCTTCTTTCCAGATTTCATCTGAGGATATTTCCTTTTTCACCATAGCCCTCTATGGGCTTCCAAATATCACTTTGCCAATTCCACAAGAACTGTCTTAGCGAAAGGCTTCTTGAGGGGAAAGCTGTAACTCTGTGAGATGTTTTCACAGAACACAAAGAAGTCTCTCAGAAAGCTTCTTTCTCTTTGTTATCGGAGTTAATGTCCTTTGGCCCTATAGACTTCAAAGGGATCCGAAATATCTGTTCTCAGATTCCACAGAAATAAGGCTAGCAAATATATCCACGAAATACAGATGTAACTCTGTGAGATGAATTAACACAACACTAAGCAGTTTCTCAGAAAGTTTCTTTCCAGATTTCATCTGAGGATATTTCCTTTTTCACCATAGCCCTCTAGGGGTTGCAAATATCACTTTGCCAATTCCACAAGAACTCTCTTAGAGAAAGGCTTCTTGAGGGGAAAGATGTAACTCTGTGAGATGTTTTCACAGAACACAAAGAAGTTTCTCAGAAAGCTTCTTTCTCTTTGTTATTGGAGGATATTTCCTTTGGCCCTATAGTCTTCTAAGGTATCCGAAATATCTGTTCTCAGATTCCACAGAAATAAGGCTAGCAAAGAGATCCACGAAATACAGATGTACCTCTGTGAGATGAATTAACAGAACACTAAGCAGTTTCTCAGAAAGCTTCTTTCCAGATTTCATCTGAGGATATTTCCTTTTTCATCATAGCCCTCTATGGGCTTCCAAATATCACTTTGCCAATTCCACAAGAACTGTCTTAGCGAAAGTCTTCTTGAGGGGAAAGATGTAACTCTGTGAGATGATTTCACAGAACACAAAGAAGTTTCTCAGAAAGCTTCTTTCTCTTTGATATCTGAGTTTATTTCGTTTGGCCCTATAGTCCTCAAAGGGATCCGAAATATCTGTTCTCAGATTCTACAGAAATAAGGCTAGCAAAGAGATCCACGAAATACAGATGTAACTCTGTGAGATTTATTAACAGAACACTAAGCAGTTTCTCAGAAAGCTTCTTTCCAGATTTCATCTGGGGATATTTCCTTTTTCACCATAGCCCTCTAAGGGCTTCCAAATATCACTTTGCCAATTCGACAAGAACTGTCTTAGAGAAAGGCTTCTTGAGGGGAAAGATGTAACTCTGTGAGATGATTTCACAGAACACAAAGAAGTTTCTCAGAAAGCTTCTTTCTCTTTGATATCTGAGTTTATTTCCTTTGGCCCTATAGTCTTCAAAGGGATCCGAAATATCTGTTCTCAGATTCCACAGAAATAAGGCTAGCAAAAAGATCCACGAAATACAGATGTAACTCTGTGAGATGAATTCACAGAACACTAAGCAGTTTCTCAGAAAGCTTCTTTCCAGATTTCATCTGAGGATATTTCCTTTTTCACCATAGCCCTCTAAGGGCTTCCAAATATCACTTTGCCAATTCCACAAGAACTGTCTTAGCGAAAGGCTGCTTGAGGGGAAAGATGTAACTCTGTGAGATGATTTCACAGAACACAAAGAAGTTTCTCAGAAAGCTTCTTCCTCTTTGATATCTGAGTTTATTTCCTTTGGCCCTATAGTCTTCAAAGGGATCCGAAATATCTGTTCTCAGATTCCACAGAAATAAGGCTAGTAAAGAGATCCACGAAATACAGATGTAACTCTGTGACATGAATTAACAGAACACTAAGCAGTTTCTCAGAAAGCTTCTTTCCAGATTTCATCTGAGGATATTTCCTTTTTCACCATAGCCCTCTATGGGCTTCCAAATATCACTTTGCCAATTCCACAAGAACTGTCTTAGCGAAAGGCTTCTTGAGGGGAAAGCTGTAACTCTGTGAGATGTTTTCACAGAACACAAAGAAGTTTCTCAGAAAGCTTCTTTCTCTTTGTTATCGGAGTTAATGTCCTTTGGCCCTATAGACTTCAAAGGGATCCGAAATATCTGTTCTCAGATTCCACAGAAATAAGGCTAGCAAATATATCCACGAAATACAGATGTAACTCTGTGAGATGAATTAACACAACACTAAGCAGTTTCTCAGAAAGTTTCTTTCCAGATTTCATATGAGGATATTTCCTTTTTCACCATAGCCCTCTAGGGGTTGCAAATATCACTTTGCCAATTCCACAAGAACTGTCTTAGAGAAAGGCTTCTTGAGGGGAAAGATGTAACTCTGTGAGATGTTTTCACAGAATACAAAGAAGTTTCTCAGAAAGCTTCTTTCTCTTTGTTATCGGAGGATATTTCCTTTGGCCCTATAGTCTTCTAAGGGATCCGAAATATCTCTTCTCAGATTCCACAGAAATAAGGCTGGCAAAGAGATCCACGAAATACAGATGTACCTCTGTGAGATGAATTAACAGAACACTAAGCAGTTTCTCAGAAAGCTTCTTTCCAGATTTCATCTGAGGATATTTACTTTTTCACCATAGCCCTCTACGGGCTTCCAAATATCACTTTGCCGATTCCACAAGAACTGTCTTAGCGAAAGGCTTCTTGAGGGGAAAGATGCAACTCTGTGAGATAATTTCACAGAACAAAAAGAAGATTCTCAGAAAGCTTCTTTCTCTTTGATATCTGAGTTTATTTCCTTTGGCCCTATAGTCCTCAAAGGGATCCGAAATATCTGTTCTCAGATTCCACAGAAATAAGGCTAGCAAAGAGATCCACGAAATACAGATGTAACTCTGTGAGATGAATTAACAGAACACTAAGCAGTTTCTCAGAAAGCTTCTTTCCAGATTTCATCTGGGGATATTTCCTTTTTCACCATAGCCCTCTAAGGGCTTCCAAATATCACTTTGCCAATTCCACAAGAACTGCCTTAGAGAAAGGCTTCTTGAGGGTAAAGATGTAACTCTGTGAGATGATTTCACAGAACACAAAGAAGTTTCTCAGAAAGCTTCTTTCTCTTTGTTATCGGAGGATATTTCCTTTGGCCCTATAGTCTTCTAAGGGATCCGAAATATCTGTTCTCATATTCCACAGAAATAAGTCTAGCAAAGAGATCCACGAAATACAGATGTAACTCTGTGACATGAATTAACAGAACACTAAGCAGTTTCTCAGAGAGCTTCTTTCCAGATTTCATCTGAGGATATTTCCTTTTTCAACATAGCCCTCTATGGGCTTCCAAATATCACTTTGCCAATTCCACAAGAACTGTCTTAGCGAAAGGCTTCTTGAGGGGAAAGATGTAACTCTGTGAGATGATTTCACAGAACACAAAGAAGTTTCTCAGAAAGCTTCTTTCTCTTTGATATCTGAGTTTATTTACTTTGGCCCTATAGTCTTCAAAGGGATCCGAAATATCTGTTCTCAGATTCCACAGAAATAAGGCTAGCAAAGAGATCCACGAAATACAGATGTACCTCTGTGAGATGAATTAACAGAACACTAAGCAGTTTCTCAGAAATCTTCTTTCCAGATTTCATCTGAGGATATTTCCTTTTTCACCATAGCTCTCAAAGGGCTTCCAAATATCACTTTGCCAATTCCACAAGAACTGTCTTAGCGAAAGGCTTCTTGAGGGGAAAGATGTAACTCTGTGAGATGATTTCACAGAACACAAAGAAGTTTCTCAGAAAGCTTCTTTCTCTTTGATATCTGAATTTATTTCCTTTGGAACTATAGTCTTCAAAGGGATCCGAAATATCTGTTCTCAGATTCCACAGAAATAAGGCTAGCAAAGAGATCCACGAAATACAGATGTAACGCTGTGAGATGAATTCACAGAACACTAAGCAGTTTCTCAGAAAGCTTCTTTCCAGATATCATCTGAGGATATTTCCTTTTTCACCATAGCCCTCTAAGGGCTTCCAAATATCACTTTGCCAATTCCACAAGAACTGTCTTAGCGAAAGGCTTCTTGAGGGGAAAGATGTAACTCTGTGAGATGATTTCACAGAACACAAAGAAGTTTCTCAGAAAGCTTCTTCCTCTTTGATATCTGAGTTTATTTCCTTTGGCCCTATAGTCTTCAAAGGGATCCGAAATATCTGTTCTCAGATTCCACAGAAATAAGGCTAGCAAAGAGATCCACGAAATACAGATGTAACTCTGTGACATGAATTAACAGAACACTAAGCAGTTTCTCAGAAAGCTTCTTTCCAGATTTCATCTGAGGATATTTCCTTTTTCACCATAGCCCTCTATGGGCTTCCAAATATCACTTTGCCAATTCCACAAGAACTGTCTTAGCGAAAGGCTTCTTTAGGGGAAAGCTGTAACTCTGTGAGATGTTTTCACAGAACACAAAGAAGTTTCTCAGAAAGCTTCTTTCTCTTTGTTATCGGAGTTAATGTCCTTTGGCCCTATAGACTTCAAAGGGATCCGAAATATCTGTTCTCAGATTCCACAGAAATAAGGCTAGCAAATATATCCACGAAATACAGATGTAACTCTGTGAGATGAGTTAACACAACACTAAGCAGTTTCTCAGAAAGTTTCTTTCCAGATTTCATCTGAGGATATTTCATTTTTCACCATAGCCCTCTAGGGGTTGCAAATATCACTTTGCCAATTCCACAAGAACTGTCTTAGAGAAAGGCTTCTTGAGGGGAAAGATGTAACTCTGTGAGATGATTTCACAGAACACAAAGAAGTTTCTCAGAAAGCTTCTTTCTCTTTGATATCTGAGTTTATTTACTTTGGCCCTATAGTCTTCAAAGGGATCCGAAATATCTGTTCTCAGATTCCACAGAAATAAGGCTAGCAAAGAGATCCACGAAATACAGATGTACCTCTGTGAGATGAATTAACAGAACACTAAGCAGTTTCTCAGAAAGCTTCTTTCCAGATTTCATCTGAGGATATTTCCTTTTTCACCATAGCCCTCAAAGGGCTTCCAAATATCACTTTGCCAATTCCACCAGAACTGTCTAAGCGAAAGGCTTCTTGAGGGGAAAGATGTAACTCTGTGAGATGATTTCACAGAACACAAAGAAGTTTCTCAGAAAGCTTCTTTCTCTTTGATATCTGAGTTTATTTCCTTTGGCCCTATAGTCTTCAAAGGGATCCGAAATATCTGTTCTAAGATTCCACAGAAATAAGGCTAGCAAAGAGATCCACGAAATACAGATGTAACTCTGTGAGATGAATTCACAGAACACTAAGCAGTTTCTCAGAAAGCTTCTTTCCATATTTCATCTGAGGATATTTCCTTTTTCACCATAGCCCTCTAAGGGCTTCCAAATATCACTTTGCCAATTCCACAAGAACTGTCTTAGCGAAAGGCTTCTTGAGGGGAAATATGTAACTCTGTGAGATGATTTCACAGAACACAAAGAAGTTTCTCAGAAAGCTTCTTTCTCTTTGTTATCGGAGGATATTTCCTTTGGCCCTATAGTCTTCTAAGGGATTCGAAACATCTGTTCTCAGATTCCACAGAAATAAGGCTAGCAAAGAGATCCACGAAATACAGATGTAACTCTGTGAGATGAATTAACAGAACACTAAGCAGTTTCTCAGAAAGCTTCTTTCCAGATTTCATCTGAGGATATTTCCTTTTTCACCGTAACCCTCTATGGGCTTCCAAATATCACTTTGCCAATTCCACAAGAACTGTCTTAGCGAAAGGCTTCTTGAGGGGAAAGCTGTAACTCTGTGAGATGTTTACACAGAACACAAAGAAGTTTCTCAGAAAGCTTCTTTCTCTTTGTTATCGGAGTTAATGTCCTTTGGCCCTATAGACTTCAAAGGGATCCGAAATATCTGTTCTCAGATTCCACAGAAATAAGGCTAGCAAATATATCCACGAAATACAGATGTAACTCTGTGACATGAATTAACAGAACACTAAGCAGTTTCTCAGAAAGCTTCTTTCCAGATTTCATCTGAGGATATTTCCTTTTTCACCATAGCCCTCTATGGGCTTCCAAATATCACTTTGCCAATTCCACAAGAACTGTCTTAGCGAAAGGCTTCTTGAGGGGAAAGCTGTAACTCTGTGAGATGTTTTCACAGAACACAAAGAAGTTTCTCAGAAAGCTTCTTTCTCTTTGTTATCGGAGTTAATGTCCTTTGGCCCTATAGACTTCAAAGGGATCCGAAATATCTGTTCTCAGATTCCACAGAAATAAGGCTAGCAAATATATCCACGAAATACAGATGTAACTCTGTGAGATGAGTTAACACAACACTAAGCAGTTTCTCAGAAAGTTTCTTTCCAGATTTCATCTGAGGATATTTCATTTTTCACCATAGCCCTCTAGGGGTTGCAAATATCACTTTGCCAATTCCACAAGAACTGTCTTAGAGAAAGGCTTCTTGAGGGGAAAGATGTAACTCTGTGAGATGATTTCACAGAACACAAAGAAGTTTCTCAGAAAGCTTCTTTCTCTTTGATATCTGAGTTTATTTCCTTTGGCCCTATAGTCTTCAAAGGGATCCGAAATATCGGTTCTAAGATTCCACAGAAATAAGGCTAGCAAAGAGATCCACGAAATACAGATGTAACTCTGTGAGATGAATTCACAGAACACTAAGCAGTTTCTCAGAAAGCTTCTTTCCATATTTCATCTGAGGATATTTCCTTTTTCACCATAGCCCTCTAAGGGCTTCCAAATATCACTTTGCCAATTCCACAAGAACTGTCTTAGCGAAAGGCTTCTTGAGGGGAAATATGTAACTCTGTGAGATGATTTCACAGAACACAAAGAAGTTTCTCAGAAAGCTTCTTTCTCTTTGTTATCGGAGGATATTTCCTTTGGCCCTATAGTCTTCTAAGGGATTCGAAACATCTGTTCTCAGATTCCACAGAAATAAGGCTAGCAAAGAGATCCACGAAATACAGATGTAACTCTGTGACATGAATTAACAGAACACTAAGCAGTTTCTCAGAAAGCTTCTTTCCAGATTTCATCTGAGGATATTTCCTTTTTCACCGTAACCCTCTATGGGCTTCCAAATATCACTTTGCCAATTCCACAAGAACTGTCTTAGCGAAAGGCTTCTTGAGGGGAAAGCTGTAACTCTGTGAGATGTTTACACAGAACACAAAGAAGTTTCTCAGAAAGCTTCTTTCTCTTTGTTATCGGAGTTAATGTCCTTTGGCCCTATAGACTTCAAAGGGATCCGAAATATCTGTTCTCAGATTCCACAGAAATAAGGCTAGCAAATATATCCACGAAATACAGATGTAACTCTGTGACATGAATTAACAGAACACTAAGCAGTTTCTCAGAAAGCTTCTTTCCAGATTTCATCTGAGGATATTTCCTTTTTCACCATAGCCCTCTATGGGCTTCCAAATATCACTTTGCCAATTCCACAAGAACTGTCTTAGCGAAAGGCTTCTTGATGGGAAAGCTGTAACTCTGTGAGATGTTTTCACAGAACACAAAGAAGTTTCTCAGAAAGCCTCTTTCTCTTTGTTATCGGAGTTAATGTCCTTTGGCCCTATAGACTTCAAAGGGATCAGAAATATCTGTTCTCAGATTCCACAGAAATAAGGCTAGCAAATATATCCACGAAATACAGATGTAACTCTGTGAGATGAATTAACAGAACACTAAGCAGTTTCTCAGAAAGTTTCTTTCCAGATTTCATCTGAGGATATGTCCTTTTTCACCATAGCCCTCAAAGGGCTTCCAAATATAACTTTGCCAATTCCACAAGAACTGTCTTAGCGAAAGGCTTCTTGAGGGGAAAGATGTAACTATGTGAGATGTTTTCACAGAACACAAAGAAGTTTCTCAGAAAGCTTCTTTCTCTTTGTTAACGGAGGATATTTCCTTTGGCCCTATAGTCTTCTAAGGGATCCGAAATATCTGTTCTCAGATTCCACAGAAATAAGGCTAGCAAAGAGATCCACGAAATACAGATGTACCTCTCTGAGATGAATTAACAGAACACTAAGCAGTTTCTCAGAAAACTTCTTTCCAGATTTCATCTGAGGATATTTCCTTTTTCACCATAGCCCTCTATGGGCTTCCAAATATCACTTTGCCGATTCCACAAGAACTGTCTTAGCGAAAGGCTTCTTGAGGGGAAAGATGTAACTCTGTGAGACGATTTCACAGAACAAAAAGAAGTTTCTCAGAAGGCTTCTTTCTCTTTGATATCTGAGTTTATTTCGTTTGGCCCTATAGTCCTCAAAAGGATCCGAAATATCTGTTCTCAGATTCCACAGAAATAAGGCTAGCAAAGAGATCCATGAAATACAGATGTAACTCTGTGAGATGAATTAACAGAACACTAAGCAGTTTCTCAGAAAGCTTCTTTCCAGATTTCATCTGGGGATATTTCCTTTTTCACCATAGCCCTCTAAGGGCTTCCAAATATCACTTTGCTAATTCCACAAGAACTGTCTTAGAGAAAGGCTTCTTGAGGGGAAAGATGTAACTCTGTGAGATGATTTCACAGAACACAAAGAAGTTTCTCAGAAAGCTTCTTTCTCTTTGTTATCGGCGGATATTTCCTTTGGCCCTATAGTCTTCTAAGGGATTCGAAACATCTGTTCTCAGATTCCACAGAAATAAGGCTAGCAAAGAGATCCACGAAATACAGATGTAACTCTGTGAGATGAATTAACCGAACACTAAGCAGTTTCTCAGAAAGCTCCTTTCCAGATTTCATCTGAGGATATTTCCTTTTTCACCATAACCCTCTAAGGGCTTCCTAATATCACTTTGCCAATTCCACAAGAACTGTCTTAGCGAAAGGCTTCTTGATGGGAAAGCTGTAACTCTGTGAGATGGTTTCACAGAACCCAAAGACGTTTCTCAGAAAGCTTCTTTCTCTTTGTTATCGGAGGATATTTCCTTTGGCCCTACAGTCTTCTAAGGGATCCGAAATATCTGTTCTCAGATTCCACAGAAATAAGGCTAGCAAAGAGATCCACGAAATACAGATGTAACTCTGTGAGATGAATTAACAGAATACTAAGCAGTTTCTCAGAAAGTTTCTTTCCAGATTTCATCTGAGGATATTTCCTTTCTCACCGTAGCCCTCAAAGGGCTTCCAAATATCACTTTGCCAATTCCACAAGAACTGTCTTAGCAAAAGGCTTCTTGAGGGGAAAGATGTAACTCTGTGAGATGATTTCACAGAACACAAAGAAGTTTCTCAGAAAGCTTCTTTCTCTTTGATATCTGAGTTTATTTCCTTTGGCCCTATAGTCTTCAAAGGGATCCGAAATATCTGTTCTCAGATTCCACAGAAATACGGCTAGCAAAGAGATCCACGAAATACAGATGTAACTCTGTGACATGAATTAACAGAACACTAAGCAGTTTCTCAGAAAGCTTCTTTCCAGATTTCATCTGCGAAACATCAGTTCTCAGATTCCACAGAAATAAGGCTAGCAAAGAGATCCACGAAATACAGATGTAACTCTGTGACATGAATTAACCGAACACTAAGCAGTTTCTCAGAAAGCTTCTTTCCAGATTTCATCTGAGGATATTTCCTTTTTCACCATAGCCCTCTATGGGCTTCCAAATATCACTTTGCCAATTCCACAAGAACTGTCTTAGCGAAAGGCTTCTTGAGGGGAAAGCTGTAACTCTGTGAGATGTTTTCACAGAACAAAAAGAAGTTTCTCAGAAAGCTTCTTTCCCTTTGTTATCGGAGTTAATGTCCTTAGGCCCTATAGACTTCAAAGGGATCCGAAATATCTGTTCTCAGATTCCACAGAAATAAGGCTAGCAAATACATCCACGAAATACAGATGTAACTCTGTGAGATGAATTAACACAACACTAAGCAGTTTCTCAGAAAGTTTCTTTCCAGATTTCATCTGAGGATATTTCCTTTTTCACCATAGCCCTCTAGGGGTTGCAAATATCACTTTGCCAATTCCACAAGAACTGTCTTAGAGAAAGGCTTCTTGAGGGGAAAGATGTAACTCTGTGAGATGTTTTCACAGAACACAAAGAAGTTTCTCAGAAAGCATCTTTCTCTTTGTTATCGGAGGATATTTCCTTTGGCCCTATAGTCTTCTAAGGGATCCGAAATATCTGTTCTCAGATTCCACAGAAATAAGGCTAGCAAAGAGATCCACGAAATACAGATGTACCTCTGTGAGATGAATTAACAGAACACTAAGCAGTTTCTCAGAAAGCTTCTTTCCAGATTTCATCTGAGGATATTTCCTTTTTCACCATAGCCCTCTATGGGCTTCCAAATATCACTTTGCCGATTCCACAAGAACTGTCGTAGCGAAAGGCTTCTTGAGGGAAAAGATGTAACTCTGTGAGATGATTTCACAGAACAAAAAGAAGTTTCTCAGAAAGCTTCTTCCTCTTTGATATCTGAGTTTATTTCCTTTGGCCCTATAGTCTTCAAAGGGATCCGAAATATCTGTTCTCAGATTCCACAGAAATACGGCTAGCAAAGAGATCCACGAAATACAGATGTATATCTGTGAGATGAATAACAGAACAATAAGCAGTTTCTCAGAAAGCTTCTTTCCAGATTTCATCTGAGGATATTTCGTTTTTCACCATAGCCCTCTATGGGCTTCCAAATATCACTTTGCCAATTCCACAAGAACTGTCTTAGCGAAAGGCTTCTTGAGGGGAAAGCTGTAACTGTGTGAGATGTTTTCACAGAACACAAAGAAGTTTCTCAGAAAGCTTCTTTCTCTTTGTTATCGGAGTTAATGTCCTTTGGCCCTATAGACTTCAAAGGGATCCGAAATATCTATTCTCAGATTCCACAGAAATAAGGCTAGCAAATATATCCACGAAATACAGATGTAACTCTGTGAGATGAATTAACAGAACACTAAGCAGTTTCTCAGAAAGTTTCTTTCCAGATTTCATCTGAGGATATGTCCTTTTTCACCATAGCCCTCAAAGGGCTTCCAAATATCACTTTGCCAATTCCACAAGAACTGTCTTAGCGAAAGGCTTCTTGAGGGGAAAGATGTAACTCTGTGAGATGTTTTCACAGAACACAAAGAAGTTTCTCAAAAGCTTCTTTCTCTTTGTTATCGGAGTTAATGTCCTTTGGCCCTATAGACTTCAAAGGGATCCGAAATATATGTTCTGAGATTCCACAGAAATAAGGCTAGCAAATATATCCACGAAATACAGATGTAACTCTGTGAGATGAATTAACAGAACACTAAGCAGTTTCTCAGAAAGTTTCTTTCTAGATTTCATCTGAGGATATTTCCTTTTTCACCATAGCCCTCAAAGGGCTTCCAAATATCACTTTGCCAATTCCACAAGAGCTGTCTTAGCGAAAGGCTTCTTGAGGGGAAAGATGTAACTCTGTGAGATGATTTCACAGAACACAAAGAAGTTTCTCCGAAAGCTTCTTTCTCTTTGATATCTGAGTTTATTTCCTTTGGCCCTATAGTCTTCAAAAAGATCCGAAATATCTGTTCTCAGATTCCACAGAAATAAGGCTAGCAAAGAGATCCACGAAATACAGATGTAACTCTGTGACATGAATTAACAGAACACTAAGCAGTTTCTCAGAAAGCTTCTTTCCAGATTTCATCTGCGAAACATCAGTTCTCAGATTCCACAGAAATAAGGCTAGCAAAGAGATCCACGAAATACAGATGTAACTCTGTGAGATGAATTAACAGAACACTAAGCAGTTTCTGAGATAGCTTCTTTCCAGATTTCATCTGAGGATATTTCCTTTTTCACCATAACCTCTAAGGGCTTCCTAATATCACTTTGCCAACTCCACAAGAACTGTCTTAGCGAAAGGCTTCTTGAGGGGAAAGCTGTAACTCTGTGAGATGGTTTCACAGAACCCAAAGAAGTTTCTCAGAAAGCTTCTTTCTCTTTGTTATCGGAGGATATTTCCTTTGGACCTATAGTCTTCAAAGGGATCCGAAATATCTGTTCTCAGATTCCACAGAAATAAGGCTAGCAAAGAGATCCACGAAATACAGATGTACCTCTGTGAGATGAATTAACAGAACACTAAGCAGTTTCTCAGAAAGCTTCTTTCCAGATTTCATCTGAGGATATTTCCTTTTTCACCATAGCCCTCTATGGGCTTCCAAATAACACTTTGCCAATTCCACAAGAACTGTCTTAGCGAAAGGCTTCTTGTGGTTAAAGCTGTAACTCTGTGAGATGTTTTCACAGAACACAAAGAAGTTTCTCAGAAAGCTTCTTTCTCTTTGTTATCGGAGTTAATGTCCTTTGGCCCTATAGACTTCAAATGGATCAGAAGTATCTGTTCTCAGATTCCACAGAAATAAGGCTAGCAAATATATCCACGAAATACAGATGTAACTCTGTGAGATGAATTAACAGAACACTAAGCAGTTTCTCAGAAAGTTTCTTTCCAGATTTCATCTGAGGATATGTCCTTTTTCACCATAGCCCTCAAAGGGCTTCCAAATATCACTTTGCCAATTCCACAAGAACTGTCTTAGCGAAAGGCTTCTTGAGGGGAAAGATGTAACTCTGTGAGATGATTTCACAGAACAAAAAGAAGATTCTCAGAAAGCTTCTTTCTCTTTGATATCTGAGTTTATTTCCTTTGGCCCTGTAGTCTTCAAAGGGATCCGAAATATCTGTTCTCAGATTCCACAGAAATAAGGCTAGCAAAGAGATCCACGAAATACAGATGTAACTCTGTGAGATGAATTAACAGAACACTAAGCAGTTTCGCAGAAAGTTTCTTTCCAGATTTCTTTTGAGGATATTTCCTTTTTCACCATAGCCCTCTAGGGGTTGCAAATATCACTTTGCCAATTCCACAAGAACTGTCTTAGCGAAAGGCTTCTTGATGGGAAAGCTGTAACTCTGTGAGATGATTTCACAGAACACAAAGAAGTTTCTCAGAAAGCTTCTTTCTCTTTGTTATCGGAGGATATTTCCTTTGGCCCTATAGTCTTCTAAGGGATCCGAAATATCTGTTCTCAGATTCCACAGAAATAAGGCTAGCAAAGAGATCCACGAAATACAGATGTACCTCTGTGAGATGAATTAACAGAACACTAAGCAGTTTCTCAGACAGCTTCTTTCCAGATTTCATCTGAGGATATTTCCTGTTTCACCATAGCCCTCTATGGGCTTCCAAATATCATTTTGCCGATTCCACAAGAACTGTCTTAGCGAAAGGCTTCTTGAGGGGAAAGATGTAACTCTGTGAGATGATTTCACAGAACCCAAAGACGTTTCTCAGAAAGCTTCTTTCTCTTTGATATCTGAGTTTATTTCCTTTGGCCCTATAGTCTTCAAAGGGATCCGAAATATCTGTTCTCAGATTCCACAGAAATACGGCTAGCAAAGAGATCCACGAAATACAGATGTAACTCTGTGAGATGAATTAACAGAACAATAAGCAGTTTCTCAGAAAGCTTCTTTCCAGATTTCATCTGCGAAACAGCAGTTCTCAGATTCCACAGAAATAAGGCTAGCAAAGAGATCCACGAAATACAGATGTAACTCTGTGAGATGAATTAACAGAACACTAAGCAGTTTCTCAGAAAGCTTCTTTCCAGATTTCATCTGAGGATATGTCCTTTTTCACCATAGCCCTCAAAGGGCTTCCAAATATAACTTTGCCAATTTCACAAGAACTGTCTTAGCGAAAGGCTTCTTGAGGGGAAAGCTGTAACTCTGTGAGATGTTTTCACAGAACACAAAGAAGTTTCTCAGAAAGCTTCTTTCTCTTTGTTATCGGAGTTAATGTCCTTTGGCCCTATAGACTTCAAAGGGATCAGAAGTATCTGTTCTCAGATTCCACAGAAATAAGGCTAGCAAATATATCCAGGAAATACAGATGTAACGCTGTGAGATGAATTAACAGAACACTAAGCAGTTTCTCTGAAAGTTTCTTTCCAGATTTCATCTGAGGATATGTCCTTTTTCACCATAGCCCTCAAAGGGCTTCCAAATATCACTTTGCCAATTCCACAAGAACTGTCTTAGCGAAAGGCTTCTTGAGGGGAAAGATGTAACTCTGTGAGATGTTTTCACAGAACACAAAGAAGTTTCTCAGAAAGCTTCTTTCTCTTTGTTATCGGAGTTAATGTCCTTTGGCCCTATAGACTTCAAAGGGATCCGAAATATCTGTTCTCAGATTCCACAGAAATAAGGCTAGCAAAGAGATCCACGAAATACAGATGTAACTCTGTGAGATGAATTAACACAACACTAAGCAGTTTCTCAGAAAGTTTCTTTCCGGATGTCTTCTGAGGATATTTCCTTTTTCACCATAGCCCTCTAGGGGTTGCAAATATCACTTTGCCAATTCCACAAGAACTGTCTTAGAGAAAGGCTTCTTGAGGGGAAAGATGTAACTCTGAGATGTTTTCACAGAACACAAAGAAGTTTCTCAGAAAGCTTCTTTCTCTTTGTTATCGGAGGATATTTCCTTTGGCCCTATAGTCTTCTAAGGGATCCGAAATATCTGTTCTCAGATTCCACAGAAATAAGGCTAGCAAAGAGATTCACGAAATACAGATGTACCTCTGTGAGATGAATTAACAGAACACTAAGCAGTTTCTCAGAAAGCTTCTTTCCAGATTTCATCTGAGGATATTTCCTTTTTCACCGTAGCCCTCTATGGGCTTCCAAATATCACTTTGCCAATTCCACAAGAACTGTCTTAGCGAAAGGCTTCTTGAGGGGAAAGCTGTAACTCTGTGAGATGTTTTCACAGAACACAAAGAAGTTTCTCAGAAAGCTTCTTTCTCTTTGTTATCGGAGTTAATGTCCTTTGGCCCTATAGACTTCAAAGGGATCCGAAATATCTGTTCTCAGATACCACAGAAATAAGGCTAGCAAATATATCCACGAAATACAGATGTAACTCTGTGACATGAATTAACAGAACACTAAGCAGTTTCTCAGAAAGCTTCTTTCCAGATTTCATCTGAGGATATTTCCTTTTTCACCATAGCCCTCTATGGGCTTCCAAATATCACTTTGCCAATTCCACAAGAACTGTCTTAACGAAAGACTTCTTGAGGGGAAAGCTGTAACTCTGTGAGATGTTTTCACAGAACACAAAGAAGTTTCTCAGAAAGCTTCTTTCTCTTTGTTATCGGAGTTAATGTCCTTTGGCCCTATAGACTTCAAAGGGATCAGAAGTATCTGTTCTCAGATTCCACAGAAATAAGGCTAGCAAATATATCCAGGAAAGACAGATGTAACTCTGTGAGATGAATTAACAGAACACTAAGCAGTTTCTCAGAAAGTTTCTTTCCAGAATTCATCTGAGGATATGTCCTTTTTCACCATAGCCCTCAAAGGGCTTCCAAATATCACTTTGCCAATTCCACAAGAACTGTCTTAGCGAAAGGCTTCTTGAGGGTAAAGATGTAACTCTGTGAGATGTTTTCACAGAACACAAAGAAGTTTCTCAGAAAGCTTCTTTCTCTTTTTTATCGGAGTTAATGTCCTTTGGCCCTATAGACTTCAAAGGGATCCGAAATATCTGTTCTCAGATTCCACAGAAATAAGGCTAGCAAAGAGATCCACGAAATACAGATGTAACTCTGTGAGATGAATTAACACAACACTAAGCAGTTTCTCAGAAAGTTTCTTTCCAGATTTCTTCTGAGGATATTTCCTTTTTACCATAGCCCTCTAGGGGTTGCAAATATCACTTTGCCAATTCCACAAGAACTGTCTTAGAGAAAGGCTTCTTGAGGGGAAAGATGTAACTCTGAGATGTTTTCACAGAACACAAAAAAGTTTCTCAGAAAGCTTCTTTCTCTTTGTTATCGGAGGATATTTCCTTTGGCCCTATAGTCTTCTAAGGGATCCGAAATATCTGTTCTCAGATTCCACAGAAATAAGGCTAGCAAAGAGATCCACGAAATACAGATGTACCTCTGTGAGATGAATTAACAGAACACTAAGCAGTTTCTCAGAAAGCTTCTTTCCAGATTTCATCTGAGGATATTTCCTTTTTCACCATAGCCCTCTATGGGCTTCCAAATATCACTTTGCCGATTCCACAAGAACTGTCTTAGCGAAACGCTTCTTGAGGGGAAAGATGTAACTCTGTGAGATGATTTCACAGAACAAAAAGAAGTTTCTCAGAAAGCTTCTTTCTCTTTGATATCTGAGTTTATTTCCTTTGGCCCTATAGTCCTCAAAGGGATCCGAAATATCTGTTCTCAGATTCCACAGAAATAAGGCTAGCAAAGAGATCCACGAAATACAGATGTAACTCTGTGAGATGAATTAACAGAACACTAAGCAGTTTCTCAGAAAGATTCTTTCCAGATTTCATCTGGGGATATTTCCTTTTTCACCATAGCCCTCTAAGGGCTTCCAAATATCACTTTGCCAAATCCACAAGAACTGTCTTAGAGAAAGGCTTCTTGAGGGGAAAGATGTAACTCTCTGAGATGATTTCACAGAACACAAAGAAGTTTCTCAGAAAGCTTCTTTCTCTTTGTTATCGGAGGATATTTCCTTTGGCCCTATAGTCTTCTAAGGGTTTCGAAACATCTGTTCTCAGATTCCACATAAATAAGGCTAGCAAATATATCCACGAAATACAGATGTAACTCTGTGAGATTAATTAACAGAACACTAAGCAGTTTCTCAGAAAGTTTCTTTCCAGATTTCATCTGAGGATATTTCCTTTTTCACCATAACCCTCTAAGGGCTTCCTAATATCACTTTGCCAATTCCACAAGAACTGTCTTAGCGAAAGGCTTCTTGAGGGGAAAGCTGTAACTCTGTGAGATGGTTTCACAGAACCCAAAGACGTTTCTCAGAAAGCTTCTTTCTCTTTGTTATCGGAGGATATTTCCTTTGGACCTATAGTCTTCAAAGAGATACGAAATATCTGTTCTCAGGTTCCACAGAAATAAGGCTAGCAAAGAGATCCACGAAATACAGATGTAACTCTGTGAGATGAATTAACAGAACACTAAGCAGTTTCTCAGAAAGTTTCTTTCCAGATTTCATCTGAGGATATTTCCTTTCTCACCGTAGCCCTCAAAGGGCTTCCAAATATCACTTTGCCAATTCCACAAGAACTGTCTTAGCGAAAGGCTTCTTGAGGGGAAAGATGTAACTCTGTGAGATGATTTCACAGAACACAAAGAAGTTTCTCAGAAACCTTCTTTCTCTTTGATATCTGAGTTTATTTCCTTTGGCCCTATAGTCTTCAAAAAGATCCGAAATATCTGTTCTCAGATTCCACAGAAATAAGGCTAGCAAAGAGATCCACGAAATACAGATGTAACTCTGTGACATGAATTAACAGAACACTAAGCAGTTTCTCAGAAAGCTTCTTTCCAGATTTCATCTGAGGATATTTCCTTTTTCACCATAGCCCTCTATGGGCTTCCAAATATCACTTTGCAAATTCCACAAGAACTGTCTTAGCGAAAGGCTTCTTGAGGGGAAAGATGTAACTCTGTGAGATGATTTCACAGAACACAAAGAAGTTTCTCAGAAAGCTTCTTTCTCTTTGTTATCGGAGTTAATGTCCTTTGGCCCTATAGACTTCAAAGGGATCCGAAATATCTGTTCTAAGATTCCACAGAAATAAGGCTAGCAAATATATGCACGAAATACAGATGTAACTCTGTGAGTTGAATTAACAGAACACTAAGCAGTTTCTCAGAAAGTTTCTTTCCCGATTTCATCTGGGGATATGTCCTTTTTCACCATAGCCCTCAAAGGGCTTCCAAATATCACTTTGCCAATTCCACAAGAACTGTCTTAGCGAAAGGCTTCTTGAGGGGAAAGATGTAACTCTGTGAGATGATTTCACAGAACACAAAGAAGTTTCTCAGAAAGCTTCTTTCTCTTTGATATCTGTGTTTATTTCCTTTGGCCCTATAGTCTTCAAAGGGATCCGAAATATCTGTTCTCAGATTCCACAGAAATAAGGCTAGCAAAGAGATCCACGAAATACAGATGTAACTCTGTGACATGAATTAACAGAACACTAAGCAGTTTCTCAGAAAGCTTCTTTCCAGATTTCATCTGAGGATATTTCCTTTTTCACCATAGCCCTCTATGGGCTTCCAAATATCACTTTGCCAATTCCACAAGAACTGTCTTAGCGAAAGGCTTCTTGAGGGGAAAGCTGTAACTCTGTGAGATGTTTTCACAGAACACAAAGAAGTTTCTCAGAAAGCTTCTTTCTCTTTGTTATCGGAGTTAATGTCCTTTGGCCCTATAGACTTCAAAGGGATCCGAAATATCTGTTCTCAGATTCCACAGAAATAAGGCTAGCAAATATATCCACGAAATACAGATGTAACTCTGTGAGATGAATTAACAGAACACTAAGCAGTTTCTCAGAAAGTTTCTTTCCAGATTTCATCTGAGGATATTTCCTTTTTCACCATAGCCCTCTAGGGGTTGCAAATATCACTTTTCCAATTCCACAAGAACTGTCTTAGAGAAAGGCTTCTTCAGGGGAAAGATGTAACTCTGTGAGATGTTTTCACAGAACACAAAGAAGTTTCTCAGAAAGCTTCTTTCTCTTTGTTATCGGAGGATATTTCCTTTGGCCCTATAGTCTTCTAAGGGATCCGAAATATCTGTTCTCAGATTCCACAGAAATAAGGCTAGCAGAGAGATCCACGAAATACAGATGTACCTCTGTGAGATGAATTAACAGAACACTAAGCAGTTTCTCAGAAAGCTTCTTTCCAGATTTCATCTGAGGATATTTCCTTTTTCACCATAGCCCTCAAAGGGCTTCCAAATATCACTTTGCCAATTCCACAAGAACTGTCTTAGCGAAAGGCTTCTTGAGGGGAAAGATGTAACTCTGTGAGATGATTTCACAGAACACAAAGAAGTTTCTCAGAAAGCTTCTTTCTCTTTGATATCTGAGTTTATTTCCTTTGGCCCTATAGTCTTCAAAGGGATCCGAAATATCTGTTCTCAGATTCCACAGAAATAAGGCTAGCAAAGCGATCCACGAAATACAGATGTACCTCTGTGAGATGAATTAACAGAACACTAAGCAGTTTCTCAGAAAGCTTCTTTCCAGATTTCATCTGAGGATGTTTCCTTTTTCACCATAGCCCCCAAAGGGCTTCCAAATATCACTTTGCCAATTCCACAAGAACTGTCTCAGCGAAAGGCTTCTTGAGGGGAAAGATGTAACTCTGTGAGATGATTTCACAGAACCCAAAGAAGTTTCTCAGAAAGCTTCTTTCTCTTTGTTATCGGAGGATATTTCCTTTGGCCCTATTGTCTTCTAAGGGATTCGAAACATCTGTTCTCAGATTCCACAGAAATAAGGCTAGCAAAGAGATCCACGAAATACAGATGTAACTCTGTGAGATGAATTAACAGAACACTAAGCAGTTTCTCAGAAAGCTTCTTTCCAGATTTCATCTGAGGATATTTCCTTTTTCACCATAACCCTCTAAGGGCTTCCTAATATCACTTTGCCAATTCCACAAGAACTGTCTTAGCGAAAGGCTTCTTGAGGGGAAAGCTGTAACTCTGTGAGATGGTTTCACAGAACCCAAAGACGTTTCTCAGAAAGCTTCTTTCTCTTTGTTATCGGAGGATATTTCCTTTGGCCCTATAGTCTTCAAAGGGATCCGAAATATCTGTTCTCAGATTCCACAGAAATAAGGCTAGCAAAGAGATCCACGAAATACAGATGTAACTCTGTGAGATAAATTAACAGAACACCAAGCAGTTTCTCAGAAAGCTTCATTCCAGATTTCATCTGAGGATATTTCCTTTTTCACCATAGCCCTCTAAGGGCTTCCAAATATCACTTTGCCAATTCCACAAGAACTGTCTTAGCGAAAGGCTTCTTGAGGGGAAAGATGTAACTCTGTGAGATGATTTCACAGAACACAAAGAAGTTTCTCAGAAAGCTTCTTTCTCTTTGATATCTGAGTTTATTTCCTTTGGCCCTATAGTCTTCAAAAAGATCCAAAATATCTGTTCTCAGATTCCACAGAAATAAGGCTAGCAAAGAGATCCACGAAATACAGATGTAACTCTGTGACATGAATTAACAGAACACTAAGCAGTTTCTCAGAAAGCTTCTTTACAAATTTCATCTGAGGATATTTCCTTTTTCACCATAGCCCTCTATGGGCTTCCAAATATCACTTTGCAAATTCCACAAGAACTGTCTTAGCGAAAGGCTTCTTGAGGGGAAAGATGTAACTCTGTGAGATGATTTCACAGAACACAAAGAAGTTTCTCAGAAAGCTTCCTTCTCTTTGATATCTGAGTTTATTTCCTTTGGCCCTATAGTCTTCAAAGGGATCCGAAATATCTGTTCTCAGATTCCACAGAAATAAGGCTAGCAAAGAGATCCACGAAATACAGATGTAACTCTGTGAGATGAATTAACAGAACACTAAGCAGTTTCTCAGAAAGCTTCTTTCCAGATTTCATCTGAGGATATTTCCTTTTTCACCATAGCCCTCTAAGGGCTTCCAAATATCACTTTGCCAATTCCACAAGAACTGTCTTAGCGAAAGGCTTCTTGAGGGGAAAGATGTAACTCTGTGAGATGATTTCACAGAACACAAAGAAGTTTCTCAGAAAGCTTCTTTCTCTTTGTTATCGGAGGATATTTCCTTTGGCCCTATATTCTTCTAAGGGATGCAAAACATCTGTTCTCAGATTCCACAGAAATAAGGCTAGCAAAGAGATCCACGAAATACAGATGTAACCCTGTGAGATGAATTAACAGAACACTAAGCAGTTTCTCAGAAAACTTCTTTCCAGATTTCATCTTAGGATATTTCCTTTTTCACCATAACCCTCTAAGGGCTTCCTAATATCACTTTGCCAATTCCACAAGAACTGTCATAGAGAAAGGCTTCTTGAGGGGAAAGCTGTAACTCTGTGAGATGGTTTCACAGAACCCAAAGAAGTTTCTCAGAAAGCTTCCTTCTCTTTGTTATCGGAGGATATTTCCTTTGGCCCTATAGTCTTCAAAGGGATCCGAAATATCTGTTCTCAGATTCCACAGAAATAAGGCTAGCAAAGAGATCCACGAAATACAGATGTAACTCTGTGAGATAAATTAACAGAACACCAAGCAGTTTCTCAGAAAGCTTCATTCCAGATTTCATCTGAGGATATTTCCTTTTTCACCATAGCCCTCTAAGGGCTTCCAAATATCACTTTGCCAATTCCACAAGAACTGTCTTAGCGAAAGGCTTCTTGAGGGGAAAGATGTAACTCTGTGAGATGATTTCACAGAACACAAAGAAGTTTCTCAGAAAGCTTCTTTCTCTTTGATATCTGAGTTTATTTCCTTTGGCCTATAGTCTTCAAAGGGATCCGAAATATCTGTTCTCAGATTCCACAGAAATAAGGCTAGCAAAGAGATCCACGAAATACAGATGTAACTCTGTGAGATGAATTAACAGAACACTAAGCAGTTTCCCAGAAAGCTTCTTTCCAGATGTCATCTGAGGATATTTCCTTTTTCACCATAGCCCTCTATGGGCTTCCAAATATCACTTTGCCAATTCCACAAGAACTGTCTTAGCGAAAGGCTTCTTGAGGGGAAAGATGTAACTCTGTGAGATGTTTTCACAGAACACAAAGAAGTTTCTCAGAAAGCTTCTTTCTTTTGTTATCGGAGTTAATGTCCTTTGGCCCTATAGACTTCAAAGGGATCCGAAATATCTGTTCTCAGATTCCACAGAAATAAGGCTAGTAAAGAGATCCACGAAATACAGATGTAACTCTGTGAGATGAATTAACACAACACTAAGCAATTTCTCAGAAAGTTTCTTTCCAGATTTCTTCTGAGGATATTTCCTTTTTCACCATAGCCCTCTAGGGGTTGCAAATATCACTTTGCCAATACCACAAGAACTGTCTTAGAGAAAGGCTTCTTGAGGGGAAAGATGTAACTCTGAGATGTTTTCACAGAACACAAAGAAGTTTCTCAGAAAGCTTCTTTCTCTTTGTTATCGGAGGATATTTCCTTTGGCCCTATAGTCTTCTAAGGGATCCGAAATATCTGTTCTCAGATTCCACAGAAATAAGGCTAGCAAAGAGATCCACGAAATACAGATGTACCTCTGTGAGATGAATTAACAGAACACTAAGCAGTTTCTCAGAAAGCTTCTTTCCAGATTTCATCTGAGGATATTTCCTTTTTCACCATAGCCCTCTATGGGCTTCCAAATATCACTTTGCCGATTCCACAAGAACTGTCTTAGCGAAACGCTTCTTGAGGGGAAAGATGTAACTCTGTGAGATGATTTCACAGAACAAAAAGAAGTTTCTCAGAAAGCTTCTTTCTCTTTGATATCTGAGTTTATTTCCTTTGGCCCTATAGTCCTCAAAGGGATCCGAAATATCTGTTCTCAGATTCCACAGAAATAAGGCTAGCTAAGAGATCCACGAAATACAGATGTAACTCTGTGAGATGAATTAACAGAACACTAAGCAGTTTCTCAGAAAGATTCTTTCCAGATTTCATCTGGGGATATTTCATTTTTCACCATAGCCCTCTAAGGGCTTCCAAATATCACTTTGCCAATTCCACAAGAACTGTCTTAGAGAAAGGCTTCTTGAGGGGAAAGATGTAACTCTGTGAGATGATTTCACAGAACACAAAGAAGTTTCTCAGAAAGCTTCTTTCTCTTTGTTATCGGAGGATATTTCCTTTGGCCCTATAGTCTTCTAAGGGATTCGAAACATCTGTTCTCAGATTCCACAGAAATAAGGCTAGCAAAGAGATCCACGAAATACAGATGTAACTCTGTGAGATAAGTTAACAGAACACTAAGCAGTTTCTCAGAAAGTTTCTTTCCAGATTTCATCTGAGGATATTTCCTTTTTCACCATAACCCTCTAAGGGCTTCCTAATATCACTTTGCCAATTCCACAAGAACTGTCTTAGCGAAAGGCTTCTTGAGGGGAAAGCTGTAACTCTGTGAGATGGTTTCACAGAACCCAAAGACGTTTCTCAGAAAGCTTCTTTCTCTTTGTTATCGGAGGATATTTCCTTTGGACCTATAGTCTTCAAAGAGATACAAAATATCTGTTCTCAGGTTCCACAGAAATAAGGCTAGCAAAGAGATCCACGAAATACAGATGTAACTCGGTGAGATGAATTAACAGAACACTAAGCAGTTTCTCAGAAAGTTTCTTTCCAGATTTCATCTGAGGATATTTCCTTTCTCACCGTAGCCCTCAAAGGGCTTTCAAATATCACTTTGCCAATTCCACAAGAACTGTCTTAGCTAAAGGCTTCTTGAGGGGAAAGATGTAACTCTGTGAAATGATTTCACAGAACACAAAGAAGTTTCTCAGAAAGCTTCTTTCTCTTTGTTATCGTAGTTAATGTCCTTTGGCCCTATAGACTTCAAAGGGATCCGAAATATCTGTTCTCATATTCCACAGAAATAAGGCTAGCAAATATATCCACGAATTACAGATGAAACTCTGTGAGATGAATTAACACAGCACTAAGCAGTTTCTCAGAAAGTTTCTTTCCAGATTTCATCTGAGGATATTTCCTTTTTCACCATAGCCCTCTAGGGGTTGCAAATATCACTTTGCCAATTCCACAAGAACTGTCTTAGAGAAAGGCTTCTTGAGGGGAAAGATGTAACTCTGTGAGATGTTTTCACAGAACACAAAGAAGTTTCTCAGAAAGCTTCTTTCTCTTTGTTATCGGAGTTAATGTCCTTTGGCCCTATAGACTTCAAAGGGATCCGAAATATCTGTTCTGAGATTCCACAGAAATAAGGCTAGCAAATATATCCACGAAATACAGATGTAACTCTGTGAGATGAATTAACATAACACTAAGCAGTTTCTCAGAAAGTTTCTTTCCAGATTTCACCTGAGGATATTTCCTTTTTCACCATAGCCCTCAAAGGGCTTCCAAATATCCCTTTGCCAATTCCACAAGAACTGTCTTAGCGAAAGGCTTCTTGAGGGGAAAGATGTAACTCTGTGAGATGATTTCACAGAACACAAAGAAGTTTCTCTGAAAGCTTCTTTCTCTTTGATATCTGAGTTTATTTCCTTTGGCCCTATAGTCTTCAAAAAGATCCGAAATATCTGTTCTCAGATTCCACAGAAATAAGGCTAGCAAAGAGATCCACGAAATACAGATGTAACTCTGTGACATGAATTAACAGAACACTAAGCAGTTTCTCAGAAAGCTTCTTTCCAGATTTCATCTGAGGATATTTCCTTTTTCACCATGGCCCTCTATGGGCTTCCAAATATCACTTTGCAAATTCCACAAGAACTGTCTTAGCGAAAGGCTTCTTGAGGGGAAAGATGTAACTCTGTGAGATGATTTCACAGAACACAAAGAAGTTTCTCAGAAAGCTTCTTTCTCTTTGTTATCGGAGTTAATGTCCTTTGGCCCTATAGACTTCAAAGGGATCCGAAATATCTGTTCTCAGATTACACAGAAATAAGGCTAGCAAATATATGCACGAAATACAGATGTAACTCTGTGAGTTGAATTAACAGAACACTAAGCAGTTTCTCAGAAAGTTTCTTTCCAGATTTCATCTGAGGATATGTCCTTTTTCACCATAGCCCTCAAAGGGATTCCGAATATCACTTTGCCAATTCCACAAGAACTGTCTTAGCGAAAGGCTTCTTGAGGGGAAAGATGTAACTCTGTGAGATGATTTCACAGAACACAAAGAAGTTTCTCAGAAAGCTTCTTTCTCTTTGATATCTGAGTTTATTTCCTTTGGCCCTATAGTCTTCAAAGGGATCCGAAATATCTGTTCTCAGATTCCACAGAAATAAGGCTAGCAAAGAGATCCACGAAATACAGATGTAACTCTGTGACATGAATTAACAGAACACTAAGCAGTTTCTCAGAAAGCTTCTTTCCAGATTTCATCTGAGGATATTTCCTTTTTCACCATAGCCCTCTATGGGCTTCCAAATATCACTTTGCCAATTCCACAAGAACTGTCTTAGCGAAAGGCTTCTTGAGGGGAAAGCTGTAACTCTGTGAGATGTTTTCACAGAACACAAAGAAGTTTCTCAGAAAGCTTCTTTCTCTTTGTTATCGGAGTTAATGTCCTTTGGCCCTATAGACTTCAAAGGGATCCGAAATATCTGTTCTCAGATTCCACAGAAATAAGGCTAGCAAATATATCCACGAAATACAGATGTAACTCTGTGAGATGAATTAACATAACACTAAGCAGTTTCTCAGAAAGTTTCTTTCCAGATTTCATCTGAGGATATTTCCTTTTTCACCATAGCCCTCTAGGGGTTGCAAATATCACTTTTCCAATTCCACAAGAACTGTCTTAGAGAAAGGCTTCTTCAGGGGAAAGATGTAACTCTGTGAGACGTTTTCACAGAACACAAAGAAGTTTCTCAGAAAGCTTCTTTCTCTTTGTTATCGGAGGATATTTCCTTTGGCCCTATAGTCTTCTAAGGGATCCGAAATATCTGTTCTCAGATTCCACAGAAATAAGGCTAGCAAAGAGATCCACGAAATACAGATGTACATCTGTGAGATGAATTAACAGAACACTAAGCAGTTTCTCAGAAAGCTTCTTTCCAGATTTCATCTGAGGATATTTCCTTTTTCACCATAGCCCTCAAAGGGCTTCCAAATATCACTTTGCCAATTCCACAAGAACTGTCTTAGCGAAAGGCTTCTTGAGGGGAAAGATGTAACTCTGTGAGATGATTTCACAGAACACAAAGAAGTTTCTCAGAGAGCTTCTTTCTCTTTGATATCTGAGTTTATTTACTTTGGCCCTATAGTCTTCAAAGGGATCCGAAATATCTGTTCTCAGATTCCACAGAAATAAGGCTAGCAAAGCGATCCACGAAATACAGATGTACCTCTGTGAGATGAATTAACAGAACACTAAGCAGTTTCTCAGAAAGCTTCTTTCCAGATTTCATCTGAGGATGTTTCCTTTTTCACCATAGCCCTCAAAGGGCTTCCTAATATCACTTTGCCAATTCCACAAGAACTGTCTTAGCGAAAGGCTTCTTGAGGGGAAAGCTGTAATTCTGTGAGATGGTTTCACAGAACCCAAAGAAGTGTCTCAGAAAGCTTCTTTCTCTTTGTTATCGGAGGATATTTCCTTTGGACCTATAGTCTTCAAAGGGATACAAAATATCTGTTCTCAGATTCCACAGAAATAAGGCTAGCAAAGAGATCCGCGAAATACAGATGTAACTCTGTGAGATGAATTAACAGAACACTAAGCAGTTTCTCAGAAAGCTTCTTTCCAGATTTCATCTGAGGATATTTCCTTTTTCACCATAGCCCTCTATGGGCTTCCAAATATCACCTTGCCAATTCCACAAGAACTGTCTTAGCGAAAGGCTTCTTGAGGGGAAATATGTAACTCTCTGAGATGATTTCACAGAACAAAAAGAAGTTTCTCAGAAAGCTTCTTTCTCTTTGATATCTGAGTTTATTTCCTTGGCCCAATAGTCTTCAAATGAATCCGAAATATCTGTTCTCAGATTACACAGAAATAAGGCTAGCAAAGAAATCCACGAAATACAGATGTAACTCTCTGAGATGAATTAACAGAACACTAAGCAGTTTCTCAGAAAGCTTCTTTGCAGATTTCATCTGAGGATATTTCCTTTTTCAACATAGCCCTCTATGGGCTTCCAAATATCACTTTGCCAATTCCACAAGAACAGTCTTAGCGAAAGGCTTCTTGTGGGGACAGCTGTAACTCTGTGAGATGTTTTCACAGAACACAAAGAAGTTTCTCAGAAAGCTTCTTTCCCTTTGATATCTGAGTTTATTTCCTTTGGCCCTATAGTCTTCAAAGGGATCCGAAGTATCTGTTCTCAGATTCCACAGAAATAAGGCTAGCAAAGAGATCCAAGAAATACCGATGTAACTCTGTAAGATGAATTAACAGAACACTAAGCAGTTTCTCAGAAAGCTTCTTTCCAGATTTCATCTGAGGATATTTCCTTTTTCACCATAGCCCTCTATGGGCTTCCAAATATCACTTTGCCAATTCCACAAGAACTGTCTTAGCGAAAGGCTTCTTGAGGGGAAAGCTGTAACTCTGTGAGATGATTTCACAGAACACAAAGACGTTTCTCAGAAAGCTTCTTTCTCTTTGATATCTGAGTTTATTTCCTTTGGCCCAATAGTCGTCAAAGGGATCCGAAATATCTGTTCTCAGATTATACAGAAATAAGGCTAGCAAAGAGATCCACGAAATACAGATGTAACTCTCTGAGATGAATTAACAGAACACTAAGCAGTTTCTCAGAAAGCTTCTTGGCAGATTTCATCTGAGGATATTTCCTTTTTCAACATAGCCCTCTATGGGCTTCCAAATATCACTTTGCCAATTCCACAAGAACTGTCTTAGCGAAAGGCTTCTTGTGGGGAAAGCTGTAACTCTGTGAGATGTTTTCACAGAACACAAAGAAGTTTTTCAGAATGCTTCTTTCTCGTTGTTATCGGAGGATATTTCCTTTGGCCCTATAGTCTTCAAAGGGATCCGAAATATCTGTTCTCAGATTCCACAGAAATAAGGCTAGCAAAGAGATCCACGAAATACAGATGTAACTCTGTGAGATGAATTAACAGAACACTAAGCAGTTTCTCAGAAAGCTTCTTTCCAGATTTCATCTGAGGATATTTCCTTTTTCACCATAGCCCTCTATGGGCTTCCAAATATCACTATGCCAATTCCACAAGAACTGTCTTAGCGAAAGGCTTCTTGAGGGGAAAGATGTAACTCTGTGAGATGATTTCACAGAACACAAAGAAGTTTCTCAGAAAGTTTCTTTCTCTTTGATATCTGAGTTTATTTCCTTTTGCCCTATAGTCTTCAAAGGGATCCGAAATATCTGTTCTCAGATTCCACAGAAATAAGGCTAGCAAAGAGATCCACGAAATACAGATGTAACTCTGTGAGATGAATTAACAGAACACTAAGCAGTTTCTCAGAAAGCTTCTTTCTAGATTTCATCTGAGAATATTTCCTTTTTCACCATAGCCCTCTAAGGGCTTCCAAATATCACTTTGCCAATTCCACAAGAACTGTCTTAGCGAAAGGCTTCTTGAGGGGAAATATGTAACTCTGTGAGATGTTTTCAAGGAACACAAAGAAGTTTCTCAGAAAGCTTCTTTCTCTTTGTTATCGGAGTTAATGTCCTTTGGCCCTATAGACTTCAAAGGGATCCGAAATATATGTTCTCAGATTCCACAGAAATAAGGCTAGCAAAGAGATCCACGAAATACAGATGTAACACTGTGAGATGAATTAACAGAACACTAAGCAGTTACTCAGGATGTTTCTTTCCAGATTTCATCTGAGGATATTTCCTTTTTCACAATAGCCCTCAAAGGGCTTCCAAATATCACTTTGCCAATTCCACAAGAACTGTCTTAGCGAAAGGCTTCTTGAGGGGAAAGCTGTAACTCTGTGAGATGATTTCACAGAACACAAAGAAGTTTCTCAGAAAGCTTCTTTCTCTTTGTTATCGGAGGATATTTCCTTTGGACCTATAGTCTTCAAAGGGATCCGAAATATCTGTTCTCAGATTCCACAGAAATAAGGCTAGCAAAGAGATCCCCGAAATACAGATGTAACTCTGTTACATGAATTAACAGAACACTAAGCAGTTTCTCAGAAAGCTTCTTGCCAGATTTCATCTGAGGATATTTCCTTTTTCACCATAGCCCTCGATGGGCTTCCAAATATCACTTTACCAATTCCACAAGAACTGTCTTAACGAAAGGATTCTTGAGGGGAAAGCTGTAACTCTGTGAGATGTTTTCACAGAACACAAGGAAGTTTCTCAGAAAGCTTCTTTCTCTTTGTTATCGGAGTTAATGTCCTTTGGCCCTATAGACTTCAAAGGGATCCGAAATATCTGTTCTCAGATTCCACAGAAATAAGGCTAGCAAATATATCCACGAAATACAGATGTAACTCTGTGAGATGAATTAACACAACACTAAGCAGTTTCTCAGAAAGTTTCTTTCCAGATTTCATCTGAGGATATTTCCTTTTTCACCATAGCCCTCTACGGGTTGCAAATATCACTTTGCCAATTCCACAAGAACTGTCTTAGAGAAAGACTTCTTGAGGGGAAAGCTGTAACTCTGTGAGATGATTTCACAGAACACAAAGAAGTTTCTCAGAAAGCTTCTTTCTCTTTGTTATCGGAGGATATTTCCTTTGGCCCTATAGTCTTCTAAGGGATCCGAAATATCTGTTCTCAGATTCCACAGAAATAAGGCTAGCAAAGAGATCCACGAAATACAGATGTACCTCTGTGAGATGAATTAACAGAACACTAAGCAGTTTCTCAGAAAGCTTCTTTCCAGATTTCATCTGAGGATATTTCCTTTTTCACCATGGCCCTCAAAGGGCTTCCAAATATCACTTTGCCAATTCCACAAGAACTGTCTTAGCGAAAGGCTTCTTGAGGGGAAAGATGTAACTCTGTGAGATGATTTCACAGAACACAAAGAAGTTTCTCAGAAAGCTTCTGTCTCTTTGATATCTGAGTTTATTTCCTTTGGCCCTATAGTCTTCAAAGGGATCCGAAATATCTGTTCTCAGATTCCACAGAAATAAGGCTAGCAAAGAGATCCACGAAATACAGATGTAACTCTGTGAGATGAATTAACACAACACTAAGCAGTTTCTCAGAAAGCTTCTTTCCAGATTTCATCTGAGGATATTTAATTTTTCACCATAACCCTCTAAGGGCTTCCTAATATCACTTTGCCAATTCCACAAGAACTGTCTTAGCGAAAGGCTTCTTGAGGGGAAAGCTGTAACTCTGTGAGATGGTTTCACAGAACCCAAAGAAGTGTCTCAGAAAGCTTCTTTCTCTTTGTTATCGGAGGATATTTCCTTTGGACCTATAGTCTTCAAAGGGATACAAAATATCTGTTCTCAGATTCCACAGAAATAAGGCTAGCAAAGAGATCCGCGAAATACAGATGTAACTCTGTGAGATGAATTAACAGAACACTAAGCAGTTTCTCAGAAAGCTTCTTTCCAGATTTCATCTGAGGATATTTCCTTTTTCACAATAACCCTCTAAGGGCTTCCTAATATCACTTTGCCAATTCCACAAGAACTGTCTTAGCGAAAGGCTTCTCGAGGGGAAAGCTGTAACTCTGTGAGATGGTTTCACAGAACCCAAAGAAGTGTCTCAGAAAGCTTCTTTCTCTTTGTTATCGGAGGATATTTCCTTTGGACCTATAGTCTTCAAAGGGATACAAAATATCTGTTCTCAGATTCCACAGAAATAAGGCTAGCAAAGAGATCCGCGAAATACAGATGTAACTCTGTGAGATGAATTAACAGAACACTAAGCAGTTTCTCAGAAAGCTTCTTTCCAGATTTCATCTGAGGATATTTCCTTTTTCACCGTAGCCCTCTATGGGCTTCCAAATATCACTTTGCCAATTCCACAAGAACTGTCTTAGCGAAAGGCTTCTTGAGGGGAAATATGTAACTCTCTGAGATGATTTCACAGAACAAAAAGGAGTTTCACAGAAAGCTTCTTTCTCTTTGATATCTGAGTTTATTTCCTTGGCCCAATAGTCTTCAAAGGGATCCGAAATATCTGTTCTCAGATTACACAGAAATAAGGCTAGCAAAGAAATGAACGAAATACAGATGTAACTCTCTGAGATGAATTAACAGAACACTAAGCAGTTTCTCAGAAAGCTTCTTTGCAGATTTCATCTGAGGATATTTCCTTTTTCAACATAGCCCTCTATGGGCTTCCAAATATCACTTTGCCAATTCCACAAGAACAGTCTTAGCGAAAGGCTTCTTGTGGGGACAGCTGTAACTCTGTGAGATGTTTTCACAGAACACAAAGAAGTTTCTCAGAAAGCTTCTTTCCCTTTGATATCTGAGTTTATTTCCTTTGGCCCTATAGTCTTCAAAGGGATCCGAAGTATCTGTTCTCAGATTCCACAGAAATAAGGCTAGCAAAGAGATCCACGAAATACCGATGTAACTCTGTAAGATGAATTAACAGAACACTAAGAAGTTTCTCAGAAAGCTTCTTTCCAGATTTCATCTGAGGATATTTCCTTTTTCACCATAGCCCTCAAAGGGCTTCCAAATATCACTATGCCAATTCCACAAGAACTGTCATAGCGAAAGGCTTCTTGAGGGGAAAGATGTAACTCTGTGAGATGTTTTCAAAGAACACAAACTAGTTTCTCAGAAAGCTTCTTTCTCTTTGTTATCGGAGTTAATGTCCTTTGGCCCTATAGACTTCAAAGGGATCCGAAATATCTGTTCTCAGATTCCACAGAAATAAGGCTAGCAAAGAGATCCACGAAATACAGATGTAACACTGTGAGATGAATTAACAGAACATTAAGCAGTTTCTCAGGAAGTTTCTTTCCAGATTTCATCTGAGGATATTTCCTTTTTCACCATAGCCCTCTATGGGCTTCCAAATATCACTTTGCCAATTCCACAAGAACTGTCTTAGCGAAAGGCTGCTTGAGGGGAAAGATGTAACTCTGTGAGATGATTTCACAGAACACAAAGAAGTTTCTCAGAGGGCTTCTTTCTCTTTGTTATCGGAGGATATTTCCTTCGGCCCTATAGTCTTCAAAGGTATCCGAAATATCTGTTCTCAAATTCCACAGAAATAAGGCTAGCAAAGAGATCCACGAAATACAGATGTAACTCTGTGACATGAATTTACCGAACACTAAGCAGTTTCTCAGAAAGCTTCTTCCAGACTTCATCTGAGGATATTTCCTTTTTCCATATAGCCCTCTATGCGCTTCCAAATATCACTTTGCCAATTCCACAAGAACTGTCTTAGCGAAAGGTTTCTTGAGCGGAAAGCTGTAACTCTGTGAGATGATTTCACAGAACACAAAGAAGTTTCTCATATAGCTTCTTTCCCTTTGTTATCGGAGGATATTTCCTTTGGCCCTATACTCTTCTAAGGGATCCGAAATATCTGTCCTTAGATTCCACAGAAATAAGGCTAGCAAAGAGATACACGAAATACTGATGTAACTCTGTGAGATGAATTAACAGAACACTATGCAGTTTCTTAGAAAGCTTCTTTCCAGATTTAATCTGGGGATATTTCATTTTTCACCGTAGACCTCTATGCGCCTCCAAATATCACTTTGCCTATTCCACAAGAACTGCCTTTTCGAAAGGCTTCTTGAGGGCATAGCTGTAACTCTGTGAGATGATTTCACAGAACACAAGGAAGTTTCTCAGAAAGCTTCTTTCTCTTTGTTATCGGAGGATGTTTCCTTCGGCCCTATAGTCTTCAAAGGTATCCGAAATATCTGTTCTCAAATTCCACAGAAATAAGGCTAGCAAAGAGATCCACGAAATACAGATGTAACTCTGTGACATGAATTAACCGAACACTAAGCATTTTCTCAGACAGCTTCTTCCAGACTTCATCTGAGGGTATTTCCTTTTTCCACATAGCCCTCTATGCGCTTCCAAATATCACTTTGCCAATTCCACAACAACTGTCTTAGCGAAAGGCTTCTTGAGGAGAAAGCTGTAACTCTGTGAGATGATTTCACAGAACACAAAGAAGTTTCTCATATAGCTTCTTTCTCTTTGTTATCGGAGGATATTTCCTTTGGCCCTACAGTCTTCTAAGCGATCCGAAATATCTGTCCTTAGATTCCACAGAAATAAGGCTAGCAAGGAGATCCACGAAATACCGATGTAACGCTGTGAGATGAATTAACAGAACACTAAGCAGTTTCTCAGAAAGCTTCTTTCCAGATTTCATCTGAGGATATTTCCTTTTTCACCATAGCCCTCTATGGGCTTCCAAATATCACTTTGCCAATTCCACAAGAACTGTCTTAGCGAAAGGCTTCTTGAGGGGAAAGCTGTAACTCTGTGAGATGACTTCACAGAACACAAAGAAGTTTCTCAGAAAGCTTCTTTATCTTTGATATCTGGATTTATTTCCTTTGGCCCTATAGTCTTCAAAGGGATCCGAAATATCTGCTCTCAGATTCCATAGAAATAAGGCTAGCAAAGAAATCCACGAAATAGAGATGTAACTCTGTGAGATGAATTAACAGAACACTAAGCGGTTTCTCAGAAAGCTTCTTTCCAGATTTCATCTGAGGATATTTCCTTTTTCACCATAGCCCTCTATGGGCTTCCAAATATCACTTTGCCAATTCCACAAGAATTGTCTTAGCGAAAGGCTTCTTTAGGGGAAAGCGGTAACTCTGTGAGATGATTTCACAGAACCAAAGACGTTTCTCAGAAAGCATCTTTCTCTTTGTTGTCGGAGGATATTTCCTTTGGCCGTAAAGTCTTCAAAGGGATCCGAAATATCTGTTCTCAGATTCCACAGAAATAAGGCTAGCAAAGAGATCCACGAAATACAGATGTAACTCTGTGACATGAATTAACAGAACACTAAGCAGCGTCTCAGATAGCTTCTTTTCAGATTTCATCTGAGGATATTTCCTTTTTCACCTTAGCCCTCTATGCGCTTCCAAATATCACTTTGACAATTCCACAAGAACCTTCTTAACGAAAGGCTTCTTGATGGGAATGCTGTAACTCTGTGAGATGACTTCACAGAACACAAAGAAGTTTCTCAGAACCCTTCTTTCTCTTTGTTATCGGAGGATATTTACTTTGGCACTATAGTCTTCTAAGGGATCCGAAATATCTGTTCTCAGATTCCAGAGAAATAAGGGTAGCAAAGAGATCCACGAAATAGAGATGTAACTCTGTGAGATGAATTAACAGAACACTAAGCAGTTTCTCAGAAAGCTTCTTTACAGACTTCATCTGAGGATATTTCCTTTTTCCACATAGTCCTCTATGCGCTTCCAAATATCACTTTGCCAATTCCACAACAATTGTCTTAGCGAAAAGCTTCTTGAGGGGAAAGCTGTAACTCTGTGAGATGATTTCACAGAACACAAAGAAGTTTCTCAGAAAGCTTCTTTCTCTTTGTTATCGGAGGATATTTCCTTTGGCCCTATAGTCTTCAAAGGTGTCCGAATTATCTGTTCTCATATTCCAGAGAAATAAGGCTAGCAAAGAGATCCACGAAATACAGATGTAACTCTGTGACATGAATTAACCGAACATTAAGAAGTTTCTCAGAAAGCTTCTTCCAGATTTCATCTGAGAATATTTCCTTTTTCCACATAGCCCTCATTGCGCTTCCAAATATCACTTTTCCAAAGCCACAATAACTGTCTTAGCGAAAGGCTTCTTGAGGGGAAAGTTGTAACTCTGTGAGATGATTTCACAGAACACAAAGAAGTTTCTCATATAGCTTCTTTCTCTTTGTTATCGGAGGATATTTCCTTTGGCCCTATAGTCTTCTAAGGGATCCGAAATATCTGTCCTTAGATTCCACAAAATAAGGCTAGCAAAGAGATCCACGAAATACTGATGTAACGCTGTGAGATGAATTAACAGAACACTAAGCAGTTTCTCAGAAAGCTTCTTTCCAGATTTCATCTGAGGATATTTCCTTTTTCACCATAGCCCTCTATGCGCTTCCAAATATCACTTTGCCCATTCCACAAGAACTGTCTTAGCGAAAGGCTTCTTGAGGGGAAAGCTGTAACTCTGTGAGATGATTTCACAGAACACAAAGAAGTTTCTCAGAAAGATTCTTTCTCTTTGTTATCGGAGGATATTTCCTTTGGCCCTATAGTCTTCACAGGGATCCGAAAGATCTGTTCTCAGTTTCCACAGAAATAAGGCTAGCAAAGAGATCCACGAAATACAGATGTAATACTGTGAGATGAATTAACAGAACACTAAGCAGTTTCTTAGAAAGGTTCAATCCAGATTTCATCTAAGGATAATTCCTTTTTTACCATAGCCCTCTATGGGCTTCCAAATATCACTTTGCCAATTCCACAAGAACTGTCTTAGCGAAAGGCTTCTTGAGGGGAAAGCTGAAATTCTGTGAGATGATTTCACAGAACTCAAAGAAGTTTCTCAGAAAGCTTCTTCCTCCATGTTATCGGAGGATATTTCCTTTGGCCCTGTAGTCTTCTAAGGGATCCGAAATATCTGTTCTCAGATTCCAGAGAAATAAGGCTAGCAAAGAGATCCACGAAATACAGATGTAACTGGTGAGATGAATTAACAGAACACTAAGCAGTTTCACAGCAAGCTTCTTTCCTGATTTCATCTGAGGATATTTCGTTTTTCACCATAGCCCTCTATGCGCTTCCAAATATCACTTTGCCAATTCCAAAAGAACTGACTTAGCGAAAGGCTTCTTGAGGAGAACGCTGTAATTCTGTGAGATGATTTCACAGAACACAAAGATGTTTCTCAGAAAGCTTCTTTCTCTTTGTTATCGGAGGATATTTCCTTTGGCCCTATAGTCTTCAATGGGATCCGAAATATCTGTTCTCAGATTCCAAAGAAATAAGGCTAGCAAAGAGATCCACGAAATACAGATGTAACTCTGTGAGATGAATTAAGAGAACACTAAGCAGTTTCTCAGAAAGCTTCTTTACAGACTTCATCTGAGGATATTTCCTTTTTCCACATAGTCCTCTATGCGCTTCCAAATATCACTTTGCCAATTCCACAACAATTGTCATAGCGAAAAGCTTCTTGAGGGGAAAGCTCTAACTCTGTGAGATGATTTCACAGAACACAAAGAAGTTTCTCAGAAAGCTTCTTTCTCTTTGTTATCGGAGGATATTTCCTTTGGCCCTATAGTCTTCAAAGGTGTCCGAATTATCTGTTCTCATATTCCAGAGAAATAAGGCTAGCAAAGAGATCCACGAAATACAGATGAAACTCTGTGACATGAATTAACCGAACATTAAGCAGTTTCTCAGAAAGCTTCTTCCAGATTTCATCTGAGGGTATTTCCTTTTTCCACATAGCCCTCATTGCGCTTCCAAATATCACTTTGCCAAATCCACAACAACTGTCTTAGCGAAAGGCTTCTTGAGGGGAAAGTTGTAACTCTGTGAGATGATTTCACAGAACACAAAGAAGTTTCTCATATAGCTTCTTTCTCTTTGTTATCGGAGGATATTTCCTTTGGCCCTTTTGTCTTCTAAGGGATCCGAAATATCTGTCCTTAGATTCCAGAACATAAGGCTTGCAAAGAGATCCACGAAATACTGATGTAACGCTGTGAGATGAATTAACAAAACACTAAGCAGGTTCTCAGAAAGCTTCTTTCCAGATTTCATCTGAGGATATTTCCTTTTTCACCATAGCCCTCTATGCGCTTCCAAATATCACTTTGCCAATTCCACAAGAACTGTCTTAGCGAAAGGCTTCTTGAGGGGAAAGCTGTAACTCTGTGAGATGATTTCACAGAACACAAAGAAGTTTCTCAGAAAGCTTCTTTCTCTTTGTTATCGGAGGATATTTCCTTTGGCCCTATAGTCTTCAAAGGGATCCGAAATATCTGCTCTCAGATTCCATAGAAATAAGGCTAGCAAAGAAATCCACGAAATAGAGATGTAACTCTGTGAGATGAATTAACAGAACACTAAGCAGTTTCTCAGAAAGCTTCTTTCCAGATTTCATCTGAGGATATTTCCTTTTTCACCATAGCCCTCTATGGGCTTCCAAATATCACTTTGCCAATTCCACAAGAACTGTCTTAGCGAAAGGCTTCTTTAGGGGAAAGCGGTAACTCTGTGAGATGATTTCACAGAACCAAAGACGTTTCTCAGAAACCATCTTTCTCTTTGTTGTCGGAGGATATTTCCTTTGGCCGTAAAGTCTTCAAAGGGATCCGAAATATCTGTTCTCAGATTCCACAGAAATTAGGCTAACAAAGAGATCCACGAAATACAGATGTAACTCTGTGACATGAATTAACAGAACACTAAGCAGCGTCTCAGAAAGCTTCTTTTCAGATTTCATCTGAGGATATTTCCTTTTTCACCTTAGCCCTCTATGCGCTTCCAAATATCACTTTGACAATTCCACAAGAACTGTCTTAACGAAAGGCTTCTTGATGGGAATGCTGTAACTCTGTGAGATGACTTCACAGAACACAAAAAAGTTTCTCAGAACCCTTCTCTCTCTTTGTTATCGGAGGATATTTCCTTTAGCCTTATAGTCTTCTAAGTGATCCGAAATATCTGTTCTCAGATTCCACAGAAATAAGGCTAGCAAAGAGATCCACGAAATACAGATGTAACTCGGTGAGATGAATTAACCGAACACTAAGCAGTTTCTCTGAATGCTTCTTTCCAGATTTCATCTGAGGATATTTCCTTTTTCACCATAGCCCTCTATGGACTTCCAAATATCACTTTGCCAATTCCACAAGAACTGTCTTAGCGAAAGGCTTCTTGAGAGGAAAGCCGTAACTCTGTGAGATGATTTCAAAGAACACAAAGATGTTTCTGTGAAAGCTTCTTTCTCTTTGTTATCGGAGGATATTTCCTTTGGCCCTATAGTCTTCAAAGGTATCCGAAATATCTGTTCTCATATTCCACAGAAATAAGGCTAGCAAAGAGACCCCCGAAATACAGATGTAACTCTGTGACATGAATTAACCGAACACTAAGCAGTTTCTCAGAAAGCTTCTTCCAGACTTCATCTGAGGATATTTCCTTTTTCCACATAGCCCTCATTGCGCTTCCAAATATCACTTTGCCAAATCCACAACAACTGTCTTAGCGAAAGGCTTCTGGAGGGGAAAGCTGTAACTCTGTGAGATGATTTCACAGAACACAAAGAAGTTTCTCAGAAAGATTCTTTCTCTTTGTTATCGGAGAATATTTCCTTTGGCCCTATAGTCTTCTAAGGGATCCGAAATATCTGTCCTCAGATTCCACAGAAATAAGGCTTGCAAAGAGATCCACGAAATACTGATGTAATTCTGTGAGATGAATTAACAGAACACTATGCAGTTTCTCAGAAAGCTTCTTTCCAGATTTCATCTGAGGATATTTCATTTTTCACCGTAGCCCACTATGCGCTTCCAAATATCACTTTGCCTATTCCAAAAGAACTGTCTTAGAGAAAGGCTTCTTGAGGGGAAAGCTGTAACTCTGTGAGATGATTTCACAGAACACCAAGAAGTTTCTCAGAAAGCTTCTTTCTCTTTGTTATCCGAGGATACTTCCTTTGGCCCTATAATCTTCAATGGGATCCGAAATATCTGTTTTAGATTCCACAGAAATAAGGCTAGCAAAGAGATCAACGAAATACAGATGTAACTCTGTGAGATGAATTAACAGAACACTAAGCAGTTTCTCAGAAAGCTTCTTTCCAGTTTTCATCTGAGGATATTTCCTTTTTCCCCATAGCCCTCTATATGCTTCCAAATATCACTTTGCCAATTCCACAAGAACTGTCTTAGCGAAAGGCTTCTTGAGGGGAAAGCTGTAACTCTGTGAGATGATTTCACAGAACACAAAAAGTTTCTCAGTTAGCTTCTTTCCCTTTTTTATCGGAGGATATTTCCTTTGGCCCTATAGTCTTCTAAGGGATCCGAATAATCTGTTCTTAGAATCCACAGAAATAAGGCTAGCAAAGAAATCCACGAAATACAGATGTAACTCTGTGAGATGAATTAACAGATCACTAAGCATGTTCTCAGAAAGCTTCTTTCCAGATTTCATCTGAGGATATTTTCTTTTTCACCATAGCCCTCTATGGGTCTCCAAATATCACTTTGACAATTCCACAAGAACTGTCTTAGAGAAAGGCTTGTTGAGGGGAGAGCGGTAACTCTGTGAGATGATTTCACAGAACCAAAGACGTTTCTCAGAAAGCTTCTTTCTCTTTGTTATCGGAGGATATTTCCTTTGGCCGTAGAGTCTTCAAAGGGATCCGAAATATCTGTTCTCAGATTCCACAGAAATAAGGCTAGCAAAGAGATCCACGAAATACAGATGTAACACTGTGAGATGAATTAACAGAACACTCAGCAGCGTCTCAGAAAGCTTCTTTTCAGATTTCATCTGAGGATATTTCCTTTTTCACCATAGCCCTCTATGCGCTTCCAAATATCACTTTGCCAATTCCAAAAGAACTGTCTTAGCGAAAGGCTTCTAGAGGGGAAAGCTGTAACTCTGTGTGATGACTTCACAGAACACAAAGATGTTTCTCAGAAAGCTTCTTTCTCTTTGATATCTGAGTTTATTTCCTTTGGCCCTATAGTCTTCAAAGGGATCCGAAATATCTGCTCTCAGATTCCACAGAAATAAGGCTAGCAAAGAGATCCACGAAATACAGATATAACTCAGTGAGATGAATTCACAGAACACTAAGCAGTTTCTCAGAAACCTTCTTTCCAGAATTCATCTCAGGATATTTCCTTTTTCACCATAGCCCTCTATGAGCTTCCAAATATCACTTTGCCAATTCCACAAGAACTGTCTTAGCGAAAGACTTCTTGAGGGGAAAGCTGTAACTCTGTGAGATGATTTCACAGAACACAAAGAAGTTCTCAGAAAGCTTCTTTCTCTTTGTTATCGGAGGATATTTCCTTTGGCTCTATAGTCTTCAAAGGTATCCGAAATATCTGTTCTCAAATTCCACAGAAATAAGGCTAGCAAAGAGATCCACGAAATACAGATGTAACTCTGTGACATGAATTAACCGAACACTAAGCAGTTTCTCAGAAAGCTTCTTCCAGACTTCATCTGAGTATATTTCCTTTTTCCACATAGCCCTCTATGCGCTTCCAAATATCATTTTGCCAAATCCACAACAACTGTCTTAGCGAAAGGCTTCTTGAGGGGAAAGCTGTAACTCTGTGAGATGATTTCACAGAACACAAAGAAGTTTCTCAGAAAGCTTCATTCTCTTTGTTATCGGAGGATATTTCCTTTGGCCCTATAGTCTTCAAAGGGATCCGAAATATCTGTTCTCAGATTCCACCGAAATAAGGCTAGCAAAGAGATCCACGAAATACAGATGTAACACTGTGAGATGAATTAACAGAACACTAAGCAGCGTCTCAGAAAGCTTCTTTTCAGATTTCATCTGAGGATATTTCCTTTTTCACCATAGCCCTCTATGCGCTTCCAAATATCACTTTGCAAATTCCACAAGAACTGTCTTAGCGAAAGGCTTCTTGAGGGGAAAGCTGCAACTCTGTGAGATGACTTCACAGAACACAAAGAAGTTTCTCAGAAAGCTTCTTTCTCTTTGATATCTGAGTTTATTTCCTTTGGCCCTATAGTCTTCAAAGGTATCCGAAATATCTGTTCTTAGAATCCACAGAAATAAGGCTAGCAAAGAGATCCACGAAATACAGATGTAACTCTGTGACATGAATTAACCCAACACTAAGCAGTTTCTCAGAAAGCTTCTTCCAGACTTCATCTGAGGATATTTCCTTTTTCCACATAGCCCTCATTGCGCTTCCAAATATCACTTTGCCAAATCCACCACAACTGTCTTAGCGAAAGGCTTCTTGAGGGGAAAGCTGTAACTCTGTGAGATGACATCACAGAACACAAAGAAGTTTCTCAGAAAGCTTCTTTCTCTTGGTTATCGGAGGATATTTCCTTTGGCCCTATAATCTTCTAAGGGATCCGAAATATCTGTTCTCAGATTCCACAGAAATAAGGCTAGCAAAGATATCCACGAAATACAGATGTAACTCTGTGAGATGAATTAACAGAACACTAAGCAGTTTCTCAGAAAGCTTCTATCCAGATTTCATCTAAGGATAATTCCTTTTTCACCATAGCCATCTAGGGGCTTCCAAATATCACTTTGCCAATTCCACAAGAACTGTCTTAGCGAAAGGCTTCTTGAGGGGAAAGCTGAAACTCTGTGAGATGATTTCAAAGAACACAAAGAAGTTTCTCAGAAAGCTTCTTTCTCTTTGTTATCGGAGAATATTTCCTTTGGCCCTAGAGTCTTCTAAGGGATCCGAAATATCTGTTCTCAGATTCCACAGAAATAAGGCTAGCAAAGAGATCCACGAAATACTGATGTAACTCTGTGAGATGAATTAACAGAACACTATGCAGTTTCTCAGAAAGCTTCTTTCCAGATTTCATCTGAGAATATTTCATTTTTCACCGTAGCCCTCTATGCGCTTCAAAATATCACTTTGCCTATTCCAAAAGAACTGTCTTAGCGAAAGGCTTCTTGAGGGGAAAGCTGTAACTCTGTGAGATGATTTCACAGAAACCAAAGTAGTTTCTCAGAAAGCTTATTTCTCTTTGCTATCGGAGTTTATTTCCTTTGGCCCTATAGTCTTCAAAGGGATCCGAAATATCTGTCCTGAGATTCCACAGAAATAATGCTAGTAAAGAGATCCACGAAATACAGATGTAACTCTGTGAGATGAATTAACAGAACACTAAGCATTTTCTCAGAAGGCTTCTTTCCAGATTTCATCTGAGGATATTTCCTTTTTCACCATAGCCCTCTATGCGCTTCCAAATATCACTTTGCCAATTCCACGAGAACTGTCTTAGCGAAAGGCTTCTTGAGGGGAAAGCTGTAACTCTGTGAGATGATTTCACAGAACACAAAGAAGTTTCTCAGAAAGCTTCTTTCTCTTTGTTATCGGAGGATATTTCCTTTGGCCGTAGAGTCTTCAAGGGATCCGAAATATCTGTTCTTAGAATCCACAGAAATAAGGCTAGCAAAGAGATCCACGAAATACTGATGTAACTCTGTGAGATGAATTAACAGAACACTATGCAGTTTCTCAGAAAGCTTCTTTCCAGATTTCATCTGAGGATATTTCATTTTTCACCGTAGCCCACTATGCGCTTCCAAATATCACTTTGCCTATTCCAAAAGTACTGTCTTAGCGAAAGGCTTCTTGAGGGGAAAGCTGTAACTCTGTGAGATGATTTCACAGAACACAAAGAAGTTTCTCAGAAAGCTTCTTTCTCTTTGTTATCGGAGGATATTTCCTTTGGACCTATAGTCTTCAAAGGTATCCGAAATATCTGTTCTCAAATTCCACAGAAATAAGGCTAGCAAAGATTTCCACGAAATACAGATGTAACTCTGTGACATGAATTAACCGAACACTAAGCAGTTTCTCGGAAAGCTTCTTACAGACTTCATCTGAGGATATTTCCTTTTTCCACATAGCCCTCATTGCGCTTCCAAATATCACTTTCCCAAATCCACAACAACTGTCTTAGCGAAAGGCTTCTTGAGTGGAAAGCTGTAACTCTGTGAGATGACTTCACAGAACACAAAGAAGTTTCTCGGAAAGCTTCTTTTCTTTGATATCTGAGTTTATTTCCTTTGGCCCTATAGTCTTCAAAGGGATCCGAAATATCTGCTCTCAGATTCCACAGAAATAAGGCTAGCAAAGAGATCCACGAAATACAGATGTAACTCTGTGAGATGAATTAACAGAACACTAAGCAGTTTCTCAGAAGGCTTCTTTACAGTTTTCATCTGAGGATATTTCCTTTTTCACCATAGCCCTCTATGGGCTTCCAAATATCACTTTGCCAATTCCACAAGAACTGTCTTAGCGAAAGGCTTCTTGAGAGGAAAGCCGTAACTCTGTGAGATGATTTCAAAGAACACAAAGATGTTTCTGTGAAAGCTTCTTTCTCTTTGTTATCGGAGGATATTTCCTTTGGCCCTATAGTCTTTAAACGGATCCGAAATATCTGTTGTCAGATTCCACAGTAATAAGGCTAGCAAAGAGATCCACGAAATACAGATGTAACTCTGTGACATGAATTAACCGAACATTAAGCAGTTTCTCAGAAAGCTTCTTCCAGATTTCATCTGAGGATATTTCCTTTTTCCACATAGCCCTCATTGCGCTTCCAAATATCACTTTGCCAAATCCACAACAACTGTCTTAGCGAAAGGCTTCTTGAGGGTAAAGTTGTAACTCTGTGAGATGATTTCACAGAACACAAAGAAGTTTCTCATATAGCTTCTTTCTCTTTGTTATCGGAGGATATTTCCTTTGGCCCTATAGTCTTCTAAGGGATACGAAATATCTGTCCTTAGATTCCACAAAATAAGGCTTGCAAAGAGATCCACGAAATACTGATGTAACGCTGTGAGATGAATTAACAGAACACTAAGCAGTTTCTCAGAAAGCTTCTTTCTAGATTTCATCTGAGGATATTTCCCTTTTCACCATAGCCCTCTATGCGCTTCCAAATATCACTTTGCCCATTCCACAAGAACTGTCTTAGCGAAAGGCTTCTTGAGGGGAAAGCTGTAACTCTGTGAGATGATTTCACAGAACACAAAGAAGTTTCTCAGAAAGCTTCTTTCTCTTTGTTATCGGAGGATATTTCCTTTGGCCCTATAGTCTTCAAAGGGATCCGAAAGATCTGTTCTCAGTTTCCACAGAAATAAGGCTAGAAAAGAGATCCACGAAATACAGATGTAACTCTGTGAGATGAATTAACAGAACACTAAGCAGTTTCTCAGAAAGGTTCAATCCAGATTTCATCTAAGGATAATTCCTTTTTCACAATAGGCATCTAGGGGCTTCCAAATATCACTTTGCCAATTCCACAAGAACTGTCTTAGCGAAAGGCGTCTTGAGGGGAAAGCTGAAACTCTGTGAGATGATTTCACAGAACACAAAGTAGTTTCTCAGAAAGCTTCTTTCTCTTTGTTATCGGAGGATATTTCCTTTGGCCCTATAGTCTTCTAAGGGATCTGAAATATCTGTTCTCAGATTCCAGAGAAATAAGGCTAGCAAAGAGATCCACGAAATACAGATGTAACTTGTGAGATGAATTAACAGAACACTAAGCAGTATCTCAGAAAGCTTCTTTCCAGATTTCATCTGATGATATTTCATTTTTCACCATAGCCCTCTATGCGCTTCCAAATATCACTTTGCCAATTCCAAAAGAACCGACTTAACGAAAGGCTTCTTGAGGGGAACGCTGTAATTCTGTGAGATGATTTCACAGAACACAAAGATGTTTCTCAGAAAGCTTCTTTCTCTTTGTTATCGGATGATATTTCCTTTGGCCCTATAGTCTTCAAAGGGATCCGAAATATCTGTTCTCAGATTCCAAAGAAATAAGGCTAGCAAAGAGATCCACGAAATACAGATGTAACTCTGTGAGATGAATTAACAGAACACTAAGCAGTTTCTCAGAAAGCTTCTTTACAGACTTCATCTGAGGATATTTCCTTTTTCCACATAGCCCTCTATGGGCTTCCAAATATCACTTTGCCAATTCCACAAGAACTGTCTTAGCGAAAGGCTTCTTGTGGGGAAAGCTGTAACTCTGTGAGATGATTTCACAGAACACAAAGAAGTTTCTCGGAAAGCTTCTTTCTCTTTGTTATCGGAGGATATTTCCTTTGGCCCTATAGTCTTCAAAAGTTTCCGAATTATCTGTTCTCATATTCCAGAGAAATAAGGCTAGCAAAGAGATCCACGAAATACAGATGTAACTCTGTGACATGAATTAACCGAACATTAAGCAGTTTCTCAGAAAGCTTCTTCCAGATTTCACCTGAGGATATTTCCTTTTTCCACATAGCCCTCATTGCGCTTCCAAATATCACTTTGCCAAATCCACAACAACTGTCTTAGCGAAAGGTTTCTTGAGGGGAAAGTTGTAACTTTGTGAGATGATTTCCAGAACACAAAGAAGTTTCTCATATAGCTTCTTTCTCTTTGTTATCGGAGGATATTTCCTTTGGCCCTATAGTCTTCTAAGGGATCCGAAATATCTGTCCTTAGATTCCACAACATAAGGCTTGCAAAGAGATCCACGAAATACTGATGTAACGCTGTGAGATGAATTAACAGAACACTAAGCAGGTTCTCAGAAAGCTTCTTTCCAGATTTCATCTGAGGATATTTCCTTTTTCACCATAGCCCTCTATGCGCTTCCAATTATCACTTTGGCAATTCCACAAGAAGTGTCTTAGCGAAAGGCTTCTTGAGGGGAAAGCTGTAACTCTGTGAGATGATTTCACAGAACACAAAGAAGTTTCTCAGAAAGCTTCTTTCTCTTTGTTATCGGAGGATATTTCCTTTGGCCCTATAGTCTTCAAAGGGATCCGAAAGATCTGTTCTCAGTTTCCACAGAAATAAGGCTAGCAAAGAGATCCACGAAATACAGATGTAACTCTGTGAGATGAATTAACAGAACACTAAGCAGTTTCTCAGAAAGGTTCAATCCAGATTTCATCTAAGGATAATTCCTTTTTCAAAATAGCCATCTAGGGGCTTCCAAATATCACTTTGCCCATTCCACAAGAACTGTCTTAGCGAAAGGCTTCTTGAAGGGAAAGCTGAAATTCTGTGAGATGATTTCACAGAACACAAAGAAGTTTCTCAGAAAGCTTCTTTCTCTTTGTTATCGGAGGATATTTCCTTTGGCCCTATAGTCTTCTAAGGGATCTGAAATATCTGTTCTCAGATTCCACAGAAATAAGGCTAGCAAAGAGATCCACGAAATACAGATGTAACTCTGTGAGATGAATTAACAGAACACTAAGCAGCTTCTCAGAAAGCTTCTTTCCAGATTTCATCTGAGGATATTTCATTTTTCACCATAGCCCTCTATGCGCCTCCAAATATCACTTTGCCAATTCCAAAAGAACTGACTTAGCGAAAGACTTCTTGAGGGGAAAGCTGTAACTCTGTGAGATGATTTCACAGAACACAAAGAAGTTTCTCAGAAAGCTTCTTTCTCTTTGTTATCGGAGGAGATTTCCTTTGGCCCTATAGTCTTCAAAGGGATCCGAAATATCTGTTCTCAGATTCCACAGAAATAAGGCTAGCAAAGAGATCCACGAAATACAGATGTAACTCTGTGACATGAATTAACAGAACACTAAGCATTTTCTCAGAAGGCTTCTTTCCAGATTTCATCTGAGGATATTTCCTTTTTCACCATAGCCCTCTATGCGCTTCCAAATATCACTTTGCCAATTCCACAAGAACTGTCTTAGGGAAAGGATTCTTGAGGGGAAAGCTGTAACTCTGTGAGATGACTTCACAGAACACAAAGAAGTTTCTCCGAAAGCTTCTTTCTCTTTGATATCTGAGTTTATTTCCTTTGGACCTATAGTCTTCAAAGGGATGAAATATCAGTTCTCTGATTCCACAGAAATAAGGCTAGCAAAGAGATCCACGTAATACAGATGTAACTCTGTGAGATGAATTAACAGAACACTAAGCAGTTTCTCAGAAGGCTTCTTTCCAGTTTTCATCTGAGATTATTGCCTTTTTCACCATAGCCCTCTATGGGCTTCCAAATATCACTTTGCCAATTCTACAAGAACTGTCTTAGCGAAAGGCTTCTAGAAAGGAAAGCCGTAACTCTGTGAGATGATTTCACAGAACACAAAGAAGTTTCTCATATAGCTTCTTTCTCTTTGTTATCGGAGGATATTTCCTTTGGCCCTATAGTCTTCAAAGGGATACGAAATATCTGTTCTCAGATTCCACAGAAATAAGGCTAGCAAAGACATCCACGAAATACAGATGTAACACTGTGAGATGAATTAACAGAACACTAAGCAGTTTCTCAGAAGGCTTCTTTACAGGTTTCGTCTGAGGATATTTCCTTTTTCACCATAGCCCTCTATGGACTTCCAAATATCACTTTGCCAATTCCACAAGAACTGTCTTAGCGAAAGGCTTCTTGAGAGGAAAGCCGTAACTCTGTGAGATGATTTCAAAGAACACAAAGATGTTTCTGTGAAAATTCTTTCTCTTTGTTATCGGAGGATATTTCCTTTGGCCCTATAGTCTTTAAACGGATCCGAAATATCTGTTCTCAGATTCCACAGAAGTTAGGCTAGCAAAGAGATCCACGAAATACAGATGTAACTCTGTGACATGAATTAACCGAACATTAAGCAGTTTCTCAGAAAGCTTCTTCCAGATTTCATCTGAGGATATTTCCTTTTTCCACATAGCCTTCATTGCGCTTCCAAATATCACTTTGCCAAATCCACAACAACTGTCTTAGCGAAAGGCTTCTTGAGGGGAAAGTTGTAACTCTGTGAGATGATTTCACAGAACACAAAGAAGTTTCTCATATAGTTTCTTTCTCTTTGTTATCGGAGGATATTTCCTTTGGCCCTATAGTCTTCTAAGGGATCCGAAATATCTGTCCTTAGATTCCACAAAATAAGGCTTGCAAAGAGATCCACGAAATACTGATGTAACGCTGTGAGATGAATTAACAGAACACTAAGCAGTTTCTCAGAAAGCTTCTTTCCAGATTTCATCTGAGGATATTTCCTTTTTCACAATAGCCCTCTATGCGCTTCCAAATATCACTTTGCCCATTCCACAAGAACTGTCTTAGCGAAAGGCTTCTTGAGGGGAAAGCTGTAACTCTGTGAGATGATTTCACAGAACACAAAGAAGTTTCTCAGAAAGTTTCTTTCTCTTTGTTATCGGAGGATATTTCCTTTGGCCCTATAGTCTTCAAAGGGATCCGAAAGATCTGTTCTCAGTTTCCACAGAAATAAGGCTAGAAAAGAGATCCACGAAATACAGATGTAACTCTGTGAGATGAATTAACAGAACACTAAGCAGTTTCTCAGAAAGGTTCAATCCAGATTTCATCTAAGGATAATTCCTTTTTTACAATAGCCATCTAGGGGCTTCAAAATATCACTTTGCCAATTCCAAAAGAACTGTCTTAGCGAAAGGCTTCTTGAGCGGAAAGCTGAAACTCTGTGAGATGATTTCACAGAACACAAAGAAGTTTCTCAGAAAGCTTCTTTCTCTTTGTTATCGGAGGATATTTCCTTTGGCCCTATAGTCTTCTAAGGGATCCGAAATATCTGTTCTCAGATTCCAGAGAAATAAGGCTAGCAAAGAGATCCACGAAATACAGATGTAACTTTGAGATGAATTAACAGAACACTAAGCAGTTTCTCAGAAAGCTTCTTACCAGATTTCATCTGAGGATATTTCATTTTTCACCATAGCCCTCTATGCGCTTCCAAATATCACTTTGCCAATTCCAAAAGAAACGACTTAGCGAAAGGCTTCTTGAGGGGAACGCTGTAATTCTGTGAGATGATTTCACAGAACACAAAGATGTTTCTCAGAAAGCTTCTTTCTCTTTGTTATCGGAGGATATTTCCTTTGGCCCTATAGTCTTCAATGGGATCCGAAATATCTGTTCTCAGATTCCAAAGAAATAAGGCTAGCAAAGAGATCCACGAAATACAGATGTAACTCTGTGAGATGAATTAACAGAACACTAAGCAGTCTCTCAGAAAGCTTCTTTACAGACTTCATCTGAGGATATTTCCTTTTTCCACATAGCCCTCTATGGGCTTCCAAATATCACTTTGCCAATTCCACAAGAACTGTCTTAGCGAAAGGCTTCTTGAGGGGAATGCTGTAACTCTGTGAGATGATTTCACAGAACACAAAAAAGTTTCTCAGATAGCTTCTTTCTTTTTGTTATCGGAGCATATTTCCTTTGGCCCTATAGTCTTCTAAGCGATCCGAAATATCTGTTCTTAGAATCCACAGAAATAAGGCTAGCAAAGAGATCCATGAAATACAGATGTAACCTTGTGAGATGAATTAACAGAATACTTAGCAGTTTCTCAGAAAGCTTCTTTCCAGATTTCATCTGAGGATATTTCCTTTTTCACCATAGCCCTCTATGGGCTTCCAAATATCACTTTGCCAATTCCACAAGAACTGTCTTAGCGAAAGCCTTCTTTAGGGGAATGCTGTAACTCTGTGAGATGATTTCACAGATCACAAAGAAGTATCTCAGAAAGATTCTTTCTCATTGTTATCGGAGGATATTTCCTTTGGCCGTAGAGTCTTCAAAGGGATCCGAAATATCTGTTCTCAGATTCCACAGAAATGAGGCTGGCAAAGAGATCCACGAAATACAGATGTAACACTGTGAGATGAATTAACAGAACACTAAGCAGTTTCTCAGAAAGCTTCTTTCCAGATTTCATCTGAGGATATTTCCTTTTTCACCGTAGCCCTCTATGGGCTTCCAAATATCACTTTGCCAATTCCACAAGAACTGTCTTAGCGAAAGGCTTCTTGAGGGGAAAGCTGTAACTCTGTGAGATGATTTCACAGAACACAAAGAAGTTTCTCAGAAAGCTTCTTTCTCTTTGTTATCGGAGGATATTTCCTTTGGCCCTATAGTCTTCAAAGGGATCCGAAATATCTGTTCTCAGATTCCACAGAAATAAGGCTAGCAAAGAGATCCACGAAATACAGATGTAACTCTGTGACATGAATTAACAGAACACTAAGCATTATCTCAGAAGGCTTCTTTCCAGATTTTATCTGAGGATATTTCCTTTTTCACCATAGCCCTCTAGGCGCTTCCAAATATCACTTTGCCAATTCCACAAGAACTGTCTTAGGGAAAGGTTTCTTGAGGGAAAAGCTGTAACTCTGTGAGATGACTTCACAGAACACAAAGAAGTTTCTCCGAAAGCTTCTTTCTCTTTGATATCTGAGTTTATTTCCTTTGGACCTATAGTCTTCAAAGGGATGAAATATCAGCTCTCAGATTCCACAGAAATAAGGCTAGCAAAGAGATCCACGTAATACAGATGTAACTCTGTGAGATGAATTAACAGAACACTAAGCAGTTTCTCAGAAGGCTTCTTTCCAGTTTTCATCTGAGATTATTGCCTTTTTCACCATAGCCCTCTATGGGCTTCCAAATATCACTTTGCCAATTCCACAAGAACTGTCTTAGCGAAAGGCTTCTAGAAAGGAAAGCCGTAACTCTGTGAGATGATTTCACAGAACACAAAGAAGTTTCTCATATAGCTTCTTTCTCTTTGTTATCGGAGGATATTTCCTTTGGCCCTATAGCCTTCTAAGGGATCCGAAATATCTGTCCTCAGATTCCACAGAAATAAGGCTAGCAAAGAGATCCACGAAATACAGATGTAACTCTGTGAGATGAATTAACAGAACACTAAGCAGTTTCTCAGAAAGGTTCAATCCAGATTTCATCTAAGGATAATTCCTTTTTCACCATAGCCATCTAGGGGCTTCCAAATATCACTTTGCCAATTCCAGAAGAACTGTCTTAGCGAAAGGCTTCTTGAGGGGAAAGATGTAACTCTGTGAGATGATTTCACAGAACACAAAGATGTTTCTCAGAAAGCTTCTTTCTCTTTGTTATCGGAGGATATTTCCTTTGGCCCTATAGTCTTCTAAGGGATCCGAAATATCTGTTCTCAGATTCCACAGAAATAAGGCTAGCAAAGAGGTTCACGAAATACAGATGTAACTCTGTGAGATGAATTAACAGAACACTAAGCAGTTTCTCAGAAAGCTTCTTTCCAGATTTCATCTGAGGATATTTCCTTTTTCACCATAGCCCTCTATTGGCTTCCAAATATCACTTTGCCAATTCCTCAAGAACTGTCTTAGCGAAAGGCTTCTTGAGGGGAAAGCTGTAACTCTGTGAGATGATTTCACAGAACACAAAGAAGTTTCTCACAAAGCTTCTTTCTCTTTGTTATCGGAGGATATTTCCTTTGGCCCTATAGTCTTCAAAGGGATCCGAAATATCTGTTCTCAGATTCCACAGCAATAAGGCTAGCAAAGAGATCCACGAAATACAGATGTAACTCTGTGACATGAATTAACAGAACACTAAGCATTTTCTCAGAAGGCTTCTTTCCAGATTTCATCTGAGGATATTTCCTTTTTCACCATAGCCCTCTATGCGCTTCCAAATATCACATTGCCAATTCCACAAGAACTGTCTTAGGGAAAGGTTTCTTGAGGGGAAAGCTGTAACTCTGTGAGATGACTACACAGAACACAAAGAAGTTTCTCCGAAAGCTTCTTTCTCTTTGATATCTGAGTTTATTTCCTTTGGACCTATAGTCTTCAAAGGGATGAAATATCTGCTCTCAGATTCCACATAAATAAGGCTAGCAAAGAGATCCACGTAATACTGATGTAACTCTGTGAGATGAATTAACAGAACACTAAGCAGTTTCTCAGAAGGCTTCTTTCCAGTTTTCATCTGAGGATACTTCCTTTTTCACCATAGCCCTCTATGGGCTTCCAAATATCACTTTGCCAATTCCACAAGAACTGTCTTAGCGAAAGGCTTCTAGAAAGGAAAGCCGTAACTCTGTGAGATGATTTCACAGAACACAAAGAAGTTCCTCATATAGCTTATTTCTCTTTGCTATCGGAGTTTATTTCCTTTGGCCCTATAGCCTTCAAAGGGATCTGAAATATCTGTTCTCAGATTCCACAGAAATAAGGCTAGCAAAGAGATCCACGAAATACAGATGTAACTCTGTGAGCTGAATTAACAGAACACTAAGCATTTTCTCAGAAGGCTTCTTTCCAGATTTCATCTGAGGATATTTCCTTTTTCACCATAGCCCTCTATGCGCTTCCAAATATCACTTTGCCAATCCACAACAACTGTCTTAGCGAAAGGCTTCTTGAGGGGAAAGCTGTAACTCTGTGAGATGATTTCACAGAACACAAAGAAGTTTCTTCGATAGCTTCTTTCCCTTTGTTATCGGAGGATATTTCCTTTGGCCCTATAGTCTTCTAAGGGATCCGAAATATCTGTTCTCAGATTCCAAAGAAATAAGGCTGGCAAAGAGATCCACGAAATACAGATGTAACTCTGTGAGATGAATTAACAGAACACTAAGCAGTTAATCAGAAGGCTTCTTTACAGTTTTCATCTGAGGATATTTCCTTTTTCACCATAGCCCTCTTTGGGCTTCCAAATATCACTTTGCCAATTCCAGAAGACCTGTTTAAGCGAAAGGCTTCTTGAGGGGAAAGCTGTAACTCTTTGTGATGATTTCACAGAACACAAAGAAGTTTCTCAGAAAGCTTCTTTCTCTTTGTTATCGGAGGATATTTCCTTTGGCCCTATAGTCATGAAAGGGATCCGAATTATCTGTTCTCAGATTCCACAGAAATAAGGCTAGCAAAGAGATCCACGAAATACAGATGTAACTCTGTGAGATGAATTAACAGAACACTAAGCAGTTTCTCAGAAAGCTTCTTTCCAGATTTCATCTGAGGATATTTCATTTTTCACCATAGCCCTCTATGCGCTTCCAAATATCACTTTGCCAATTCCAAAAGAACTGTCTTAGCGAAAGGCTTCTTGAGGGGAAAGCTGTAACTCTGTGAGATGAATTCACAGAACACAAATATGTTTCTCAGAAAGCTTCTTTCTCTTTGTTATCGGAGGATATTTCCTTTGGCCCTATAGTCTTCAATGGGATCCGAAATATCTGTTCTCAGATTCCAAAGAAATAAGGCTAGCAAAGAGATCCACGAAATACAGATGTAACTCTGTGAGATGAATTAACAGAACACTAAGCAGTTTCTCAGAAAGCTTCTTTACAGACTTCATCTGAGGATATTTCCTTTTTCCACATAGCCCTCAAAGCGCTTCCAAATATCACTTGGCCAACTCCACAACAACTGTCTTAGCGAAAGGCTTCTTGAGGGGAAAGCTGTAACTCTGTGAGATGATTTCACAGAACACAAAAAAGTTTCTCAGATAGCTTCTTTCTCTTTGTTATCGGAGGATAATTCCTTTGGCCCTATAGTCTTCTAAGGGATCCGAAATATCTGTTCTTAGAATCCACAGAAGTACGGCTAGCAAAGAGATCCACGAAATACAGATGTAACTCTGTGAGATGAATTAACAGAACACTAAGCAGTTTCTCAGAAAGCTTCTTTCCAGATGTCATCTGAGGATATTTCCTTTTTCACCATAGCCCTCTAAGGGCTTCCAAATATCACTTTGCCAATTCCACAAAAACTGTCTTAGCGAAAGGATTCTTGAGGGGAAAGCTGTAACTCTGTGAGATGATTTCAGAGAACACAAAGAAGTTTCTCAGAATGCTTCTTTCTCTTTGTTATCAGAGTTTATTTCCTTTGGCCCTATAGTCTTCAAAGTGATCCGAAATATCTGTTCTTAGATTCCACAGAAATAAGGCTAGCCAAGAGATCCACGATATACAGATGTAACTCTGTGAGATGAATTAACAGAACACTAAGCAGTTTCTCAGAAAGCTTCTTTCCAGATTTCATCTGAGGATATTTTCTTTTTCACCATAGCCCTCTATGGGCTTCCAAATATCACTTTGCCAATTCCACAAGAACTCTCTTAGCGAAAGGTTTCTTGAGGGGAAAGCTGTAACTCTGTGAGATGATTTCAAAGAACACAAAGAAGTTTCTCAGAAAGCTTCCTTCTCTTTGTTATCGGAGGATATTTCCTTTGGCCCTATAGTCTTCTAAGGGATCCGAAATATCTGTTCTCAGATTCCACAGAGATAAGGCTAGCAAAGAGATCCACGAAATACAGATGTAACTCTGTGAGATGAATTAACAGAACACTAAGCATTTTCTCAGAAAGCTTCTTTCCAGATTTCATCTGAGGATATTTCCTTTTTCACCGTAGCCCTCTATGCGCTTCCAAGTATCACTTTGCCAATTCCACAAGAACTGTCTTAGCGAAAGGCGTCTAGAGGAGAAAGTTGTAACTCTGTGAGATGATTTCACAGAACACAAACAAGTTTCTCAGAAAGCTTCTATCTCTTTGTTATCGGAGGATATTTCCTTGGGCCCTATATTCTTCTAAGAGATCCGAAATACCTGTTCTCAGATTCCACAGAAATAAGGCTAGCAAGAGATTCACGAAATACAGATGTAACTCTGTGAGATGAATTAACAGAACACTAAGCAGTTTCTAAGAAAGCTTCTTTCCAGATTTCATCTGAGGATATTTCATTTTTCACCATAGCCCTCTATGCGCTTCCAAATATCACTTTGCCAATTCCAGAGGAACTGTCTTAGCGAAAGGCTTCTTGAGGGGAAAGCTGTAACTCTGAGAGATGATTTCACGGAACTCAAAGAAGTTTCTCAGAAAGCTTCTTTCTCTTCGTTTTCGGAGGATATTTCCTTTTGCTCTCTAGTCTTCAATGGGATCCGAAATATCTGTTCTCAGATTCCAAAGATATAAGGCTACCAAATAGATCCAGGAAATACAGATGTAACTCTGTGAGATGAATTAACAGAACACTAACCAGTTTCTCCGAAAGCTTCTTTCCAGTTTTCATCTAAGGATATTTCCTTTTTCACCATAGCCCTCTGTGGGCTTCCAAATATCACTTTGCCAATTCCACAAGAACTGTCTTAGCGAAAGGCTTCTTGAGGGGAAAGCTGTAACTCTGTGACATGATTTCACAGAACACAAAGAAGTTTCTCAGAAAGCTTCTTTCCCTTTGTTATCGGAGGATATTTCCTTTGGCCCTATAGTCTTCAAAGGGATCCGAAATACCTGTTCTCAAATTCCACAGAAATAAGGCTAGCAAAGAGATCCACGAAATACAGATGTAACTCTGTGATATGAATTAACCGAACACTAAGCAGTTTCTCAGAAAGCTTCTTTCCAGATTTCATCTCAGGATATTTCCTTTTTCACCATAGCCCTCTCGGGGCTTGCAAATATCACTTTGCCAATTCCACAAGAACTGTCTTAGCGAAAGGCTTCTTGAGGGGAACCTGTAACTCTGTGAGATGATTTCACAGAACACAAAGAAGTTTCTCAGAAAGATTCTTTCTCTTTGTTTTCGGAGGATATTTCCTTTGGCCCTATAGTCTTCTAAGGGATCCGAAATATCTGTTCTCAGATTCCACAGAAATAAGGCTAGCAAAGAGATCCACAAAATACAGATGTAACTCTGTGAGATGAATTAAAGAACACTATGCAGTTTCTCAGAAACTTTCTTTCCAGATTTCATCTGAAGATATTTCATTTTTCACCATAGCCCTCTATGCGCTTCCAAACATCACTTTGCCTTTTCCAACAGAACTGTCTTAGTGAAAGGCTTCTTGAGGGAAAAGCTGTAACTCTGTGAGATGATTTCACAGAACCCAAAGAAGTTTCTCAGAAAGCTTCTTTCTCTTTGTTATCGGAGGATATTTCCTTTGGCCCTATTGTCTTCTAAGGGATTCGAAACATCTGTTCTCAGATTCCACAGAAATAAGGCTAGCAAAGAGATCCACGAAATACAGATGTAACTCTGTGAGATGAATTAACAGAACACTAAGCAGTTTCTCAGAAAGCTTCTTTCCAGATTTCATCTGAGGATATTTCCTTTTTCACCATAACCCTCTAAGGGCTTCCTAATATCACTTTGCCAATTCCACAAGAACTGTCTTAGCGAAAGGCTTCTTGAGGGGAAAGCTGTAACTCTGTGAGATGGTTTCACAGAACCCAAAGACGTTTCTCAGAAAGCTTCTTTCTCTTTGTTATAGGAGGATATTTCCTTTGGACCTATAGTCTTCAAAGGGATACGAAATATCTGTTCTCAGGTTCCACAGAAATAAGGCTAGCAAAGAGATCCACGAAATACAGATCTAACTCTGTGAGATGAATTAACAGAACACTAAGCAGTTTCTCTGAAAGTTTCTTTCCAGATTTCATCTGATTATATTTCCTTTCTCACCGTAGCCCTCAAAGGGCTTCCAAATATCACTTTGCCAATTCCACAAGAACTGTCTTAGAGAAAGGCTTCTTGAGGGGAAAGATGTAACTCTGTGAGATGTTTTCACAGAACAAAAAGAAGTTTCTCAGAAAGCTTCTTTCTCTTTGTTATCGGAGTTAATGTCCTTTGGCCCTATAGACTTCAAAGGGATCCGAAATATATGTTCTCAGATTCCACAGAAATAAGGCTAGCAAATATATCCACGAAATACAGATGTAACTCTGTGAGATGAATTAACAGAACACTAAGCAGTTTCTCAGAAAGTTTCTTTCCAGATTTCATCTGAGGATATTTCCTTTTTCACCTTAGCTCTCAAAGGGCTTCCAAATATCACTTTGCCAATTCCACAAGAACTGTCTTAGCGAAAGGCTTCTTGAGGGGAAAGATGTAACTCTGTGAGATGATTTCACAGAACACAAAGAAGTTTCTCAGAAAGCTTCTTTCTCTTTGATATCTGAGTTTATTTCCTTTGGCCCTATAGTCTTCAAAAAGATCCGAAATATCTGTTCTCAGATTCCACAGAAATAAGGCTAGCAAAGAGATCCACGAAATACAGATGTAACTCTGTGACATGAATTAACAGAACACTAAGCAGTTTCTCAGAAAGCTTCTTTCCAGATTTCATCTGAGGATATTTCCTTTTTCACCATAGCCCTCTATGGGCTTCCAAATATCACTTTGCAAATTCCACCAGAACTGTCTTAGCGAAAGGCTTCTTGAGGGGAAAGATGTAACTCTGTGAGATGATTTCACAGAACACAAAGAAGTTTCTCAGAAAGCTTCTTTCTCTTTGATATCTGAGTTTATTTCCTTTGGCCCTATAGTCTTCAAAGGGATCCGAAATATCTGTTCTCAGATTCCACAGAAATAAGGCTAGCAAAGAGATCCACGAAATACAGATGTAACTCTGTGAGATGAATTAACAGAACACTAAGCAGTTTCTCAGAAAGCTTCTTTCCAGATTTCATCTGAGGATATTTCCTTTTTCACCATAGCCCTCTAAGGGCTTCCAAATATCACTTTGCCAATTCCACAAGAACTGTCTTAGCGAAAGGCTTCTTGAGGGGAAAGATGTAACTCTGTGAGATGATTTCACAGAACACAAAGAAGTTTCTCAGAAAGCTTCTTTCTCTTTGTTATCGGAGGATATTTCCTTTGGCCCTATATTCTTCTAAGGGATGCAAAACATCTGTTCTCAGATTCCACAGAAATAAGGCTAGCAAAGAGATCCACGAAATACAGATGTAACCCTGTGAGATGAATTAACAGAACACTAAGCAGTTTCTCAGAAAACTTCTTTCCAGATTTCATCTTAGGATATTTCCTTTTTCACCATAACCCTCTAAGGGCTTCCTAATATCACTTTGCCAATTCCACAAGAACTCTCATAGAGAAAGGCTTCTTGAGGGGAAAGCTGTAACTCTGTGAGATGGTTTCACAGAACCCAAAGAAGTTTCTCAGAAAGCTTCTTTCTCTTTGTTATCGGAGGATATTTCCTTTGGCCCTATAGTCTTCAAAGGGATCCGAAATATCTGTTCTCAGATTCCACAGAAATAAGGCTAGCAAAGAGATCCACGAAATACAGATGTAACTCTGTGAGATAAATTAACAGAACACCAAGCAGTTTCTCAGAAAGCTTCATTCCAGATTTCATCTGAGGATATTTCCTTTTTCACCATAGCCCTCTAAGGGCTTCCAAATATCACTTTGCCAATTCCACAAGAACTGTCTTAGCGAAAGGCTTCTTGAGGGGAAAGATGTAACTCTGTGAGATGATTTCACAGAACACAAAGAAGTTTCTCAGAAAGCTTCTTTCTCTTTGATATCTGAGTTTATTTCCTTTGGCCCTATAGTCTTCAAAAAGATCCGAAATATCTGTTCTCAGATTCCACAGAAATAAGGCTAGCAAAGAGATCCACGAAATACAGATGTAACTCTGTGACATGAATTAACAGAACACTAAGCAGTTTCTCAGAAAGCTTCTTTACAGATTTCATCTGAGGATATTTCCTTTTTCACCATAGCCCTCTATGGGCTTCCAAATATCACTTTGCAAATTCCACAAGAACTGTCTTAGCGAAAGGCTTCTTGAGGGGAAAGATGTAACTCTGTGAGATGATTTCACAGAACACAAAGAAGTTTCTCAGAAAGCTTCTTTCTCTTTGATATCTGAGTTTATTTCCTTTGGCCCTATAGTCTTCAAAGGGATCCGAAATATCTGTTCTCAGATTCCACAGAAATAAGGCTAGCAAAGAGATCCACGAAATACAGATGTAACTCTGTGAGATGAATTAACAGAACACTAAGCAGTTTCTCAGAAAGCTTCTTTCCAGATTTCATCTGAGGATATTTCCTTTTTCACCATAGCCCTCTAAGGGCTTCCAAATATCACTTTGCCAATTCCACAAGAACTGTCTTAGCGAAAGGCTTCTTGAGGGGAAAGATGTAACTCTGTGAGATGATTTCACAGAACACAAAGAAGTTTCTCAGAAAGCTTCTTTCTCTTTGTTATCGGAGGATATTTCCTTTGGCCCTATATTCTTCTAAGGGATGCAAAACATCTGTTCTCAGATTCCACAGAAATAAGGCTAGCAAAGAGATCCACGAAATACAGATGTAACCCTGTGAGATGAATTAACAGAACACTAAGCAGTTTCTCAGAAAACTTCTTTCCAGATTTCATCTTAGGATATTTCCTTTTTCACCATAACCCTCTAAGGGCTTCCTAATATCACTTTGCCAATTCCACAAGAACTGTCATAGAGAAAGGCTTCTTGAGGGGAAAGCTGTAACTCTGTGAGATGGTTTCACAGAACCCAAAGAAGTTTCTCAGAAAGCTTCCTTCTCTTTGTTATCGGAGGATATTTCCTTTGGCCCTATAGTCTTCAAAGGGATCCGAAATATCTGTTCTCAGATTCCACAGAAATAAGGCTAGCAAAGAGATCCACGAATTACAGATGTAACTCTGTGAGATAAATTAACAGAACACCAAGCAGTTTCTCAGAAAGCTTCATTCCAGATTTCATCTGAGGATATTTCCTTTTTCACCATAGCCCTCTAAGGGCTTCCAAATATCACTTTGCCAATTCCACAAGAACTGTCTTAGCGAAAGGCTTCTTGAGGGGAAAGATGTAACTCTGTGAGATGATTTCACAGAACACAAAGAAGTTTCTCAGAAAGCTTCTTTCTCTTTGATATCTGAGTTTATTTCCTTTGGCCTATAGTCTTCAAAGGGATCCGAAATATCTGTTCTCAGATTCCACAGAAATAAGGCTAGCAAAGAGATCCACGAAATACAGATGTAACTCTGTGAGATGAATTAACAGAACACTAAGCAGTTTCCCAGAAAGCTTCTTTCCAGATGTCATCTGAGGATATTTCCTTTTTCACCATAGCCCTCTATGGGCTTCCAAATATCACTTTGCCAATTCCACAAGAACTGTCTTAGCGAAAGGCTTCTTGAGGGGAAAGATGTAACTCTGTGAGATGTTTTCACAGAACACAAAGAAGTTTCTCAGAAAGCTTCTTTCTTTTGTTATCGGAGTTAATGTCCTTTGGCCCTATAGACTTCAAAGGGATCCGAAATATCTGTTCTCAGATTCCACAGAAATAAGGCTAGTAAAGAGATCCACGAAATACAGATGTAACTCTGTGAGATGAATTAACACAACACTAAGCAATTTCTCAGAAAGTTTCTTTCCAGATTTCTTCTGAGGATATTTCCTTTTTCACCATAGCCCTCTAGGGGTTGCAAATATCACTTTGCCAATTCCACAAGAACTGTCTTAGAGAAAGGCTTCTTGAGGGGAAAGATGTAACTCTGAGATGTTTTCACAGAACACAAAGAAGTTTCTCAGAAAGCTTCTTTCTCTTTGTTATCGGAGGATATTTCCTTTGGCCCTATAGTCTTCTAAGGGATCCGAAATATCTGTTCTCAGATTCCACAGAAATAAGGCTAGCAAAGAGATCCACGAAATACAGATGTACCTCTGTGAGATGAATTAACAGAACACTAAGCAGTTTCTCAGAAAGCTTCTTTCCAGATTTCATCTGAGGATATTTCCTTTTTCACCATAGCCCTCTATGGGCTTCCAAATATCACTTTGCCGATTCCACAAGAACTGTCTTAGCGAAACGCTTCTTGAGGGGAAAGATGTAACTCTGTGAGATGATTTCACAGAACAAAAAGAAGTTTCTCAGAAAGCTTCTTTCTCTTTGATATCTGAGTTTATTTCCTTTGGCCCTATAGTCCTCAAAGGGATCCGAAATATCTGTTCTCAGATTCCACAGAAATAAGGCTAGCAAAGAGATCCACGAAATACAGATGTAACTCTGTGAGATGAATTAACAGAACACTAAGCAGTTTCTCAGAAAGATTCTTTCCAGATTTCATCTGGGGATATTTCATTTTTCACCATAGCCCTCTAAGGGCTTCCAAATATCACTTTGCCAATTCCACAAGAACTGTCTTAGAGAAAGGCTTCTTGAGGGGAAAGATGTAACTCTGTGAGATGATTTCACAGAACACAAAGAAGTTTCTCAGAAAGCTTCTTTCTCTTTGTTATCGGAGGATATTTCCTTTGGCCCTATAGTCTTCTAAGGGATTCGAAACATCTGTTCTCAGATTCCACAGAAATAAGGCTAGCAAAGAGATCCACGAAATACAGATGTAACTCTGTGAGATAAGTTAACAGAACACTAAGCAGTTTCTCAGAAAGTTTCTTTCCAGATTTCATCTGAGGATATTTCCTTTTTCACCATAACCCTCTAAGGGCTTCCTAATATCACTTTGCCAATTCCACAAGAACTGTCTTAGCGAAAGGCTTCTTGAGGGGAAAGCTGTAACTCTGTGAGATGGTTTCACAGAACCCAAAGACGTTTCTCAGAAAGCTTCTTTCTCTTTGTTATCGGAGGATATTTCCTTTGGACCTATAGTCTTCAAAGAGATACAAAATATCTGTTCTCAGGTTCCACAGAAATAAGGCTAGCAAAGAGATCCACGAAATACAGATGTAACTCTGTGAGATGAATTAACAGAACACTAAGCAGTTTCTCAGAAAGTTTCTTTCCAGATTTCATCTGAGGATATTTCCTTTCTCACCGTAGCCCTCAAAGGGCTTCCAAATATCACTTTGCCAATTCCACAAGAACTGTCTTAGCTAAAGGCTTCTTGAGGGGAAAGATGTAACTCTGGGAAATGATTTCACAGAACACAAAGAAGTTTCTCAGAAAGCTTCTTTCTCTTTGTTATCGTAGTTAATGTCCTTTGGCCCTATAGACTTCAAAGGGATCCGAAATATCTGTTCTCAGATTACACAGAAATAAGGCTAGCAAATATATGCACGAAATACAGATGTAACTCTGTGAGTTGAATTAACAGAACACTAAGCAGTTTCTCAGAAAGTTTCTTTCCAGATTTCATCTGAGGATATGTCCTTTTTCACCATAGCCCTCAAAGGGATTCCGAATATCACTTTGCCAATTCCACAAGAACTGTCTTAGCGAAAGGCTTCTTGAGGGGAAAGATGTAACTCTGTGAGATGATTTCACAGAACACAAAGAAGTTTCTCAGAAAGCTTCTTTCTCTTTGATATCTGAGTTTATTTCCTTTGGCCCTATAGTCTTCAAAGGGATCCGAAATATCTGTTCTCAGATTCCACAGAAATAAGGCTAGCAAAGAGATCCACGAAATACAGATGTAACTCTGTGACATGAATTAACAGAACACTAAGCAGTTTCTCAGAAAGCTTCTTTCCAGATTTCATCTGAGGATATTTCCTTTTTCACCATAGCCCTCTATGGGCTTCCAAATATCACTTTGCCAATTCCACAAGAACTGTCTTAGCGAAAGGCTTCTTGAGGGGAAAGCTGTAACTCTGTGAGATGTTTTCACAGAACACAAAGAAGTTTCTCAGAAAGCTTCTTTCTCTTTGTTATCGGAGTTAATGTCCTTTGGCCCTATAGACTTCAAAGGGATCCGAAATATCTGTTCTCAGATTCCAAAGAAATAAGGCTAGCAAATATATCCACGAAATACAGATGTAACTCTGTGAGATGAATTAACATAACACTAAGCAGTTTCTCAGAAAGTTTCTTTCCAGATTTCATCTGAGGATATTTCCTTTTTCACCATAGCCCTCTAGGGGTTGCAAATATCACTTTTCCAATTCCACAAGAACTGTCTTAGAGAAAGGCTTCTTCAGGGGAAAGATGTAACTCTGTGAGACGTTTTCACAGAACACAAAGAAGTTTCTCAGAAAGCTTCTTTCTCTTTGTTATCGGAGGATATTTCCTTTGGCCCTATAGTCTTCTAAGGGATCCGAAATATCTGTTCTCAGATTCCACAGAAATAAGGCTAGCAAAGAGATCCACGAAATACAGATGTACCTCTGTGAGATGAATTAACAGAACACTAAGCAGTTTCTCAGAAAGCTTCTTTCCAGATTTCATCTGAGGATATTTCCTTTTTCACCATAGCCCTCAAAGGGCTTCCAAATATCACTTTGCCAATTCCACAAGAACTGTCTTAGCGAAAGGCTTCTTGAGGGGAAAGATGTAACTCTGTGAGATGATTTCACAGAACACAAAGAAGTTTCTCAGAGAGCTTCTTTCTCTTTGATATCTGAGTTTATTTACTTTGGCCCTATAGTCTTCAAAGGGATCCGAAATATCTGTTCTCAGATTCCACAGAAATAAGGCTAGCAAAGCGATCCACGAAATACAGATGTACCTCTGTGAGATGAATTAACAGAACACTAAGCAGTTTCTCAAAAAGCTTCTTTCCAGATTTCATCTGAGGATATTTCCTTTTTCACCATAGCCCTCTATGGGCTTCCAAATATCACTTTGCCAATTCCACAAGAACTGTCTTAGCGAAAGGCTTCTTGAGGGGAAAGCTGTAACTCTGTGAGATGATTTCACAGAACACAAAGACGTTTCTCAGAAAGCTTGTTTCTCTTTGATATCTGAGTTTATTTCCTTTGGCCCAATAGTCGTCAAAGGGATCCGAAATATCTGTTCTCAGATTATACAGAAATAAGGCTAGCAAAGAGATCCACGAAATACAGATGTAACTCTCTGAGATGAATTAACAGAACACTAAGCAGTTTCTCAGAAAGCTTCTTGGCAGATTTCATCTGAGGATATTTCCTTTTTCAACATAGCCCTCTATGGGCTTCCAAATATCACTTTGCCAATTCCACAAGAACTGTCTTAGCGAAAGGCTTCTTGTGGGGAAAGCTGTAACTCTGTGAGATGTTTTCACAGAACACAAAGAAGTTTTTCAGAATGCTTCTTTCTCGTTGTTATCGGAGGATATTTCCTTTGGCCCTATAGTCTTCAAAGGGATCCGAAATATCTGTTCTCAGATTCCACAGAAATAAGGCTAGCAAAGAGATCCACGAAATACAGATGTAACTCTGTGAGATGAATTAACAGAACACTAAGCAGTTTCTCAGAAAGCTTCTTTCCAGATTTCATCTGAGGATATTTCCTTTTTCACCATAGCCCTCTATGGGCTTCCAAATATCACTATGCCAATTCCACAAGAACTGTCTTAGCGAAAGGCTTCTTGAGGGGAAAGATGTAACTCTGTGAGATGATTTCACAGAACACAAAGAAGTTTCTCAGAAAGTTTCTTTCTCTTTGATATCTGAGTTTATTTCCTTTTGCCCTATAGTCTTCAAAGGGATCCGAAATATCTGTTCTCAGATTCCACAGAAATAAGGCTAGCAAAGAGATCCACGAAATACAGATGTAACTCTGTGAGATGAATTAACAGAACACTAAGCAGTTTCTCAGAAAGCTTCTTTCTAGATTTCATCTGAGAATATTTCCTTTTTCACCATAGCCCTCTAAGGGCTTCCAAATATCACTTTGCCAATTCCACAAGAACTGTCTTAGCGAAAGGCTTCTTGAGGGGAAATATGTAACTCTGTGAGATGTTTTCAAAGAACACAAAGAAGTTTCTCAGAAAGCTTCTTTCTCTTTGTTATCGGAGTTAATGTCCTTTGGCCCTATAGACTTCAAAGGGATCCGAAATATATGTTCTCAGATTCCACAGAAATAAGGCTAGCAAAGAGATCCACGAAATACAGATGTAACACTGTGAGATGAATTAACAGAACACTAAGCAGTTACTCAGGATGTTTCTTTCCAGATTTCATCTGAGGATATTTCCTTTTTCACAATAGCCCTCAAAGGGCTTCCAAATATCACTTTGCCAATTCCACAAGAACTGTCTTAGCGAAAGGCTTCTTGAGGGGAAAGCTGTAACTCTGTGAGATGATTTCACAGAACACAAAGAAGTTTCTCAGAAAGCTTCTTTCTCTTTGTTATCGGAGGATATTTCCTTTGGACCTATAGTCTTCAAAGGGATCCGAAATATCTGTTCTCAGATTCCACAGAAATAAGGCTAGCAAAGAGATCCCCGAAATACAGATGTAACTCTGTTACATGAATTAACAGAACACTAAGCAGTTTCTCAGAAAGCTTCTTGCCAGATTTCATCTGAGGATATTTCCTTTTTCACCATAGCCCTCGATGGGCTTCCAAATATCACTTTACCAATTCCACAAGAACTGTCTTAGCGAAAGGATTCTTGAGGGGAAAGCTGTAACTCTGTGAGATGTTTTCACAGAACACAAGGAAGTTTCTCAGAAAGCTTCTTTCTCTTTGTTATCGGAGTTAATGTCCTTTGGCCCTATAGACTTCAAAGGGATCCGAAATATCTGTTCTCAGATTCCACAGAAATAAGGCTAGCAAATATATCCACGAAATACAGATGTAACTCTGTGAGATGAATTAACACAACACTAAGCAGTTTCTCAGAAAGTTTCTTTCCAGATTTCATCTGAGGATATTTCCTTTTTCACCATAGCCCTCTACGGGTTGCAAATATCACTTTGCCAATTCCACAAGAACCGTCTTAGAGAAAGGCTTCTTGAGGGGAAAGCTGTAACTCTGTGAGATGATTTCACAGAACACAAAGAAGTTTCTCAGAAAGCTTCTTTCTCTTTGTTATCGGAGGATATTTCCTTTGGCCCTATAGTCTTCTAAGGGATCCGAAATATCTGTTCTCAGATTCCACAGAAATAAGGCTAGCAAAGAGATCCACGAAATACAGATGTACCTCTGTGAGATGAATTAACAGAACACTAAGCAGTTTCTCAGAAAGCTTCTTTCCAGATTTCATCTGAGGATATTTCCTTTTTCACCATGGCCCTCAAAGGGCTTCCAAATATCACTTTGCCAATTCCACAAGAACTGTCTTAGCGAAAGGCTTCTTGAGGGGAAAGATGTAACTCTGTGAGATGATTTCACAGAACACAAAGAAGTTTCTCAGAAAGCTTCTGTCTCTTTGATATCTGAGTTTATTTCCTTTGGCCCTATAGTCTTCAAAGGGATCCGAAATATCTGTTCTCAGATTCCACAGAAATAAGGCTAGCAAAGAGATCCACAAAATACAGATGTAACTCTGTGAGATGAATTAACACAACACTAAGCAGTTTCTCAGAAAGCTTCTTTCCAGATTTCATCTGAGGATATTTAATTTTTCACCATAACCCTCTAAGGGCTTCCTAATATCACTTTGCCAATTCCACAAGAACTGTCTTAGCGAAAGGCTTCTTGAGGGGAAAGCTGTAACTCTGTGAGATGGTTTCACAGAACCCAAAGAAGTGTCTCAGAAAGCTTCTTTCTCTTTGTTATCGGTGGATATTTCCTTTGGACCTATAGTCTTCAAAGGGATACAAAATATCTGTTCTCAGATTCCACAGAAATAAGGCTAGCAAAGAGATCCGCGAAATACAGATGTAACTCTGTGAGATGAATTAACAGAACACTAAGCAGTTTCTCAGAAAGCTTCTTTCCAGATTTCATCTGAGGATATTTCCTTTTTCACAATAACCCTCTAAGGGCTTCCTAATATCACTTTGCCAATTCCACAAGAACTGTCTTAGCGAAAGGCTTCTTGAGGGGAAAGCTGTAACTCTGTGAGATGGTTTCACAGAACCCAAAGAAGTGTCTCAGAAAGCTTCTTTCTCTTTGTTATCGGAGGATATTTCCTTTGGACCTATAGTCTTCAAAGGGATACAAAATATCTGTTCTCAGATTCCACAGAAATAAGGCTAGCAAAGAGATCCGCGAAATACAGATGTAACTCTGTGAGATGAATTAACAGAACACTAAGCAGTTTCTCAGAAAGCTTCTTTCCAGATTTCATCTGAGGATATTTCCTTTTTCACCGTAGCCCTCTATGGGCTTCCAAATATCACTTTGCCAATTCCACAAGAACTGTCTTAGCGAAAGGCTTCTTGAGGGGAAATATGTAACTCTCTGAGATGATTTCACAGAACAAAAAGGAGTTTCACAGAAAGCTTCTTTCTCTTTGATATCTGAGTTTATTTCCTTGGCCCAATAGTCTTCAAAGGGATCCGAAATATCTGTTCTCAGATTACACAGAAATAAGGCTAGCAAAGAAATGAACGAAATACAGATGTAACTCTCTGAGATGAATTAACAGAACACTAAGCAGTTTCTCAGAAAGCTTCTTTGCAGATTTCATCTGAGGATATTTCCTTTTTCAACATAGCCCTCTATGGGCTTCCAAATATCACTTTGCCAATTCCACAAGAACAGTCTTAGCGAAAGGCTTCTTGTGGGGACAGCTGTAACTCTGTGAGATGTTTTCACAGAACACAAAGAAGTTTCTCAGAAAGCTTCTTTCCCTTTGATATCTGAGTTTATTTCCTTTGGCCCTATAGTCTTCAAAGGGATCCGAAGTATCTGTTCTCAGATTCCACAGAAATAAGGCTAGCAAAGAGATCCACGAAATACCGATGTAACTCTGTAAGATGAATTAACAGAACACTAAGCAGTTTCTCAGAAAGCTTCTTTCCAGATTTCATCTGAGGATATTTCCTTTTTCACCATAGCCCTCAAAGGGCTTCCAAATATCACTATGCCAATTCCACAAGAACTGTCATAGCGAAAGGCTTCTTGAGGGGAAAGATGTAACTCTGTGAGATGTTTTCAAAGAACACAAACTAGTTTCTCAGAAAGCTTCTTTCTCTTTGTTATCGGAGTTAATGTCCTTTGGCCCTATAGACTTCAAAGGGATCCGAAATATCTGTTCTCAGATTCCACAGAAATAAGGCTAGCAAAGAGATCCACGAAATACAGATGTAACACTGTGAGATGAATTAACAGAACATTAAGCAGTTTCTCAGGAAGTTTCTTTCCAGATTTCATCTGAGGATATTTCCTTTTTCACCATAGCCCTCTATGGGCTTCCAAATATCACTTTGCCAATTCCACAAGAACTGTCTTAGCGAAAGGCTGCTTGAGGGGAAAGATGTAACTCTGTGAGATGATTTCACAGAACACAAAGAAGTTTCTCAGAGGGCTTCTTTCTCTTTGTTATCGGAGGATATTTCCTTCGGCCCTATAGTCTTCAAAGGTATCCGAAATATCTGTTCTCAAATTCCACAGAAATAAGGCTAGCAAAGAGATCCACGAAATACAGATGTAACTCTGTGACATGAATTTACCGAACACTAAGCAGTTTCTCAGAAATCTTCTTCCAGACTTCATCTGAGGATATTTCCTTTTTCCATATAGCCCTCTATGCGCTTCCAAATATCACTTTGCCAATTCCACAAGAACTGTCTTAGCGAAAGGTTTCTTGAGCGGAAAGCTGTAACTCTGTGAGATGATTTCACAGAACACAAAGAAGTTTCTCATATAGCTTCTTTCCCTTTGTTATCGGAGGATATTTCCTTTGGCCCTATACTCTTCTAAGGGATCCGAAATATCTGTCCTTAGATTCCACAGAAATAAGGCTAGCAAAGAGATACACGAAATACTGATGTAACTCTGTGAGATGAATTAACAGAACACTATGCAGTTTCTTAGAAAGCTTCTTTCCAGATTTAATCTGGGGATATTTCATTTTTCACCGTAGACCTCTATGCGCCTCCAAATATCACTTTGCCTATTCCACAAGAACTGCCTTTTCGAAAGGCTTCTTGAGGGCATAGCTGTAACTCTGTGAGATGATTTCACAGAACACAAGGAAGTTTCTCAGAAAGCTTCTTTCTCTTTGTTATCGGAGGATGTTTCCTTCGGCCCTATAGTCTTCAAAGGTATCCGAAATATCTGTTCTCAAATTCCACAGAAATAAGGCTAGCAAAGAGATCCACGAAATACAGATGTAACTCTGTGACATGAATTAACCGAACACTAAGCAGTTTCTCAGAAAGCTTCTTTCCAGATTTCATCTGAGGATATTTCCTTTTTCACCATAGCCCTCTATGGGCTTCCAAATATCACTTTGCCAATTCCACAAGAACTGTCTTAGCGAAAGGCTTCTTGAGGGGAAAGCTGTAACTCTGTGAGATGACTTCACAGAACACAAAGAAGTTTCTCAGAAAGCTTCTTTATCTTTGATATCTGGATTTATTTCCTTTGGCCCTATAGTCTTCAAAGGGATCCGAAATATCTGCTCTCAGATTCCATAGAAATAAGGCTAGCAAAGAAATCCACGAAATAGAGATGTAACTCTGTGAGATGAATTAACAGAACACTAAGCGGTTTCTCAGAAAGCTTCTTTCCAGATTTCATCTGAGGATATTTCCTTTTTCACCATAGCCCTCTATGGGCTTCCAAATATCACTTTGCCAATTCCACAAGAATTGTCTTAGCGAAAGGCTTCTTTAGGGGAAAGCGGTAACTCTGTGAGATGATTTCACAGAACCAAAGACGTTTCTCAGAAAGCATCTTTCTCTTTGTTGTCGGAGGATATTTCCTTTGGCCGTAAAGTCTTCAAAGGGATCCGAAATATCTGTTCTCAGATTCCACAGAAATAAGGCTAGCAAAGAGATCCACGAAATACAGATGTAACTCTGTGACATGAATTAACAGAACACTAAGCAGCGTCTCAGATAGCTTCTTTTCAGATTTCATCTGAGGATATTTCCTTTTTCACCTTAGCCCTCTATGCGCTTCCAAATATCACTTTGACAATTCCACAAGAACCTTCTTAACGAAAGGCTTCTTGATGGGAATGCTGTAACTCTGTGAGATGACTTCACAGAACACAAAGAAGTTTCTCAGAACCCTTCTTTCTCTTTGTTATCGGAGGATATTTACTTTGGCACTATAGTCTTCTAAGGGATCCGAAATATCTGTTCTCAGATTCCAGAGAAATAAGGGTAGCAAAGAGATCCACGAAATAGAGATGTAACTCTGTGAGATGAATTAACAGAACACTAAGCAGTTTCTCAGAAAGCTTCTTTACAGACTTCATCTGAGGATATTTCCTTTTTCCACATAGTCCTCTATGCGCTTCCAAATATCACTTTGCCAATTCCACAACAATTGTCTTAGCGAAAAGCTTCTTGAGGGGAAAGCTGTAACTCTGTGAGATGATTTCACAGAACACAAAGAAGTTTCTCAGAAAGCTTCTTTCTCTTTGTTATCGGAGGATATTTCCTTTGGCCCTATAGTCTTCAAAGGTGTCCGAATTATCTGTTCTCATATTCCAGAGAAATAAGGCTAACAAAGAGATCCACGAAATACAGATGTAACTCTGTGACATGAATTAACCGAACATTAAGAAGTTTCTCAGAAAGCTTCTTCCAGATTTCATCTGAGAATATTTCCTTTTTCCACATAGCCCTCATTGCGCTTCCAAATATCACTTTTCCAAAGCCACAATAACTGTCTTAGCGAAAGGCTTCTTGAGGGGAAAGTTGTAACTCTGTGAGATGATTTCACAGAACACAAAGAAGTTTCTCATATAGCTTCTTTCTCTTTGTTATCGGAGGATATTTCCTTTGGCCCTATAGTCTTCTAAGGGATCCGAAATATCTGTCCTTAGATTCCACAAAATAAGGCTAGCAAAGAGATCCACGAAATACTGATGTAACGCTGTGAGATGAATTAACAGAACACTAAGCAGTTTCTCAGAAAGCTTCTTTCCAGATTTCATCTGAGGATATTTCCTTTTTCACCATAGCCCTCTATGCGCTTCCAAATATCACTTTGCCCATTCCACAAGAACTGTCTTAGCGAAAGGCTTCTTGAGGGGAAAGCTGTAACTCTGTGAGATGATTTCACAGAACACAAAGAAGTTTCTCAGAAAGATTCTTTCTCTTTGTTATCGGAGGATATTTCCTTTGGCCCTATAGTCTTCACAGGGATCCGAAAGATCTGTTCTCAGTTTCCACAGAAATAAGGCTAGCAAAGAGATCCACGAAATACCGATGTAATACTGTGAGATGAATTAACAGAACACTAAGCAGTTTCTTAGAAAGGTTCAATCCAGATTTCATCTAAGGATAATTCCTTTTTTACCATAGCCCTCTATGGGCTTCCAAATATCACTTTGCCAATTCCACAAGAACTGTCTTAGCGAAAGGCTTCTTGAGGGGAAAGCTGAAATTCTGTGAGATGATTTCACAGAACTCAAAGAAGTTTCTCAGAAAGCTTCTTCCTCCATGTTATCGGAGGATATTTCCTTTGGCCCTGTAGTCTTCTAAGGGATCCGAAATATCTGTTCTCAGATTCCAGAGAAATAAGGCTAGCAAAGAGATCCACGAAATACAGATGTAGCTGGTGAGATGAATTAACAGAACACTAAGCAGTTTCACAGCAAGCTTCTTTCCTGATTTCATCTGAGGATATTTCGTTTTTCACCATAGCCCTCTATGCGCTTCCAAATATCACTTTGCCAATTCCAAAAGAACTGACTTAGCGAAAGGCTTCTTGAGGAGAACGCTGTAATTCTGTGAGATGATTTCACAGAACACAAAGATGTTTCTCAGAAAGCTTTCTCTTTGTTATCGGAGGATATTTCCTTTGGCCCTATAGTCTTCAATGGGATCCGAAATATCTGTTCTCAGATTCCAAAGAAATAAGGCTAGCAAAGAGATCCACGAAATACAGATGTAACTCTGTGAGATGAATTAAGAGAACACTAAGCAGTTTCTCAGAAAGCTTCTTTACAGACTTCATCTGAGGATATTTCCTTTTTCCACATAGTCCTCTATGCGCTTCCAAATATCACTTTGCCAATTCCACAACAATTGTCGTAGCGAAAAGCTTCTTGAGGGGAAAGCTCTAACTCTGTGAGATGATTTCACAGAACACAAAGAAGTTTCTCAGAAAGCTTCTTTCTCTTTGTTATCGGAGGATATTTCCTTTGGCCCTATAGTCTTCAAAGGTGTCCGAATTATCTGTTCTCATATTCCAGAGAAATAAGGCTAGCAAAGAGATCCACGAAATACAGATGAAACTCTGTGACATGAATTAACCGAACATTAAGCAGTTTCTCAGAAAGCTTCTTCCAGATTTCATCTGAGGATATTGCCTTTTTCCACATAGCCCTCATTGCGCTTCCAAATATCACTTTGCCAAATCCACAACAACTGTCTTAGCGAAAGGCTTCTTGAGGGGAAAGTTGTAACTCTGTGAGATGATTTCACAGAACACAAAGAAGTTTCTCATATAGCTTCTTTCTCTTTGTTATCGGAGGATATTTCCTTTGGCCCTTTTGTCTTCTAAGGGATCCGAAATATCTGTCCTTAGATTCCAGAACATAAGGCTTGCAAAGAGATCCACGAAATACTGATGTAACGCTGTGAGATGAATTAACAAAACACTAAGCAGGTTCTCAGAAAGCTTCTTTCCAGATTTCATCTGAGGATATTTCCTTTTTCACCATAGCCCTCTATGCGCTTCCAAATATCACTTTGCCAATTCCACAAGAACTGTCTTAGCGAAAGGCTTCTTGAGGGGAAAGCTGTAACTCTGTGAGATGATTTCACAGAACACAAAGAAGTTTCTCAGAAAGCTTCTTTCTCTTTGTTATCGGAGGATATTTCCTTTGGCCCTATAGTCTTCAAAGGGATCCGAAATATCTGCTCTCAGATTCCATAGAAATAAGGCTAGCAAAGAAATCCACGAAATAGAGATGTAACTCTGTGAGATGAATTAACAGAACACTAAGCAGTTTCTCAGAAAGCTTCTTTCCAGATTTCATCTGAGGATATTTCCTTTTTCACCATAGCCCTCTATGGGCTTCCAAATATCACTTTGCCAATTCCACAAGAACTGTCTTAGCGAAAGGCTTCTTTAGGGGAAAGCGGTAACTCTGTGAGATGATTTCACAGAACCAAAGACGTTTCTCAGAAACCATCTTTCTCTTTGTTGTCGGAGGATATTTCCTTTGGCCGTAAAGTCTTCAAAGGGATCCGAAATATCTGTTCTCAGATTCCACAGAAATTAGGCTAACAAAGAGATCCACGAAATACAGATGTAACTCTGTGACATGAATTAACAGAACACTAAGCAGCGTCTCAGAAAGCTTCTTTTCAGATTTCATCTGAGGATATTTCCTTTTTCACCTTAGCCCTCTATGCGCTTCCAAATATCACTTTGACAATTCCACAAGAACTGTCTTAACGAAAGGCTTCTTGATGGGAATGCTGTAACTCTGTGAGATGACTTCACAGAACACAAAAAAGTTTCTCAGAACCCTTCTCTCTCTTTGTTATCGGAGGATATTTCCTTTAGCCTTATAGTCTTCTAAGTGATCCGAAATATCTGTTCTCAGATTCCACAGAAATAAGGCTAGCAAAGAGATCCACGAAATACAGATGTAACTCGGTGAGATGAATTAACCGAACACTAAGCAGTTTCTCTGAATGCTTCTTTCCAGATTTCATCTGAGGATATTTCCTTTTTCACCATAGCCCTCTATGGACTTCCAAATATCACTTTGCCAATTCCACAAGAACTGTCTTAGCGAAAGGCTTCTTGAGAGGAAAGCCGTAACTCTGTGAGATGATTTCAAAGAACACAAAGATGTTTCTGTGAAAGCTTCTTTCTCTTTGTTATCGGAGGATATTTCCTTTGGCCCTATAGTCTTCAAAGGTATCCGAAATATCTGTTCTCATATTCCACAGAAATAAGGCTAGCAAAGAGACCCCCGAAATACAGATGTAACTCTGTGACATGAATTAACCGAACACTAAGCAGTTTCTCAGAAAGCTTCTTCCAGACTTCATCTGAGGATATTTCCTTTTTCCACATAGCCCTCATTGCGCTTCCAAATATCACTTTGCCAAATCCACAACAACTGTCTTAGCGAAAGGCTTCTGGAGGGGAAAGCTGTAACTCTGTGAGATGATTTCACAGAACACAAAGAAGTTTCTCAGAAAGATTCTTTCTCTTTGTTATCGGAGAATATTTCCTTTGGCCCTATAGTCTTCTAAGGGATCCGAAATATCTGTCCTCAGATTCCACAGAAATAAGGCTTGCAAAGAGATCCACGAAATACTGATGTAATTCTGTGAGATGAATTAACAGAACACTATGCAGTTTCTCAGAAAGCTTCTTTCCAGATTTCATCTGAGGATATTTCATTTTTCACCGTAGCCCACTATGCGCTTCCAAATATCACTTTGCCTATTCCAAAAGAACTGTCTTAGAGAAAGGCTTCTTGAGGGGAAAGCTGTAACTCTGTGAGATGATTTCACAGAACACCAAGAAGTTTCTCAGAAAGCTTCTTTCTCTTTGTTATCCGAGGATACTTCCTTTGGCCCTATAATCTTCAATGGGATCCGAAATATCTGTTTTAGATTCCACAGAAATAAGGCTAGCAAAGAGATCAACGAAATACAGATGTAACTCTGTGAGATGAATTAACAGAACACTAAGCAGTTTCTCAGAAAGCTTCTTTCCAGTTTTCATCTGAGGATATTTCCTTTTTCCCCATAGCCCTCTATATGCTTCCAAATATCACTTTGCCAATTCCACAAGAACTGTCTTAGCGAAAGGCTTCTTGAGGGGAAAGCTGTAACTCTGTGAGATGATTTCACAGAACACAAAAAGTTTCTCAGTTAGCTTCTTTCCCTTTTTTATCGGAGGATATTTCCTTTGGCCCTATAGTCTTCTAAGGGATCCGAATAATCTGTTCTTAGAATCCACAGAAATAAGGCTAGCAAAGAAATCCACGAAATACAGATGTAACTCTGTGAGATGAATTAACAGATCACTAAGCATGTTCTCAGAAAGCTTCTTTCCAGATTTCATCTGAGGATATTTTCTTTTTCACCATAGCCCTCTATGGGTCTCCAAATATCACTTTGACAATTCCACAAGAACTGTCTTAGAGAAAGGCTTGTTGAGGGGAGAGCGGTAACTCTGTGAGATGATTTCACAGAACCAAAGACGTTTCTCAGAAAGCTTCTTTCTCTTTGTTATCGGAGGATATTTCCTTTGGCCGTAGAGTCTTCAAAGGGATCCGAAATATCTGTTCTCAGATTCCACAGAAATAAGGCTAGCAAAGAGATCCACGAAATACAGATGTAACACTGTGAGATGAATTAACAGAACACTCAGCAGCGTCTCAGAAAGCTTCTTTTCAGATTTCATCTGAGGATATTTCCTTTTTCACCATAGCCCTCTATGCGCTTCCAAATATCACTTTGCCAATTCCAAAAGAACTGTCTTAGCGAAAGGCTTCTAGAGGGGAAAGCTGTAACTCTGTGTGATGACTTCACAGAACACAAAGATGTTTCTCAGAAAGCTTCTTTCTCTTTGATATCTGAGTTTATTTCCTTTGGCCCTATAGTCTTCAAAGGGATCCGAAATATCTGCTCTCAGATTCCACAGAAATAAGGCTAGCAAAGAGATCCACGAAATACAGATATAACTCAGTGAGATGAATTCACAGAACACTAAGCAGTTTCTCAGAAACCTTCTTTCCAGAATTCATCTCAGGATATTTCCTTTTTCACCATAGCCCTCTATGAGCTTCCAAATATCACTTTGCCAATTCCACAAGAACTGTCTTAGCGAAAGACTTCTTGAGGGGAAAGCTGTAACTCTGTGAGATGATTTCACAGAACACAAAGAAGTTCTCAGAAAGCTTCTTTCTCTTTGTTATCGGAGGATATTTCCTTTGGCTCTATAGTCTTCAAAGGTATCCGAAATATCTGTTCTCAAATTCCACAGAAATAAGGCTAGCAAAGAGATCCACGAAATACAGATGTAACTCTGTGACATGAATTAACCGAACACTAAGCAGTTTCTCAGAAAGCTTCTTCCAGACTTCATCTGAGTATATTTCCTTTTTCCACATAGCCCTCTATGCGCTTCCAAATATCATTTTGCCAAATCCACAACAACTGTCTTAGCGAAAGGCTTCTTGAGGGGAAAGCTGTAACTCTGTGAGATGATTTCACAGAACACAAAGAAGTTTCTCAGAAAGCTTCATTCTCTTTGTTATCGGAGGATATTTCCTTTGGCCCTATAGTCTTCAAAGGGATCCGAAATATCTGTTCTCAGATTCCACCGAAATAAGGCTAGCAAAGAGATCCACGAAATACAGATGTAACACTGTGAGATGAATTAACACAACACTAAGCAGCGTCTCAGAAAGCTTCTTTTCAGATTTCATCTGAGGATATTTCCTTTTTCACCATAGCCCTCTATGCGCTTCCAAATATCACTTTGCAAATTCCACAAGAACTGTCTTAGCGAAAGGCTTCTTGAGGGGAAAGCTGCAACTCTGTGAGATGACTTCACAGAACACAAAGAAGTTTCTCAGAAAGCTTCTTTCTCTTTGATATCTGAGTTTATTTCCTTTGGCCCTATAGTCTTCAAAGGTATCCGAAATATCTGTTCTTAGAATCCACAGAAATAAGGCTAGCAAAGAGATCCACGAAATACAGATGTAACTCTGTGACATGAATTAACCCAACACTAAGCAGTTTCTCAGAAAGCTTCTTCCAGACTTCATCTGAGGATATTTCCTTTTTCCACATAGCCCTCATTGCGCTTCCAAATATCACTTTGCCAAATCCACCACAACTGTCTTAGCGAAAGGCTTCTTGAGGGGAAAGCTGTAACTCTGTGAGATGACATCACAGAACACAAAGAAGTTTCTCAGAAAGCTTCTTTCTCTTGGTTATCGGAGGATATTTCCTTTGGCCCTATAATCTTCTAAGGGATCCGAAATATCTGTTCTCAGATTCCACAGAAATAAGGCTAGCAAAGATATCCACGAAATACAGATGTAACTCTGTGAGATGAATTAACAGAACACTAAGCAGTTTCTCAGAAAGCTTCTATCCAGATTTCATCTAAGGATAATTCCTTTTTCACCATAGCCATCTAGGGGCTTCCAAATATCACTTTGCCAATTCCACAAGAACTGTCTTAGCGAAAGGCTTCTTGAGGGGAAAGCTGAAACTCTGTGAGATGATTTCAAAGAACACAAAGAAGTTTCTCAGAAAGCTTCTTTCTCTTTGTTATCGGAGAATATTTCCTTTGGCCCTAGAGTCTTCTAAGGGATCCGAAATATCTGTTCTCAGATTCCACAGAAATAAGGCTAGCAAAGAGATCCACGAAATACTGATGTAACTCTGTGAGATGAATTAACAGAACACTATGCAGTTTCTCAGAAAGCTTCTTTCCAGATTTCATCTGAGAATATTTCATTTTTCACCGTAGCCCTCTATGCGCTTCAAAATATCACTTTGCCTATTCCAAAAGAACTGTCTTAGCGAAAGGCTTCTTGAGGGGAAAGCTGTAACTCTGTGAGATGATTTCACAGAAACCAAAGTAGTTTCTCAGAAAGCTTATTTCTCTTTGCTATCGGAGTTTATTTCCTTTGGCCCTATAGTCTTCAAAGGGATCCGAAATATCTGTCCTGAGATTCCACAGAAATAATGCTAGTAAAGAGATCCACGAAATACAGATGTAACTCTGTGAGATGAATTAACAGAACACTAAGCATTTTCTCAGAAGGCTTCTTTCCAGATTTCATCTGAGGATATTTCCTTTTTCACCATAGCCCTCTATGCGCTTCCAAATATCACTTTGCCAATTCCACGAGAACTGTCTTAGCGAAAGGCTTCTTGAGGGGAAAGCTGTAACTCTGTGAGATGATTTCACAGAACACAAAGAAGTTTCTCAGAAAGCTTCTTTCTCTTTGTTATCGGAGGATATTTCCTTTGGCCGTAGAGACTTCAAGGGATCCGAAATATCTGTTCTTAGAATCCACAGAAATAAGGCTAGCAAAGAGATCCACGAAATACTGATGTAACTCTGTGAGATGAATTAACAGAACACTATGCAGTTTCTCAGAAAGCTTCTTTCCAGATTTCATCTGAGGATATTTCATTTTTCACCGTAGCCCACTATGCGCTTCCAAATATCACTTTGCCTATTCCAAAAGTACTGTCTTAGCGAAAGGCTTCTTGAGGGGAAAGCTGTAACTCTGTGAGATGATTTCACAGAACACAAAGAAGTTTCTCAGAAAGCTTCTTTCTCTTTGTTATCGGAGGATATTTCCTTTGGACCTATAGTCTTCAAAGGTATCCGAAATATCTGTTCTCAAATTCCACAGAAATAAGGCTAGCAAAGATTTCCACGAAATACAGATGTAACTCTGTGACATGAATTAACCGAACACTAAGCAGTTTCTCGGAAAGCTTCTTACAGACTTCATCTGAGGATATTTCCTTTTTCCACATAGCCCTCATTGCGCTTCCAAATATCACTTTCCCAAATCCACAACAACTGTCTTAGCGAAAGGCTTCTTGAGTGGAAAGCTGTAACTCTGTGAGATGACTTCACAGAACACAAAGAAGTTTCTCGGAAAGCTTCTTTTCTTTGATATCTGAGTTTATTTCCTTTGGCCCTATAGTCTTCAAAGGGATCCGAAATATCTGCTCTCAGATTCCACAGAAATAAGGCTAGCAAAGAGATCCACGAAATACAGATGTAACTCTGTGAGATGAATTAACAGAACACTAAGCAGTTTCTCAGAAGGCTTCTTTACAGTTTTCATCTGAGGATATTTCCTTTTTCACCATAGCCCTCTATGGGCTTCCAAATATCACTTTGCCAATTCCACAAGAACTGTCTTAGCGAAAGGCTTCTTGAGAGGAAAGCCGTAACTCTGTGAGATGATTTCAAAGAACACAAAGATGTTTCTGTGAAAGCTTCTTTCTCTTTGTTATCGGAGGATATTTCCTTTGGCCCTATAGTCTTTAAACGGATCCGAAATATCTGTTGTCAGATTCCACAGTAATAAGGCTAGCAAAGAGATCCACGAAATACAGATGTAACTCTGTGACATGAATTAACCGAACATTAAGCAGTTTCTCAGAAAGCTTCTTCCAGATTTCATCTGAGGATATTTCCTTTTTCCACATAGCCCTCATTGCGCTTCCAAATATCACTTTGCCAAATCCACAACAACTGTCTTAGCGAAAGGCTTCTTGAGGGTAAAGTTGTAACTCTGTGAGATGATTTCACAGAACACAAAGAAGTTTCTCATATAGCTTCTTTCTCTTTGTTATCGGAGGATATTTCCTTTGGCCCTATAGTCTTCTAAGGGATACGAAATATCTGTCCTTAGATTCCACAAAATAAGGCTTGCAAAGAGATCCACGAAATACTGATGTAACGCTGTGAGATGAATTAACAGAACACTAAGCAGTTTCTCAGAAAGCTTCTTTCCAGATTTCATCTGAGGATATTTCCCTTTTCACCATAGCCCTCTATGCGCTTCCAAATATCACTTTGCCCATTCCACAAGAACTGTCTTAGCGAAAGGCTTCTTGAGGGGAAAGCTGTAACTCTGTGAGATGATTTCACAGAACACAAAGAAGTTTCTCAGAAAGCTTCTTTCTCTTTGTTATCGGAGGATATTTCCTTTGGCCCTATAGTCTTCAAAGGGATCCGAAAGATCTGTTCTCAGTTTCCACAGAAATAAGGCTAGAAAAGAGATCCACGAAATACAGATGTAACTCTGTGAGATGAATTAACAGAACACTAAGCAGTTTCTCAGAAAGGTTCAATCCAGATTTCATCTAAGGATAATTCCTTTTTCACAATAGGCATCTAGGGGCTTCCAAATATCACTTTGCCAATTCCACAAGAACTGTCTTAGCGAAAGGCGTCTTGAGGGGAAAGCTGAAACTCTGTGAGATGATTTCACAGAACACAAAGAAGTTTCTCAGAAAGCTTCTTTCTCTTTGTTATCGGAGGATATTTCCTTTGGCCCTATAGTCTTCTAAGGGATCTGAAATATCTGTTCTCAGATTCCAGAGAAATAAGGCTAGCAAAGAGATCCACGAAATACAGATGTAACTTGTGAGATGAATTAACAGAACACTAAGCAGTATCTCAGAAAGCTTCTTTCCAGATTTCATCTGAGGATATTTCATTTTTCACCATAGCCCTCTATGCACTTCCAAATATCACTTTGCCAATTCCAAAAGAACCGACTTAACGAAAGGCTTCTTGAGGGGAACGCTGTAATTCTGTGAGATGATTTCACAGAACACAAAGATGTTTCTCAGAAAGCTTCTTTCTCTTTGTTATCGGATGATATTTCCTTTGGCCCTATAGTCTTCAAAGGGATCCGAAATATCTGTTCTCAGATTCCAAAGAAATAAGGCTAGCAAAGAGATCCACGAAATACAGATGTAACTCTGTGAGATGAATTAACAGAACACTAAGCAGTTTCTCAGAAAGCTTCTTTACAGACTTCATCTGAGGATATTTCCTTTTTCCACATAGCCCTCTATGGGCTTCCAAATATCACTTTGCCAATTCCACAAGAACTGTCTTAGCGAAAGGCTTCTTGTGGGGAAAGCTGTAACTCTGTGAGATGATTTCACAGAACACAAAGAAGTTTCTCGGAAAGCTTCTTTCTCTTTGTTATCGGAGGATATTTCCTTTGGCCCTATAGTCTTCAAAAGTTTCCGAATTATCTGTTCTCATATTCCAGAGAAATAAGGCTAGCAAAGAGATCCACGAAATACAGATGTAACTCTGTGACATGAATTAACCGAACATTAAGCAGTTTCTCAGAAAGCTTCTTCCAGATTTCACCTGAGGATATTTCCTTTTTCCACATAGCCCTCATTGCGCTTCCAAATATCACTTTGCCAAATCCACAACAACTGTCTTAGCGAAAGGTTTCTTGAGGGGAAAGTTGTAACTTTGTGAGATGATTTCCAGAACACAAAGAAGTTTCTCATATAGCTTCTTTCTCTTTGTTATCGGAGGATATTTCCTTTGGCCCTATAGTCTTCTAAGGGATCCGAAATATCTGTCCTTAGATTCCACAACATAAGGCTTGCAAAGAGATCCACGAAATACTGATGTAACGCTGTGAGATGAATTAACAGAACACCAAGCAGGTTCTCAGAAAGCTTCTTTCCAGATTTCATCTGAGGATATTTCCTTTTTCACCATAGCCCTCTATGCGCTTCCAATTATCACTTTGGCAATTCCACAAGAAGTGTCTTAGCGAAAGGCTTCTTGAGGGGAAAGCTGTAACTCTGTGAGATGATTTCACAGAACACAAAGAAGTTTCTCAGAAAGCTTCTTTCTCTTTGTTATCGGAGGATATTTCCTTTGGCCCTATAGTCTTCAAAGGGATCCGAAAGATCTGTTCTCAGTTTCCACAGAAATAAGGCTAGCAAAGAGATCCACGAAATACAGATGTAACTCTGTGAGATGAATTAACAGAACACTAAGCAGTTTCTCAGAAAGGTTCAATCCAGATTTCATCTAAGGATAATTCCTTTTTCAAAATAGCCATCTAGGGGCTTCCAAATATCACTTTGCCCATTCCACAAGAACTGTCTTAGCGAAAGGCTTCTTGAAGGGAAAGCTGAAATTCTGTGAGATGATTTCACAGAACACAAAGAAGTTTCTCAGAAAGCTTCTTTCTCTTTGTTATCGGAGGATATTTCCTTTGGCCCTATAGTCTTCTAAGGGATCTGAAATATCTGTTCTCAGATTCCACAGAAATAAGGCTAGCAAAGAGATCCACGAAATACAGATGTAACTCTGTGAGATGAATTAACAGAACACTAAGCAGCTTCTCAGAAAGCTTCTTTCCAGATTTCATCTGAGGATATTTCATTTTTCACCATAGCCCTCTATGCGCCTCCAAATATCACTTTGCCAATTCCAAAAGAACTGACTTAGCGAAAGACTTCTTGAGGGGAAAGCTGTAACTCTGTGAGATGATTTCACAGAACACAAAGAAGTTTCTCAGAAAGCTTCTTTCTCTTTGTTATCGGAGGAGATTTCCTTTGGCCCTATAGTCTTCAAAGGGATCCGAAATATCTGTTCTCAGATTCCACAGAAATAAGGCTAGCAAAGAGATCCACGAAATACAGATGTAACTCTGTGACATGAATTAACAGAACACTAAGCATTTTCTCAGAAGGCTTCTTTCCAGATTTCATCTGAGGATATTTCCTTTTTCACCATAGCCCTCTATGCGCTTCCAAATATCACTTTGCCAATTCCACAAGAACTGTCTTAGGGAAAGGATTCTTGAGGGGAAAGCTGTAACTCTGTGAGATGACTTCACAGAACACAAAGAAGTTTCTCCGAAAGCTTCTTTCTCTTTGATATCTGAGTTTATTTCCTTTGGACCTATAGTCTTCAAAGGGATGATATATCAGTTCTCTGATTCCACAGAAATAAGGCTAGCAAAGAGATCCACGTAATACAGATGTAACTCTGTGAGATGAATTAACAGAACACTAAGCAGTTTCTCAGAAGGCTTCTTTCCAGTTTTCATCTGAGATTATTGCCTTTTTCACCATAGCCCTCTATGGGCTTCCAAATATCACTTTGCCAATTCTACAAGAACTGTCTTAGCGAAAGGCTTCTAGAAAGGAAAGCCGTAACTCTGTGAGATGATTTCACAGAACACAAAGAAGTTTCTCATATAGCTTCTTTCTCTTTGTTATCGGAGGATATTTCCTTTGGCCCTATAGTCTTCAAAGGGATACGAAATATCTGTTCTCAGATTCCACAGAAATAAGGCTAGCAAAGACATCCACGAAATACAGATGTAACACTGTGAGATGAATTAACAGAACACTAAGCAGTTTCTCAGAAGGCTTCTTTACAGGTTTCGTCTGAGGATATTTCCTTTTTCACCATAGCCCTCTATGGACTTCCAAATATCACTTTGCCAATTCCACAAGAACTGTCTTAGCGAAAGGCTTCTTGAGAGGAAAGCCGTAACTCTGTGAGATGATTTCAAAGAACACAAAGATGTTTCTGTGAAAATTCTTTCTCTTTGTTATCGGAGGATATTTCCTTTGGCCCTATAGTCTTTAAACGGATCCGAAATATCTGTTCTCAGATTCCACAGAAGTTAGGCTAGCAAAGAGATCCACGAAATACAGATGTAACTCTGTGACATGAATTAACCGAACATTAAGCAGTTTCTCAGAAAGCTTCTTCCAGATTTCATCTGAGGATATTTCCTTTTTCCACATAGCCTTCATTGCGCTTCCAAATATCACTTTGCCAAATCCACAACAACTGTCTTAGCGAAAGGCTTCTTGAGGGGAAAGTTGTAACTCTGTGAGATGATTTCACAGAACACAAAGAAGTTTCTCATATAGTTTCTTTCTCTTTGTTATCGGAGGATATTTCCTTTGGCCCTATAGTCTTCTAAGGGATCCGAAATATCTGTCCTTAGATTCCACAAAATAAGGCTTGCAAAGCGATCCACGAAATACTGATGTAACGCTGTGAGATGAATTAACAGAACACTAAGCAGTTTCTCAGAAAGCTTCTTTCCAGATTTCATCTGAGGATATTTCCTTTTTCACAATAGCCCTCTATGCGCTTCCAAATATCACTTTGCCCATTCCACAAGAACTGTCTTAGCGAAAGGCTTCTTGAGGGGAAAGCTGTAACTCTGTGAGATGATTTCACAGAACACAAAGAAGTTTCTCAGAAAGTTTCTTTCTCTTTGTTATCGGAGGATATTTCCTTTGGCCCTATAGTCTTCAAAGGGATCCGAAAGATCTGTTCTCAGTTTCCACAGAAATAAGGCTAGAAAAGAGATCCACGAAATACAGATGTAACTCTGTGAGATGAATTAACAGAACACTAAGCAGTTTCTCAGAAAGGTTCAATCCAGATTTCATCTAAGGATAATTCCTTTTTTACAACAGCCATCTAGGGGCTTCAAAATATCACTTTGCCAATTCCAAAAGAACTGTCTTAGCGAAAGGCTTCTTGAGCGGAAAGCTGAAACTCTGTGAGATGATTTCACAGAACACAAAGAAGTTTCTCAGAAAGCTTCTTTCTCTTTGTTATCGGAGGATATTTCCTTTGGCCCTATAGTCTTCTAAGGGATCCGAAATATCTGTTCTCAGATTCCAGAGAAATAAGGCTAGCAAAGAGATCCACGAAATACAGATGTAACTTTGAGATGAATTAACAGAACACTAAGCAGTTTCTCAGAAAGCTTCTTACCAGATTTCATCTGAGGATATTTCATTTTTCACCATAGCCCTCTATGCGCTTCCAAATATCACTTTGCCAATTCCAAAAGAAACGACTTAGCGAAAGGCTTCTTGAGGGGAACGCTGTAATTCTGTGAGATGATTTCACAGAACACAAAGATGTTTCTCAGAAAGCTTCTTTCTCTTTGTTATCGGAGGATATTTCCTTTGGCCCTATAGTCTTCAATGGGATCCGAAATATCTGTTCTCAGATTCCAAAGAAATAAGGCTAGCAAAGAGATCCACGAAATACAGATGTAACTCTGTGAGATGAATTAACAGAACACTAAGCAGTCTCTCAGAAAGCTTCTTTACAGACTTCATCTGAGGATATTTCCTTTTTCCACATAGCCCTCTATGGGCTTCCAAATATCACTTTGCCAATTCCACAAGAACTGTCTTAGCGAAAGGCTTCTTGAGGGGAATGCTGTAACTCTGTGAGATGATTTCACAGAACACAAAAAAGTTTCTCAGATAGCTTCTTTCTTTTTGTTATCGGAGCATATTTCCTTTGGCCCTATAGTCTTCTAAGCGATCCGAAATATCTGTTCTTAGAATCCACAGAAATAAGGCTAGCAAAGAGATCCATGAAATACAGATGTAACCTTGTGAGATGAATTAACAGAATACTTAGCAGTTTCTCAGAAAGCTTCTTTCCAGATTTCATCTGAGGATATTTCCTTTTTCACCATAGCCCTCTATGGGCTTCCAAATATCACTTTGCCAATTCCACAAGAACTGTCTTAGCGAAAGCCTTCTTGAGGGGAATGCTGTAACTCTGTGAGATGATTTCACAGATCACAAAGAAGTATCTCAGAAAGATTCTTTCTCATTGTTATCGGAGGATATTTCCTTTGGCCGTAGAGTCTTCAAAGGGATCCGAAATATCTGTTCTCAGATTCCACAGAAATGAGGCTGGCAAAGAGATCCACGAAATACAGATGTAACTCTGTGAGATGAATTAACAGAACACTAAGCAGTTTCTCAGAAAGCTTCTTTCCAGATTTCATCTGAGGATATTTCCTTTTTCACCGTAGCCCTCTATGGGCTTCCAAATATCACTTTGCCAATTCCACAAGAACTGTCTTAGCGAAAGGCTTCTTGAGGGGAAAGCTGTAACTCTGTGAGATGATTTCACAGAACACAAAGAAGTTTCTCAGAAAGCTTCTTTCTCTTTGTTATCGGAGGATATTTCCTTTGGCCCTATAGTCTTCAAAGGGATCCGAAATATCTGTTCTCAGATTCCACAGAAATAAGGCTAGCAAAGAGATCCACGAAATACAGATGTAACTCTGTGACATGAATTAACAGAACACTAAGCATTATCTCAGAAGGCTTCTTTCCAGATTTTATCTGAGGATATTTCCTTTTTCACCATAGCCCTCTAGGCGCTTCCAAATATCACTTTGCCAATTCCACAAGAACTGTCTTAGGGAAAGGTTTCTTGAGGGAAAAGCTGTAACTCTGTGAGATGACTTCACAGAACACAAAGAAGTTTCTCCGAAAGCTTCTTTCTCTTTGATATCTGAGTTTATTTCCTTTGGACCTATAGTCTTCAAAGGGATGAAATATCAGCTCTCAGATTCCACAGAAATAAGGCTAGCAAAGAGATCCACGTAATACAGATGTAACTCTGTGAGATGAATTAACAGAACACTAAGCAGTTTCTCAGAAGGCTTCTTTCCAGTTTTCATCTGAGATTATTGCCTTTTTCACCATAGCCCTCTATGGGCTTCCAAATATCACTTTGCCAATTCCACAAGAACTGTCTTAGCGAAAGGCTTCTAGAAAGGAAAGCCGTAACTCTGTGAGATGATTTCACAGAACACAAAGAAGTTTCTCATATAGCTTCTTTCTCTTTGTTATCGGAGGATATTTCCTTTGGCCCTATAGCCTTCTAAGGGATCCGAAATATCTGTCCTCAGATTCCACAGAAATAAGGCTAGCAAAGAGATCCACGAAATACAGATGTAACTCTGTGAGATGAATTAACAGAACACTAAGCAGTTTCTCAGAAAGGTTCAATCCAGATTTCATCTAAGGATAATTCCTTTTTCACCATAGCCATCTAGGGGCTTCCAAATATCACTTTGCCAATTCCAGAAGAACTGTCTTAGCGAAAGGCTTCTTGAGGGGAAAGATGTAACTCTGTGAGATGATTTCACAGAACACAAAGATGTTTCTCAGAAAGCTTCTTTCTCTTTGTTATCGGAGGATATTTCCTTTGGCCCTATAGTCTTCTAAGGGATCCGAAATATCTGTTCTCAGATTCCACAGAAATAAGGCTAGCAAAGAGGTTCACGAAATACAGATGTAACTCTGTGAGATGAATTAACAGAACACTAAGCAGTTTCTCAGAAAGCTTCTTTCCAGATTTCATCTGAGGATATTTCCTTTTTCACCATAGCCCTCTATTGGCTTCCAAATATCACTTTGCCAATTCCTCAAGAACTGTCTTAGCGAAAGGCTTCTTGAGGGGAAAGCTGTAACTCTGTGAGATGATTTCACAGAACACAAAGAAGTTTCTTCGATAGCTTCTTTCCCTTTGTTATCGGAGGATATTTCCTTTGGCCCTATAGTCTTCTAAGGGATCCGAAATATCTGTTCTCAGATTCCAAAGAAATAAGGCTGGCAAAGAGATCCACGAAATACAGATGTAACTCTGTGAGATGAATTAACAGAACACTAAGCAGTTAATCAGAAGGCTTCTTTACAGTTTTCATCTGAGGATATTTCCTTTTTCACCATAGCCCTCTTTGGGCTTCCAAATATCACTTTGCCAATTCCAGAAGACCTGTTTAAGCGAAAGGCTTCTTGAGGGGAAAGCTGTAACTCTTTGTGATGATTTCACAGAACACAAAGAAGTTTCTCAGAAAGCTTCTTTCTCTTTGTTATCGGAGGATATTTCCTTTGGCCCTATAGTCATGAAAGGGATCCGAATTATCTGTTCTCAGATTCCACAGAAATAAGGCTAGCAAAGAGATCCACGAAATACAGATGTAACTCTGTGAGATGAATTAACAGAACACTAAGCAGTTTCTCAGAAAGCTTCTTTCCATATTTCATCTGAGGATATTTCATTTTTCACCATAGCCCTCTATGCGCTTCCAAATATCACTTTGCCAATTCCAAAAGAACTGTCTTAGCGAAAGGCTTCTTGAGGGGAAAGCTGTAACTCTGTGAGATGAATTCACAGAACACAAAGAAGTTTCTCAGAAAGCTTCTTTCTCTTTGTTATCGGAGGATATTTCCTTTGGCCCTATAGTCTTCAATGGGATCCGAAATATCTGTTCTCAGATTCCAAAGAAATAAGGCTAGCAAAGAGATCCACGAAATACAGATGTAACTCTGTGAGATGAATTAACAGAACACTAAGCAGTTTCTCAGAAAGCTTCTTTACAGACTTCATCTGAGGATATTTCCTTTTTCCACATAGCCCTCAAAGCGCTTCCAAATATCACTTGGCCAATTCCACAACAACTGTCTTAGCGAAAGGCTTCTTGAGGGGAAAGCTGTAACTCTGTGAGATGATTTCACAGAACACAAAAAAGTTTCTCAGATAGCTTCTTTCTCTTTGTTATCGGAGGATAATTCCTTTGGCCCTATAGTCTTCTAAGGGATCCGAAATATCTGTTCTTAGAATCCACAGAAGTACGGCTAGCAAAGAGATCCACGAAATACAGATGTAACTCTGTGAGATGAATTAACAGAACACTAAGCAGTTTCTCAGAAAGCTTCTTTCCAGATGTCATCTGAGGATATTTCCTTTTTCACCATAGCCCTCTAAGGGCTTCCAAATATCACTTTGCCAATTCCACAAAAACTGTCTTAGCGAAAGGATTCTTGAGGGGAAAGCTGTAACTCTGTGAGATGATTTCAGAGAACACAAAGAAGTTTCTCAGAATGCTTCTTTCTCTTTGTTATCAGAGTTTATTTCCTTTGGCCCTATAGTCTTCAAAGTGATCCGAAATATCTGTTCTTAGATTCCACAGAAATAAGGCTAGCCAAGAGATCCACGATATACAGATGTAACTCTGTGAGATGAATTAACAGAACACTAAGCAGTTTCTCAGAAAGCTTCTTTCCAGATTTCATCTGAGGATATTTTCTTTTTCACCATAGCCCTCTATGGGCTTCCAAATATCACTTTGCCAATTCCACAAGAACTCTCTTAGCGAAAGGTTTCTTGAGGGGAAAGCTGTAACTCTGTGAGATGATTTCAAAGAACACAAAGAAGTTTCTCAGAAAGCTTCCTTCTCTTTGTTATCGGAGGATATTTCCTTTGGCCCTATAGTCTTCTAAGGGATCCGAAATATCTGTTCTCAGATTCCACAGAGATAAGGCTAGCAAAGAGATCCACGAAATACAGATGTAACTCTGTGAGATGAATTAACAGAACACTAAGCATTTTCTCAGAAAGCTTCTTTCCAGATTTCATCTGAGGATATTTCCTTTTTCACCGTAGCCCTCTATGCGCTTCCAAGTATCACTTTGCCAATTCCACAAGAACTGTCTTAGCGAAAGGCGTCTAGAGGAGAAAGTTGTAACTCTGTGAGATGATTTCACAGAACACAAACAAGTTTCTCAGAAAGCTTCTATCTCTTTGTTATCGGAGGATATTTCCTTGGGCCCTATATTCTTCTAAGAAATCCGAAATACCTGTTCTCAGATTCCACAGAAATAAGGCTAGCAAGAGATTCACGAAATACAGATGTAACTCTGTGAGATGAATTAACAGAACACTAAGCAGTTTCTAAGAAAGCTTCTTTCCAGATTTCATCTGAGGATATTTCATTTTTCACCATAGCCCTCTATGCGCTTCCAAATATCACTTTGCCAATTCCAGAGGAACTGTCTTAGCGAAAGGCTTCTTGAGGGGAAAGCTGTAACTCTGAGAGATGATTTCACGGAACTCAAAGAAGTTTCTCAGAAAGCTTCTTTCTCTTCGTTTTCGGAGGATATTTCCTTTTGCTCTCTAGTCTTCAATGGGATCCGAAATATCTGTTCTCAGATTCCAAAGATATAAGGCTACCAAATAGATCCAGGAAATACAGATGTAACTCTGTGAGATGAATTAACAGAACACTAACCAGTTTCTCCGAAAGCTTCTTTCCAGTTTTCATCTAAGGATATTTCCTTTTTCACCATAGCCCTCTGTGGGCTTCCAAATATCACTTTGCCAATTCCACAAGAACTGTCTTAGCGAAAGGCTTCTTGAGGGGAAAGCTGTAACTCTGTGACATGATTTCACAGAACACAAAGAAGTTTCTCAGAAAGCTTCTTTCCCTTTGTTATCGGAGGATATTTCCTTTGGCCCTATAGTCTTCAAAGGGATCCGAAATACCTGTTCTCAAATTCCACAGAAATAAGGCTAGCAAAGAGATCCACGAAATACAGATGTAACTCTGTGATATGAATTAACCGAACACTAAGCAGTTTCTCAGAAAGCTTCTTTCCAGATTTCATCTCAGGATATTTCCTTTTTCACCATAGCCCTCTCGGGGCTTGCAAATATCACTTTGCCAATTCCACAAGAACTGTCTTAGCGAAAGGCTTCTTGAGGGGAACCTGTAACTCTGTGAGATGATTTCACAGAACACAAAGAAGTTTCTCAGAGAGATTCTTTCTCTTTGTTTTCGGAGGATATTTCCTTTGGCCCTATAGTCTTCTAAGGGATCCGAAATATCTGTTCTCAGATTCCACAGAAATAAGGCTAGCAAAGAGATCCACAAAATACAGATGTAACTCTGTGAGATGAATTAAAGAACACTATGCAGTTTCTCAGAAACTTTCTTTCCAGATTTCATCTGAAGATATTTCATTTTTCACCATAGCCCTCTATGCGCTTCCAAACATCACTTTGCCTTTTCCAACAGAACTGTCTTAGTGAAAGGCTTCTTGAGGGAAAAGCTGTAACTCTGTGAGATGATTTCACAGAACACAAAGAAGTTTCTCAGAAAGCTTCTTTCTCTTTGATATCTGAGTTTATTTCCTTTGGCCCTATAATCTTCAAAGAGATCCGAAATATCTGTTCTTAGATTCCACAGAAATAAGGCTAGCCAAGAGATCCACGAAATACTGATGTAACTCTGTGAGATGAATTAACAGAACACTAAGCAGTTTCTAAGAAAGCTTCTTTCCAGATTTCATCTGGGGATATTTTCTTTTTCACCATAGCCCTCTATGGGCTTCCAAATATCACTTTGCCAATTCCACAAGAACTGTCTTAGCGAAAGGCTTCTTGAGGGGAAAGCTGTAACTCTGTGATGATTTCACAGAACACAAAGAAGTTTCTCAGAAAGCTTCTTTCTCTTTGTTATCGGAGGATATTTCCTTTGGCCCTATAGTCTTCAAAGTGATCCGAAATATCTGTTCTCAAATTCCACAGAAATAAGGCTAGCAAAGAGAACCACGAAATACAGATGTAGCTCTGTGACATGAATTAACGGAACACTAAGCAGTTTCTCAGAAAGCTTCTTTCCAGATTTCATCTGAGGATATTTCCTTTTTCACCATAGCCCTCTATGCGCTTCCAAATATCACTTTGCCAACTCCAAAAGAACTGTCTTAGCGAAAGGCTTCTTGAGGGGAAAGCTGTAACTCTGTGAGATGATTTCACAGGACACAAAGATGTTCCTCAGAAGGCTTCTTTCTCTTTGTTATCGGAAGATATTTCCTTTGGCCCTATAGTCTTCAATGGGATCTGAAATATCTGTTCTCAGATTCCAAAGAAATAAGGCTAGCAAAGAGATCCACGAAATACAGATGTAACTCTGTGAGATGAATTAAGAGAACACTAAACAGTTTCTCAGAAAGCTTCTTTACAGACTTCATCTGAGGATATTTCCTTTTTCCACATAGCCCTCTATGAGCTTCCAAATATCACTTTGCCAATTCCACAACAACTGTCTTAGCGAAAGGCTTCTTGAGGGGAAAGCTGTAACTCTGTGAGATGATTTCACAGAACACAAAAAAGTTTCTCAGATAGCTTCTTTCTCTTTGTTATCGGAGGATATTTCCTTTGGCCCTATAGTCTTCTAAGGGATCCGAAATATCTGTTCTTAGAATCCACAGAAATAAGGCTAGCAAAGAGATCCACGAAATACAGATGTAATTCTCTGAGATGAATTAACAGAACACTATGCAGTTTCTCAGAAAGCTTCTTTCCAGATTTCATCTGAGGATATTTCATTTTTCACCGTAGCCCTCTATGCGCTTCCAAATATCACTTTGCCTATTCCAAAAGAACTGTCTTAACGAAAGGCTTCTTGAGGGGAAAGCTGTAACTCTGTGAGATGATTTCACAGAACACAAAGAAGTTTCTCAGAAAGCTTCTCTCTCTTTGTTATCAGAGGATATTTCCTTTGGCCCTATAGTCTTCAATGGGATCCGAAATATCTGTTCTTAGATTCCACAGAAATAAGGCAGATATTGACAAAGAGATCCACGACATACAGATGTAACTCTGTGAGAGGAATTAACAGAACACTAAGGAGTTTCTCAGAAAGCTTCTTTCCAGACTTCATCTGAGGATATTTCCTATTTCCACATAGCCCTCTATGCGCTTCCAAATATCACTTTGCCAATTCCAATACAACTGTCTTAGCGAAAGGCTTCTTGAGGGGAAAGCTGTAACTCTGTGAGATGATTTCACAGAACACAAAGAAGTTTCTCAGATAGCTTCTTTCCCTTTGTTATAGGAGGATATTTCCTTTGGCCGTATAGTCTTCTAAGGGATCCGAAATATCTGTTCTTAGAATCCACAGAAATAAGGCTAGCAAAGAAATCCACGAAATACAGATGTAACTCTGTGAGATGAATTAACAGAACACTAAGCAGTTTCTCAGAAGGCTTCTTTCCAGATTTCATCTGAGGATATTTCCTTTTTCACCATAGCCCTCTAGGGGCTTGTAAATATCACTTTGCCAATTCCAGAGGAACTGTCTTAGCGAAAGGCTTCTTGAGGGAAAAGCTGTAACTCTGAGAGATGATTTCACAGAACTCAAAGAAGTTTCTCAGAAAGCTTCTTTCTCCTTATTTTCGGAGGATATTTCCTTTTGCCCTCTAGTCTTCAATGGGATCCGAAATATCTGTTCTCAGATTCCAAAGAAATAAGGCTACCAAAGAAATCCAGGAAATACAGATGTAACTCTGTGAGATGTATTGACAGAACACTAAGCAGTTTCTCCGAAAGCTTCTTTCCAGTTTTCATCTAAGGATATTTCCTTTTTCACCATAGCCCTCTGTGGGCTTCCAAATATCACTTTGCCAATTCCACAAGAACTGTCTTAGCGAAAGGCTTCTTGAGGGGAAAGCTGTAACTCTGTGAGATGATTTCACAGAACACAAAGAAGTTTCTCAGAAAGCTTCTTTCTCTTTGTTTTCGGAGGATATTTCCTTTGGCCCTATAGTCTTCCTAGGGATCCGAAATATCTGTTCTCAGATTCCACAGAAATAAGGCTAGCAAAGAGATCCACGAAATACAGATGTAACTCTGTGAGATGAATTAAAGAACACTATGCAGTTTCTCAGAAAGTTTCTTTCCAGATTTCATCTGAAGGTATTTCATTTTTCACCATAGCCCTCTATGCACTTCCAAATATCACTTTGCCTTTTCCAACAGAACTGTCTTAGTGAAAGGCTTCTTGAGGGGAAAGCTGTAACTCTCTGAGATGATTTCACAGAACACAAAGAAGTTTCTCAGAAAGCTTCTTTCTCTTTGTTATCGGAGGATATTTCCTTTGGCCGCAGAGTCTTCAAAAGGGATCCGAAATATCTGTTCTCAGATTCCACAGAAATAAGGCTAGCAAAGAGATCCACGAAATACAGATGTAACTCTGTGAGATGAATTAACAGAACACTAAGCAGTTTCTCAGAAAGCTTCTTTCCAGATTTCATCTGAGGATATTTCCTTTTTCACCCTAGCCCTCTATGCGCTTTCAAATATCACTTTGCCAATTCCACAAGAACTGTCTTAGCGAAAGGCTTCTTGAGGGGAAAGCTGTAACTCTGTGAGATGACTTCACAGAACACAAAGAAGTTTCTCAGAAAGCTTCTTTCTCTTTCATATCTGAGTTTATTTCCTTTGGCCCTATAGTCTTCAAAGGGATCCGAAATATCTCCTCTCAGATTCCACAGAAATAAGGCTAGCCAAGAGATCCACGAAATACTGATGTAACTCTGTGAGATGAATTAACAGAACACTAAGCCGTTTCTAAGAAAGCTTCTTTCCAGATTTCATCTGGGGATATTTTCTTTTTCACCATAGCCCTCTATGGGCTTCCAAATATCACTTTGCCAATTCCACAAGAACTGTCTTAGCGAAAGGCTTCTTGAGGGGAAAGCTGTAACTCTGTGAGATGATTTCACAGAACACTAAGAAGTTTCTCAGAAAGCTTCTTTCTCTTTGTTATCGGAGGATATTTCCTTTGGCCCTATAGTCTTCTAAGGGATCCGAAATATCTGTTCTCAGATTCCACAGAAATAAGGCTAGCAAAGAGATCCACGAAATACAGTTGTAACTCTGTGACATGATTTAACAGAACACTAAGCAGTTTCTCAGAAGGCTTCTTCCCAGATTTCATCTGAGGATATTTCCTCTTTCACCGTAGCCCTCTATGCGCTTCCAAGTATCACTTTGCCAATTCCACAAGAACTGTCTCAGCGAAATGTTTCTTGAAGAGAATGTTGTAACTCTGTGAGATGATTTCACAGAACACAAAGAAGTTTCTCATACAGCTTCTTTCTCTTTGTTATCGGAGGATATTACCTTTGGCCCTATATTCTTCTAATGGATCCGAAATATCTGTTCTCAGATTCCACAGAAATAAGGCTAGCAAAGAGATCCACGAAATACAGATGTAACTCTGTGAGATGAATTAACAGAACACTAAGCAGTTTCTCAGAAAGTTTCTTTACAGATTTCACCTGAGGATATTACCTTTTCCCCATTGCCCTCTAAGGGCTTCCAAATATCACTTTGCCAATTACACAAAAACTGTCCTAGCGAAAGGCTTCTTGAGGGGAAAGCTGAAAATCTGTGAGATGATTTCACAGAACACAAAGAAGTTTCTCAGAAAGCTTCTTTCTCTTTGTTATCAGAGTTTATTTCATTTGGCCCTATAGTCTTCAAAGTGATCCGAAATATCTGTTCTTAGAATCCACAGAAATAAGGCTAGCCAAGAGATCCACGAAATGCAGATGTAACTCTGTGAAATGATTAACAGAACACTTAGCAGTTTCTCAGAAAGCTTCTTTCCAGATTTCATCTGGGGATATTTTCTTTTTCACCATAGCCCTCTATGGGCTTCCAAATATCACTTTGCCAATTCCACAAGAACTGTCTTAGCGAAAGGCTTCTTGAGGGGAAAGCTGTAACTCTGTGACATGATTTCACAGAACACAAAGAAGTTTCTCAGAAAGCTTCTTTCTCTTTGTTATCGGAGGATATTTCCTTTGGCCCTATATTCTTCTTAGGGATCCGAATTATCTGTTCTCAGATTCCACAGAAATAAGGCTCGCAAGAGATCCACGAAATACAGATGTAACTCTGTGAGATGAATTAACAGAACACTAAGCAGTTTCTCAGAAAGCTTCTTTCCAATTTTCTTCTGAGGATATTTCCTTTTTCACCATAGCCCTCTGTCGGCTTCCCAATATCACTTTTCCAATTCCACTAGAACTGTCTTAGCGAAAGGCTTCTTGAGGGGATAGCTGTAACTCTGTGACATGATTTCACAGAACACAAAGAAGTTTCTCAGAAAGCTTCTTTCTCTTTGTTATCGGAGGATATTTCCTTTGGCCCTATAGTCTTCAAAGGGATCCGAAATATCTTTTCTCAAATTCCACAGAAATAAGGCTATCAAAGAGATCCATGAAATACAGATGTAACTCTGTGAAATGAATTAACCGAACACTAAGCAGTTTCTCAGGAAGCTTCTTTCCATATTTCATCTGAGGATATTTCCTTTTTCACCATAGCCCTCTAGTGGCTTCCAAATATCACTTTGCCAATTCCACAAGAACTGTCTTAGCGAAAGGCTTCTTGAGGGGAAAGCTGTAACTCTGTGAGATGATTTCACAGAACACAAAGAAGTTTCTCAGAAAGCTTCTTTCTCTTTGTTTTCGGAGGATATTTCCTTTGGCCCTATAGTCTTCTAAGGGATCCGAAATACCTGTTCTTAGATTCCACAGAAATAAGTCTAGCAAAGAGATCCACGAAATACAGATGTAACTCTGTGAGATGAATTAACAGAACACTATGCAGTTTCTCAGAAAGCTTCTTTCCAGATTTCATCTGAGGATATTTCATTTTTCACCCCAGCCCTCTATGCGCTTCCAAATATCACTTTGCCTATTCCAAAAGAACTGTCTTAGCGAAAGGCTTCTTGAGGGGAAAGCTGTAACTCTGTGAGATGAATTCACAGAACACAAAGAAGTTTCTCAGAAAGCTTCTTTCTCTTTGTTATCTGAGGATATTTCCTTTGGCCCTATAGTCTTCAATGGGATCCGAAATATCTGTTCTTAGATTCCACAGAAATAAGGCTAGCAAAGAGATCCACGAAACACAGATGTAGCTCTGTGAGATGAATTAACAGAACACTAAGCAGTTTCTCAGAAAGCATCTTTCCAGACTTCATCTGAGGATGATTCCTTTTTCCACATAGCCCTCTATGCGCTTCCAAATATCACTTTGCCAATTCCACAAGAACTGTCTTAGCGAAAGGCTTCTTGAGGGGAAAGCTGTAACTCTGTGACATGATTTCACAGAACACAAAGAAGTTTCTCAGAAAGCTTCTTTCTCTTTGTTATCGGAGGATATTTCCTTTGGCCCTATATTCTTCTTAGGGATCCGAATTATCTGTTCTCAGATTCCACAGAAATAAGGCTCGCAAGAGATCCACGAAATACAGATGTAACTCTGTGAGATGAATTAACAGAACACTAAGCAGTTTCTCAGAAAACTTCTTTCCAATTTTCTTCTGAGGATATTTCGTTTTTCACCCAAGCCCTCTATGCGCTTCCAAATATCACTTTGCCTATTCCAAAAGAACTGTCTTAGCGAAAGGCTTCTTGAGGGGAAAGCTGTAACTCTGTGAGATGATTTCACAGAACACAAAGAAGTTTCTCAGAAAGCTTCTTTCTCTTTGTTATCGGAGGATATTTCCTTTGGCCCTATAGTCTTCAATGGGATCCGAAATATCTGTTCTTAGATTCCACAGAAATAAGGCTAGCAAAGAGATCCACGAAATACAGATGTAGCTCTGTGAGATGAATTAACAGAACACTAAGCAGTTTCTCAGAAAGCTTCTTTCCAGACTTCATCTGAGGATGATTCCTTTTTCCACATAGCCCTCTATGCGCTTCCAAATATCACTTTGCCAATTCCACAAAAACTGTATTAGCGAAAGGCTTCTTTAGGGGAAAGCTGTAACTCTGTGAGATGATTACACAGAACACAAGAAGTTTCTCAGAAAGCTTCTCTCTCGTTGTTATCGGAGGATATTTCCTTTGGCCCTAGAGCCTTCTAAGGGATCCGAAATATCTGTTCTCAGATTCCACAGAAATAAGGCTAGCAAAGACATCCACGAAATACAGATGTAAATCTGTGAGATGAATTAACAGAACACTAAGCATTTTCTGAGAAAGCTTCTTTCCAGATTTCATCTGAGGATATTTCCTTTTTCATCATAGACCACTATGCGCCTCCAAATATCACTTTGCCAATTCCACAAGAACTGTCTTAGCGAAAGGCTTCTTGAGGGGAAAGCTGTACTCTGTGAGATGATTTCACAGAAACCAATGTAGTTTCTCAGAAAGCTTATTTATCTTTGCTATCGGAGTTTATTTCCTTTGGCCCTATAGTCTTCAAAGGGATCCGAAATATCTGTTCTCAGGTTCCACAGAAATAAGGCTAGCAAAGAGATCCACGAAATACAGATGTAACTCTGTGAGCTGAATTAACAGAACACTAAGCATTTTCTCAGAAGGCTTCTTTCCAGATTTCATCTGAGGATATTTCCTTTTTCAACATAGCCCTCTATGCGCTTCCAAATATCACTTTGCCAATTCCACAACAACTGTCTTAGCGAAAGGCTTCTTGAGGGGAAAGCTGTAACTCTGTGAGATGATTTCACAGAACACAAAGAAGTTTCTCATATGGCTTATTTCTCTTTGTTACCGGAGGATATTTCCTTTGGCCCTATACTCTTCTAAGGGATCCGAAATATCTGTCCTTAGATTCCAAAGATATAAGGCTAGCAAAGAGATCCACGAAATACTGATGTAACGCAGTGAGATGAATTAACAGAACACTACGCAGTTTCTCAGAAAGCTTCTTTCCAGATTTCATCTGAGGATATTTCCTTTTTCACCATAGCCCTCTATGCGCTTCCAAATATCACTTTGCCAATTCCACAAGAACTGTCTTAGCGAAAGGCTTCTTGAGGGGAAAGCTGTAACTCTGTGAGGTGATTTCACAGAACACAAAAAAGTTTTTCAGATAGCTTCTTTCTCTTTGTTGTCGGAGGATATTTCCTTTGGCCCTATAGTCTTCTAAGGGATCCGAAATATCTGTTCTTAGAATCCACAGAAATAAGGCTAGCAAAGAGATCCACGAAATACAGATGTAACTCTGTGAGATGATTTAAGAGAACACTAAGCAGTTTCTCAGAAAGCTTCTTTCCAGATTTCATCTGAGGATATTTCCTTTTTCACCATAGCCCTCTATGGGTCTCCAAATATCACGTTGTCAATTCCACAAGAACTGTCTTAGCGAAAGTCTTCTTGAGGGGAAAACGGTAACTCTGTGAGATGATTTCACAGAACACAAAAACGTTTCTCAGAAAGCTTTTACTCTTTGTTATCGGAGGATATTTCTGTTGGCCGTAGAGTCTTCAAAGGGATCCGAAATATCTGTTCTCAGATTCCACAGAAATAAGGCTAGCAAAGAGATCCACGAAATACAGATGTAACTCTGTGAGTTGAATTAACAGAACACTAAGCAGTTTCTCAAAAAGCTTCTTTCCAGATTTCATCTGAGGATATTTCCTTTTTCACCATAGCCCTCTATGCGCTTCCAAATATCACTTTGCCAATTCCACAAAAACTGTCTTAGCGAAAGGCTTCTTGAGGGGAAAGCTGTAACTCTGTGAGATGACTTCACAGAACACAAAGAAGTTTCTCAGAAAGCTTCTTTCTCTTTGATATCTGAGTTTATTTCTTTTGGCCCTATAGTCTTCAAAGGGATCCGAAATATCTGTTCTCAGATTCCACAGAAATAAGGCTAGCAAAGAGATCCACGAAATACAGATGTAACTCTGTGTGATGAATTAACAAAACAGTAAGCAGTTTCTCAGAAGGCTTCTTTACAGTTTTCATCTGAGGATATTTCCTTTTTTACCATACCCCTCTATGGGCTTCCAAATATCACTTTGCCAATTCCACAAGAACTGTCTTAGCGAAAGGCTTCTGGAGGGGAAAGCTGTAACTCTGTGACATGATTTCACAGAACACAAAGAAGTTTCTCAGAAAGCTTCTTTCTCTTTGTTATCGGAGGATATTTCCTTTGGCCCTATATTCTTCTTAGGGATCCGAATTATCTGTTCTCAGATTCCACAGAAATAAGGCTCGCAAGAGATCCACGAAATACAGATGTAACTCTGTGAGATGAATTAACAGAACACTAAGCAGTTTCTCAGAAAACTTCTTTCCAATTTTCTTCTGAGGATATTTCGTTTTTCACCCAAGCCCTCTATGCGCTTCCAAATATCACTTTGCCTATTCCAAAAGAACTGTCTTAGCGAAAGGCTTCTTGAGGGGAAAGCTGTAACTCTGTGAGATGATTTCACAGAACACAAAGAAGTTTCTCAGAAAGCTTCTTTCTCTTTGTTATCGGAGGATATTTCCTTTGGCCCTATAGTCTTCAATGGGATCCGAAATATCTGTTCTTAGATTCCACAGAAATAAGGCTAGCAAAGAGATCCACGAAATACAGATGTAGCTCTGTGAGATGAATTAACAGAACACTAAGCAGTTTCTCAGAAAGCTTCTTTCCAGACTTCATCTGAGGATGATTCCTTTTTCCACATAGCCCTCTATGCGCTTCCAAATATCACTTTGCCAATTCCACAAAAACTGTATTAGCGAAAGGCTTCTTTAGGGGAAAGCTGTAACTCTGTGAGATGATTACACAGAACACAAGAAGTTTCTCAGAAAGCTTCTCTCTCGTTGTTATCGGAGGATATTTCCTTTGGCCCTAGAGCCTTCTAAGGGATCCGAAATATCTGTTCTCAGATTCCACAGAAATAAGGCTAGCAAAGACATCCACGAAATACAGATGTAAATCTGTGAGATGAATTAACAGAACACTAAGCATTTTCTGAGAAAGCTTCTTTCCAGATTTCATCTGAGGATATTTCCTTTTTCATCATAGACCACTATGCGCCTCCAAATATCACTTTGCCAATTCCACAAGAACTGTCTTAGCGAAAGGCTTCTTGAGGGGAAAGCTGTACTCTGTGAGATGATTTCACAGAAACCAATGTAGTTTCTCAGAAAGCTTATTTATCTTTGCTATCGGAGTTTATTTCCTTTGGCCCTATAGTCTTCAAAGGGATCCGAAATATCTGTTCTCATGTTCCACAGAAATAAGGCTAGCAAAGAGATCCACGAAATACAGATGTAACTCTGTGAGCTGAATTAACAGAACACTAAGCATTTTCTCAGAAGGCTTCTTTCCAGATTTCATCTGAGGATATTTCCTTTTTCAACATAGCCCTCTATGCGCTTCCAAATATCACTTTGCCAATTCCACAACAACTGTCTTAGCGAAAGGCTTCTTGAGGGGAAAGCTGTAACTCTGTGAGATGATTTCACAGAACACAAAGAAGTTTCTCATATGGCTTATTTCTCTTTGTTACCGGAGGATATTTCCTTTGGCCCTATACTCTTCTAAGGGATCCGAAATATCTGTCCTTAGATTCCAAAGATATAAGGCTAGCAAAGAGATCCACGAAATACTGATGTAACGCAGTGAGATGAATTAACAGAACACTACGCAGTTTCTCAGAAAGCTTCTTTCCAGATTTCATCTGAGGATATTTCCTTTTTCACCATAGCCCTCTATGCGCTTCCAAATATCACTTTGCCAATTCCACAAGAACTGTCTTAGCGAAAGGCTTCTTGAGGGGAAAGCTGTAACTCTGTGAGGTGATTTCACAGAACACAAAAAAGTTTTTCAGATAGCTTCTTTCTCTTTGTTGTCGGAGGATATTTCCTTTGGCCCTATAGTCTTCTAAGGGATCCGAAATATCTGTTCTTAGAATCCACAGAAATAAGGCTAGCAAAGAGATCCACGAAATACAGATGTAACTCTGTGAGATGATTTAAGAGAACACTAAGCAGTTTCTCAGAAAGCTTCTTTCCAGATTTCATCTGAGGATATTTCCTTTTTCACCATAGCCCTCTATGGGTCTCCAAATATCACGTTGTCAATTCCACAAGAACTGTCTTAGCGAAAGTCTTCTTGAGGGGAAAACGGTAACTCTGTGAGATGATTTCACAGAACACAAAAACGTTTCTCAGAAAGCTTTTACTCTTTGTTATCGGAGGATATTTCTGTTGGCCGTAGAGTCTTCAAAGGGATCCGAAATATCTGTTCTCAGATTCCACAGAAATAAGGCTAGCAAAGAGATCCACGAAATACAGATGTAACTCTGTGAGTTGAATTAACAGAACACTAAGCAGTTTCTCAAAAAGCTTCTTTCCAGATTTCATCTGAGGATATTTCCTTTTTCACCATAGCCCTCTATGCGCTTCCAAATATCACTTTGCCAATTCCACAAAAACTGTCTTAGCGAAAGGCTTCTTGAGGGGAAAGCTGTAACTCTGTGAGATAACTTCACAGAACACAAAGAAGTTTCTCAGAAAGCTTCTTTCTCTTTGATATCTGAGTTTATTTCTTTTGGCCCTATAGTCTTCAAAGGGATCCGAAATATCTGTTCTCAGATTCCACAGAAATAAGGCTAGCAAAGAGATCCACGAAATACAGATGTAACTCTGTGTGATGAATTAACAAAACAGTAAGCAGTTTCTCAGAAGGCTTCTTTACAGTTTTCATCTGAGGATATTTCCTTTTTTACCATACCCCTCTATGGGCTTCCAAATATCACTTTGCCAATTCCACAAGAACTGTCTTAGCGAAAGGCTTCTGGAGGGGAAAGCTGTAACTCTTTGAGATGATTTCACAGAACACAAAGAAGTTTCTCAGAAAGCTTCTTTCTCTTTGTTATCGGAGGATATTTCCTTTGGCCCAATAGTCTTGAAAGGGATCCGAAATATCTGTTCTCAGATTCGACAGAAATAAGGCTAGCAAAGAGATCCACGAAATACAGATGTAACTCTGTCAGATGAATTAACAGAACACTACGCAGTTTCTCAGAAAGCTTCTATCCAGATTTCATCTGAGGATATTTCATTTCTCACCATAGCCCTCTTTGCGCTTCCAAATATCACTTTGCCAATTCCAAAAGAACTGTCTTAGCGAAAGGCTTCTTAAGGGGAAAGCTGTAACTCTGTGAGATGAATTCACAGAACACAAATATGTTTCTCAGAAAGCTTCTTTCTCTTTGTTATCGAAGGATATTTCCTTTGGCCCTATAGTCTTCAACGGGATCCGAAATATCTGTTCTCAGATTCCAAAGAAATAAGGCTAGCAAAGAGATCCACGAAATACAGATGTAACTCTGTGAGATGAATTAACACAACACTAAGCAGTTTCTCAGAAAGCTTCTTTACAGACTTCATCTGAGGATATTTCCTTTTTCCACATAGCCCTCAAAGCGCTTCCAAATAACACTTTGCCAATTCCACAACAACTGTGTTAGCGAAAGGCTTCTTGAGGGGAAAGCTGTAACTCTGTGAGATGATTTCACAGAACACAAAAAAGTTTCTCAGATAGCTTCTTTCTCTTTGTTATCGGAGGATAATTCCTTTGGCCCTATAGTCTTCTAAGGGATCCGAAATATCTGTTCTTAGAATCCACAGAAAAAAGGCTAGCAAAGAGATCCACGAAATACAGATGTAACTCTGTGAAATGAATGACCAGAACACTAAGCAGTTTCTCAGAAAGCTTCTTTCCAGATGTCATCTGAGGATATTTCCTTTTTCACCATAGCACTCTAAGGGCTTCCAAATATCACTTTGCCAATTCCACAAAAACTGTCTTAGCGAAAGGCTTCTTGAGGGGAAAGCTGTAACTCTGTGAGATGATTTCACAGAACACAAAGAAGATTCTTAGAAAGCTTCTTTCTCTTTGTTATCAGAGTTTTTTTTCTTTGGCCCTTTTGTCTTCAAAGTGATCCGAAATATCTGTTCTTAGATTCCACAGAAATAAGGCTAGCCAAGAGATCCACCATATACAGATGTAACTCTGTGAGATGAATTAACAGAACACTAAGCAGTTTCTCAGAAAGCTTCTTTCCAGATTTCATCTGAGGATATTTTCTTTTTCACCATAGCCCTCCATGGGCTTCCAAATATCACTTTGCCAATTCCACAAGAACTGTCTTAGCGAAAGGTTTCTTGAGGGGATAGCTGTAACTCTGTGAGATGATTTCACAGAACACAAACAAGTTTCTCAGAAAGCTTCTTTCTCTTTGTTATCGGAGGATATTTCCTTGGGCCCTATATTCTTCTAAGAGATCCGAAATATCTGTTCTGAGATTCCACCGAAATAAGGCTAGCAGGAGATTCAGGAAATACAGATGTAACTCTGTGAGATGAATTAACAGAAAACTAAGCAGTTTCTCAGAAAGCTTCTTTCCAGATTTCATCTAAGGATATTTCCTTTTTCACCATAGCCCTCTGTGAGCTTCCAAATATCACTTTGCCAATTCCACAAGAACTGTCTTAGCGAAAGGTTTCTTGAGGGGAAAGCTGTAACTCTGTGACATGATTTCACAGAACACAAAGAAGTTTCTCAGAAAGCTTCTTTCTCTTTGTTATCGGAGGATATTTCCTTTGGCTCTATAGTCTCCAAAGGGATCCGAAATATCTGTTCTCAAATTCCACAGAAATAAGGCTAGCAAAGAGATCCACGAAATACAGATGTAACTCTGTGATATGAATTAACCGAACACTAAGCAGTTTCTCAGAAAGCTTCTTTCCAGATTTCATCTGAGGATATTTCCTTTTTCACCACAGCCCTCTAGGGGCTTGCAAATATCTCTTTGCCAATTCCAGAGCAACTGTCTTAGCGAAAGGCTTCTTGAGGGGAAAGCTGTAACTCTGAGAGATGATTTCACAGAACTCAAAGAAGTTTCTCGGAAAGCTTCTTACTCTTTATTTTCGGAGGATATTTCCTTTTGCCCTCTAGTCTTCAATGGGATCCGAAATATCTGTTCTCAGATTCCAAAGAAATAAGGCTACCAAAGAGATCCCGGAAATACAGATGTAACTCTGTGAGATGAATTAACAGAACACTAAGCAGTTTCTCCGAAAGCTTCTTTCCAGTTTTCATCTAAGGATATTTCCTTTTTCACCATAGCCCTCTGTGGGCTTCCAAATATCACTTTGCCAATTCCACAAGAACTGTCTTAGCGAAAGGCTTCTTGAGGGGAAAGCTGTAACTCTGTGACATGATATCACAGAACACAAAGAAGTTTCTCAGAAAGCTTCTTTCCCTTTGTTATCGGAGGATATTTCCTTTGTCCCTGTAGTCTTCAAAGGGATCCGAAATACCTGTTCTCAAATTCCACAGAAATAAGGCTAGCAAAGAGATCCACGAAATACAGATGTAACTCTGTGATATGAATTAACCGAACACTAAGCATTTTCTCAGAAAGCTTCTTTCCATATTTCATCTGAGGATATATCCTTTTTCACCGTAGCCCTCTATGCGCTTCCAAGTATCACTTTGCCAATTCCACAAGAACTGTCTTAGCGAAAGGCTTCTTGAGGAGAAAGTTGTAACTCTGTGAGATGATTTCACAGAACACAAACAAGTTTCTCAGAAAGCTTCTTTCTCTTTGTTATCGGAGGATATTTCCTTGGGCCCTATATTCTTCTAAGAGATCCGAAATATCGGTTCTCAGATTCCACAGAAATAAGGCTACCAAGAGATTCACGAAATACAGATGTAACTCTGTGTGATGAATTAACAGAACACTAAGCAGTTTCTCAGAAAGCTTCTTTCCAGATTTCATCTAAGGATATTTCCTTTTTCACCATAGCCCTCTGTGAGCTTCCAAATATCACTTTGCCAATTCCACAAGAACTGTCTTAGCGAAAGGCTTCTTGAGGGGAAAGCTGTAACTCTGTGACATGATTTCACAGAACACAAAGAAGTTTCTCAGAAAGCTTCTTTCTCTTTGTTATCGGAGGATATTTCCTTTGGCCCTATAGTCTTCAAAGGGATCCGAAATATCTGTTCTCAAATTCCACAGAAATAAGGCTAGCAAAGAGATCCACGAAATACAGATGTAACTCTGTGATATGAATTAACCGAACACTAAGCAGTTTCTCAGAAAGCTTCTTTCCAGATTTCATCTGAGGATATTTCCTTTTTCACCACAGCCCTCTAGGGGCTTGCAAATATCACTTTGCCAATTCCAGAGGAACTGTCTTAGCGAAAGGCTTCTTGAGGGGAAAGCTCTAACTCTGAGAATTGATTTCACAGAACTCAAAGAAGTTTCTCAGAAAGCTTTTTTCTCTTTATTTTCGGAGGATATTTCCTTTTGCCCTCTAGTCTTCAATGGGATCCGAAATATCTGTTCTCAGATTCCAAAGAAATAAGGCTACCAAAGAGATACCGGAAATACAGATGTAACTCTGTGAGATGAATTAACAGAACACTAAGCAGTTTCTCCGAAAGCTTCTTTCCAGTTTTCATCTAAGGATATTTCCTTTTTCACCATAGCCCTCTGTGGGCTTCCAAATAGCACTTTGCCAATTCCACAAGAACTGTCTTAGCGAAAGGCTTCTTGAGGGGAAAGCTGTAACTCTGTGAGATGATTTCACAGGACACAAAGATGTTCCTCAGAAAGCTTCTTTCTCTTTGTTATCGGAGGATATTTCCTTTGGCCCTATAGTCTTCAAAGGGATCCGAAATATCTGTTCTCAGATTCCAAAGAAATAAGGCTAGCAAAGAGAACCACGAAATACAGATGTAACTCTGTGAGATGAATTAAGAGAACACTAAACAGTTTCTCAGAAAGCTTCTTTACAGACTTCATCTGAGGATATTTCCTTTTTCCACATAGCCCTCTAGGAGCTTCAAATATCACTTTGCCAATTCCACAACAACTGTCTTAGCGAAAGGCTTCTTGAGGGGAAAGCTGTAACTCTGTGAGATGATTTCACAGAACACAAAAAAGTTTCTCAGATAGCTTCTTTCTCTTTGTTATAGGAGGATATTTCCTTTGGCCCTATAGTCTTCTAAGGGATCCGAAATATCTGTTCTTAGAATCCACAGAAATAAGGCTAGCAAAGAGATCCACGAAATACAGATGTAACTCTCTGAGATGAATTAGCAGAACACTATGCAGTTTCTCAGAAAGCTTCTTTCCAGATTTCATCTGAGGATATTTCATTTTTCACCGTAGCCCTCTATGCACTTCCAAATATCACTTTGCCTATTCCAAAAGAATTGTCTTAACGAAAGGCTTCTTGAGGGGAAAGCTGTAACTCTGTGAGATGATTTCACAGAACACAAAGAAGTTTCTCAGAAAGCTTCTCTCTCTTTGTTATCAGAGGATATTTCCTTTGGCCCTATAGTCTTTAAAGGGTTCCGAAATATCTGTTCTTAGATTCCACAGAAATAAGGCAGATATTGACAAAGAGATCCACGAAATACAGATGTAACTCTGTGAGATGAATTAACAGAACACTAAGGAATTTCTCAGAAAGCTTCTTTCCAGACTTCATCTGAGGATATTCCCTATTTCCACATAGCCCTCTATGCGCTTCCAAATATCACTTTGCCAATTCCACTACAACTGTCTTAGCGAAAGGCTTCTTGAGGGGAAAGCTGTAACTCTGTGAGATGATTTCACAGAACACAAAGAAGTTTCTCAGATAGCTTCTTTCCCTTTGTTATAGGAGGATATTTCCTTTGGCCGTATAGTCTTCTAAGGGATCCGAAATATCTGTTCTTAGAATCCACAGAAATAAGGCTAGCAAAGAAATCCACGAAATACAGATGTAACTCTGTGAGATGAATTAACAGAACACTAAGCAGTTTCTCAGAAGGCTTCTTTCCAGATTTCATCTGAGGATATTTCCTTTTTCACCATAGCCCTCTAGGGGCTTGCAAATATCACTTTGCCAATTCCAGAGGATCTGTCTTAGCGAAAGGCTTCTTGAGGGGAAAGCTGTAACTCTGAGAGATGATTTCACAGAACTCAAAGAAGTTTCTCAGAAAGCTTCTTTCTCTTTATTTTCGGAGGATATTTCCTTTGGCCCTCTAGTCTTCAATGGGATCCGAAATATCTGTTCTCAGATTCCAAAGAAATAAGGCTACCAAAGAGATCCAGGAAATACAGATGTAACTCTGTGAGATGAATTAACAGAACACTAAGCAGTTTCTCCGAAAGCTTCTTTCCAGTTTTCATCTAAGGATATTTCCTTTTTCATCATAGCCCTCTGTGGGCTTCCAAATATCACTTTGCCAATTCCACAAGAACTGTCTTAGCGAAAGGCTTCTTGAGGGGAAAGCTGTAACTCTCTGACATGATTTCACAGATCACCAAGAAGTTTCTCAGAAAGCTTCTTTCTCTTTGTTATCGGAGGATATTTCCTTTGGCCCTATAGACTTCAAAGGGATCCGAAATATCTGTTCTCAAATTCCACAGAAATAAGGCTAGCAAAGAGATCCACGAAATACAGATGTAACTCTGTGATATGAATTAACCGAACACTAAGCAGTTTCTCAGAAAGCTTCTTTCCAGATTTCATCTCAGGATATTTCCTTTTTCACCATAGCCCTCTCGGGGCTTGCAGATATCACTTTGCCAATTCCACAAGAACTGTCTTAGCGAAAGGCTTCTTGAGGGGAAAGCTGTAACTCTGTGACATGATTTCACAGAACACAAAGAAGTTTCTCAGAAAGCTTCTTTCTCTTTGTTTTCGGAGGATATTTCCTTTGGCCCTATAGTCTTCTAAAGGATCCGAAATATCTGTTCTCAGATTCCACAGAAATAAGGCTAGCAAATATATCCACGAAATACAGATGTAACTCTGTGAGATGAATTAAAGAACACTATGCAGTTTCTCAGAAAGTTTCTTACAGATTTCATCTGAAGATATTTCATTTTTCACCATAGCCCTCTATGCGCTTCCAAATATCACTTTGCCTTTTCCAACAGAACTGTCTTAGTGAAAGGCTTCTTGAGGGGAAAGCTGTAACTCTGTGAGATGACTTCACAGAACACAAAGAAGTTTCTCAGAAAGCTTCTTTCTCTTTGATATCTGAGTTTATTTCCTTTGGCCCTATAGTCTTCAAAGTGATCCGAAATATCTGTTCTTAGATTCCACAGAAATAAGGCTAGCCAAGAGATCCACGAAATACTGATGTAACTCTGTGAGATGAATTAACAGAACACTAAGCCGTTTCTAAGAAAGCTTCTTTCCAGATTTCATCTGGGGATATTTTCTTTTTCACCATAGCCCTCTATGGGCTTCCAAATATCACTTTGCCAATTCCACAAGAACTGTCTTAGCGAAAGGATTCTTGAGGGGAAAGCTGTAACTCTGTGAGATGATTTCACAGAACACTAAGAAGTTTCTCAGAAAGCTTCCTTCTCTTTGTTATCGGAGGATATTTCCTTTGGCCCTATAGTCTTCTAAGGGATCCGAAATATCTGTTCTCAGATTCCACAGAAATAAGGCTAGCAAAGAGATCCACGAAATACAGTTGTAACTCTGTGACATGAATTAACAGAACACTAAGCAGTTTCTCAGAAAGCTTCTTCCCAGATTTCATCTGAGGATATTTCCTTTTTCACCGTAGCACTCTATGCGCTTCCAAGTATCACTTTGCCAATTCCACAAGAACTGTCTTAGCGAAAGGTTTCTTGAAGAGAAAGTTGTAACTCTGTGAGATGATTTCACAGAACACAAAGATGTTTCTCATACAGCTTCTTTCTCTTTGTTATCGGAGGATATTTCCTTTGGCCCTATATTCTTCTAAGGGATCCGAAATATCTGTTCTCAGATTCCACAGAAATAAGGCTAGCAAAGAGATCCACGAAATACAGATGTAACTCTGTGAGATGAATTAACAGAACACTAAGCAGTTTCTCAGAAAGTTTCTTTACAGATTTCACCTGAGGATATTACCTTTTCCCCATTGCCCTCTAAGGGCTTCCAAATATGACTTTGCCAATGACACAAAAACTGTCCTAGCGAAAGGCTTCTTGAGGGGAAAGCTGAAAATCTGTGAGATGATTTCACAGAACACAAAGAAGTTTCTCAGAAAGCTTCTTTCTCTTTGTTATCAGAGTTTATTTCCTTTGGCCCTATAGTCTTCAAAGTGATCCGAAATATCTGTTCTTAGATTCCACAGAAATAAGGCTAGCCAAGAGATCCACGAAATACAGATGTAACACTGTGAGATGATTAACAGAACACTAAGCAGTTTCTCAGACAGCTTCTTTCCAGATTTCATCTGGGGATATTTTCTTTTTCACCATAGCCCTCTATGGGCTTCCAAATATCACTTTGCCAATTCCACAAGAATTGTCTTAGCGAAAGGCTTCTTGAGGGGAAAGCTGTAACTCTGAGACATGATTTCACAGAACACAAAGAAGTTTCTCAGAAAGCTTCTTTCTCTTTGTTATCGGAGGATATTTCCTTTGGCCCTATATTCTTCTTAGGGATCCGAATTATCTGTTCTCAGATTCCACAGAAATAAGGCTCGCAAGAGATCCACGAAATACAGATGTAACTCTGTGAAATGAATTAACCGAACACTAAGCAGTTTCTCAGGAAGCTTCTTTCCATATTTCATCTGAGGATATTTCCTTTTTCACCATAGCCCTCTAGTGGCTTCCAAATATCACTTTGCCAATTCCAGAAGAACTGTCTTAGCGAAAGGCTTCGTGAGGGGAAAGCTGTAACTCTGTGAGATGATTTCACAGAACACAAAGAAGTTTCTCAGAAAGCTTCTTTCTCTTTGTTTTCGGAGGATATTTCCTTTGGCCCTATAGTCTTCTAAGGGATCCGAAATATCTGTTCTCAGATTCCACAGAAATAAGTCTAGCAAAGAGATCCACGAAATACAGATGTAACTCTGTGAGATGAATTAACAGAACACTATGCAGTTTCTCAGAAAGCTTCTTTCCAGATTTCATCGGAGGATATTTCATTTTTCACCCCAGCCCTCTATGCGCTTCCAAATATCACTTTGCCTATTCCAAAAGAACTGTCTTAGCGAAAGGCTTCTTGAGGGGAAAGCTGTAACTCTGTGAGATGATTTCACAGAACACAAAGAAGTTTCTCAGAAAGCTTTTTTCTCTTTGTTATCGGAGGATATTTCCTTTGGCCCTATAGTCTTCAATGGGATCCGAAATATCTGTTCTTAGATTCCACAGAAATAAGGCTAGCAAAGAGATCCACGACATACAGATGTAACTCTGTGAGATGAATTAACAGAACACTAAGCAGTTTCTCAGAAAGCTTCTTTCCAGACTTCATCTGAGGATGTTTCCTTTTTCCACATAGCACTCTATGCGCTTCCAAATATCACTTTGCCAATTCCACAAAAACTGTATTAGCGAAAGGCTTCTTGAGGGAAAAGCTGTAACTCTGTGAGATGATTACACAGAACACAAGAAGTTTCTCAGAAAGCTTCTCTCTCGTTGTTATCGGAGGATATTTCCTTTGGCCCTAGAGCCTTCTAAGGGATCCGAAATATCTGTTCTCAGATTCCACAGAAATAAGGCTAGCAAAGACATCCACGAAATACAGATGTAAATCTGTGAGATGAATTAACAGAACACTAAGCATTTTCTCAGAAGGCTTCTTTCCAGATTTCATCTTACGATATTTCCTTTTTCATCATAGACCACTATGCGCCTCCAAATATCACTTTGCCAATTCCACAAGAACTGTCTTAGCGAAAGGCTTCTTGAGGGGAAAGCTGTACTCTGTGAGATGATTTCACAGAAACCAATGTAGTTTCTCAGAAAGCTTATTTCTCTTTGCTATCGGAGTTCATTTCCTTTGGCCCTATAGTCTTCAAAGGGATCCGAAATATCTGTTCTCAGGTTCCACAGAAATAAGGCTAGCAAAGAGATCCACGAAATACAGATGTAACTCTGTGAGCTGAATTAACAGAACACTAAGCATTTTCTCAGAAGTCTTCTTTCCAGATTTCATCTGAGGATATTTCCTTTTTCACCATAGCCCTCTATGCGCTTCCAAATATCACTTTGCCAATCCACAACAACTGTCTTAGCGAAAGGCTTCTTGAGGGTAAAGCTGTAACTCTGTGAGATGATTTCACAGAACACAAAGAAGTTTCTCAGATAGCTTCTTTCACTTTGTTATCGGAGGATATTTCCTTTGGCCCTATAGTCTTCTAAGGGATCCGAAATATCTGTTCTCAGATTCCACAGAAATAAGGCTAGCAAAGAAATCCACGAAATACAGATGTAACTCTGTGAGATGAATTAACAGAACACTAAGCAGTTTCTCAGAAAGCTTCTTTACAGACTTCATCTGAGGATATTTCCTTTTTCCACATAGCCCTCTATGCGCTTCCAAATATCACTTTGCCAATTCCACAACAACTGTCTTAGCGAGAGGCTTCTTGAGGGGAAAGCTGTAACTCTGTGAGATGATTTCACAGAACACAAAGAAGTTTCTCATATAGCTTATTTCTCTTTGTTACCGGAGGATATTTCCTTTGGCCCTATACTCTTCTAAGGGATCCGAAATATCTGTCCTTAGATTCCAAGGAAATAAGGCTAGCAAAGAGATCCACGAAATACTGATGTAACGCCGTGAGATGAATTAACAGAACACTAAGCAGTTTCTCAGAAAGCTTCTTTCCAGATTTCATCTGAGGATATTTCCTTTTTCACCATTGCACTCTGTGCGCTTCCAAATATCACTTTGCCAATTCCACAAGAACTGTCTTAGCGGAAGGCTTCTTGAGGGGAAAGCTGTAACTCTGTTGGATGATTTCACAGAACACAAAGAAATTTCTCAGAAAGCTTCTTTCTCTTTGTTATGGGAGGGTATTTCCTTTGGCCCTATAGTCTTCAAAGTGATCCGAAATATCTGTTCTCAGATTCCACAGAAATAAGGCTAGCAAAGAGATCCACGAAATACAGATGTGACTCTGTGAGATGAATTAACAGAACACTAAGTACTTTCTCAGAAAGCTTCTTTCCAGATTTCATCTGAGGATATTTCATTTTTCACCATAGCCCTCTATGCGCTTCCAAATATCACTTTGCCAATTCCACAAGAACTGTCTTAGCGAAAGGCTTCTTGAGGGGAAAGCTGTAACTCTGTGAGATGATTTCTCGGAACACAAAGAAGTTTCTCAGAAAGCTTCTTTCTCTTTGTTATCGGAGGATATTTCCTTTGGCCCTATAGTCTTCAATGGGATCCGAAATATCTGTTCTCAGATTCCAAAGAAATAAGGCTGGCAAAGAGATCCACGAAATACAGATGTATCTCTGTGAGATGAATTAACAGAACACTAAGCAGTTTCTCAGAAATCTTCTTTACAGATTTCATCTGAGGATATTTCCTATTTCCACATAGCCCTCTATGCGCTTCCAAATATCACTTTGCCAATTCGACAAGAACTGTCTTAGCGAAAGGCTTCCTGAGGGGAAAGCTGTAACTCTGTGAGATGATTTCACAGAACACAAAAAAGTTTTTCAGATAGCTTCTTTCTCTTTGTTATCGGAGGATATTTTCTTTGGCCCTATAGTCTTCTAAGGGATCCGAAATATCTGTTCTTAGAATCCACAGAAATAAGGCTAGCAAAGAGATCCACGAAATACAGATGTAACTCTGTGAGATGATTTAAGAGAACACTAAGCAGTTTCTCAGAAAGCTTCTTTCCATATTTCATCTGAGGATATTTCCTTTTTCACCATAGCCCTCTATGGGTCTCCAAATATCACGTTGTCAATTCCACAAGAACTGTCTTAGCGAAAGTCTTCTTGAGGGGAAAACGGTAACTCTGTGAGATGATTTCACAGAACACAAAAACGTTTCTCAGAAAGCTTTTTCTCTTTGTTATCGGAGGATATTTCTGTTGGCCGTAGAGTCTTCAAAGGGATCCGAAATATCTGTTCTCAGATTCCACAGAAATAAGGCTAGCAAAGAGATCCAAGAAATACAGATGTAACTTTGTGAGTTGAATTAAGAGAACACTAACAGTTTCTCAGAAAGCTTCTTTCCAGATTTCATCTGAGGATATTTCCTTTTTCACCATAGCCCTCTATGCGCTTCCAAATATCACTTTGCCAATTCCACAAAAACTGTCTTAGCGAAAGGCTTCTTGAGTGGAAAGCTGTATCTCTGTGAGATGACTTCACAGAACACAAAGAAGTTTCTCAGAAAGCTTCTTTCTCTTTGATATCTGAGTTTATTTCTATTGGCCCTATAGTCTTCAAAGGGATCCGAAATATCTGTTCTCAGATTCCACAGAAATAAGGCTAGCAAAGAGATCCACGAAATACAGATGTAACTCTGTGTGATGAATTAACAAAACACTAAGCAGTTTCTCAGAAGGCTTCTTTACAGTTTTCATCTAAGGATATTACCTTTTTCACCATAGCCCTCTATGGGCTTCCAAATATCACTTTGCCAATTCCACAAGAACTGTCTTAGCGAAAGGCTTCTTGCGGGAAAGCTGTAACTCTTTGAGATGATTTCACAGAACACAAAGAAGTTTCTCAGAAAGCTTCTTTCTCTTTGTTATCGGAGGATATTTCCTTTGGCCCTATAGTCTTGAAAGGGATCCGAAATATCTGTTCTCAGATTCCACAGAAATAAGGCTAGCAAAGAGATCCACGAAATACAGTTGTAACTCTGTCTGATGAATTAACAGAACACTAAGCAGTTTCTCAGAAAGCTTCTTTCCAGATTTCGTGTGAGGATATTTCATTTCTCACCATAGCCCTCTATGCGCTTCCAAATATCACTTTGCCAATTCCAAAAGAACTGTCTTAGCGAAAGGCTTCTTGAGGGGAAAGCTGTAACTCTGTGAGATGAATTCACAGAACACAAATATGTTTCTCAGAAAGCTTCTTTCTCTTTGTTATCGAAGGATATTTCCTTTGGCCCTATAGTCTTCAATGGGATCCGAAATATCTGTTCTCAGATTCCAAAGAAATAAGGCTAGCAAAGAGATCCACGAAATACAGATGTAACCCTGTGAGATGAATTAACAGAACACTAGGCTGTTTCTCAGAAAGGTTCTTTACAGACTTCATCTGAGGATATTTCCTTTTTCCACATATCCCTCAAAGCGCTTCCAAATATCACTTTGCCAATTCCACAAGAACTGTCTTAGCGAAAGGCTTCTTGAGGGGAAAGCTGTAACTCTGTGAGATGATTTCACAGAACACAAAAAAGTTTCTCAGATAGCTTCTTTCTCTTTGTTATCGGAGGATAATTCCTTTGGCCCTATAGTCTTCTAAGGGATCCGAAATATCTGTTCTTAGAATCCACAGAAATAAGGCTAGCAAAGAGATCCACGAAATACAGATGTAACTCTGTGAGATGAATTAACAGAACACTAAGCAGTTTCTCAGAAAGCTTCTTTCCAGATGTCATCTGAGGATATTTCCTTTTTCACCATAGCCCTCTAAGGGCTTCCAAATATCACTTTGCCAATTCCACAAAAACTGTCTTAGCGAAAGGCTTCTTGAGGGGAAAGCTGTAACTCTGTGAGATGATTTCACAGAACACAAAGAAGTTTCTCAGAAAGCTTCTTTCTCTTTGTTATCAGAGTTTATTTCCTTTGGCCCTATAGTCTTCAAAGTGATCCGAAATATCTGTTCTTAGATTCCACAGAAATAAGGCTAGCCAAGAGATCCACGATATACAGATGTAACTCTGTGAGATGAATTAACAGAACACTAAGCAGTTTCTCAGAAAGCTTCTTTCCAGATTTCATCTGAGGATATTTTCTTTTTCACCATAGCCCTCTATGGGCTTCCAAATATCACTTTGCCAATTCCACAAGAACTGTCTTAGCGAAAGGTTTCTCGAGGGGAAAGCTGTAACTTTGTGAGATGATTTCACAGAACACAAACAAGTTTCTCAGAAAGCTTCTTTCTCTTTGTTATGGGAGGATATTTCCTTTGGCCGTAAAGTCTTCTAAGGGATCCGAAATATCTGTTCTTAGAATCCACAGAAATAAGGCTAGTAAAGAAATCCACGAAATACAGATGTAACTCTGTGAGATGAATTAACAGAACACTAAGCAGTTTCTCAGAAGGCTTCTTTCCAGATTTCATCTGAGGATATTTCCTTTTTCACCATAGCCCTCTATGCGCTTCCAAATATCACTTTGCCAATCCACAACAACTGTCTTAGCGAAAGGCTTCTTGAGGGGAAAGCTGTAACTCTGAGAGATGATTTCACATAACTCAAAGAAGTTTCTCAGAAAGCTTCTTTCTCTTTATTTTCGGAGGATATTTCCTTTGGCCCTCTAGTCTTCAATGGGATCCGAAATATCTGTTCTCAGATTCCAAAGAAATAAGGCTACCAAAGAGATCCAGGAAATACAGATGTAACTCTGTGAGATGAACTAACAGAACACTAAGCAGTTTCTCCGAAAGCTTCTTTCCAGTTTTCATCTAAGGATATTTCCTTTTTCACCATAGCCCTCTGTGGGCTTCCAAATATCACTTTGCCAATTCCACAAGAACTGTCTTAGCGAAAGGCTTCTTGAGGGGAAAGCTGTAACTCTGTGACATGATTTCACAGATCACAAAGAAGTTTCTCAGAAAGCTTCTTTCTCTTTGTTATCGGAGGATATTTCCTTTGGCCCTATAGTCTTCAAAGGGATCCGAAATATCTGTTCTCAAATTCCACAGAAATAAGGCTAGCAAAGAGATCCACGAAATACAGATGTAACTCTGTGATATGAATTAACCGAACACTAAGCAGTTTCTCAGAAAGCTTCTTTCCAGATTTCATCTCAGGATATTTCCTTTTTCACCATAGCCCTCTCGGGGCTTGCAGATATCACTTTGCCAATTCCACAACAACTGTCTTAGCGAAAGGCTTCTTGAGGGGAAAGCTGTAACTCTGTGACATGATTTCACAGAATACAAAGAAGTTTCTCAGAAAGCTTCTTTCTCTTTGTTATCGGAGGATATTTCCTTTGGCCCTATAGTCTTCTAAGGGATCCGAAATATCTGTTCTCAGATTCCAAAGAAATAAGGCTAGCAAAGAGATCCACGAAATACAGATGTAACTCTGTGAGATGAATTAAAGAACACTATGCAGTTTCTCAGAAAGTTTCTTTCCAGAATTCATCTGAAGATATTTCATTTTTCACCATAGCCCTCTATGCGCTTCCAAATATCACTTTGCCTTTTCCAACAGAACTGTCTTAGTGAAAGGCTTCTTGAGGGGAAAGCTGTAACTCTGTGAGATGATTTCACAGAACACAAAGAAGTTTCTCAGAAAGCTTCTTTCTCTTTGTTATCGGAGGATATTTCCTTTGGCCGTAGAGTCTTCAAAGGGATCCGAATTATCTGTTCTCGGATTCCACAGAAATAAGGCTAGCAAAGAGATCCACGAAATACAGATGTAACTCCGTGAGATGAATTAACAGAACACTAAGCAGTTTCTCACAAAGCTTCTTTCCAGATTTCATCTGAGGATATTTCCTTTTTCCACATAGCCCTCTATGCGCTTTCAAATATCACTTTGCCAATTCCACAAGAACTGTCTTAGCGAAAGGCTTCTTGAGGGGAAAGCTGTAACTCTGTGAGATGACTTCACAGAACACAAAGAAGTTTCTCAGAAAGCTTCTTTCTCTTTGATATCTGAGTTTATTTCCTTTGGCCCTATAGTCTTCAAAGTGATCCGAAATATCTGTTCTTAGATTCCACAGAAATAAGGCTAGCCAAGAGATCCACGAAATACTGATGTAACTCTGTGAGATGAATTAACAGAACACTAAGCAGTTTCTAAGAAAGCTTCTTTCCAGATTTCATCTGGGGATATTTTCTTTTTCACCATAGCCCTCTATGGGCTTCCAAATATCACTTTGCCAATTCCACAAGAACTGTCTTAGCGAAAGGCTTCTGGAGGGGAAAGCTGTAACTCTGTGAGATGATTTCACAGAACACTAAGAAGTTTCTCAGAAAGCTTCCTTCTCTTTGTTATCGGAGGATATTTCCTTTGGCCGTAGAGTCTTCAAAGGGATCCGAATTATCTGTTCTCAGATTCCACAGAAATAAGGCTAGCAAAGAGATCCACGAAATACAGATGTAACTCTGTGACATGAATTAACAGAACACTAAGCAGTTTCTCAGAAAGCTTCTTCCCAGATTTCATCTGAGGATATTTCCTTTTTCACCGTAGCCCTCTATGCGCTTCCAAGTATCACTTTGCCAAATCCACAAGAACTGTCTTAGCGAAAGGTTTCTTGAAGAGAAAGTTGTAACTCTGTGAGATGATTTCACAGAACACAAAGAAGTTTCTCATACAGCTTCTTTCTCTTTGTTATCGGAGGATATTACCTTTGGCCCTATATTCTTCTAAGGGATCCGAAATATCTGTTCTCAGATTCCACAGAAATAAGGCTAGCAAAGAGATTCACGAAATACAGATGTAACTCTGTGAGATGAATTAACAGAACACTAAGCAGTTTCTCAGAAAGCTTCTTTCCAGATTTCTTCTGAGGATATTTCCTTTTTCACCATAGCCCTCTGTGGGCTTCCCAATATCACTTTTCCAATTCCACAAGAACTGTCTTAGCGAAAGGCTTCTTGAGGGGATAGCTGTAACTCTGTGACATGATTTCACAGAACACAAAGTAGTTTCTCAGAAAGCTTCTTTCTCTTTGTTATCGGAGGATATTTCCTTTGGCCCTATTGTCTTCAAAGGGATCTGAAATATCTTTTCTCAAATTCCACAGAAATAAGGCTATCAAAGAGATCCATGAAATACAGATGTAACTCTGTGAAATGAATTAACCGAACACTAAGCAGTTTCTAAGTATGCTTCTTTCCATATTTCATCTGAGGATATTTCTCTTTTCACCATAGCCCTCTAGTGGCTTCCAAATATCACTTTGCCAATTCCACAAGAACTGTCTTAGCGAAAGGCTTCTTGAGGGGAAAGCTGTAACTCTGTGACATGATTTCACAGATCACAAAGAAGTTTCTCAGAAAGCTTCTTTCTCTTTGTTATCGGAGGATATTTCCTTTGGCCCTATAGTCTTCAAAGGGATCCGAAATATCTGTTCTCAAATTCCACAGAAATAAGGCTAGCAAAGAGATCCACGAAATACAGATGTAACTCTGTGATATGAATTAACCGAACACTAAGCAGTTTCTCAGAAAGCTTCTTTCCAGATTTCATCTCAGGATATTTCCTTTTTCACCATAGCCCTCTCGGGGCTTGCAGATATCACTTTGCCAATTCCACAAGAACTGTCTTACCGAAAGGCTTCTTGAGGGGAAAGCTGTAACTCTGTGACATGATTTCACAGAACACAAAGAAGTTTCTCAGAAAGCTTCTTTCTCTTTGTTTTCGGAGGATATTTCCTTTGGCCCTATAGTCTTCTAAGGGATCCGAAATATCTGTTCTCAGATTCCACAGAAATAAGGCTAGCAAAGAGATCCACGAATTACAGATGTAACTCTGTGAGATGAATTAAAGAACACTATGCAGTTTCTCAGAAAGTTTCTTACAGATTTCATCTGAAGATATTTCATTTTTCACCATAGCCCTCTATGCGCTTCCAAATATCACTTTGCCTTTTCCAACAGAACTGTCTTAGTGAAAGGCTTCTTGAGGGGAAAGCTGTAACTCTGTAAGATGATTTCACAGAACACAAAGAAGTTTCTCAGAAAGCTTCTTTCTCTTTGTTATCGGAGGATATTTCCTTTGGCCGTAGAGTCTTCAAAGGGATCCGAAATATCTGTTCTCAGATTCCACAGAAATAAGACTAGCAAAGAGATCCACGAAATACAGATGTAACTCTGTGAGATGAATTAACAGAACACTAAGCAGTTTCTCAGAAAGCTTCTTTCCAGATTTCATCTGAGGATATTTCCTTTTTCACCCTAGCCCTCTATGCGCTTTCAAATATCACTTTGCCAATTCCACAAGAACTGTCTTAGCGAAAGGCTTCTTGAGGGGAAAGCTGTAACTCTGTGAGATGACTTCACAGAACACAAAGAAGTTTCTCAGAAAGCTTCTTTCTCTTTGATATCTGAGTTTATTTCCTTTGGCCCTATAGTCTTCAAAGTGATCCGAAATATCTGTTCTTAGATTCCACAGAAATAAGGCTAGCCAAGAGATCCACGAAATACTGATGTAACTCTGTGAGATGAATTAACAGAACACTAAGCCGTTTCTAGGAAAGCTTCTTTCCAGATTTCATCTGGGGATATTTTCTTTTTCACCATAGCCCTCTATGGGCTTCCAAATATCACTTTGCCAATTCCACAAGAACTGTCTTAGCTAAAGGCTTCTTGAGGGGAAAGCTGTAACTCTGTGAGATGATTTCACAGAACACTAAGAAGTTTCTAAGAAAGCTTCCTTCTCTTTGTTATCGGAGGATATTTCCTTTGGCCCTATAGTCTTCTAAGGGATCCGAAATATCTGTTCTCAGATTCCACAGAAATAAGTCTCGCAAAGAGATCCACGAAATACAGATGTAACGCTGTGAGATGAATTAACAGAACACTAAGCAGTTTCTCAGAAAGTTTCTTTATAGATTTCACCTGAGGATATTACCTTTTCCCCATTGCCCTCTAAGGGCTTCCAAATATCACTTTGCCAATGACACAAAAACTGTCCTAGCGAAAGGCTTCTTGAGGGGAAAGCTGAAAATCTGTGAGATGATTTCACAGAACACAAAGAAGTTTCTCAGAAAGCTTCTTTCTCTTTGTTATCAGAGTTTATTTCCTTTGGCCATATAGTCTTCAAAGTGATCCGAAATATCTGTTCTTAGATTCCACAGAAATAAGGCTAGCCAAGAGATCCACGAAATACAGATGTAACTCTGTGAAATGAATTAACCGAACACTAAGCAGTTTCTCAGGAAGCTTCTTTCCATATTTCATCTGAGGATATTTCCTTTTTCACCATAGCCCTCTAGTGGCTTCCAAATATCACTTTGCCAATTCCACAAGAACTGTCTTAGCGAAAGGCTTCTTGAGGGGAAAGCTGTAACTCTGTGAGATGATTTCACAGAACACTAAGAAGTTTCTCAGAAAGCTTCTTTCTCTTTGTTTTCGGAGGATATTTCCTTTGGCCCTATAGTCTTCTAAGGGATCCGAAATATCTGTTCTCAGATTCCACAGAAATAAGTCTAGCAAAGAGATCCACGAAATACAGATGTAACTCTGTGAGATGAATTAACAGAACACTATGCAGTTTCTCAGAAAGCTTCTTTCCAGATTTCATCGGAGGATATTTCATTTTTCACCCCAACCCTCTATGCGCTTCCAAATATCACTTTGCCTATTCCAAAAGAACTGTCTTAGCGAAAGGCTTCTTGAGGGGAAAGCTGTAACTCTGTGAGATGATTTCACAGAACACAAAGAAGTTTCTCAGAAAGCTTTTTTCTCTTTGTTATCGGAGGATATTTCCTTTGGCCCTATAGTCTTCAATGGGATCCGAAATATCTGTTCTTAGATTCCACAGAAATAAGGCTAGCAAAGAGATCCACGAAATACAGATGTAACTCTGTGAGATGAATTAACAGAACACTAAGCAGTTTCTCAGAAATCTTCTTTACAGATTTCATCTGAGGATATTTCCTATTTCCACATAGAACTCTATGCGCTTCCAAATATCACTTTGCCAATTCGACAAGAACTGTCTTAGCGAAAGGCTTCTTGAGGGGAAAGCTCTAACTCTGTGAGGTGATTTCACAGAACACGAGAAAGTTTTTCAGATAGCTTCTTATTCTTTGATATCGGAGGATATTTTCTTTGGCTCTATAGTCTTCTAAGGGATCCGAAATATCTGTTCTTAGAATCCACAGAAATAAGGCTAGCAAAGACACCCACGAAATACAGATGTAACTCTGTGAGATGATTTAAGAGAACACTAAGCAGTTTCTCAGAAAGCTTCTTTCCATATTTCATCTGAGGATATTTCCTTTTTCACCATAGCCCTCTATGGGTCTCCAAATATCACGTTGTCAATTCCACAAGAACTGTCTTAGCGAAAGTCTTCTTGAGGGGAAAACGGTAACTCTGTGAGATGATTTCACAGAACACAAAAACGTTTCTCAGAAAGCTTTTTCTCTTTGTTATCGGAGGATATTTCTGTTGGCCGTAGAGTCTTCAAAGGGATCCGAAATATCTGTTCTCAGATTCCACAGAAATAAGGCTAGCAAAGAGATGCACGAAATACAGATGTAACTTTGTGAGTTGAATTAAGAGAACACTAAGCAGTTTCTCAGAAAGCTTCTTTCCAGATTTCATCTGAGGATATTTCCTTTTTCACCATAGCCCTCTATGCGCTTCCAAATATCACTTTGCCAATTCCACAAAAACTGTCTTAGCGAAAGGCTTCTTGAGGGGAAAGCTGTATCTCTGTGAGATGACTTCACAGAACACAAAGAAGTTTCTCAGAAAGCTTCTTTCTCTTTGATATCTGAGTTTATTTCTTTTGGCCCTATAGTCTTCAAAGGCATCCGAAATATCTGTTCTCAGATTCCACAGAAATAAGGCTAGCAAAGAGATCCACGAAATACAGATGTAACTCTGTCTGATGAATTAACAGAACACTAAGCAGTTTCTCAGAAAGCTTCTTTCCAGATTTCGTGTGAGGATATTTCATTTCTCACCATAGCCCTCTATGCGCTTCCAAATATCACTTTGCCAATTCCAAAAGAACTGTCTTAGCGAAAGGCTTCTTGAGGGGAAAGCTGTAACTCTGTGAGATGAATTCACAGAACACAAATATGTTTCTCAGAAAGCTTCTTTCTCTTTGTTATCGAAGGATATTTCCTTTGGCCCTATAGTCTTCAATGGGATCCGAAATATCTGTTCTCAGATTCCAAAGAAATAAGGCTAGCAAAGAGATCCACGAAATACAGATGTAACTCTGTGAGATGAATTAACAGAACACTAAGCAGTTTCTCAGAAAGGTTCTTTACAGACTTCATCTGAGGATATTTCCTTTTTCCACATAGCCCTCAAAGCGCTTCCAAATATCACTTTGCCAATTCCACAACAACTGTGTTAGCGAAAGGCTTCTTGAGGGGAAAGCTGTAACTCTGTGAGATGATTTCACAGAACACAAAAAAGTTTCTCAGATAGCTTCTTTCTCTTTGTTATCGGAGGATAATTCCTTTGGCCCTATAGTCTTCTAAGGGATCCGAAATATCTGTTCTTAGAATCCACAGAAATAAGGCTAGCAAAGAGATCCACGAAATACAAATGTAACTCTGTGAGATGAATTAACAGAACACTAAGCAGTTTCTCAGAAAGCTTCTTTCCAGATTTCATCTGAGGATATTTTCTTTTTCACCATAGCCCTCTATGGGCTTCCAAATATCACTTTGCCAATTCCACAAGAACTGTCTTAGCGAAAGGTTTCTTGAGGGGAAAGCTGTAACTTTGTGAGATGATTTCACAGAACACAAACAAGTTTCTCAGAAAGCTTCTTTCTCTTTGTTATCGGAGGATATTTCCTTGGGCCCTATATTCTTCTAAGAGATCCGAAATATCTGTTCTCAGATTCCACAGAAATAAGTCTAGCAAGAGATTCACGAAATACAGATGTAACTCTGTGAGATGAATTAACAGAACACTAAGCAGTTTCTCAGAAAGCTTCTTTCCAGATTTCATCTAAGGATATTTCCTTTTTCACCATAGCCCTCTGTGAGCTTCCAAATATCACTTTGCCAATTCCACAAGAATTGTCATAGCGAAAGGCTTCTTGAGGGGAAAGCTGTAACTCTGAGAGATGATTTCACAGAACACAAAGAAGTTTCTCAGAAAGCTTCTTTCCCTTTGTTATCGGAGGATATTTCCTTTGGCCCTATAGTCTTCAAAGGGATCCGAAATATCTGTTCTCAAATTCCACAGAAATAAGGCTAGCAAAGAGATCCACGAAATACAGATGTAACTCTGTGATATGAATTAACCGAACACTAAGCAGTTTCTCAGAAAGCTTCTTTCCAGATTTCATCTGAGGATATTTCCTTTTTCACCATATCCCTCTATGCGCTTCCAATTATCACTTTGCCAATTCCAAAAGAACTGTCTTAGCGAAAGGCTTCTTGAGGGGAAAGCTGTAACTCTGTGAGATGATTTCACAGGACACAAAGATGTTCCTCAGAAAGCTTCTTTCTCTTTGTTATCGGAGGATATTTCCTTTGGCCCTATAGTCTTCAATGGGATCCGAAATATCTGTTCTCAGATTCCAAAGAAATAAGGCTAGCAAAGAGATCCACGAAATACAGATATAACTCTGTGAGATGAATTAAGAGAACACTAAACAGTTTCTCAGAAAGCTTCTTTACAGACTTCATCTGAGGATATTTCCTTTTTCCACATAGCCCTCTATGAGCTTCCAAATATCACTTTGCCAATTCCACAACAACTGTCTTAGCGAAAGGCTTCTTGAGGGGAAAGCTGTAACTCTCTGAGATGATTTCACAGAACACAAAAAAGTTTCTCAGATAGCTTCTTTCTCTTTGTTATCGGAGGATATTTCCTTCGGCCCTATAGTCTTCTAAGGGATCCGAAATATCTGTTCTTAGAATCCACAGAAATAAGGCTAGCAAAGAGATCCACGAAATACAGATGTAACTCTCTGAGATGAATTAACAGAACACTATGCAGTTTCTCAGAAAGCTTCTTTCCAGATTTCATCTGAGGATATTTCATTTTTCACCGTAGCCCTCTATGCACTTCCAAATATCACTTTGCCTATTCCAAAAGAATTGTCTTAACGAAAGACTTCTTGAGGGAAAAGCTGTAACTCTGTGAGATGATTTCACAGAACACAAAGAAGTTTCTCAGAAAGCTTCTCTCTCTTTGTTATCAGAGGGTATTTCCTTTGGCCCTATAGTCTTCAATGGGTTCCGAAATATCTGTTCTTAGATTCCACAGAAATAAGGCAGATATTGACAAAGAGATCCACGAAATACAGATGTAACTCTGTGAGATGAATTAACAGAACACTAAGGAGTTTCTGAGAAAGCTTCTTTCCAGACTTCATCTGAGGATATTCCCTATTTCCACATAGCCCTCTATGCGCTTCCAAATATCACTTTGCCAATTCCACTACAACTGTCTTAGCGAAAGGCTTCTTGTGGGGAAAGCTGTAACTCTGTGAGATGATTTCACAGAACACAAAGAAGTTTCTCAGATAGCTTCTTTCCCTTTGTTATTGGAGGATATTTCCTTTGGCCGTATAGTCTTCTAAGGGATCCGAAATATCTGTTCTTAGAATCCACAGAAATAAGGCTAGCAAAGAAATCCACGAAATACAGATGTAACTCTGTGAGATGAATTAACAGAACACTAAGCAGTTTCTCAGAAGGCTTCTTTCCAGATTTCATCTGAGGATATTTCCTTTTTCACCATAGCCCTCTAGGGGCTTGCAAATATCACTTTGCCAATTCCAGAGGAACTGTCTTAGCGTAAGGCTTCTTGAGGGGAAAGCTGTAACTCTGAGAGATGATTTCACATAACTCAAAGAAGTTTCTCAGAAAGCTTCTTTCTCTTTATTTTCGGAGGATATTTCCTTTGGCCCTCTAGTCTTCAATGGGATCCGAAATATCTGTTCTCAGATTCCAAAGAAATAAGGCTACCAAAGAGATCCAGGAAATACAGATGTAACTCTGTGAGATGAATTAACAGAACACTAAGCAGTTTCTCAGAAAGCTTCTTTCCAGTTTTCATCTAAGGATATTTCCTTTTTCACCATAGCCCTCTGTGGGCTTCCAAATATCACTTTGCCAATTCCACAAGAACTGTCTTAGCGAAAGGCTTCTTGAGGGGAAAGCTGTAACTCTGTGACATGATTTCACAGATCACAAAGAAGTTTCTCAGAAAGCTTCTTTCTCTTTGTTATCGGAGGATATTTCCTTTGGCCCTATAGTCTTCTAAGGGATCCGAAATATCTGTTCTCAGATTCCAAAGAAATAAGGCTAGCAAAGAGATCCACGAAATACAGATGTAACTCTGTGAGATGAATTAAAGAACACTATGCAGTTTCTCAGAAAGTTTCTTTCCAGATTTCATCTGAAGATATTTCATTTTTCACCATAGCCCTCTATGCGCTTCCAAATATCACTTTGCCTTTTCCAACAGAACTGTCTTAGTGAAAGGCTTCTTGAGGGGAAAGCTGTAACTCTGTGAGATGATTTCACAGAACACAAAGAAGTTTCTCAGAAAGCTTCTTTCTCTTTGTTATCGGAGGATATTTCCTTTGGCCGTAGAGTCTTCAAAGGGATCCGAAATATCTGTTCTCAGATTCCACAGAAATAAGGCTAGCAAAGAGATCCACGAAATACAGATGTAACTCCGTGAGATGAATTAACAGAACACTAAGCAGTTTCTCACAAAGCTTCTTTCCAGATTTCATCTGAGGATATTTCCTTTTTCCACATAGCCCTCTATGCGCTTTCAAATATCACTTTGCCAATTCCACAAGAACTGTCTTAGCGAAAGGCTTCTTGAGGGGAAAGCTGTAACTCTGTGAGATGACTTCACAGAACACAAAGAAGTTTCTCAGAAAGCTTCTTTCTCTTTGATATCTGAGTTTATTTCCTTTGGCCCTATAGTCTTCAAAGTGATCCGAAATATCTGTTCTTAGATTCCACAGAAATAAGGCTAGCCAAGAGATCCACGAAATACTGATGTAACTCTGTGAGATGAATTAACAGAACACTAAGCAGTTTCTAAGAAAGCTTCTTTCCAGATTTCATCTGGGGATATTTTCTTTTTCACCATAGCCCTCTATGGGCTTCCAAATATCACTTTGCCAATTCCACAAGAACTGTCTTAGCGAAAGGCTTCTGGAGGGGAAAGCTGTAACTCTGTGAGATGATTTCACAGAACACTAAGAAGTTTCTCAGAAAGCTTCCTTCTCTTTGTTATCGGAGGATATTTCCTTTGGCCCTATAGTCTTCTAAGGGATCCGAAATATCTGTTCTCAGATTCCACAGAAATAAGGCTAGCAAAGAGATCCACGAAATACAGTTGTAACTCTGTGACATGAATTAACAGAACACTAAGCAGTTTCTCAGAAAGCTTCTTCCCAGATTTCATCTGAGGATATTTCCTTTTTCACCGTAGCACTCTATGCGCTTCCAAGTATCACTTTGCCAATTCCACAAGAACTGTCTTAGCGAAAGGTTTCTTGAAGAAAAAGTTGTAACTCTGTGAGATGATTTCACAGAACACAAAGAAGTTTCTCATACAGCTTCTTTCTCTTTGTTATCGGAGGATATTACCTTTGGCCCTATATTCTTCTAAGGGATCCGAAATATCTGTTCTCAGATTCCACAGAAATAAGGCTAGCAAAGAGATCCACGAAATACAGATGTAACTCTGTGAGATGAATTAACAGAACACTAAGCAGTTTCTCAGAAAGTTTCTTTACAGATTTCACCTGAGGATATTACCTTTTCCCCATTGCCCTCTAAGGGCTTCCAAATATCACTTTGCCAATTACACAAAAACTGTCCTAGCGAAAGGCTTCTTGAGGGGAAAGCTGAAAATCTGTGAGATGATTTCACAGAACACAAAGAAGTTTCTCAGAAAGCTTCTTTCTCTTTGTTATCAGAGTTTATTTCCTTTGGCCCTATAGTCTTCAAAGTGATCCGAAATATCTGTTCTTAGATTCCACAGAAATAAGGCTAGCCAAGAGATCCACGAAATACAGATGTAACTCTGTGAGATGATTAACAGAACACTAAGCAGTTTCTAAGAAAGCTTCTTTCCAGATTTCATCTGGGGATATTTTCTTTTTCACCATAGTCCTCTATGGGCTTCCAAATATCACTTTGCCAATTCCACAAGAACTGTCTTAGCGAAAGGCTTCTTGAGGGGAAAGCTGTAACTCTGTGACATGATTTCACAGAACACAAAGAAGTTTCTCAGAAAGCTTCTTTCTCTTTGTTATCGGAGGATATTTCCTTTGGCCCTATATTCTTCTTAGGAATCCGAATTATCTGTTCTCAGATTCCACAGAAATAAGGCTCGCAAGAGATCCACGAAATACAGATGTAACTCTGTGAGATGAATTAACAGAACACTAAGCAGTTTCTCAGAAAGCTTCTTTCCAGATTTCTTCTGAGGATATTTCCTTTTTCACCATAGCCCTCTGTGGGCTTCCCAATATCACTTTTCCAATTCCACAAGAACTGTCTTAGCGAAAGGCTTCTTGAGGGGAAAGCTGTAACTCTGTGAGATGATTTCACAGAACACAAAGAAGTTTCTCATAAAGCTTCTTTCTCTTTGTTATCGGAGGATATTTCCTTTGGCCCTATAGTCTTCAATGGGATCCGAAATATCTGTTCTTAGATTCCACAGAAAGAAGGCTAGCAAAGAGATCCACGAAATACAGATGTAACTCTGTGAGATGAATTAACAGAACACTAAGCAGTTTCTCAGAAAGCTTCTTTCCAGACTTCATCTGAGGATGTTTCCTTTTTCCACATAGCCCTCTATGCGCTTCCAAATATCACTTTGCCAATTCCACAAAAACTGTATTAGCGAAAGGCTTCTTGAGGGGAAAGCTGTAACTCTGTGAGATGATTTCACAGAACACAAAGAAGTTTCTCAGATAGCTTCTTTCCCTCTGTTATCGGAGGATATTTCCTTTGGCCCTATAGTCTTCTAAGGGATCCGAAATATCTGTTCTCAGATTCCACAGAAATAAGGCTAGCAAAGAAATCCACGAAATACAGATGTAACTCTGTGAGATGAATTAACAGAACACTAAGCAGTTTCTCAGAAGGCTTCTTTACAGTTTTCATCTGAGGATATTTCCTTTTTCACCATAGCCCTCTATGGGCTTCCAAATATCACTTTGCCAATTCCACAAGAACTGTCTTAGCGAAAGGCTTCTGGAGAGGAAAGCCGTAACTCTGTGAGATGATTTCAAAGAACACAAAGAAGTTTCTGTGAAAGCTTCTTTCTCTTTTTTATTGGAGGATATTTCCTTTGGCCCTATAGTCTTTAAACGGATCCGAAATATCTGTTCTCAGATTTCACAGAAATAAGGCTAACAAGGAGATCCACGAAATACAGATGTAACTCTGTGAGATGAATTAACAGAACACTAAGCAGTTTCTCAGAAAGCTTCTTTCCAGATTTCATCTGAGGATATTTCCTTTTTCACCATAGCCCTCTATGTGCTTCCAAATATCACTTTGCCAATTCCACAAGAACTGTATTAGCGAAAGGCTACCTGAGGGGAAAGATGTAACTCTGTGAGGTGATTTCACAGAACACAAAGAAGTTTCTCAGAAAACTTCTTTCTCTTTGTTGTCGGAGGATATTTCCTTTGGCTCTATAGTCTTCAAAGGTATCCGAAATATCTGTTCTCAAATTCCACAGAAATAAGGCTAGCAAAGAGATCCACGAAATACAGATGTAACTCTGTGACATGAATTAACCGAACACTAAGCAGTTTCTCAGAAAGCTTCTTCCAGACTTCATCTGACGATATTTCCTTTTTCCACATAGCCCTCATTGCGCTTCCAAATATCACTTTGCCAAATCCACAACAACTGTCTTAGCGAAAGGCTTCTTGAGGGGAAGGCCGTAACTCTGTGAGATGATTTCACAGAACACAAAGAAGTTTCTCATATAGCTTCTTTCTCTTTGTTATCGGAGGATATTTCCTTTGGCCCTATAGTCTTCTAAGGGATCCGAAATATCTGTCCTTAGATTCCACAGAAATAAGGCTAGCAAAGAGATCCACGAAATACTGATGTAATGCTGTGAGATGAATTAACAGAACACTAAGCAGTTTCTCAGAAAGCTTCTTTCCAGATTTCATCTGGGGATATTTTCTTTTTCACCATAGCCCTCTATGGGCTTCCAAATATCACTTTGCCAATTCCACAAGAAATGTTTAGCGAAAGGCTTCTTGAGGAAAAAGCTGTAACTCTGTGAGATGATTTCACAAAACACAAAGAAGTTTCTCAGAAATCTTCTTTCCCTTTTTTAACGGAGGATATTTCCTTTGGCCGTAGAGTCTTCAAAGGGAACCGAAATATCTGTTCTCAGATTCCACAGAAACAAGTCTAGCAAAGAGATCCACGAAATACAGATGTAACTCTGTGAGATGAATTAACAGAACACTAAGCATTTTCTCAGAAAGCTTCTTTCCAGATTTCATCTGAGGATATTTCCTTTTTCACCGTAGCCCTCTATGCGCTTCCAAATATCACGTTGCCAATTCCACAAGAACTGTCTTGCGAAAGGCTTCTTGAGGGGAAAGCTGTAACTCTGTGAGATGACTTCACAGAACACAAAGAAGTTTCTCAGAAAGCTTCTTTCTCTTTGATATCTGAGTTTATTTCCTTTGGCTCTATAGTCTTCAAAGTGATCCGAAATATCTGTTCTTAGATTCCACAGAAATAAGGCTAGCCAAGAGATCCACGAAATACTGATGTAACTCTGTGAGATGAATTAACAGAACACTAAGCTGTTTCTAAGAAAGCTTCTTTCCAGATTTCATCTGGGGATATTTTCTTTTTCACCATAGCCCTCTATGGGCTTCCAAATATCACTTTGCCAATTCCACAAGAACTGTCTTAGCGAAAGGCTTCTGGAGGGGAAAGCTGTAACTCTGTGAGATGATTTCACAGAACACTAAGAAGTTTCTCACAAAGCTTCCTTCTCTTTGTTATCGGAGGATATTTCCTTTGGCCCTATAGTCTTCTAAGGGATCCGAAATATCTGTTCTCAGATTCCACAGAAATAAGGCTAGCAAAGAGATCCACGAAATACAGATGTAACTCTGTGACATGAATTAACAGAACACTAAGCAGTTTCTCAGAAAGCTTCTTCCCAGATTTCATCTGAGGATATTTCCTTTTTCACCGTAGCCCTCTATGCGCTTCCAAGTATCACTTTGCCAATTCCACAAGAACTGTCTTAGCGAAAGGTTTCTTGAAGAAAAAGTTGTAACTCTGTGAGATGATTTCACAGAACACAAAGAAGTTTCTCAGATAGCTTCTTTCACTTTGTTATCGGAGGATATTTCCTTTGGCCCTATAGTCTTCAAAGTGATCCGAAATATCTGTTCTTAGATTCCACAGAAATAAGGCTAGCCAAGAGATCCACGAAATACAGATGTAACTCTGTGAGATGATTAACAGAACACTAAGCAGTTTCTAAGAAAGCTTCTTTCCAGATTTCATCTGGGGATATTTTCTTTTTCACCATAGTCCTCTATGGGCTTCCAAATATCACTTTGCCAATTCCACAAGAACTGTCTTAGCGAAAGGCTTCTTGAGGGGAAAGCTGTAACTCTGTGACATGATTTCACAGAACACAAAGAAGTTTCTCAGAAAGCTTCTTTCTCTTTGTTATCGGAGGATATTTCCTTTGGCCCTATATTCTTCTTAGGAATCCGAATTATCTGTTCTCAGATTCCACAGAAATAAGGCTCGCAAGAGATCCACGAAATACAGATGTAACTCTGTGAGATGAATTAACAGAACACTAAGCAGTTTCTCAGAAAGCTTCTTTCCAGATTTCTTCTGAGGATATTTCCTTTTTCACCATAGCCCTCTGTGGGCTTCCCAATATCACTTTTCCAATTCCACAAGAACTGTCTTAGCGAAAGGCTTCTTGAGGGGATAGCTGTAACTCTGTGACATGATTTCACAGAACACAAAGTAGTTTCTCAGAAAGCTTCTTTCTCTTTGTTATCGGATGATATTTCCTTTGGCCCTATAGTCTTCAAAGGGAAGTGAAATATCTTTTCTCAAATTCCACAGAAATAAGGCTATCAAAGAGATCCATGAAATACAGATGTAACTCTGTGAAATGAATTAACCGAACACTAAGCAGTTTCTAAGGAAGCTTCTTTCCATATTTCATCTGAGGATATTTCCCTTTTCACCATAGCCCTCTAGTGGCTTCCAAATATCACATTGCCAATTCCACAAGAACTGTCTTAGCGAAAGGCTTCTTGAGGGGAAAGCTGTAACTCTGTGAGATCATTTCACAGAACACAAAGAAGTTTCTCAGAAAGCTTCTTTCTCTTTGTTTTCGGAGGATATTTCCTTTGGCCCTATAGTCTTCTAAGGGATCCGAAATATCTGTTCTCAGATTCCACAGAAATAAGTCTAGCAAAGAGATCCACGAAATACAGATGTAACTCTGTGAGATGAATTAACAGAACACTATGCAGTTTCTCAGAAAGCTTCTTTCCAGATTTCATCTGAGGATATTTCATTTTTCACCCCAGGCCTCTATGCGCTTCCAAATATCACTTTGCCTATTCCAAAAGAACTGTCTTAGCGAAAGGCTTCTTGAGGGGAAAGCTGTAACTCTGTGAGATGATTTCACAGAACACAAAAAAGTTTCTCAGAAAGCTTCTTTCTCTTTGTTATCGGAGGATATTTCCTTTGGCCCTATAGTCTTCAATGGGATCCGAAATATCTGTTCTTAGATTCCACAGAAAGAAGGCTAGCAAAGAGATCCACGAAATACAGATGTAACTCTGTGAGATGAATTAACAGAACACTAAGCAGTTTCTCAGAAAGCTTCTTTCCAGACTTCATCTGAGGATGTTTCCTTTTTCCACATAGCCCTCTATGCGCTTCCAAATATCACTTTGCCAATTCCACAAAAACTGTATTAGCGAAAGGCTTCCTGAGGGGAAAGCTGTAACTCTGTGAGATGATTTCACAGAACACAAAGAAGTTTCTCAGATAGCTTCTTTCCCTCTGTTATCGGAGGATATTTCCTTTGGCCCTATAGTCTTCTAAGGGATCCGAAATATCTGTTCTCAGATTCCACAGAAATAAGGCTAGCAAAGAAATCCACGAAATACAGATGTAACTCTGTGAGATGAATTAACAGAACACTAAGCAGTTTCTCAGAAGGCTTCTTTACCGTTTTAATCTGAGGATATTTCCTTTTTCACCATAGCCCTCTATGGGCTTCCAAATATCACTTTGCCAATTCCACAAGAACTGTCTTAGCGAAAGGCTTCTGGAGAGGAAAGCCGTAACTCTGTGAGATGATTTCAAAGAACACAAAGAAGTTTCTGTGAAAGCTTCTTTCTCTTTTTTATTGGAGGATATTTCCTTTGGCCCTATAGTCTTTAAACGGATCCGAAATATCTGTTCTCAGATTTCACAGAAATAAGGCTAACAAGGAGATCCACGAAATACAGATGTAACTCTGTGAGATGAATTAACAGAACACTAAGCAGTTTCTCAGAAAGCTTCTTTCCAGATTTCATCTGAGGATATTTCCTTTTTCACCATAGCCCTCTATGTGCTTCCAAATATCACTTTGCCAATTCCACAAGAACTGTATTAGCGAAAGGCTACCTGAGGGGAAAGATGTAACTCTGTGAGATGATTTCACAGAACACAAAGAAGTTTCTCAGAAAACTTCTTTCTCTTTGTTGTCGGAGGATATTTCCTTTGGCTCTATAGTCTTCAAGGGTATCCGAAATATCTGTTCTCAAATTCCACAGAAATAAGGCTAGCAAAGAGATCCACGAAATACAGATGTAACTCTGTGACATGAATTAACCGAACACTAAGCAGTTTCTCAGAAAGCTTCTTCCAGACTTCATCTGACGATATTTCCTTTTTCCACATAGCCCTCATTGCGCGTCCAAATATCACTTTGCCAAATCCACAACAACTGTCTTAGCGAAAGGCTTCTTGTGGGGAAAGCCGTAACTCTGTGAGACGATTTCACAGAACACAAAGAAGTTTCTCATATAGCTTCTTTCTCTTTGTTATCGGAGGATATTTCCTTTGGCCCTATAGTCTTCTAAGGGATCCGAAATATCTGTCCTTAGATTCCACAGAAATAAGGCTAGCAAAGAGATCCACGAAATACTGATGTAACGCTGTGAGATGAATTAACAGAACACTAAGCAGTTTCTCAGAAAGCTTCTTTCCAGATTTCATCTGGGGATATTTTCTTTTTCACCAAAGCCCTCTATGGGCTTCCAAATATCACTTTGCCAATTCCACAAGAAATGTTTAGCGAAAGGCTTCTTGAGGAAAAAGCTGTAACTCTGTGAGATGATTTCACAAAACACAAAGAAGTTTCTCAGAAATCTTCTTTCCCTTTTTTAACGGAGGATATTTCCTTTGGCCGTAGAGTCTTCAAAGGGAACCGAAATATCTGTTCTCAGATTCCACAGAAACAAGTCTAGCAAAGAGATCCACGAAATACAGATGTAACTCTGTGAGATGAATTAACAGAACACTAAGCATTTTCTCAGAAAGCTTCTTTCCAGATTTCATCTGAGGATATTTCCTTTTTCACCGTAGCCCTCTATGCGCTTCCAAATATCACGTTGCCAATTCCACAAGAACTGTCTTGCGAAAGGCTTCTTGAGGGGAAAGCTGTAACTCTGTGAGATGACTTCACAGAACACAAAGAAGTTTCTCAGAAAGCTTCTTTCTCTTTGTTATCAGAGTTTATTTCCTTTGGCCCTATAGTCTTCGAAGGGATCCGAAATATCTACTCTCAGATTCCACAGAAATAAGTCTAGCCAAGAGATCCACGAAATACAGATGTAACTCTGTGAGATGAATTAACAGAACACTAAGCAGTTTCTCAGAAAGCTTCTTTCCAGATTTCATCTGGGGATATTTTCTTTTTCACCATAGCCCTCTATGGGCTTCCAAATATCACTTTGCCAATTCCACAAGAACTGTCTTATCGAAAGGCTTCTTGAGGGGAAAGCTGTAGCTCTGTGACATGATTTCACAGAACACACAGAAGTTTCTCAGAAAGCTTCTTTCTCTTTGTTATTGGAGGATATTTCCTTTGGCCCTATAGTCTTTAAACGGATCCGAAATATCTGTTCTCAGATTCCACAGAAATAAGGCTAGCAAAGAGATCCACGAAATACAGATGTAACTCTGTGAGATGAATTAACAGAACACTAAGCAGTTTCTCAGAAAGCTTCTTTCCAGATTTCATCTGAGGATATTTCCTTTTTCACCATAGCCCTCTATGTGCTTCCAAATATTACTTTGCCAATTCCACAAGAACTGTATTAGCGAAAGGCTTCCTGAGGGGAAAGCTGTAACTCTGTGAGATGATTTCACAGAACACAAAGAAGTTTCTCAGAAAGCTTCTTTCTCTTTGTTATCGGAGGATATTTCCTTTGGCCCTATAGTCTTGAAAGGTATCCGAAATATCTGTTCTCAAATTCCACAGAAATAAGGCTAGCAAAGAGATCCACGAAATACAGATGTAACTCTGTGACATGAATTAACCGAACACCAAGCAGTTTCTCAGAAAGCTTCTTCCAGACTTCATCTGAGCATATTTCCTTTTTCCACATAGCCCTCATTGCGCTTCCAAATATCACTTTGCCAAATCCGCAACAACTGTCTTAGCGAAAGGCTTCTTGAGGTGAAAGCTGTAACTCTGTGAGATGATTTCACAGAACACAAAGAAGTTTCTCATATAGCTTCTTTCTCTTTGTTATCGGAGGATATTTCCTTGGCCCTATAGTCTTCTAAGGGATCCGAAATATCTGTCCTTAGATTCCACAGAAATAAGCCTAGCAAAGAGATTCTCGAAATACTGATGTAACGCTGTGAGATGAATTAACAGAACACTAAGCAGTTTCTCAGAAAGCTTCGTTCCAGATTTCATCTGAGGATATTTCCTTTTTCACCATAGCCCTCTATGCGCTTCCAAATATCACTTTGCCAATTCCACAAGAACTGTCTTATCGAAAGACTTCTTGAGGATAAAGCTGAAACTCTGTGAGATGATTTCACAGAACACAAAGAAGTTTCTCAGAAAGCTTCTTTCTCCTTGTTATCGGAGGATATTTCCTTTGGCCCTATAGTCTTCAAAGGGATCCGAAATATCTGTTCTCAGATTCCACAGAAATAAGGCTAGCAAAGAGATCCACGAAATACAGATGTAACTCTGTGAGATGAATTAACAGAACACTAAGCAGTTTCTAAGAAAGCTTCTTTCCAGATTTCATCTAAGGATAATTCCTTTTTCACCATAGCCATCTAGGGGCTTCCAAATATCACTTTGCCAATTCCACAAGAACTGTCTTAGCGAAAGGCTTCTTGAGGGGAAAGCTGTAACTCTGTGAGATGATTTCACAGATCACAAAGAAGTTTCTCAGAAATCTTCTTTTTCTTTGTTATCGGAGGATATTTCCTTTGGCCCTATACTCTTCTAAGGGATCCGAAATATCTGTTCTCAGATTCCACAGAAATAAGTCTAGCAAAGAGATCCACGAAGTAAAGATGTAACTCTGTGAGATGAGTTAACAGAACACTAATCAGTTTCTCAGAAAGCTTCTTTCCAGATTTCATCTGAGGATATTTCATTTTTCACCATAGCCCTCTACGCGCCTCCAAATATCACTTTGCCAATTCCAAAAGAACTTTCTTAGCGAAAGGCTTCTTGAGGGGAAAGCTGTAACTCTGTGAGATGATTTCACAGGACACAAAGATGTTTCTCAGAAAGCTTCTTTCTCTTTGTTATCGGAGGATATTTCCTTTGGCATTAGTCTTCAATGGGATCCGAAATATCTGTTCTTAGATTCCACAGAAATAAGGCAGATATTGACAAAGAGATCCACGAAATACAGATGTAACTCTGTGAGATGAATTAACAGAACACTAAGAGGTTTCTCAGAAAGCTTCTTTCCAGACTTCATCTGAGGATATTTCCTATTTCCACATAGCCCTCTATGCGCTTCCAAATATCACTTTGCCAATTCTACAACAACTGTCTTAGCGAAAGTCTTCTTGAGGGGAAAGCTGTAACTCTGTGATATGATTTCACAGAACACAAAGAAGTTTCTCAGATAGCTTCTTTCCCTTTGTTATCGGAGGATATTTCCTTTGGCCGTATAGTCTTCTAAGGGATCCGAAATATCTGTTCTTAGAATCCACAGAAATAAGGCTAGCAAAGAAATCCACGAAATACAGATGTAACTCTGTGAGATGAATTAACAGAACACTAAGCAGTTTCTCAGAAGGCTTCTTTACAGTTTTCATCTGAGGATATTTCCTTTTTCACCATAGCCCTCTATGGGTTTCCAAATATCAGTTTGCCAATTCCACAAGAACTATCTTAGCGAAAGGCTTCTTGAGAGGAAAGCCGTAACTCTGTGAGATGATTTCAGAGAACACAAAGAATTTTCTCATATAGCTTCTTTCTCTTTGTTATCGGAGGATATTTCCTTTGGCCCTATAGTCTTCAAAGGGATCCGAAATATCTGTTCTCAGATTCCACAGAAATAAGGCTAGCAAAGAGATCCACGAAATACAGATGTAACTCTGTGAGATGAATTAAGACAACACTAAGCAGTATCTCAGAAAGCTTCTTCCCAGATTTCATCTGAGGATATATCCTTTTTCACCGTAGCCCACTATGCGCTTCCAAGTATCACTTTGCCAATACCACAAGAACTGTCTTAGAGAAAGTTTTCTTGAGGAGAAAGCTGTAACTCTGTGAGATGATTTCACAGAACACAAAGAAGTTTCTCAGAAAGCTTCTTTCTCTTTTTTATCGGAGGACATTTCCTTGGGCCCTATATTCTTCTAAGAGATCCGAAATATCTGTTCTCAGATTCCACAGAAATAAGGCTAGCAAGAGATCCATGAAATACAGATGTAACTCTGTGAGATGAAATAACAGAACACTAAGCAGTTTCTCAGAAAGCTTCTTTCCAGATTTCATGTAAGGATATTTCCTTTTTCACCATAGCCCTCTGTGGGCTTCCAAATATCACTTTGCCAATTCCACAAGAACTGTCTTAGCGAAAGGCTTCTTGAGGGGAAAGCTGTAACTCTGTGACATAATTTCACAGAACACAAAGAAGTTTCTCAGAAAGCTTCTTTCTCTTTGTTATCGGAGGATATTTCCTTTGGCCCTATAGTCTTCAAAGGGATTCGAAATATCTGTTCTCAAATTCTACAGAAATAAGGCTAGCAAAGAGATCCACCAAATACAGATGTAACTCTGTGATGTGAATTAACAGAACACTAAGCAGTTTCTAAGAAAGCTTCTTTCCAGATTTCATCTGAGGATATTTCCTTTTTCACCATAGCCCTCTAGGGGCTTGCAAATATCACTTTGCCAATTCCAGAAGAACTGTCTTAGCGAAAGGCTTCTTGAGGGGAAAGCTGTATCTCTGTGAGATGATTTCACAGAACACAAAGAAGTTTCTCAGAAAGCTTCTTCCTCTTTGTTATCGGAGGATATTTCCTTTGGCCCTACAGTCTTCAATGGGATCCGAAATATCTGTTCTTAGATTCCACAGAAATAAGGCTATCAAAGTGATCCACGAAATACAGATGTAACTCTGTGAGATGAATTCACAGAACACTAAGCAGTTTCTCAGAAAGCTTCTTTCCAGATTTCATCTGAGGATATTTCCTTTTTCACCATAGCCCTCTATGTGCTTCCAAATATCACTTTGCCAATTCCACAAGAACTGTCTTAGCGAACGGCTTCCTGAGGGGAAAGCTGTAACTCTGTGAGGTGATTTCACAGAACACAAAGAAGTTTCTCAGAAAGCTTCTTTCTCTTTGTTATCGGAGGATATTTCCTTCGGCCCTATAGTCTTCTAAGGGATCCCACATATCTCTTCTCAAGAAAGCTTAGTTACAGACTTCATCTGAGGATATTTCCTTTTTCCACATAGCCCTCGAGGCGCTTCCAAATATCACTTTGCCAATTCCACAAGAACTGTAAAAGCGAAAGGCTTCTTGAGGGGAAAGCTGTAACTCTGTGAGATGATTTCACAGAACACAAAAAAGTTTCTCATATAGCTTCTTTCTGTTTGTAATCGGAGGATATTTCCTTTGGACCTATTGTCTTCTAAGGGATCCGAAATATCTGTTCTGAGAATCCACAGAAATAAGGCTAGCAAAGAGATCCACGAAATACAGATGTAACTCTGTGAGATGAATTAACAGAACACTTAGCAGTTTCTCAGAAAGCTTCTTTCCAGATTTCATCTGAGGATATTTCCTTTTTCACCATAGCCCTCTATGGGCTTCCAAATATCACCTTGCCGATTCCACAAGAACTGTCTTAGCGAAAGGCTTCTTGAGCGAAAAGCTGTAACTCTGTGACATGATTTCACAGAACACTAAGAAGTATCTCAGAAAGCTTCTTTCTCATTGTTATCGGAGGATATTTCCTTTGGCCGTAGAGTCTTCAAAGGGATCCGAAATATGTGTTCTGAGATTCCACAGAAATAAGGCTAGCAAAGAGATCCACGAAATACAGATGTAACTCTGTGAGATGAATTAACAGAAAACTAAGCAGATTCTCAGAAAGCTTCTTTCCAGATTTCATCTGAGGATATTTCCTTTTTCAACATAGCCCTCTATGGGCTTGCAAATATCACTTTGCCAATTCCACAAGAACTGTCTTAGCGAAAGGCTTCTTAAGGGGAAAGCTGTAACTCTGTGAGATGATTTCACAGAACACAAAGAAGTTTCTCAGAAAGCTTCTTTCTCTTTGTTATCGGAGGATATTTCCTTTGGTCGTAGAGTATTCAAAGGGATCCGAAATATCTGTTCTCAGATCCCACAGAAATAAGGCTAGCAAAGAGATCCACGAAATACAGATGTAACTCCATGAGATGAATTAACAGAACACTACGCAGTTTCTCAGAAAGCTTCTTTCCAGATTTCATCTGAGGATACTTCCTTTTTCAACATAGCCCTCTATGCGCTTTCAAATATCACTTTGCCAATTCCACAAGAACTGTCTTAGCGAAAGGCTTCTTGAGGGGAAAGCTGTAACTCTGTGAGGTGACTTCACAGAACACAAAGAAGTTTCTCAGAAAGCTTCTTTCTCTTTGATATCGGAGGATATTTCCTTTGGCCCTATAGTCTTCTAAGTGATCCGAAATATCTATTCTCAGATTCCACAGAAATAAGGCTAGCAAAGAGATCCACGAAATACAGACGTAACTCTGTGAGATGAATTAACAGAACACTAAGCAGATTCTCAGAAAGCTTCTTTCCAGATTTCATCTCAGGATATTTCCTTTTTCACCATAGCCCTCTATGGGCTTACAAATATCACTTCGCCAATTCCACAAGAACTGTCTTAGCGAAAGGTTTCTTGAGGGGAAAGCTGTAACTATGTGAGATGATTTCACAGAACACAAGAAGTATCTCAGAAAGCTTATTTCTCTTTGCTATCGGAGTTTATTTCCTTTGGCCCTATAGGCTTCAAAGGGATCCGAAATATCTGTTCTCAGATTCCACAGAAATAAGGCTAGCAAGGAGATCCACGAAATACAGATGTAACTCTGTGAGATGAATTAACAGAACACTGAGCATTTTCTCAGAAGGCTTCTTTCCAGATTTCATCTGAGGATATTTCCTTTTTCACCATAGCCCTCTATGCGCTTCCAAATATCACTTTGCCAATTCCACAAGAACCGTCTTAGCGAAAGGTTTCTTGAGGGGAAAGATGTAACTCTGTGAGATGATTTCACAGAACACAAAGAAGTTTCTCAGAAAGCTTCTTTCTCTTTGTTATCGCAGGATATTTCCTTTGGCCGTAGAGTCTTCAAAGGGATCCGAAACATCAGTTCTCAGATTCCACAGAAATAAGGCTAGCAAAGAGATCCACGAAATACAGATGTAACTCTGTGAGATGAATTAACAGAACACTAAGCAGTTTCTCAGAAAGCTTCATTCCAGATTTCATCTGAGGATATTTCCTTTTTCACCATAGCCCTCTAAGGGCTTCCAAATATCACTTTGCCAATTCCACAAGAACTGTCTTAGCGAAAGGCTCCTTGAGGGGAAAGCTGTAACTCTGTGAGATGATTTCACAGAACACAAAGAAGTTTCTCAGAAAGCTTGTTTCTCTTTGATATCTGAGTTTATTTCCTTTGGCCCTATAGTCTTCAAAGGGATCCGAAATATCTGTTCTCAGATTCCACAGAAATAAGGCTAGCAAAGAGATCCACGAAATACAGATGTAACTCTGTGAGATGAATTAACAGAACACTAAGCAGTTTCTCAGAAAGCATCTTTCCAGAATTCATCTGAGGATATTTCCTTTTTCACCGTAGCCCTCTAAGAGCTTCCAAATATCACTTTGCCAATTCCACAAGAACTGTCTTAGCGAAAGGCTTCTTGAGGGGAAAGCTGTAACTCTGTGAGATGGTTTCACAGAACCCAAAGAAGTTTCTCAGAAAGCTTCTTTCTCTTTGTTATCGGAGGATATTTCCTTTGGACCTATAGTCTTCAAAGGGATACGAAATATCTGTTCTCAGATTCCACAGAAATAAGGCTAGCAAAGAGATCCGCGAAATACAGATGTAACTCGGTGAGATGATTTCACAGAACACAAAGAAGTTTCTCAGAAAGCTTCTTTCTCTTTGATATCTGAGTTTATTTCCTTTGGCCCTATAGTCTTCAAAGGGATCCGAAATATCTGTTCTCAGACTCCACAGAAATAAGGCTAGCAAAGAGATCCACGAAATACAGATGTAACTCTGTGAGATGAATTAACAGAACACTAAGCAGTTTCTCAGAAAGCTTCTTTGCAGATTTCATCTGAGGATATTTCCTTTTTCACCATAGACCTCTATGCACCTCCAAATATCACGTTGCCAATTCCACAAGAACTGTCTTAGCGAACGGCTTCCTGAGGGGAAAGCTGTAACTCTGTGAGGTGATTTCACAGAACACAAAGAAGTTTCTCAGAAAGCTTCTTTCTCTTTGTTATCGGAGGATATTTCCTTCGGCCCTATAGTCTTTTAAGGGATCCCACATATCTCTTCTCAAGAAAGCTTAGTTACAGACTTCATCTGAGGATATTTCCTTTTTCCACATAGCCCTCGAGGCGCTTCCAAATATCACTTTGCCAATTCCACAAGAAATGTAAAAGCGAAAGGCTTCTTGAGGGGAAAGCTGTAACTCTGTGAGATGATTTCACAGAACACAAAAAAGTTTCTCATATAGCTTCTTTCTGTTTGTAATCGGAGGATATTTCCTTTGGACCTATTGTCTTCTAAGGGATCCGAAATATCTGTTCTGAGAATCCACAGAAATAAGGCTAGCAAAGAGATCCACGAAATACAGATGTAACTCTGTGAGATGAATTAACAGAACACTTAGCAGTTTCTCAGAAAGCTTCTTTCCAGATTTCATCTGAGGATATTTCCTTTTTCACCATAGCCCTCTATGGGCTTCCAAATATCACCTTGCCGATTCCACAAGAACTGTCTTAGCGAAAGGCTTCTTGAGCGAGAAGCTGTAACTCTGTGACATGATTTCACAGAACACTAAGAAGTATCTCAGAAAGCTTCTTTCTCTTTGTTATCGGAGGATATTTCCTTTGGCCGTAGAGTCTTCAAAGGGATCCGAAATATGTGTTCTGAGATTCCACAGAAATAAGGCTAGCAAAGAGATCCACGAAATACAGATGTAACTCTGTGAGAAAAATTAACAGAAAACTAAGCAGATTCTCAGAAAGCTTCTTTCCAGATTTCATCTGAGGATATTTCCTTTTTCAACATAGCCCTCTATGGGCTTGCAAATATCACTTTGCCAATTCCACAAGAACTGTCTTAGCGAAAGGCTTCTTAAGGGGAAAGCTGTAACTCTGTGAGATGATTTCACAGAACACAAAGAAGTTTCTCAGAAAGCTTCTTTCTCTTTGTTATCGGAGGATATTTCCTTTGGTCGTAGAGTATTCAAAGGGATCCGAAATATCTGTTCTCAGATCCCACAGAAATAAGGCTAGCAAAGAGATCCACGAAATACAGATGTAACTCCATGAGATGAATTAACAGAACACTACGCAGTTTCTCAGAAAGCTTCTTTCCAGATTTCATCTGAGGATACTTCCTTTTTCAACATAGCCCTCTATGCGCTTCCAAATATCACTTTGCCAATTCCACAAGAACTGTCTTAGCGAAAGGCTTCTTGAGGGGAAAGCTGTAACTCTGTGAGGTGACTTCACAGAACACAAAGAAGTTTCTCAGAAAGCTTCTTTCTCTTTGATATCGGAGGATATTTCCTTTGGCCCTATAGTCTTCTAAGTGATCCGAAATATCTATTCTCAGATTCCACAGAAATAAGGCTAGCAAAGAGATCCACGAAATACAGACGTAACTCTGTGAGATGAATTAACAGAACACTAAGCAGATTCTCAGAAAGCTTCTTTCCAGATTTCATCTCAGGATATTTCCTTTTTCACCATAGCCCTCTATGGGCTTACAAATATCACTTCGCCAATTCCACAAGAACTGTCTTAGCGAAAGGTTTCTTGAGGGGAAAGCTGTAACTATGTGAGATGATTTCACAGAACACAAGAAGTATCTCAGAAAGCTTATTTCTCTTTGCTATCGGAGTTTATTTCCTTTGGCCCTATAGGCTTCAAAGGGATCCGAAATATCTGTTCTCAGATTCCACAGAAATAAGGCTAGCAAGGAGATCCACGAAATACAGATGTAACTCTGTGAGATGAATTAACAGAACACTGAGCATTTTCTCAGAAGGCTTCTTTCCAGATTTCATCTGAGGATATTTCCTTTTTCACCATAGCCCTCTATGCGCTTCCAAATATCACTTTGCCAATTCCACAAGAACCGTCTTAGCGAAAGGTTTCTTGAGGGGAAAGATGTAACTCTGTGAGATGATTTCACAGAACACAAAGAAGTTTCTCAGAAAGCTTCTTTCTCTTTGTTATCGCAGGATATTTCCTTTGGCCGTAGAGTCTTCAAAGGGATCCGAAACATCAGTTCTCAGATTCCACAGAAATAAGGCTAGCAAAGAGATCCACGAAATACCGATGTAACTCTGTGAGATGAATTAACAGAACACTAAGCAGTTTCTCAGAAAGCTTCATTCCAGATTTCATCTGAGGATATTTCCTTTTTCACCATAGCCCTCTAAGGGCTTCCAAATATCACTTTGCCAATTCCACAAGAACTGTCTTAGCGAAAGGCTCCTTGAGGGGAAAGCTGTAACTCTGTGAGATGATTTCACAGAACACAAAGAAGTTTCTCAGAAAGCTTCTTTCTCTTTGATATCTGAGTTTATTTCCTTTGGCCCTATAGTCTTCAAAGGGATCCGAAATATCTGTTCTCAGATTCCACAGAAATAAGGCTAGCAAAGAGATCCACGAAATACAGATGTAACACTGTGAGATGAATTAACAGAACACTAAGCAGTTTCTCAGAAAGCATCTTTCCAGAATTCATCTGAGGATATTTCCTTTTTCACCGTAGCCCTCTAAGAGCTTCCAAATATCACTTTGCCAATTCCACAAGAACTGTCTTAGCGAAAGGCTTCTTGAGGGGAAAGCTGTAACTCTGTGAGATGGTTTCACAGAACCCAAAGAAGTTTCTCAGAAAGCTTCTTTCTCTTTGTTATCGGAGGATATTTCCTTTGGACCTATAGTCTTCAAAGGGATACGAAATATCTGTTCTCAGATTCCACAGAAATAAGGCTAGCAAAGAGATCCGCGAAATACAGATGTAACTCGGTGAGATGATTTCACAGAACACAAAGAAGTTTCTCAGAAAGCTTCTTTCTCTTTGATATCTGAGTTTATTTCCTTTGGCCCTATAGTCTTCAAAGGGATCCGAAATATCTGTTCTCAGACTCCACAGAAATAAGGCTAGCAAAGAGATCCACGAAATACAGATGTAACTCTGTGAGATGAATTAACAGAACACTAAGCAGTTTCTCAGAAAGCTTCTTTGCAGATTTCATCTGAGGATATTTCCTTTTTCACCATAGACCTCTATGCACCTCCAAATATCACGTTGCCAATTCCACAAGAACTGTCTTAGCGAAAGGCTTCATGAGGGGAGAGCTGTAACTCTGTGAGATGATTTCACAGAACACAAAGAAGTTTCTCAGAAAGCTTCTTTCTCGTTGTTATTGGAGGATATTTCCTTTGGCCGTAGAGTCTTCAAAGGGATCCGAAATATCTGTTCTCAGATTCCAGAGAAAAAAGGCCAGCAAAGAGATCCAAGAAATACATGTGTAACTCTGTGAGATGAATTAACAGAACACTAAGCAGTTTCTCAGAAAGCTTCTTTCCAGATTTCATCTGAGGATATTTCCTTTTTCACAATAGCCCTCTAAGGGCTTCCAAATATCACTTTGCCAATTCCACAAGAACTGTCTCGGCGAATGGCTTCTTGAGGGGAAAGCTGTAACTCTGTGAGATGATTTCACAGAACAGAAAGAAGTTTCTCAGAAAGCTTCTTTCTCTTTGTTATCGGAGGATATTTCCTTTGGCCCTAGAGTCTTTAAACGGATCCGAAATATCTGTTCTCAGATTCCACAGAAATAAGGCTAGCAAAGAGATCCACGAAATACAGAAGTAACTCTGTGACATGAATTAACCGAACACTAAGCAGTTTCTCAGAAAGCTTCTTTACAGACTTCATCTGAGGATATTTCGTTTTTCCACATAGCCCTCTATCCGCGTCCAAATATCACTTTGCCAATTCCACAAAAACTGTCTTAGCGAAAGGCTTCTTGAGGGGAAATCGGTAACTCTGTGAGATGGTTTCACAGAACCCAAAGAAGTTTCTCAGAAAGCTTCTTTCTCTTTGATATCTGAGTTTATTTCCTTTGGCCCTATAGTCTTCAAAGGGATCCGAAATATTTGTTCTCAGATTCCACAGAAATAAGGCTAGCAAAGAGATCCAGGAAATACAGATGTAACACTGTGAGGTGAATTAAAAGAACACTAAGCAGTTTCTCAGAAAGCTTCTTTCTAGATTTCATCTGGGGATATTTCCTTTTTCACCATAGCCCTCTAAGGGCTTCCAAATATCACTTTGCCAATTCCACAAGAACTGTCTTAGCGAAAGGCTTCTTGAGGGGAAAGATGTAACTCTGTGAGATGATTTCACAGAACACAAAGAAGTTTCTCAGAAAAATTCTTTCTCTTTGATATCTGAGTTTATTTCCTTTGGCCCTATAGTCTTCAAAGGGATCCGAAATATCTGTTCTCAGATTCCACAGAAATAAGGCTAGCAAAGAGATCCACGAAATACAGATGTAACGCTGTGAGATGAATTAACAGAACACTTAGCAGTTTCTCAGAAAGCTTCTTTCCAGATTTCATCTGAGGATATTTCCTTTTTCACCATAGCCCTCTATGGGCTTCCAAATATCACTTTGCCAATTCCACGAGAACTGTCTTAGAGAAAGGCTTCTTGAGGAGAAAGCTGTAACTCTGTGAGATGATTTCACAGAACACAAAGAAGTTTCTCATAGAGCTTCTTTCTCTTTGTTATCGGAGGATATTTCCTTTGGCCCTAGTGTCTTCTAAGTGATGCGAAACATCTGTTCTCAGATTCCACAGAAATAAGGCTAGCAAAGAGATCCACGAAATACAGATGTAACTCTGTGACATGAATTAACAGAACACTAAGCAGTTTCTCAGAGAGCTTCTTTCCAGATTTCATCTGAGGATATTTCCTTTTTCAACATAGCCCTCTATGGGCTTCCAAATATCACTTTGCCAATTCCACAAGAACTGTCTTAGCAAAAGGCTTCTTGAGGGGAGAGCTGCAACTCTGTGAGATGATTTCACAGAACACAAAGAAGTTTCTCAGAAAGCTTCTTTCTCTTTGTTATCGGAGGATGTTTCCTTTGGCCCTATAGTCTTCTAAGGGATCCGAAATATCTGTTCTCAGATTCCACAGAAATAAGGCTAGCAAAGAGATCCATGAAATACAGATGTAACTCTGTGAGATGAATTAACAGAACACTAAGCAGTTTCTCAGAAAGCTTCTTTCCATATTTCATCTGAGGATATTTCTTTTTTCACCATAGCCTTCAAAGGGCTTCCAAATATCACTTTGCCAATTCCACAAGAACTGTCTTAGCGAAAGGCTTCTTTAGGGGAAAGATGTAACTCTGTGAGATGATTTCACAGAACAGAAAGAAGTTTCTCAGAAAGCTTCTTTCTCTTTGATATCAGAGTTTATTTCCTTTGGCCCTATAGTCTTCAAAGGGATCCGAAATATCTGTTCTCAGATTCCACAGAAATAAGGCTATCAAAGAGATCCACGAAATACAGATGTAACTCTGTGAGATGAATAAACACAACACTAAGCAGTTTCTCAGAAAGCTTCTTTCTAGATTTCATCTGAGGATATTTCCTTTTTCACCATAGCCCTCTAAGGGCTTCCAAATATCACTTCGCCAATTCCACAAGAACTGTCTTAGCGAAAGACTTCTTGAGGGGAAACATGTAACTCTGTGAGATGATTTCACAGAACACAAGGAAGTTTCTCAGAGAGCTTCTTTCTCTTTGATATCTGAGTTTATTTCCTTTGGCCCTATAGTCTTCAAAGGGATCCGAAATATCTGTTCTCAGATTCCACAGAAATAAGGCTAGCAAAGAGATCCACGAAATACAGATGTAACTCTGTGAGATGAATTAACACAACACTAAGCAGTTTCTCAGAAAGCTTCTTTCTAGATTTCATCTGAGGATATTTCCTTTTTCATCATAGCCCTCTAAGAGCTTCCAAATATCACTTTGCCAATTCCACAAGAACTGTCTTAGCGAAAGACTTCTTGAGGGGAAAGATGTAACTCTGTGAGATGATTTCACAGAACACAAGGAAGTTTCTCAGAGAGCTTCTTTCTCTTTGTTATCGGAGGATATTTCCTTTGGCCCTAGTGTCTTCTAAGGGATGCGAAACATCTGTTCTCAGATTCCACAGAAATAAGGCTAGCAAAGAGATCCAGCAAATACAGATGTAACTCTGTGAGATGAATTAACAGAACACTAAGCAGTTTCTCAGAGAGCTTCTTTCCAGATATCATCTGAGGATATTTCCTTTTTCACCGTAGCCCTCTAAGAGCTTCCAAATATCACTTTGCCAATTCCACAAGAACTGTCTTAGCGAAAGGCTTATTGAGAGGAAAGATGTAACTCTGTGAGATGATTTCAGAGAACACAAAGAAGTTTCTCAGAAAGCTTCTTTCTCTTTGTTATCGGAGTTAATGTCCTTTGGCCCTATAGACTTCAAAGGGATCCGAAATATATGTTCTCAGATTCCACAGAAATAAGGCTAACAAATATATCCACGAAATACAGATGTGACTGTGTGAGATGAATTAACAGAACACTAAGCTGTTTCTCAGAAAGTTTCTTTCCAGATTTCATCTGAGGATATTTCCTTTTTCACCATAGCCCTCAAAGGGCTTCCAAATATCACTTTGCCAATTCCACAAGAACTGTCTTAGCGAAAGGCTTCTTGAGGGGAAAGATGTAACTCTGTGATATGATTTCACAGAACACAAAGAAGTTTCTCAGAAAGCTTCTTTCTCTTTGATATCTGAGTTTATTTCCTTTGGACCTATAGTCTTCAAAGGGATCCGAAACATGTGTTCTCAGATTCCACAGAAATAAGGCTAGCAAAGAGATCCACGAAATACAGATGTAACTCTGTGAGATGAATTAACAGAACACTAAGCAGTTTCTCAGAAAGCTTCTTTCCAGATTTCATCTGAGGATATTTCCTTTTTCACCATAGCCCTCTATGGGCTTCCAAATATCACTTTGCCAATTCCACAAGAACTGTCTTAGCGAAAGGCTTCTTGAGGGGAAAGCTGTAACTCTGTGAGATGGTTTCACAGAACCCAAAGAAGTTTCTCAGAAAGCTTCTTTCTTTTGTTATCTGAGGATATTTCCTTTGGACCTATAGTCTTCAAAGGGATACGAAATATCTCTTCTCAGATTCCACAGAAATAAGGCTAGCAAAGAGATCCGCGAAATACAGATGTAACTCGGTGAGATGATTTCACAGAACACAAAGAAGTTTCTCAGAAAGCTTCTTTCTCTTTGATATCTGAGTTTATTTCCTTTGGCCCTATAGTCTTCAAAGGGATCCGAAATATCTGTTCTCAGATTCCACAGAAATAAGGCTAGCAAAGAGATCCACGAAATACAGATGTACCTCTGTGAGATGAATTAATAGAACACTAAGCAGTTTCTCAGAAAGCTTCTTTCCAGATTTCATCTGAGGATATTTCCTTTTTCACCATAGCCCTCAAAGGGCTTCCAAATATCACTTTGCCAATTCCACAAGAACTGTCTTAGCGAAAGGCTTCTTGAGGGGAAAGATGTAACTCTGTGAGATGATTTCACAGAACACAAAGGAGTTTCTCAGAAAGCTTCTTTCTCTTTGATATCTGAGTTTATTTCCTTTGGCCCTATAGTCTTCAAAGGGATCCGAAATATCTGTTCTCAGATTCCACAGAAATAAGGCTAGCAAAGAGAGCCACGAAATACAGATGTAACTCTGTGAGATGAATTAACAGAACACTAAGCAGTTTCTCAGAAAGCTTCTTTCCATAGTTCATCTGAGGATATTTCCTTTTTCACCATAGCCCTCTAAGTGCTTCCAAATATCACTTTGCCAATTCCACAAGAACTGTCTTAGCGAAAGGCTTCTTGAGGGGAAAGGTGTAACTCTGTGAGATGATTTCACAGAACACAAAGAAGTTTCTCAGAAAGCTTCTTTCTCTTTTTTAACGGAGGATATTTCCTTTGGCCCTATAGTCTTCTAAGGGATTCGAAACATCTGTTCTCAGATTCCACAGAAATAAGGCTAGCAAGAGATCCACGAAACACAGATGTAACTCTCTGAGATGAATTAACAGAACACTAAGCAGTTTCTCAGAAAGCTTCTTTCCAGATTTCATCTGAGGATATTTCCTTTTTCACCATAACCCTCTAAGGGCTTCCTAATATCACTTTGCCAATTCCACAAGAACTGTCTTCGCGAAAGGCTTCTTGAGGGGAAAGCTGTAACTCTGTGGGATGGTTTCACAGAACCCAAAGAAGTTTCTCAGAAAGCTTCTTTCTCTTTGTTATCGGAGGATATTTCCTTTGGACCTATAGTCTTCAAAGGGATACGAACTATCTGTTCTCAGATTCCACAGAAATAAGGCTAGCAAAGAGATCCGCGAAATACAGATGTAACTCGGTGAGATGAATTAACAGAACACTAAGCAGTTTCTCAGAAAGCTTCTTTCCTGATTTCATCTGAGGATATTTCCTTTTTCACCATAGCCGCCTATGGGCTTCCAAATATCACTTTGCCAATTCCACAAGAACTGTCTTAGCGAAAGTCTTCTTGAGGGGAAAGATGTAACTCTGTGAGATGATTTCACAGAACACAAAGAAGTTTCACAGAAAGCTTCTTTCTCTTTGTTATCGGAGGATATTTCCTTTGGCCCTATAGTCTTCTAAGGGATTCGAAACATCTGTTCTCAGATTCCACAGAAATAAGGCTAGCAAAGAGATCCACGAAATACAGATTTAACTCTGTGAGATGAATTAACAGAACACTAAGCAGTTTCTCAGAAAGCTTCTTTCCAGATTTCATCTGAGGATATTTCCTTTTTCACCATAACCCTCTAAGGGCTTCCTAATATCACTTTGCCAATTCCACAAGAACTGTCTTCGCGAAAGGCTTCTTGAGGGGAAAGCTGAAACTCTGTGAGATGGTTTCACAGAACCCAAAGAAGTTTCTCAGAAAGCTTCTTTCTCTTTGTTATCGGAGGATATTTCCTTTGGACCTATAGTCTTCAAAGGGATACGAAATACCTGTTCTCAGATTCCACAGAAATAAGGCTAGCAAAGAGATCCGCGAAATACAGATGTAACTCGGTGAGACGAATTAACAGAACACTAAGCAGTTTCTCAGAAAGCTTCTTTCCTGATTTCATCTGAGGATATTTCCTTTTTCACCATAGCCCTCTAGGGGCTTCCAAATATCACTTTGCCAATTCCACAAGAACTGTCTTAGCGAAAGGCTTGTTGAGGGGAAATATGTAACTCTGTGAGATGATTTCACAGAACAAAAAGAAGTTTCTCAGAAAGCTTCTTTCTCTTTGATATCTTAGTTTATTTCCTTTGGCCCAATAGTCGTCAAAGGGATCCGAAATATCCGTTCTCAGATTCCACAGAAATAAGGCTAGCAAAGAGATCCACGAAATACAGATGTGACTCTCTGAGATGTATTAACAGAACACTAAGCAGTTTCTCAGAAAGCTTCTTCCAGATTTCATCTGAGGATATTTCCTATTTAACCATAGCCCTCTAAGGGCTTCCAAATATCACTTGGCCAATTCCACAAGAACTGTCTTAGCGAAAGGCTTCTTGAGGGGAAAGCTGTAACTCTGTGAGATGTTTTCACTTAACACAAAGAAGTTTCTCAGAAAGCTTCTTTCTCTTTGTTATCGGAGTTAATGTCCTTTGGCCCTATAGACTTCAAAGGGATCCGAAATATCTGTTCTCAGATTCCACAGAAATAAGGCTAGCAAATATATCCACGAAATACAGATGTAACTCTGTGACATGAATTAACAGAACACTAAGCAGTTTCACAGAAAGCTTCTTTCCAGATTTCATCTGAGGATATTTCCTTTTTCACCATAGCCCTCTATGGGCTTCCAAATATCACTTTGCCAATTCCAGAGGAACTGTCTTAGCGAAAGGCTTCTTGAGGGGAAAGCTGTAACTCTGTGAGATGTTTTCACAGAACACAAAGAAGTTTCTCAGAAAGCTTCTTTCTCTTTGTTATCGGAGTTAATGTCCTTTGGCCCTATAGACTTCAAAGGGATCCGAAATATCTGTTCTCAGATTCCACAGAAATAAGGCTAGCAAATATATCCACGAAATACAGATGTAACTCTGTGAGATGAATTAACAGAACACTAAGCAGTTTTTCAGAAAGTTTCTTTCCAGATTTCATCTGAGGATATGTCCTTTTTCACCATAGCCCTCAAAGGGCTTCCAAATATCACTTTGCCAATTCCACAAGAACTGTCTTAGCTAAAGGCTTCTTGAGGGGAAAGATGTAACTCTGTGAGATGATTTCACAGAACACAAAGAAGTTTCTCAGAAAGCTTCTTTCTCTTTGATATCTGAGTTTATTTCCTTTGGCCCTATAGTCTTCAAAGGGATCCGAAATATCTGTTCTCAGATTCCACAGAAATAAGGCTAGCAAAGAGATCCACGAAATACAGATGTAACTCTGTGACATGAATTAACAGAACACTAAGCAGTTTCTGAGAAAGCTTCTTTCCAGATTTCATCTGAGGATATTTCCTTTTTCAACATGGCCCTCTATGGGCTTCCAAATATCACTTTGCCAATTCCACAAGAACTCTCTTGGCGAAAGGCTTCTTGTGGGGAAAGCTGTAACTCTGTGAGATGTTTTCACAGAACACAAAGAAGTTTCTCAGAAAGCTTCTTTCTCTTTGATATCTGAGTTTATTTCCTTGGCCCTATAGTCTTCAAAGGGATCCGAAATATCTGTTCTCAGATTCCACAGAAATAAGGCTAGCAAATATATCCACGAAATACAGATGTAACTCTGTGAGATGAATTAACACAACACTAAGCAGTTTCTTAGAAAGCTTCTTTCTAGATTTCATCTGAGGATATTTCCTTTTTCACCATAGCCCTCTAAGGGCTTCCAAATATCACTTTGCCAATTCCATAAGAACTGTCTTAGCGAATGGCTTGTTGAGGGGAAATATGTAACTCTCTGAGATGATTTCATAGAACACAAAGAAGTTTCTCTGAAAGCTTCTTTCTCTTTGATATCTGAGTTTATTTCCTTTGGCCCAATAGTCGTCAAAGGGATCCGAAATATCTGTTCTCAGATTCCACAGAAATAAGGCTAGCAAAGAGATCCACGAAATACAGATGTAACTCTGTGAGATAAATTCACAGAACACTAAGCAGTTTCTCAGAAACCTTCTTTCCAGATTTCATCTGAGGATATTTCCTTTTTCACCATAGCCCTCTTAGGGCTTCCAAATATCACTTTGCCAATTCCACAACAACTGTCTTAGCGAAAGGCTTCTTGAGTGGAAAGCTTTAACTCTGTGACATGATATCAAAGAACACAAAGAAGTTTCTCAGAAAGCTTCTTTCTCTTTGTTATCGGAGGATATTTCCTTTGGCCCTATAGTCTTCTAAGGGATCCGAAATATCTGTTCTCAGATTCCACAGAAATAAGGCTAGCTAAGAGATCCACGAAATACAGATGTAACTCTGTGAGATGAATTAACAGAACACTAAGCAGTTTCTCAAAAAGCTTCTTTCCAGATTTCATCTGAGGATATTTCCTTTTTGACCATAGCCCTCTATGGGCTTCCAAATATCGCTTTGACAATTCCACAAGAAAAGTCTTAGCGAAAGGCTTCTTGAGGGGAAAGCTGTAACTCTGTGAGATGATTTCACAGAACACAAAGAAGTTTCTCAGAAAGCTTCTTTCTCTTTGTTATCGGAGGATATTTCCTTTGGCCCTATAGTCTTCAAAGGGATTCGAAATATCTGTTCACAGATTCCACAGAAATAAGCCTAGCAAAGAGATCCACGAAATACAGATTTAACTCTGTGAGATGAATTAACAGAACACTAAGCAGTTTCTCAGAAAGCTTCTTTCCAGATTTCATCTGAGGATATTTCCTTTTTCACCTTAGCCCTCTATGGGCTTCCAAATATCACTTTGCCAATTCCACAAGAACTGTCCTACCGAAAGGCTTCTTGACGGGAAGCTGTAACTCTGTGAGATGATTTCACAGAACACAAAGAAGTTTCTCAGTAAGCTTCTTTCTCTTTGTTATCGGAGGATATTACCTTTGATTCTATTGTCTTCTAAGGGAGCCGAAATAACTCTTCTCAGATTTCACAGAAATAAGGCTAGCAAAGAGACCCAAGAAATACAGATGTAACTCTGTGAGATGAATTAACAGAACACTAAGCAGTTTCTCAGAAAACTTCTTTCCAGATTTCATCTAAGGATATTTCCTTTTTCACCATAGCCCTCTATGGGCTTCCAAATATCACTTTGCCAATTCCACAAGAACTGTCCTAGCTAAAGGCTTCTTGAGGGGAAAGCTGTAACTCTGTGAGATGATTTAACAGAACACAAAGAAGTTTCTCAGAAAGCTTCTTTCTCTTTGTTATCGGAGGATATTTCCTTTGGCCCTAGAGTCTTCAAAGGGATCCGAAATATCTGTTCTCAGATTCCACAGAAATAAGGCTAGCAAAGAGATCCACGAATTACAGATGTAACTCTGTGAGATGAATTAACAGAACACTAAGCAGTTTCTCAGAAAACTTTTTTCAGATTTCATCTGAGGATATTTCCTTTTTCACCGTAGCCCTCTAAGCGCTTCCAAATATCTCTTTGCCAATTCCGCAACAACTGTCTTAGCGAAAGGCTTCTTGAGGGGAAAACTGTAACTCTGTGAGATGATTTCACAGAACACAAAGAAGTTTCTCAGAAAGCTTCTTTCTCTTTGTTATCGGAGGATATTTCCTTTGGCCCTATAGTCTTCAAAGGGATTCTAAATATCTGTTCACAGATTCCACAGAAATAAGCCTAGCAAAGAGATCCACGAAATACAGATGTAACTCTGTGAGATGAATTAACAGAACACTAAGCAGTTTCTCAGAAAGCTTCTTTCCAGATTTCATCTTAGGATATTTACTTTTTCACCATAGCCCTCTATGCGCTTCGAAATATCACTTTGTCAATTCTACAAGAACTGTCCTATCTAAAGGTTTCTTGAGGGGAAAGCTGTAACTCTGTGAGATGATTTAAGAGAACACAAAGAAGTTTCTCAGAAAGCTTCTTTCTCGTTGTTATCGGAGGATATTTCCTTTGGCCCTAGAGTCTTCAAAGGGATCCGAAATATCTGTTCTCAGATTCCACAGAAATAAGGCTAGCAAAGAGATCCACGAATTACAGATGTAACTCTGTGAGATGAATTAACAGAACACTAAGCAGTTTCTCAAAATGCTTCTTTCCAGATTTCATCTGAGGATATTTCCTTTTTCACCATAGCCCTCTTTGAGCTTCCAAATATCGCTTTGCCAATTCCACAAGAACCGTCTTAGCGAAAGGCCTCTTGAGGGAAAGCTGTAACTCTGTGAGTAGATTTCACAGAACACAAAGAAGTTTCTCAGAAAGCTTCTTTCTCTTTGTTATCGGAGGATATTTCCTTTGGCCCTATAGTCTTCCAAGGGATCTGAAGTATCTGTTTTCAGATTCCACAGAAATAAGGCTAGCAAAGAGATCCACGAAATACAGATGTAACTCTGTGAGATGAATTAACAGAACACTAAGCAGTTTCTCAGAAAGCTTCTTTCCGGATTTCACCTGAGGATATTTCCTTTTTCACCATAGCCCTCTTTGCGCTTCCAAATATCACTTTTCCAATTCCACAAGAACCGTCTTACCAAAAGGCTTCTTGAGGGGAAAGCTGTAACTCTGTGAGATGATTTCACAGAACACAAAGAAGTTTCTCAGAAAGCTTCTTTCTCTTTGTTATCGGAGGATATTTCCTTTGGCCTAAGAGTCTTCAATGGGATCCGAAATATCTGTTCTCAGATTCCACAGAAATAAGGCTAGCAAAGAGATGCACGAAATACAGATGTAACTCTGTGAGATGAATTAAAAGAACACTAAGCAGTTTCTCAGAAAGCTTCTTTCCAGATTTCATCTGAGGATATTTCCTTTTTCACCATAGCCCTCTTAGGGCTTCCAAATATCACTTTGCCAATTCCGCATCAACTATCTTAGCGAAAGGCTTCTTGAGGGGAAAACTGTAACTCTGTGAGATGATTTCACAGAACACAAAGAAGTTTCTCAGAAAGCTTCTTTCTCTTTGTTAACGGAGGATATTTCCTTTGACCTTAGAGTCTTCAATGGGATCCGAAATATCTGTTCTCAAATTCCACAGAAATAAGGCTAGCAAAGAGAGCCACGAAATACAGATGTAACTCTGTGACATGAATTAACCGAACACTAAGCAGTTTCTCAGAAAGCTTCTTTCCAGACTTCATCTGAGGATATTTCCTTTTTCCACAGAGCCCTTTATGCGCTTCCAAATATCACTTTGCCAATTCCACAACAACAGTCTTAGTGAAAGGCTTCTTGAGAGGAAAGCTGTAACTCTGTGAGATGATTTCACAGAACACAAAGAAGTTTCTCAGATAGCTTCTTTCTCTTTGTTATCGGAAGATATTTCCTTTGGCCCTATAGTCTTCTAAGGGATCCGAAATATCTGTTCTCAGATTCCACAGAAATAAGGCTAGCAAAGAGATCCACGAAATAAAGATGTAACTCTGTGAGATGAATTAACAGAACATTAAGCAGTTTCTCAGAAAGCTTCTTTCCAGATTTCATCCGAGGATATTTCCTTTTTCACCGTAGCACTCTACGGGCTTCCAAATATCACTTTGCCAATTCCACAAGAACTGTCTTAGCGAAAGGCTTCTTGAGGGGAAAGCTGTAACTCTGTGAGATGATTTCACAGAACACAAAGAAGTTGCTCAGAAAGCTTCTTTCTCGTTGTTATCGGAGGATATTTCCTTTGGCCATAGAATCTTCAAAGGGATCCGAAATATCTGTTCTCAGATTCCACAGAAGTAAGGCTAGGAAAGAGATCCACGAAATACAAATGTAACTCTGTGAGATAAAATAACAGAACACTAAGCACATTCTCAGAAAGTTTCTTTCAAGATTTCATCTGAGGATATTTCCTTTTTCACCATAGCCTTCTATGGGCCTCCAAATATCACTTTGCCAATTCCACAAGAACTGTCTTAGCGAAAGGCTTCTTGAGGGGAAACCTGTAACTCTGTGAAATGTTTTCACAGAACACAAAGAAGTTTGTCAGAAAACTTCTTTCTCTTTGGTATCGGAGGATATTTCCTTTGGCCCTATAGTCTTCAAAAGGATCCGAAATATCGGTTCTCATATTCCACAGAAATAAGGCTAGCAAAGAGATCCACGAAATACACATGTAACTCTGTGACATGAATTAACCGAGCACTAAGAATTTTCTCAGAAAGCTTCTTTCCAGACTTCATCTTAGGATATTTCCTTTTTCACCATAGCCCTCTATGCGCTTCCAAATACCACTTTGCCAATTCCACAACAACTGTCATAGCGAAAGGCTTCTTGAGGGGAAAGTTGTAACTCTGTGAGATGATTTCACAGAACAAAAAGAAGTTTCTCAGAAAGCTTCTTTCTCATTGTTATCGGAGGATATTTCCTTTGGCCCTAGAGTCTACAAAGGGATCCGAAATATCTGTTCTCAGATTCCACAGAAATAAGGCTAGCAAAGAAATCCACGAAATACAGATGTAACACTGTGAAATGAATTAACAGAACACTAAGCAGTTTCTCAGAAAGCTTTTTTCAGATTTCATCTGAGGATATTTCCTTTTTCACCGTAGCCCTCTAAGCGCTTCCAAATATCACTTTGCCAATTCCACAACAACTGTCTTAGCGAAAGGCTTCTTGAGGGGAAAACTGTAACTCTGTGAGATGATTTCACAGAACACAAAGAAGTTTCTCAGAAAGCTTCTTTCTCTTTGTTAACGGAGGATATTTCCTTTGGCCTTAGAGTCTTCAATGGGATCCGAAATATCTGTTCTCAGATTCCACAGAAATAAGGCTAGCAAAGAGATCCACGAAATACAGATGTAACTCTGTGAGATGAATTAACAGAACACTAAGCAGTTTCTCAGAAAGCTTCTTTCCAGACTTCATCTGAGGATATTTCCTTTTTCTCAGAGCCCTTTATGCGCTTCCAAATATCACTTTGCCAATTCCACAACAACAGTCTTAACGAAAGGCTTCTTGAGGGGAAAGCTGTAACTCTGTGAGATGATTTCACAGAACACAAAGAAGTTTCTCAGATAGCTTCTTTCTCTTTGTTATCGGAGGATATTTCCTTTGGCGCTGTAGTCTTCTAAGGGATCCGAAATATCTGTTCTTAGATTCCAAAGAAATAAGGCTAGCAAAGAGATCCACGAAATAAAGATGTAACTCTGTCAGATGAATTAACAGAACACTAAACAGTTTCTCAGAAAGCTTCTTTCCAGATTTCATCCGAGGATATTTCCTTTTTCACCGTAGCACTCTATGGGCTTCCAAATATCACTTTGCCAATTCCACAAGAACTGTCTTAGTGAAAGGCTTCTTGAGGGAAAAGCTGTAACTCTGTGAGATTATTTCACAGAACACAAAGAAGTTGCTCAGAAAGCTTCTTTCTCGTTGTTATCGGAGGATATTTCCTTTGGCCATAGAGTCTTCAAAGGGATCCGAAATATCCGTTCTCAGATTCCAAAGAAGTAAGGCTAGCAAAGAGATCCACGAAATACAAATGTAACTCTGTGAGATAAATTAACAGAACACTAAGCAGATTCTCAGAAAGCTTCTTTCAAGATTTCATCTGAGGATATTTCCTTTTTCACCATAGCCTTCTATGGGCTTCCAAATATCACTTTGCCAATTCCACAAGAACTGTCTTAGCGAAAGGCTTCTTGAGGGGAAAGCTGTAACTCTGTGAGATGATTTCACAGAACACAAAGAAGTTTGTCAGAAAACTTCTTTCTCTTTGTTATCGGAGGATATTTCCTTTGGCCCTATAGTCCTCAAAGGGATCTGAAATATCTGTTCTCATATTCCACAGAAATAAGGCTAGCAAAGAGACCCACGAAACACAGATGTAACTCTGTGACATGAATTAACCGAGCACTAAGAAGTTTCTCAGAAAGCTTCTTTCCAGACTTCATCTTAGGATATTTCCTTTTTCACCATAGCCCTCTACGCGCTTCCAAATACCACTTTGCCAATTCCACAACAACTGTCTTAGCGAAAGGATTCTTGAGGGGAAAGCTGTAACTCTGTGAGATGATTTCAAAGAACACAAAGAAGTTTCTCAGAAAGCTTCTTTCTCGTTGTTATCGGAGGATATTTCCTTTGGCCCTAGAGTATTCAAAGGGATCGAAATATCTGTTCTCAGATTCCACAGAAATAAGGCTAGCAAAGAGATCCACGAAATACAGATGTAACTCTAAGAGATGAATTAACAGAACACTAAGCAGTTTCTCAGAAAGCTTCTTTCCAGATTTCATCTGAGGATATTTCCTTTTTCACCATAGCCTTCTATGGGCTTCCAAATATCACTTTGCCCATTACACAAGAACTGTCTTAGCGAAAGGCTTCTTGAGGGGAAAGCTGTAACTCTGTGAGATGATTTCACAGAACACAAAGAAGTTTCTCAGAAAGCTTCTTTCTCTTTGTTATCGGAGGATATTTCCTTTGGCCTTAGAGTCTTCAATGGGATCCGAAATATCTGTTCTCAGATCCCACAGAAATAAGGCTAGCAAAGAGATCCACGAAATACAGATGTAACTCTGTGAGATGAATTAACAGATTACTAAGCAGTTTCTCAGAAAGCTTCTTTCCAGACTTCATCTGAGGATATTTCTTTTTTCCACAGAGCCCTTTATGCGCTTCCAAATATCACTTTGCCAATTCCACAACAACAGTCTTAGCGAAAGGTTTCTTGAGGGGAAAGCTGTAACTCTGTGAGATGATTTCACAGAACACAAAGAAGTTTCTCAGAAAGCTTCTTTCTCTTTGTTATCGGAGGATATTTCCTTTGGCCCTGTAGTCTTCCAAGGGATCCGAAATATCTGTTCTTATATTCCAAAGAAATAAGGCTAGCAAAGAGATCCACGAAATAAAGATGTAACTCTGTGAGATGAATTAAAAGAACACTAAGCAGTTTCTCAGAAAGCTTCTTTCCAGATTTCATCCGAGGATATTTCCTTTTTCACCGTAGCACTCTATGGACTTCCATATATCACTTTGCCAATTCCACAAGAACTGTCTTATCGAAAGTCTTCTTGAGGGGAAAGCTGTAACTCTATGAGATGATTTCACAGAACACAAAGAAGTTGCTCAGAAAGCTTCCTTCTCTTTGTTATCCGAGGATATTTCCTGTGGCCATAGAGTCTTCAAAGGGATCCGAAATATCTGTTCTCAGATTCCACAGAAATAAGGCTAGCAAAGAGATCCACGAAATACAAATGTAACTCTGTGAGATAAAATAACAGAACACTAAGCAGATTCTCAGAAAGCTTCTTTCCAGATTTCATCTGAGGATATTTCCTTTTTCACCATAGCCCTCTATGGCCTTCCAAATATCACTTTGCCTATTCCACAAGAACTGTCTTAGCGAAAGGCTTCTGGAGGGGAAAGCTGTAACTCTGTGAGATGTTTTCACAGAACACAAAGAAGTTTGTCAGAAAACTTCTTTCTCTTTGTTATCGGAGGATATTTCCTTTGGCCCCACAGTCTTCAAAAGGATCCGAAATATCTGTTCTCATATTCCACAGAAATAAGGCTAGCAAAGAGATCCACGAAATACAAATGTAACTCGGTGAAATGAATTAACCGAGCACTAAGAAGTTTCTCAGAAAGCTTCTTTCCAGACTTCATCTGAGGATATTTCCTTTTTCACCATAGCCCTCTATGCGCTTCCAAATACCACTTTGCCAATTCCACAACAACTGTCATAGCGAAAGGCTTCTTGAGGGGAAAGCTGTAACTCTGTGAGATGATTTCACAGAACAAAAAGAAGTTTCTCAGAAAGCTTCTTTCTCATTGTTATCGGAGGATATTTCCTTTGGCCCTAGAGTCTTCAAAGGGATCCGAAATATCTGTTCTCAGATTCCACAGAAAAAAGGCTAGCAAAGAGATCCACGAAATACAGATGTAACTCTGTGAGATGAATTAACAGAACACTAAGCAGTTTCTCAGAAAGCTTCTTTCCAGATTTCATCTGAGGATATTTCCTTTTCACCATAGCCTTCTATGATCTTCCAAATATCACTTTTCCCATTCCACAAGAACTGTCTTAGCGAAAGGCTTCTTGAGGGGAAAGCTGTAACTCTGTGAGATGATTTCACAGAACACAAAGAAGTTTCTCAGAAAGCTTCTTTCTCTTTGTTATCGGAGGATATTTCCTTTGGCCCTTTAGTCTTCTAAGGGATACGAAATATCTGTTCTCAGATTCCACAGAAATAAGGCTAGCAAAGAGATCCACGAAACACAGATGTAACTCTGTGAAATGAATTAACAGAACACTAAGCAGTTTCTCAGAAAGCTTCTTTTCAGATTTCATCTGAGGATATTTCCTTTTTCACCATAGCCCTCTAAGGGCTTGCAAATATCACTTTGCCAATTCCACAACAACTGTCTTAGCGAAAGGCTTCTTGAGGGTAAAGCTGTAACTCTGTGAGATGATTTCACCGAACACAAAGAAGTTTCTCAGAAACCTTCTTTCTCTTTGTTATCGGAGGATATTTCCTTTGACCCTATAGTCTTCTAAGGGATCCGAAATATCTGTTCTCAGATTCCACAGAAATAAGGCTAGCAAAGAGATCCACGAAATACATTTGTAACTCTGTGAGATGAATTAACAGAACACTAAGCAGTTTCTCAGAAAGCTTCTTTCCAGATTTCATCTGAGGATATTTCCTTTTTCACCATAGCCCTCTATGGCCTTCCAAATATCACTTTGCCAATTCCACAAGAACTGTCCTAGCGAAAGGTTTCCTGAGGGGAAAGCTGTAACTCTGTGAGATGTTTTCACAGAACACAAAGGAGTTTCTCAGAAAGCTTCTTTCTCTGTGTTATCGGAGGATATTTCCTTTGGCCCTATAGTCTTCAAAGGGATCCAAATATCTGTTCTCAGATTCCACAGAAATAAGGCTAGCAAAGAGATCCACGAAATACAGATGTAACTCTGTGAGATGAACTAACAGAACACTAAGCAGTTTCTCAGAAAACTTCTTTCCAGATTTCATCCGAGGATATTTGCTTCCTCACCATAGCCCTCTATGCGCTTCCAAATATCACCTTGCCAATTCCACAAGAACTGCCTTAGCGAAAGGCTTCTTGAGGGGAAAGCTGTAACTCTGTGAGATGATTTCACAGAACACAAAGAAGTTTCTCAGAAAGCTTCTTTCTCTTTGTTATCGGAGGATATTTCCTTTGGCCCTAGATTCTTCAAAGGGATACGAAATATCTGTTCTCTGATTCCACGGAACTAAGGCTAGCAAAGAGATCCACGAATTACAGATGTAACTCTGTGAGATGAATTAACAGAACACTAAGCAGTTTCTCAAAAAGCTTCTTTCCAGATTTCATCTGAGGATATTTCCTTTTTCACCATAGCCCTCTTTGAGCTTCCAAATATCGCTTTGCCAATTCCACAAGAACCGTCTTAGCGAAAGGCCTCTTGAGGGAAAGCTGTAACTCTGTGAGTAGATTTCACAGAACACAAAGAAGTTTCTCAGAAAGCTTCTTTCTCTTTGTTATCGGAGGATATTTCCTTTGGCCCTATAGTCTTCCAAGGGATCTGAAGTATCTGTTCTCAGATTCCACAGAAATAAGGCTAGCAAAGAGATCCACGAAATACAGATGTAACTCTGTGAGATGAATTAACAGAACACTAAGCAGTTTCTCAGAAAGCTTCTTTCCGGATTTCATCTGAGGGTATTTCCTTTTTCACCATAGCCCTCTTTGCGCTTCCAAATATCACTTTTCCAATTCCACAAGAACCGTCTTACCAAAAGGCTTCTTGAGGGGAAAGCTGTAACTCTGTGAGATGATTTCACAGAACACAAAGAAGTTTCTCAGAAAGCTTCTTTCTCTTTGTTATCGGAGGATATTTCCTTTGGCCTAAGAGTCTTCAAAGGGATCCGAAATATCTGTTCTCATATTCCACAGAAATAAGCCTAGCAAAGAGATCCACGAAATACAGATGTAACTCTGCGAGATGAATTAACAGAACACTAAGCAGTTTCTCAGAATGTTTCTTTCCAGATTTCATCTGAGGATATTTCCTTTTTCATCATAGCCCTCTATGCGCTTCCAAATATCACTTTGCAAATTCTACAAGAACTGTCTTAGCGAAAGGCTTCTTCAGGGAAAAGCTGTAACTCTGTGAGATGATTTCACAGAACACAAAGAAGTTTCTCAGAAAGCTTCTTTCTATTTGTTATCGGAGGATATTTCCTTTGGCCCTGTAGTCTTCCAAGGGATCCGAAATATCTGTTCTCAGATTCCACAGAAATAAGGCTAGCAAAGAGATCCACGAAATACAGATGTAACTCTGTGAGATGAATTAACACAACACTAAGCAGTTTCTCAGAAAGCTTCTTTCCAGATTTCATCTGATGATATTTCCTTTTTCAACATAGCCCTCTTAGGGCTTCCAAATATCACTTTGCCTATTCCACAACAACTGTCTTAGCGAAAGGCTTCTTGAGGGGAAAGCTGTACCTCGGTGACATGATTTCACAGAACACAAAGAAGTTTCTCAGAAAGCTTCTTTCTCTTTGTTATCGGAGGATATTTCCTTTGGCCCTATAGTCTTCTAAGGGATCCGAAATATCTGTTCTCAGATTCCACAGAAATAAGGCTAGCAAAGAGATCCACGAAATACAGATGTAACTCTGTGAGATGAATTAACAGAACACTAAGCAGTTTCTCAAAAAGCTTCTTTCCAGATTTCATCTGAGGATATTTCCTTTTTCACCATAGCCCTCTATGGGCTTCCAAATATCGCTTTGCCAATTCCACAAGAACCGTCTTAGCGAAAGGCCTCTTGAGGGGAAAGCTGTAACTCTGTGAGATGATTTCACAGAACACAAAGAAGTTTCTCAGAAAGCTACATTCTCTTTGTTATCGGAGGATATTTCCTTTGGCCCTATAGTCTTCAAAGGGATTCGAAATATCTGTTAAAAGATTCCACAGAAAAAAGGCTAGCAAAGAGATCCACGAAATGCAGATGTAACTCTGTGAGATGAATTAACAGAACACTAAGCAGTTTCTCAGAAAGCTTCTTTCCAGATTTCATCTTAGGATATTTCCTTTTTCACCATAGCCCTCTATGGGCTTCCAAATATCACTTAGCCAATTCCACAAGAACTGTCCTAGCGAAAGGTTTCTTGAGAGGAAAGCTGTAACTCTGTGAGATGATTTCACAGAACACAAAGAAGTTTCTCAGAAAGCTTCTTTCTCGTCGTTATCGGAGTATATTTTCTTTGGCGCTAGGGTCTTCAAAGTGATCCGAAATATCTGTTCTCAGATTCCACAGAAATAAGGCTAGCAAAGAGATCCACGAATTACAGATGTAACTCTGTGAGATGAATTAACAGAACACTTATCAGTTTCTCAGAATGTTTCTTTCCACATTTCATCTCAGGATATTTCCTTTTTCACCATACCCCTCTATGCGCTTCCAAATATCACTTTGCCAATTCCACAAGAAATGTCTTAGCGAAAGGCTTCTTGAGGGAAAGCTGTAACTCTGTGAGTAGATTTCACAGAACACAAACAAGTTTCTCAGAAAGCTTCTTTCTCTTTGTTATCGGAGGATATTTCCTTTGGCCCTATAGTCTTCCAAGGGATCTGAAGTATCTGTTCTCAGATTCCACAGAAATAAGGCTAGCAAAGAGATGTACGAAATACAGATGTAACTCTGCGAGATGAATTAACAGAACACTAAGCAGTTTCTCAGAAACCTTCTTTCCGGATTTCATCTGAGGATATTTCTTTTTTCACCATAGCCCTCTTTGCGCTTCCAAATATCACTTTTCCAATTCCACAAGAACCGTCTTACCAAAAGGCTTCTTGAGGGGAAAGCTGTAACTCTGTGAGATGATTTCACAGAACACAAAGAAGTTTCTCAGAAAGCTTCTTTCTCGTTGTTGTCGGAGGATTTTCCTTTGGCCCTAGAGACTTCAAAGGGATCCGAAATAACTGTTCTCAGATTCCACAGAAATAAGGCTAGCAAAGAGATCCACGAATTACAGATGTAACTCTGTGAGATGAATTAACAGAACACTAAGCAGTTTCGCAGAATGTTTCTTTCCAGATTTCATCTGAGGATATTTCCCTTTTCACCATAGCCCTCTATGCGCTTCCAAATATCACTTTGCAAATTCCACAAGAACTGTCTTAGCGAAAGGCCTCTTCAGGGGAAAGCTGTAACTCTGTGAGATGATTTCACAGAACACAAAGAAGTTTCTCAGAAAGCTTCTTTCTCTTTGTTATCGGAGGATATTTTCTTTGGCACTGTAGTCTTCCAAGGGATCCGAAATATCTGTTCTCAGATTCCACAGAAATAAGGCTAGCAAAGAGATCCACGAAATACAGATGTAACTCTGTGAGATGAATTAACAGAACACTAAGCAGTTTCTCAGAAAGCTTCTTTTCAGATTTCATCTCAGGATATTTACTTTTTCACCATAGCCCTCTATGCGCTTCCAAATATCACTTTGCCTATTCCACAACAACTGTCTTAGCGAAAGGCTTCTTGAGGGGAAAGCTGTAACTCTGTGAGATGATTTCACAGAACACAAAGAAGTTTCTCAGAAAGCTTCTTTCTCTTTGTTATCGGAGGATATTTCCTTTGGCCCTATAGTCTTCTAAGGGATCCGAAATATCTGTTCTCAGATTCCACAGAAATAAGGCTAGCAAAGAGATCCACGAAATACAGATGTAACTCTGTGAGATGAATTAACAGAACACTAAGCAGTTTCTCAAAAAGCTTCTTTCCAGATTTCATCTGAGGATATTTCCTTTTTCACCATAGCCCTCTATGGGCTTCCAAATATCGCTTTGCCAATTCCACAAGAACCGTCTTAGCGAAAGGCCTCTTGAGGGGAAAGCTGTAACTCTGTGAGATGATTTCACAGAACACAAAGAAGTTTCTCAGAAAGCTACATTCTCTTTGTTATCGGAGGATATTTCCTTTGGCCCTATAGTCCTCAATGGGATTCGAAATATCTGTTAAAAGATTCCACAGAAAAAAGGCTAGCAAAGAGATCCACGAAATGCAGATGTAACTCTGTGAGATGAATTAACAGAACACTTAGCAGTTTCTCAGAATGTTTCTTTCCAGATTTCATCTAAGGATATTTCCTTTTTCACCATACCCCTCTATGCGCTTCCAAATATCACTTTGCCAATTCCACAAGAAATGTCTTAGCGAAAGGCTTCTTGAGGGGAAAGCTGTAACTCTGTGAGTAGATTTCACAGAACACAAACAAGTTTCTCAGAAAGCTTTTTTCTCTTTGTTATCGGAGGATATTTCCTTTGGCCCTATAGTCTTCCAAGGGATCTGAAGTATCTGTTCTCAGATTCCACAGAAATAAGGCTAGCAAAGAGATGCACGAAATACAGATGTAACTCTGTGAGATGAATTAACAGAACACTAAGCAGTTTCTCAGAAATCTTCTTTCCGGATTTCATCTGAGGATATTTCCCTTTTCACCATAGCCCTCTTTGCGCTTCCAAATATCACTTTTCCAATTCCACAAGAACCGTCTTACCAAGAGGCTTCTTGAGGGGAAAGCTGTAACTCTGTGAGATGATTTCACAGAACACAAAGAAGTTTCTCAGAAAGCTTCTTTCTCTTTGTTATCGGAGGATATTTACTTTGGCCTAAGAGTCTTCAATGGGATCCGAAATATCTGTTCTCATATTCCACAGAAATAAGGCTAGCAAAGAGATCCACGAAATACAGATGTTACTCTGTGACATGAATTAACCGAGCACTAAGAAGTTTCTCAGAAAGCTTCTTTCCAGACTTCATCTTAGGATATTTCCTTTTGCACCATAGCCCTCTATGCGCTTCCAAATATCACTTTGCCAATTCCACAACAACTGTCTTAGCGAAAGGCTTCTTGAGGGGAAAGCTGTAACTCTGTGAGATGATTTCACAGAACACAAAGAAGTTTCTCAGAAATCTTCTTTCTCGTTGTTATCGGAGGATTTTCCTTTGGCCCTAGAGTCTTCAAAGGGATCCGAAATATCTGTTCTCAGATTCCACAGAAATAAGGCTAGCAAAGAAATCCACGAATTACAGAAGTAACTCTGTGAGATGAATTAACAGAACACTAAGCAGTTTCTCAGAAGGCTTCTTTCCAGATTTCATCTGAGGATATTTCCTTTTTCACCTTAGCCCTCTATGCGCTTCCAAATATCACTTTGCAAATTCCACAAGAACTGTCTTAGCGAAAGGCTTCTTCAGTGGAAAGCTGTAACTCTGTGAGATGATTTCACAGAACACAAAGAAGTTTCTCAGAAAGCTTCTTTCTCTTTGTTATCGGAGGATATTTCCTTTGGCCCTGTAGTCTTCCAAGGGATCCGAAATATCTGTTCTCAGATTCCACAGAAATAAGGCTAGCAAAGAGATCCACGAAATACAGATGTAACTCTGTGAGATGAATTAACAGAACACTAAGCAGTTTCTCAGAAAGCTTCTTTCCAGATTTCACCTCAGGATATTTACTTTTTCACCATAGCCCTCTATGCGCTTCCAAATATCACCTTGCCAATTCCACAAGAACTGTCTTAGCGAAAGGCTTCTTGAGGGGAAAGCTGTAACTCTGTGAGATGATTTCACAGAACACAAAGAAGTTCCTCAGAAAGCTTCTTTCTCTTTGTTATCGGAGGATATTTCCTTTGGCCCTATAGTCTTCTAATTGATCCGAAATATCTGTTCTCAGATTCCACAGAAATAAGGCTAGCAAAGAGATCCACGAAATACAGATGTAACTCTGTGAGATGAATTAACAGAACAGTAAGCAGTTTCTCAAAAAGCTTCTTTCCAGATTTCATCTGAGGATATTTCCTTTTTCACCATAGCCCTCTATGCGCTTCCAAATATCGCTTTGCCAATTCCACAAGAACCGTCTTAGCGAAAGGCCTCTTGAGGGGAAACCTGTAACTCTGTGAGATGATTTCCCAGAACACAAAGAAGTTTCTCAGAAAGCTTCTTTCTCTTTGTTATCGGAGGATAATTCCTTTGGCCCTATAGTCTTCAAAGGGATTCGAAATATCTGTTAACAGATTCCACAGAAATAAGGCTAGCAAAGAGATCCACGAAATACAGATGTAACTCTGTGAGATGAATTAACAGAACACTAAGCAGTTTCTCAGAAAGCTTCTTTCCAGATTTCATCTGAGGATACTTCCTTTTTCAGCATAGCCCTCTAAGGGCTTCCAAATATCCCTTAGCCAATTCCACAAGAACTGCCCTAGCGAAAGGTTTCTTGAGAGGAAAGCTGTAACTCTGTGAGATGATTTCACAGAACACAAAGAAGTTTCTCAGAAAGCTTCTTTCTCGTTTTTGTCGGAGTATATTTCCTTTGGCGCTAGGGTCTTCAAAGGGATCCGAAATATCTGTTCTCAGATTCCACAGAAATAAGGCTAGCAAAGAGATCCACGAATTACAGATGTAACTCTGTGAGATGAATTAACAGAACACTTAGCAGTTTCTCAGAATGTTTCTTTCCAGATTTCATCTAAGGATATTTCCTTTTTCACCATACCCCTCTATGCGCTCCCAAATATCACTTTGCCAATTCCACCAGAGCTGTCTTAGCGAAAGGCTTCTTGAGGGGAAAGCTGTAACTCTGTGAGTAGATTTCACAGAACACAAAGAAGTTTCTCAGAAAGCTTCTTTCTCTTTGTTATCGGAGGATATTTCCTTTGGCCCTATAGTCTTCAATGGGTTCCGAAATATCCGTTCTCAGATTCCACAGAAATAAGGCTAGCAAAGAGATCCACGAAATACAGATGTGACTCTCTGAGATGTATTAACAGAACACTAAGCAGTTTCTCAGAAAGCTTCTTTCCAGATTTCATCTGAGGATATTTCCTATTTAACCATAGCCCTCTAAGGGCTTCCAAATATCACTTGGCCAATTCCACAAGAACTGTCTTAGCGAAAGGCTTCTTGAGGGGAAAGCTGTAACTCTGTGAGATGTTTTCACTTAACACAAAGAAGTTTCTCAGAAAGCTTCTTTCTCTTTGTTATCGGAGTTAATGTCCTTTGGCCCTATAGACTTCAAAGGGATCCGAAATATCTGTTCTCAGATTCCACAGAAATAAGGCTAGCAAATATATCCACGAAATACAGATGTAACTCTGTGACATGAATTAACAGAACACTAAGCAGTTTCACAGAAAGCTTCTTTCCAGATTTCATCTGAGGATATTTCCTTTTTCACCATAGCCCTCTATGGGCTTCCAAATATCACTTTGCCAATTCCACAGGAACTGTCTTAGCGAAAGGCTTCTTGAGGGGAAAGCTGTAACTCTGTGAGATGTTTTCACAGAACACAAAGAAGTTTCTCAGAAAGCTTCTTTCTCTTTGTTATCGGAGTTAATGTCCTTTGGCCCTATAGACTTCAAAGGGATCCGAAATATCTGTTCTCAGATTCCACAGAAATAAGGCTAGCAAATATATCCACGAAATACAGATGTAACTCTGTGAGATGAATTAACAGAACACTAAGCAGTTTTTCAGAAAGTTTCTTTCCAGATTTCATCTGAGGATATGTCCTTTTTCACCATAGCCCTCAAAGGGCTTCCAAATATCACTTTGCCAATTCCACAAGAACTGTCTTAGCTAAAGGCTTCTTGAGGGGAAAGATGTAACTCTGTGAGATGATTTCACAGAACACAAAGAAGTTTCTCAGAAAGCTTCTTTCTCTTTGATATCTGAGTTTATTTCCTTTGGCCCTATAGTCTTCAAAGGGATCCGAAATATCTGTTCTCAGATTCCACAGAAATAAGGCTAGCAAAGAGATCCACGAAATACAGATGTAACTCTGTGACATGAATTAACAGAACACTAAGCAGTTTCTCAGAAAGCTTCTTTCCAGATTTCATCTGAGGATATTTCCTTTTTCAACATGGCCCTCTATGGGCTTCCAAATATCGCTTTGACAATTCCACAAGAAAAGTCTTAGCGAAAGGCTTCTTGAGGGGAAAGCTGTAACTCTGTGAGATGATTTCACAGAACACAAAGAAGTTTCTCAGAAAGCTTCTTTCTCTTTGTTATCGGAGGATATTTCCTTTGGCCCTATAGTCTTCAAAGGGATTCGAAATATCTGTTCACAGATTCCACAGAAATAAGCCTAGCAAAGAGATCCACGAAATACAGATTTAACTCTGTGAGATGAATTAACAGAACACTAAGCAGTTTCTCTGAAAGCTTCTTTCCAGATTTCATCTGAGGATATTTCCTTTTTCACCTTAGCCCTCTATGGGCTTCCAAATATCACTTTGCCAATTCCACAAGAACTGTCCTACCGAAAGGCTTCTTGACGGGAAGCTGTAACTCTGTGAGATGATTTCACAGAACACAAAGAAGTTTCTCAGTAAGCTTCTTTCTCTTTGTTATCGGAGGACATTTCCTTTGGTTCTATTGTCTTCAAAGGGAGCCGAAATAACTCTTCTCAGATTTCACAGAAATAAGGCTAGCAAAGAGACCCAAGAAATACAGACGTAACTCTGTGAGATGAATTAACAGAACACTAAGCAGTTTCTCAGAAAACTTCTTTCCAGATTTCATCTAAGGATATTTCCTTTTTCACCATAGCCCTCTATGGGCTTCCAAATATCACTTTGCCAATTCCACAAGAACTGTCCTAGCTAAAGGCTTCTTGAGGGGAAAGCTGTAACTCTGTGAGATGATTTAACAGAACACAAAGAAGTTTCTCAGAAAGCTTCTTTCTCTTTGTTATCGGAGGATATTTCCTTTGGCCCTAGAGTCTTCAAAGGGATCCGAAATATCTGTTCTCAGATTCCACAGAAATAAGGCTAGCAAAGAGATCCACGAATTACAGATGTAACTCTGTGAGATGAATTAACAGAACACTAAGCAGTTTCTCAGAAAACTTTTTTCAGATTTCATCTGAGGATATTTCCTTTTTCACCGTAGCCCTCTAAGCGCTTCCAAATATCTCTTTGCCAATTCCGCAACAACGGTCTTAGCGAAAGGCTTCTTGAGGGGAAAACTGTAACTCTGTGAGATGATTTCACAGAACACAAAGAAGTTTCTCAGAAAGCTTCTTTCTCTTTGTTATCGGAGGATATTTCCTTTGGCCCTATAGTCTTCAAAGGGATTCTAAATATCTGTTCACAGATTCCACAGAAATAAGCCTAGCAAAGAGATCCACGAAATACAGATGTAACTCTGTGAGATGAATTAACAGAACACTAAGCAGTTTCTCAGAAAGCTTCTTTCCAGATTTCATCTTAGGATATTTACTTTTTCACCATAGCCCTCTATGCGCTTCGAAATATCACTTTGTCAATTCTACAAGAACTGTCCTATCTAAAGGTTTCTTGAGGGGAAAGGTGTAACTCTGTGAGATGATTTAAGAGAACACAAAGAAGTTTCTCAGAAAGCTTCTTTCTCGTTGTTATCGGAGGATATTTCCTTTGGCCCTAGAGTCTTCAAAGGGATCCGAAATATCTGTTCTCAGATTCCACAGAAATAAGGCTAGCAAAGAGATCCACGAATTACAGATGTAACTCTGTGAGATGAATTAACAGAACACTAAGCAGTTTCTCAAAATGCTTCTTTCCAGATTTCATCTGAGGATATTTCCTTTTTCACCATAGCCCTCTTTGAGCTTCCAAATATCGCTTTGCCAATTCCACAAGAACCGTCTTAGCGAAAGGCCTCTTGAGGGAAAGCTGTAACTCTGTGAGTAGATTTCACAGAACACAAAGAAGTTTCTCAGAAAGCTTCTTTCTCTTTGTTATCGGAGGATATTTCCTTTGGCCCTATAGTCTTCCAAGGGATCTGAAGTATCTGTTTTCAGATTCCACAGAAATAAGGCTAGCAAAGAGATCCACGAAATACAGATGTAACTTTGTGAGATGAATTAACAGAACACTAAGCAGTTTCTCAGAAAGCTTGTTTCCGGATTTCACCTGAGGATATTTCCTTTTTCACCATAGCCCTCTTTGCGCTTCCAAATATCACTTTTCCAATTCCACAAGAACCGTCTTACCAAAAGGCTTCTTGAGGGGAAACCTGTAACTCTGTGAGATGATTTCACAGAACACAAAGAAGTTTCTCAGAAAGCTTCTTTCTCTTTGTTATCGGAGGATATTTCCTTTGGCCTAAGAGTCTTCAATGGGATCCGAAATATCTGTTCTCAGATTCCACAGAAATAAGGCTAACAAAGAGATCCACGAAATACAGATGTAACTCTGTGAGATGAATTAAAAGAACACTAAGCAGTTTCTCAGAAAACTTCTTTCCAGATTTCATCTGAGGATATTTCCTTTTTCACCATAGCCCTCTTAGGGCTTCCAAATATCACTTTGCCAATTCGACAACAACTGTCTTAGCGAAAGGCTTCTTGAGGGGAAAGCTGTAACTCTGTGACATGATTTCACAGAACACAAAGAAGTTTCTCAGAAAGCTTCTTTCTCTTTGTTATCGGAGGATATTTCCTTTGGCCCTATAGTGTTCTAAGGGATCCGAAATATCTGTTCTCAGATTCCACAGAAATAAGGCTAGCAAAGAGATCCACGAAATACAGATGTAACTCTGTGAGATGAATTAACAGAACACTAAGCAGTTTCTCAAAAAGCTTCTTTCCAGATTTCATCTGAGGATATTTCCTTTTTCACCATAGCCCTCTATGGGCTTCCAAATATCGCTTTGACAATTCCACAAGAACCGTCTTAGCGAAAGGCCTCTTGAGGGGAAAGCTGTAACTCTGTGAGATGATTTCACAGAACACAAAGAAGTTTCTCAGAAAGCTACTTTCTCTTTGTTATCGGAGGATATTTCCTTTGGCCCTATAGTCTTCAAAGGGATTCGAAATATCTGTTAACAGATTCCACAGAAATAAGGCTAGCAAAGAGATCCACGAAATGCAGATGTAACTCTGTGAGATGAATTAAGAGAACACTAAGCAGTTTCTCAGAAAGCTTCTTTCCAGATTTCATCTGAGGATATTTCCTTTTTCACCATAGCCCTCTATGGGCTTCCAAATATCACTTAGCCAATTCCACAAGAACTGTCCTAGCGAAAGGCTTCTTGAGAGGAAAGCTGTAACTCTGTGAGATGATTTCACAGAACACAAAGAAGTTTCTCAGAAAGCTTCTTTCTCTTTGTTATCGGAGGATATTTCCTTTGGCGCTAGGGTCTTCAAAGGGATCCGAAATATCTGTTCTCAGATTCCACAGAAATAAGGCTAGCAAAGAGATCCACGAATTACAGATGTAACTCTGTGAGATGAATTAACAGAACACTTAGCAGTTTCTCAGAATATTTCTTTCCAGATTTCATCTGATGATATTTCCTTTTTCACCATACCCCTCTATGCGCTTCCAAATATCACTTTGCCAATTCCACCAGAGCTGTCTTAGCGAAAGGCTTCTTGAAGGGAAAGCTGTAACTCTGTGAGTAGATTTCACAGAACACAAGGAAGTTTCTCAGAAAGCTTCTTTCTCTTTGTTATCGGAGGATATTTCCTTTGGCCCTGTAGTCTTCCAAGGGATCTGAAGTATCTGTTCTCAGATTCCACAGAAATAAGGCTAGCAAAGAGATCCACGAAATACAGATGTAACTCTGTGAGATGAATTAACAGAACACTAAGCAGTTTCTCAGAAAGCTTCTTTCCGGATTTCATCTGAGGATATTTCCTTTTTCAACATAGCCCTCTATGAGCTTCCAAATATCGCTTTGCAAATTCCACAAGAACCGTCTTAGCGAAAGGCTTCTTGAGGGGAAAGCTGTAACTCTGTGAGATGATTTCACAGAACACAAAGAAGTTTCTCAGAAAGCTTCTTTCTCTTTGTTATCGGAGGATATTTCCTTTGGCCCTATAGTCTTCAAAGGGATTCGAAATATCTGTTCACAGATTCCACAGAAATAAGCCTAGCAAAGAGATCCACGAAATACAGATTTAACTCTGTGAGATGAATTAACAGAACACTAAGCAGTTTCTCAGAAAGCTTCTTTCCAGATTTAATCTGAGGATATTTCCTTTTTCACCATAGCACTCTATGGGCTTCCAAATATCACTTTGCCAATTCCACAAGAACTGTCCTACCGAAAGGCTTCTTGACAGGAAACTGTAACTCTGTGAGATGATTTCACAGAACCCAAAGAAGTTTCTCAGAAAGCTTCTTTCTCTTTGTTATCGGAGGATATTTCCTTTGGTTCTATTGTCTTCTAAGGGAGCCGAAATATCTCTTCTCAGATTTCACAGAAATAAGGCTAGCAAAGAGACCCAAGAAATACAGATGTAACTCTGTGAGATGAATTAACAGAACACTAAGCAGTTTCTCAGAAAACTTTTTTCAGATTTCATCTGAGGATATTTCCTTTTTCACCGTAGCCCTCTAAGCGCTTCCAAATATCACTTTGCCAATTCCGCATCAACTATCTTAGCGAAAGGCTTCTTGAGGGGAAAACTGTAACTCTGTGAGATGATTTCACAGAACACAAAGAAGTTTCTCAGAAAGCTTCTTTCTCTTTGTTAACGGAGGATATTTCCTTTGGCCTTAGAGTCTTCAATGGGATCCGAAATATCTGTTCTCAAATTCCACAGAAATAAGGCTAGCAAAGAGAGCCATGAAATACAGATGTAACTCTGTGACATGAATTAACCGAACACTAAGCAGTTTCTCAGAGAGCTTCTTTCCAGACTTCATCTGAGGATATTTCCTTTTTCCACAGAGCCCTTTATGCGCTTCCAAATATCACTTTGCCAATTCCACAACAACAGTCTTAGCGAAAGGCTTCTTGAGAGGAAAGCTGTAACTCTGTGAGATGATTTCACAGAACACAAAGAAGTTTCTCAGATAGCTTCTTTCTCTTTGTTATCGGAAGATATTTCCTTTGGCCCTATAGTCTTCTAAGGGATCCGAAATATCTGTTCTCAGATTCCACAGAAATAAGGCTAGCAAAGAGATCCACGAAATACAGATGTAACTCTGTGAGATGAATTAACAGAACAGTAAGCAGTTTCTCAAAAAGCTTCTTTCCAGATTTCATCTGAGGATATTTCCTTTTTCACCATAGCCCTCTATGCGCTTCCAAATATCGCTTTGCCAATTCCACAAGAACCGTCTTAGCGAAAGGCCTCTTGAGGGGAAACCTGTAACTCTGTGAGATGATTTCCCAGAACACAAAGAAGTTTCTCAGAAAGCTACTTTCTCTTTGTTATCGGAGGATATTTCCTTTGGCCCTATAGTCTTCAAAGGGATTCGAAATATCTGTTTACAGATTCCACAGAAATAAGGCTAGCAAAGAGATCCACGAAATGCAGATGTAACTCTGTGAGATGAATTAACAGAACACTAAGCAGTTTCTCAGAAAGCTTCTTTCCAGATTTCATCTGAGGATACTTCCTTTTTCAGCATAGCCCTCTAAGGGCTTCCAAATATCACTTAGCCAATTCCACAAGAACTGTCCTAGCGAAAGGTTTCTTGAGAGGAAAGCTGTAACTCTGTGAGATGATTTCACAGAACACAAAGAAGTTTCTCAGAAAGCTTCTTTCTGGTTTTTGTCGGAGTATATTTCCTTTGGCGCTAGGGTCTTCAAAGGGATCCGAAATATCTGTTCTCAGATTCCACAGAAATAAGGCTAGCAAAGAGATCCACGAATTACAGATGTAACTCTGTGAGATGAATTAACAGAACACTTAGCAGTTTCTCAGAATGTTTCTTTCCAGATTTCATCTAAGGATATTTCCTTTTTCACCACACCCCTCTACGCGCTTCCAAATATCACTTTGCCAATTCCACCAGAGCTGTCTTAGCGAAAGGCTTCTTGAGGGGAAAGCTGTAACTCTGTGAGTAGATTTCACAGAACACAAAGAAGTTTCTCAGAAAGCTTCTTTCTCTTTGTTATCGGAGGATATTTCCTTTGGCCCTGTAGTCTTCCAAGGGATCCGAAATATCTGTTCTCAGATTCCACAGAAATAAGGCTAGCAAAGAGATCCACGAAATACAGATGTAACTCTGTGAGATGAATTAACAGAACACTTAGCAGTTTCTCAGAAAGCTTCTTTCCAGATTTCATCTCAGGATATTTACTTTTTCACCATAGCCCTCTATGCGCTTCCAAATATCACCTTGCCAATTCCACAGGAACTGTCTTAGCGAAAGGCTCCTTGAGGGGAAAGCTGTAACTCTGTGAGATGATTTCACAGAACACAAAGAAGTTTCTGAGAAAGCTTCTTTCTCTTTGTTATCGGAGGATATTTCCTTTGGCCCTATAGTCTTCTAATTGATCCGAAATATCTGTTCTCAGATTCCACAGAAATAAGGCTAGCAAAGAGATCCACGAAATACAGATGTAACTCTGTGAGATGAATTAACAGAACAGTAAGCAGTTTCTCAAAAAGCTTCTTTCCAGATTTCATCTGAGGATATTTCCTTTTTCACCATAGCCCTCTATGCGCTTCCAAATATCGCTTTGCCAATTCCACAAGAACCCTCTTAGCGAAAGGCCTCTTGAGGGGAAACCTGTAACTCTGTGAGATGATTTCCCAGAACACAAAGAAGTTTCTCAGAAAGCTACTTTCTCTTTGTTATCGGAGGATATTTCCTTTGGCCCTATAGTCTTCAAAGGGATTCGAAATATCTGTTAACAGATTCCACAGAAATAAGGCTAGCAAAGAGATCCACGAAATGCAGATGTAACTCTGTGAGATGAATTAACAGAACACTAAGCAGTTTCTCAGAAAGCTTCTTTCCAGATTTCATCTGAGGATATTTCCTTTTTCAGCATAGCCCTCTATGGGCTTCGAAAGATCACTTAGCCAATTCCACAAGAACTGTCCTAGCGAAAGGTTTCTTGAGAGGAAAGCTGTAACTCTGTGAGATGATTTCACAGAACACAAAGAAGTTTCTCAGAAAGCTTCTTTCTCGTTTTTGTCAGAGTATATTTCCTTTGGCGCTAGGGTCTTCAAAGGGATCCGAAATATCTGTTCTCAGATTCCACAGAAGTAAGGCTAGCAAAGAGATCCACGAATTACAGATGTAACTCTGTGAGATGAATTAACAGAACACTTAGCAGTTTCTCAGAATGTTTCTTTCCAGATTTCATCTAAGGATATTTCCTTTTTCACCATACCCCTCTATGCGCTTCCAAATATCACTTTGCCAATTCCACCAGAGCTGTCTTAGCGAAAGGCTTCTTGAGGGGAAAGCTGTAACTCTGTGAGTAGATTTCACAGAACACAAAGAAGTTTCTCAGAAAGCTTCTTTCTCTTTGTTATCGGAGGATATTTCCTTTGGCCATATAGTCTTCCAAGGGATCTGAAGTATCTGTTCTCAGATTCCACAGAAATAAGGCTAGCAAAGAGATCCACGAAACACAGATGTAACTCTGTGAGATGAATTAACAGAACACTAAACAGTTTCTCAGAAAGCTTCTTTCCGGATTTCTTCTGAGAATATTTCCTTTTTCACCATAGCCCTCTTTGCGCTTCCAAATATCACTTTTCCAATTCCACAAGAACCGTCTTACCAAAAGGCTTCTTGAGGGGAAAGCTGTAACTCTGTGAGATGATTTCACAGAACACAAAGAAGTTTCTCAGAAAGCTTCTTTCTTATTGTTATCGGAGGATATTTCCTTTGGCCTAAGAGTCTTCAATGAGATCCGAAATATCTTTCTTATATTCCACAGAAATAAGGCTAGAAAATGGATCCACGAAATACAGATGTTACTCTGTGACGTGAATTAACCGAGCACTAAGAAGTTTCTCAGAAAGCTTCTTTCCAGACTTCATCTTAGGATATTTCCTTTTGCACCATAGCCCTCTATGCGCTTCCAAATATCACTTTACCAATTCCACAAGAACTGTCTTAGCTAAAGGCTTCTTCAGTGGAAAGCTGTAACTCTGTGAGATGATTTCACAGAACACAAAGAAGTTTCTCAGAAAGCTTCTTTCTCTTTGTTATCGGAGGATATTTGCTTTGGCCCTGTAGTCTTCCAAGGGATCCGAAATATCTGTTCTCAGATTCCACAGAAATAAGGCTAGCAAAGAGATCCACGAAATACAGATGTAACTCTGTGAGATGAATTAACAGAACACTAAGCAGTTTCTCAGAAAGCTTCTTTCCAGATTTCATCTCAGGATATTTACTTTTTCACCATAGCCCTCTATGCGCTTCCAAATATCACTTTGCCAATTCCCCAAGAACTGTCTTAGCGAAAGGCTTCTTGAGGGGAAAGCTGTAACTCTGTGAGATGATTTCACAGAACACAAAGAAGTTTCTCAGAAAGCTTCTTTCTCTTTGTTATCGGAGGATATTTCCTTTGGCGCTATAGTCTTCTAATTGATCCGAAATATCTGTTCTCAGATTCCACAGAAATAAGGCTAGCAAAGAGATCCACGAAATACAGATGTAACTCTGTGAGATGAATTAACAGAACAGTAAGCAGTTTCTCAAAAAGCTTCTTTCCAGATTTCATCTGAGGATATTTCCTTTTTCACCATAGCCCTCTATGCGCTTCCAAATATCGCTTTGCCAATTCCACAAGAACCGTCTTAGCGAAAGGCCTCTTGAGGGGAAACCTGTAACTCTGTGAGATGATTTCCCAGAACACAAAGAAGTTTCTCAGAAAGCTACTTTCTCTTTGTTATCGGAGGATATTTCCTTTGGCCCTATAGTCTTCAAAGGGATTCGAAATATCTGTTAACAGATTCCACAGAAATAAGGCTAGCAAAGAGATCCACGAAATGCAGATGTAACTCTGTGAGATGAATTAACAGAACACTAAGCATTTTCTCAGAAAGCTTCTTTCCAGATTTCATCTGAGGATATTTCCTTTTTCAGCATAGCCCTCTATGGGCTTCCAAATATCGCTTTGCCAATTCCACAAGAACCGTCTTAGAGAAAGGCCTCTTGAGGGGAAAGCTGTAACTCTGTGAGATGATTTCACATAACACAAAGAAGTGTCTCAGAAAGCTTCTTTCTCTTTGTTATCGGAGGATATTTCCTTTGGCCCTATAGTCTTCTAAGGGATCCGAAATATCTGTTCTCAGATTCCACAGAAATAAGTCTAGCAAAGAGATCCACGAATTACAGATGTAACTCTGTGAGAAGAATTAACAGAACACTAAGCAGTTTCTCAGAATGTTTCTTTCCAGATTTCATCTGAGGATATTTCCTTTTTCACCTTAGCCCTCTATGGGCTTCCAAATATCACTTTGCCAATTCCACAAGAACTGTCTTAGCGAAAGGCTTCTTGACGGGAAACTGTAACTCTGTGAGATGATTTCACAAAACCCAAAGAAGTTTCTCGGAAAGCATCTTTCTCGTTGTTATCGGAGGATATTTCATTTGACCCTAGAGTCTTCAAAGGGATCTGAAATATCTGTTCTCCGATTCCACAGAAATAAGGCTAGCCAAGAGAGCCACGAATTACAGATGTAACTCTGTGAGATAAATTAACAGAACACTAAGCAGTTTCTCAGAAAACTTCTTTCCAGATTTCATCTGAGGATATTTCCTTTTTCACCGTAGCCCTCCAAGCGCTTCCAAATATCACTTTGCCAATTCCGCAACAATTGTCTTAGCGAAAGGCTTCTTGAGGGGAAAGCTGTAACTCTTTGAGACGATTTCACAGAACACAAAGAAGTTTCTCAGAAATCTTCTTCTCTTTGTTATCGGAGGATATTTCCTTTGGCCTTAGAGTCTTCTAAGGGATCCGAATTATCTGTTCTTAGATTCCAAAGAAATAAGGCTAGCAAAGAGATTCACGAAATAAAGATGTAACTCTGTGAGATGAATTAACAGAACACTAAGCAGTTTCTCAGAAAGCTTCTTTCCAGATTTCATCCGAGGATAGTTCCTTTTTCACCGTAGCACTCTATGGGTTTCCAAATATCACTTTGCCAATTCCACAACAACTGTCTTAGCGAAAGGCTTCTTGAGGGGAAAGCTGTAACTCTGTGAGATGATTTCGCAGAACACAAAGAAGTTTCTCAGAAAGCTTCTTTCTCTTTGTTATCGGAGGATATTTCCTTTGGCCCTATAGTCATCTAAGGGATCCGAAATATCTGTTCTCAGATTCCACAGAAATAAGGCTAACAAAGAGATCCACGAAATACAGATGTAACTCTGTGAGATGAATTAACAGAACACTAAGCAGTTTCTCATAAAGCTTCTTTCCAGATTTCATCTGAGGATATTTACTTTTTCACCGTAGCCCTCTATGCGCTTCCAAATATCACTTTGCAAATTCCACAAGAACTGTCTTAGCGAAAGGTTTCTTGAGGGGAAAGCTGTAACTCTGTGAGATGATTTCACAGAACACAAAGAAGTTTCTCAGAAAGCTTCTTTCTCTATGTTATCGGAGGATATTTCTTTCGGCCCTATAGTCTTCCAAGGGATCCGAAATATCTGCTCTCAGATTCCACAGAAATAAGGCTAGCAAAGAGATCCACGAAATACAGATGTAACTCTGTGAGATGAATTAACAGAACACTAAGCAGTTTCTCAGAAAGCTTCTTTCCAGATTTCATCTGAAAATATTTCCTTTTTCACCATAGCCCTCATCCAAATATCACTTTCCCAATTCCACAACAACTGTCTTAGCGAAAGGCTCCTTGAGGGGAAAGCTGTAACTCTGTGAGATGATTTCACAGATCACAAAGAAGTTTCTCAGAAAGATTCTTTCTCTTTGTTATCGGAGGATATTTCCTTTGGCCCTATAGTCTTCTAAGGGATCCGAAATATCTTTTCTCAGATTCCACAGAAATAAGGCTAGCAAAGAGATCCACGAAACACTGATGTAACTCTGTGAGATGAATTAACAGAACACTAAGCAGTTTCTCAGAAAGCTTCTTTCCAGATTTCATCTCAGGATATTTACTTTTTCACCATAGCCCTCTAGGCGCTTCCAAATATCACCTTGCCAATTCTCAAGAACTGTCTTAGCAAAAGGCTTCTTGAGGGGAAAGCTGTAACTCTGTGAGATGATTTCACAGAACACAAAGAAATTTCTCAGAAAGCTTCTTTCTCTTTGTTATCGGAGGATATTTCCTTTGGCCTTAGAGTCTTCAATGGGATCCGAAATATCTGTTCTCAGATTTCACAGAAATAAGGCTCGTAAAGAGATCCACGAAATACAGATGTAACTCTGTGAGATGAATTAACAGATCACTAAGCAGTTTCTCAGAAAGCTTCTTTCCAGACTTCATCTGAGGATATTTCCTTTTTCCTCAGAGCCCTTTATGCGCTTCCAAATATCACTTTGCCAATTCCACAACAACAGTCTTAGCAAAAAGCTTCTTGAGGGGAAAGCTGTAACTCTGTGAGATGATTTCACAGAACACAAAGAAGTTTCTCAGATACCTTCTTTCTCTTTGTTATCGGAGGATATTTCCTTTGGCCCTATAGTCTTCGAATTGATCCGAAATATCTGTTCTCAGATTCCACAGAAATAAGGCTAGCAAAGAGATCCACGAAATACAGATGTAACTCTGTGAGATGAATTAACAGAACACTAAGCAGTTTCTCAAAAAGCTTCTTTCCAGATTTCATCTGAGTATATTTCCTTTTTCACCATAGCCCTCTATGGGCTTCCAAATATCGCTTTGCCAATTCCACAAGAACCGTCTTAGCGAAAGGCCTCTTGAGGGGAAAGCTGTAACTCTGTGAAATGATTTCACAGAACACAAAGACGTTTCTCAGAAAGCTACTTTCTCTTTGTTATCGGAGGTTAGTTCCTTTGGCCCTATAGTCTTCAAAGGGATTCGAAATATCTGTTAACAGATTCCACAGAAATAAGGCTAGCAAAGACATCCACGAAATACAGATGTAACTCTGTGAGATGCATTAACAGAACACTTAGCAGTTTCTCAGAATGTTTCTTTCAAGATTTCATCTGAGGATATTTCCTTTTTCACCATAGCCCTCTTTGAGCTTCCAAATATTGCTTTGCCAATTCCACAAGAACCGTCTTAGCGTAAGGCCTCTTGAGGGGAAAGATATAACTCTGTGAGATGATTTCACAGAACACAAAGAAGTTTCTCAGAAAGCTTCTTTCTCTTTGTTATCGGAGGATATTTACTTTGGCCCTATAGTCTACGAAGGGATTCGAAATATCTCTTTACAGATTCCACAGAAATAAGCCTAGCAAAGAGATCCACGAAATACAGATGTAACTCTGTGAGATGAATTAAGAGAACACAAAGCAGTTTCTCAGAATGTTTCTTTCCAGATTTCATCTGAGGATATTTCCTTTTTCACCATAGCCCTCTATGGGCTTCCAAATATCACTTTGCCAATTCCACAAGAATTGTCTTAGCGAAAGGCTTCTTGACGGGAAACTGAAACTCTGTGAGATGATTTCACAGAACCCAAAGAAGTTTCTCAGAAAGCTTCTTTCTCTTTGTTATCGGAGGATATTTCCTTTGGTTCTATTGTCTTCTAAGGGAGCCGAAATATCTGTTCTCAGATTCCACAGAAATAAGGCTAGCAAAGAGATCCACGAAATACAGATGTAACTCTGTGAGATGAATTAACAGAACACTAAGCAGTTTCTCAGAAAACATCTTTCCAGATTTCATCTGAGGATATTTCCTTTTTCACCATACCCCTCTATGGGCTTCCAAATATCACTTTGCCAATTCCACAAGAACTGTCCTAGCGAAAGGCTTCTTGAGGGGAAAGCTGTAACTCTGTGAGATGATTTAACAGAACACAAAGAAGTTTCTCGGAAAGCTTCTTTCTCTCTGTTATCGCAGGATATTTCCTTTGGCCCTATAGTCTTCAAAGGGATCCGAAATATCTGTTCTCAGATTCCACAGAAATAAGGCTAGAAAAGAGATCCACGATATACAGATGTAACTCTGTGAGATGAATTAACAGAACACTAAGCAGTTTCTCAGAAAACTTCTTTCCAGATTTCATCTGAGAATATTTCCTTTTTCACCACAGCCCTCTTCCAAATATCACTTTGCCAATTCCACAACAACTGTCTTAGCGAAAGACTTCTTGAGGGGAAAGATGTAACTCTGTGAGATGATTTCACAGAACACAAAGAAGTTTCTCAGAAAGCTTCCTTCTCGTTGTTATCGGAGGATATTTCCTTTGGCGCTAGGGTCTTCAAAGATATCCGAAATATCTGTTCTCAGATTCCACAGAAATAAGGCTCGCAAAGAGATCCACGAAATACAGATGTAACTCTGTGAGATGAATTAACCGAACACCTAGCAGTTTCTCAGAATGTTTCTTTCCAGATTCCATCTGAGGATATTTCCTTTTTCACCGTAGCCCTCTATGCGCTTCCAAATATCACTTTTCCAATTCCACCAGAGCTGTCTTAGCGAAAGGCTTCTTGAGGGGAAAGATGTAACTCTGTGAGATGATTTCACAGAACACAGAGAAGTTTCTCAGAATGCTTCTTTCTCTTTGTTATCGTAGGATATTTCCTTTGGCCCTATAGTCTTCCAAGGGATCTGAAGTATCTGTTCTCAGATACTACAGAAATAAGGCTAGCAAAGTGATCCACGAAATACAGATGTAACTCTGTGAGATGAATTAACAGAACACTAAGCAGTTTCTCAGAAAGCTTCTTTCCAGATTTCATCTGAGGATATTTCCTTTTTCACCATAGCCCTCTTTGCGCTTCCAAATATCACTTTGCCAATTCCACAAGAACCGTCTTACCGAAAGGCTTCCTGAGGGGAAAGCTGTAACTCTGTGAGATGATTTCACAGAACACAAAGAAGTTTCTCAGAAGGCTTCTTTCTCTTTGTTATCGGAGGATATTTCCTTTGGCCCTAGAGTCTTCAAAGGATCCGAAATATCTGTTCTCAGATTCCACAGAAATAAGGCTAGCAAAGAGATCCACGAATTACAGATGTAACTCTGTGAGATGAATTAACAGAACACTAAGCAGTTTCTCAGAATGTTTCTTTCCAGATTTCCTCTGAGGATATTTCCTTTTTCACCATAGCCCTCTATGCGCTTCCAAATATCACTTTGCCAATTCCACAAGAACTGTCTTAGCGAAAGGCTTCTTGACGGGAAACTGTAACTCTGTAAGATGATTTCACAGAACACAAAAAGTTTCTCAGAAACCTTCTTTCTCTTTGTTATCGGAGGATATTTCCTTTGTCCCTATAGTCTTCAAAGGGATCCGAAATATCTGCTCTCAGATTCCACAGAAATAAGGCTAGCAAAGAGATCCACGAAATACAGATGTAACTCTGTGAGATGAATTAACAGAACACTAAGCAGTTTCTCATAAAGCTTCTTTCCAGATTTCATCTGAGGATATTACCTTTTTCACCAAAGCCCTCTATTCGCTCCCAGATATCACTTTGACCATTCCACAAGAACTGTCTTAGCGAAAGGCTTCTTGAGGCGAAAGCTGTAACTCTGTGAGATGATTTCACAGAACACAAAGAAGTTTCTCAGAAAGCTTCTTTCTCTTTGTTATCGGAGGATATTTCCTTTGGCCCAATAGTCTTCTAAGGGATCCGAAATATCTGTTCTCGGATTCCACAGAAATAAGTCTAGCAAAGAGATCCACGAAATACAGATGTAACTCTGTGAGATGAATTAACAGAACACTAAGCAGTTTCTCAGAAAGCTTCTTTCCAGATTTCATCTGAGGATATTTCCTTATTCAGCATAGCCCTCTATGAGCTTCCAAATATCGCTTTGGAAATTCCACAAGAACTGTCTTAGCGAAAGGCTTCTTCAGTGGAAAGCTGTAACTCTGTGAGATGATTTCACAGAACACAAAGAAGTTTCACAGAAAGCTTCTTTCTCTTTGTTATCGGAGGATATTTCCTTTGGCCCTATAGTCTTCAAAGGGATCCGAAATATCTGTTCTCAGATTCCACAGAAATAAGGCTAGCAAAGAGATCCACGACATACAGATGTAACTCTGTGAGATGAATTAACAGAACACTAAGCAGTTTCTCAGAAAGCTTCTTTCCAGATTTCATCTCAGGATATTTCCTTTTTCACCATAGCCCTCTATGGGCTTCCAAATATCACTTTGCCTATTCCACAAGAACTGTCCTAGCGAAAGGCTTCTTGAGGGGAAAGCTGTAACTCTGTGAGATGATTTCACAGAACACAAAGACGTTTCTCAGAAAGCTTCTTTCTCTTTTTTATCGGAGGATATTTCCTTTGGCCCTATAGTCTTCTTAGGGATCCGAAATATCTTTTCTCAGATTCCACAGAAATAAGGCTAGCAAAGAGATCCACGAAACACAGATGTAACTCTGTGAGATGAATTAACAGAACACTAAGCAGTTTCTAAGAAAGCTTCTTTCCAGATTTCATCTCAGGATATTTACTTTTTCACCATAGCCCTCTATGCGCTTCCAAATATCACCTTGCCAATTCCACAAGAACTGTCTTAGCGAAAGGCGTCTTGAGGGGAAAGCTGTAACTCTGTGAGATGATTTCACAGAACACAAAGAAGTTTCTCAGAAAGCTTCTTTCTCTTTGTTATCGGAGGATATTTCCTTTGGCCCTATAGTCTTCTAATAGATCCGAAATATCTGTTCTCAGATTCCACAGAAATAAGGCTAGCAAAGAGATCCACGAAATACAGATGTAACTCTGTGAGATGAATTAACAGAACACTAAGCAGTTCCTCAAAAAGCTTCTTTCCAGATTTCATCTGAGGACATTTCCTTTTTCACAATAGCCCTCTATGCGCTTCCAAATATCGCTTTGCCAATTCCACAAGAACCGTCTTAGCGAAAGGCCTCTTGAGGGGAAACCTGTAACTCTGTGAGATGATTTCACAGAACACAAAGAAGTTTCTCAGAAAGCTACTTTCTCTTTGTTATTGGAGGATATTTCCCTTGGCCCTATAGTCTTCAAAGGGATTCGAAATATCTGTTAACAGATTCCACAGAAATAAGGCTAGCAAAGAGATCCACGAAATGCAGATGTAACTCTGTGAGATGAATTAACAGAACACTAAGCAGTTTCTCAGAAAGCTTCTTTCCATATTTCATCTGAGGATATTTCCTTTTTCACCATAGCCCTCTATGGGCTTCCAAATATCACATAGCCAATTCCAGAAGAACTGTCCTAGCGAAAGGCTTCTTGAGAGGAAAGCTGCAACTCTGTGAGATGATTTCACAGAACACAAAGAAGTTTCTCAGAAAGCTTCTTTCTCTTTGTTATCGGAGGATATTTCCTTTGGCCATAGAGTCTTCAATGGGATCCGAAATATCTGTTCTCAGATTCCACAGAAATAAGGCTAGCAAAGAGATCCACGAAATACAGATGTAACTCTGTGAGATGAATTAACAGAACACTAAGCAGTTTCTCAAAAAGCTTCTTTCCAGATTTCATCTGAGGACATTTCCTTTTTCACCATAGCCCTCTATGCGCTTCCAAATATCGCTTTGCCAATTCCACAAGAACAGTCTTAGCGAAAGGCCTCTTGAGGGGAAAGCTGTAACTCTGTGAGATGATTTCACAGAACACAAAGAAGTTTCTCAGAAAGCTACTTTCTCTTTGTTATCGGAGGATATTTCCTTTGGCCCTATAGTCTTCAAAGTGATTCGAAATATCTGTTAACAGATTCCACAGAAATAAGGCTAGCAAAGAGATCCACGAAATACAGATGTAACTCTGTGAGATGAATTAACAGAACACTAAGCAGTTTCTCAGAAAGCTTCTTTCCAGATTTCATCTGAGGATATTTCCTTTTTCACCATAGCCCTCTATGCGCTTCCAAATATCACTTAGCCAATTCCACAAGAACTGTCCTAGCGAAAGGCTTCTTGAGAGGAAAGCTGCAACTCTGTGAGATGATTTCACAGAACACAAAGAAGTTTCTCAGAAAGCTTCTTTCTCGTTTTTATCGCAGTATATTTCCTTTGGCGCTAGGGTCTTCAAAGGGATCCAAAATATCTGTTCTCAGATTCCACAGAAATAAGGCTAGGAAAGAAATCCACGAATTACAGATGTAACTCTGTGAGATGAATTAACAGAACACTTAGCAGTTTCTCAGAATGTTTCTTTCCAGATTTCATCTGAGGATATTTCCTTTTTCACCATAGCCCTCTAGGCGCTTCCAAATATCACTTTACCAATTCCACCAGAGCTGTCTTAGCCAAAGGCTTCTTCAGTGGAAAGCTGTAACTCTGTGAGATGATTTCACAGAACACAAAGAAGTTTCTCAGAAAGCTTCTTTCTCTTTGTTATCGGAGGATATTTCCTTTGGCCCTATAGTCATCCAAGGGATCTGAAGTATCTGTTCTCAGATTCCACAGAAATAAGGCTAGCAAAGAGATCCACGAAATACAGATGTAACTCTGTGAGATGAATTAACAGAACACTAAGCAGTTTCTCAGAAAGCTTCTTTCCAGATTTCATCTCAGGACATTTCCTTTTTCACCATAGCCCTCTATGGGCTTCCAAATATCACTTAGCCAATTCCACAAGAACTGTCCTACCGAAAGGCTTCTTGAGAGGAAAGCTGTAACTCTCTGAGATGATTTCACAGAACACAAAGAAGTTTCTCAGAAAGCTTCTTTCTCGTTGTTATCGGAGGATATTTCCTTTGGCGCTAGGGTCTTCAAAGATATCCGAAAAATCTGTTCTCAGATTCCACAGAAATAAGGCTAGCAAAGAGATCCACGAATTACAGATGTAACTCTGTGAGATGAATTAACAGAACACTTAGCAGTTTCTCAGAATGTTTCTTTCCAGATTTCATCTGAAGATATTTCCTTTTTCACCATAGCCCTCTAGCGCTTCCAAATATCACTTTGCCAATTCCACAAGAACTGTCGTAGCGAAAGGCTTCTTGAGGGGAAAGCTGTAACGCTGTGAGATGATTTCACAGAACACAGAGAAGTTTCTCAGAATGCTTCTTTCTCTTTGTTATCGTAGGATATTTCCTTTGGCCCTATAGTCTGCCAAGGGATCTGAAGTATCTGTCCTCAGATACTACAGAAATAAGGCTAGCAAAGTGATCCACGAAATACAGATGTAACTCTGTGAGATGAATTAACAGAACACTAAGCAGTTTCTCAGAAAGCTTCTTTCCAGATTTCATCTGAGGATATTTGCTTCTTCACCATAGCACTCTATGCGCTTCCAAATATCACTTTGCCAATTCCACAAGAACTGTCTTAGCGAAAGGCTTCTTGTCGGGAAACTGTAACTCTGTGAGATGATTTCACAGAACCCAAAGAAGTTTCTCAGAAAGCTTCTTTCTCTTTGTTATCGGAGGATATTTCCTTAGGTTCTATTGTCTTCTAAGGGAGCCGAAATATCTGTTCTCAGATTCCACAGAAATAAGGCTAGCAAAGAGATCCACGAAATACAGATGTAACTCTGTGAGATGAATTAACAGAACACTAAGCAGTTTCTCAGAAAGCTTCTTTCCAGATTTCATCTGAGGATATTTCCTTTTTCACCATAGCCCTCTATGGGCTTCCAAATATCACTTTGCCAATTCCACAAGAAGTGTCCTCGCTAAAGGCTTCTTGAGGGGAGACTGTATCTCTGTAAGATGATTTCACAGAACACAAAGAAGTTTCTCAGAAACCTTCTTTCTCTTTGTTATCGGAGGATATTTCCTTTGGCCCTATAGTCTTCAAAGGGATCCGAAATATCTGCTCTCAGATTCCACAGAAATAAGGCTAGCAAAGAGATCCACGAAATACAGATGTAACTCTGTGAGATGAATTAACAGAACACTAAGCAGTTTCTCAGAAAGCTATTTTCCTGATTTCATCTGAGGATATTACCTTTTTCACCAAAGCCCTCTATTCGCTCCCATATATCACTTTGACAATTCCACAAGAACTGTCTTAGCGAAAGGCTTCTTGAGGGGAAAGCTGTAACTCTGTGAGATGATTTCACAGAACACAAAGAAGTTTCTCAGAAAACTGCTTTCGCTTTGTTATCGGAGGATATTTCCTTTGGCCCAATAGTCTTCTAAGGGATCCGAAATATCTGTTCTCGGATTCCACAGAAATAAGGCTAGCAGAGAAATCCACGAAATACAGATGTAACTCTGTGAGATGAATTAACAGAACACTAAGCAGTTTCTCAGAAAGCTTCTTTCCAGATTTCATATGAGGATATTTCCTTATTCAGCATAGCCCTCTATGAGCTTCCAAATATCGCTTTGGAAATTCCACAAGAACTGTCTTAGCGAAAGGCTTCTTGAGTGGAAAGCTGTAACTCTGTGAGATGATTTCACAGAACACAAAGAAGTTTCTCAGAAAGCTTCTTTCTCTTTGTTATCGGAGGATATTTCCTTTGGCCCTATAGTCTTCAAAGGGATCCGAAATATCTGTTCTCACATTCCACAGAAATAAGGCTAGCAAAGAGATCCACGACATACAGATGTAACTCTGTGAGATGAATTAACAGAACACTAAGCAGTTTCTCAGAAAGCTTCTTTCCAGATTTCTTCTCAGGATATTTCCTTTTTCACCATAGCCCTCTATGGGCTTCCAAATACCACTTTGCCTATTCCACAAGAACTGTCCTAGCGAAAGGCTTCTTGAGGGGAAAGCTGTAACTCTGTGAGATGATTTCACAGAACACAAAGACGTTTCTCAGAAAGCTTCTTTCTCTTTGTTATCGGAGAATATTTCCTTTGGCCCTATAGTCTTCTTAGGGATCCGAAATATCTTTTCTCAGATTCCACAGAAATAAGGCTAGCAAAGAGATCCACGAAACACAGATGTAACTCTGTGAGATGAATTAACAGAACACTAAGCAGTTTCTAAGAAAGCTTCTTTCCAGATTTCATAGCAGGATATTTACTTTTTCACCATAGCCCTCTATGCGCTTCCAAATATCACCTTGCCAATTCCACAAGAACTGTCTTAGGGAAAGGCTTCTTGAGGGGAAAGCTGTAACTCTGTGAGATGATTTCACAGAACACAAAGAAGTTTCTCAGAAAGCTTCTTTCTCTTTGTTATCGGAGGATATTTCCTTTGGCCCTAAAGTCTTCTAATAGATCCGAAATATCTGTTCTCAGATTCCACAGAAATAAGGCTAGCAAAGAGATCCACGAAATACAGATGTAACTCTGTGAGATGAATTAACAGAACACTAAGCAGTTTCTCAAAAAGCTTCTTTCCAGATTTCATCTGAGGACATTTCCTTTTTCACCATAGCCCTCTATGCGCTTCCAAATATCGCTTTGCCAATTCCACAAGAACCGTCTTAGCGAAAGGCCTCTTGAGGGGAAACCTGTAACTCTGTGAGATGATTTCACAGAACACAAAGAAGTTTCTCAGAAAGCTACTTTCTCTTTGTTATTGGAGGATATTTCCCTTGGCCCTATAGTCTTCAAAGGGATTCGAAATATCTGTTAACAGATTCCACAGAAATAAGGCTAGCAAAGAGATCCACGAAATGCAGATGTAACTCTGTGAGATGAATTAACAGAACACTAAGCAGTTTCTCAGAAAGCTTCTTTCCATATTTCATCTGAGGATATTTCCTTTTTCACCATAGCCCTCTATGGGCTTCCAAATATCACCTTGCCAATTCCACAAGAACTGTCCTAGCGAAAGGCTTCTTGAGAGGAAACCTGCAACTCTGTGAGATGATTTCACAGAACACAAAGAAGTTTCTCAGAAAGCTTCTTTCTCTTTGTTATCGGAGGATATTTCCTTTGGCCATATAGTCTTCAAAGGGATCCGAAATATCTGTTCTCAGATTCCACAGAAATAAGGCTAGAAAAGAGATCCACGAAATACAGATGTAACTCTGTGAGATGAATTAACAGAACACTAAGCAGTTTCTCAAAAACCTTCTTTCCAGATTTCATCTGAGGACATTTCCTTTTTCACCATAGCCCTCTATGCGCTTCCAAATATCGCTTTGCCAATTCCACAAGAACAGTCTTAGCGAAAGGCCTCTTGAGGGGAAAGCTGTAACTCTGTGAGATGATTTCACAGAACACAAAGAAGTTTCTCAGAAAGCTACTTTCTCTTTGTTATCGGAGGATATTTCCTTTAGCCCTATAGTCTTCAAAGGGATTCGAAATATCTGTTAACAGATTCCACAGAAATAAGGCTAGCAAAGAGATCCACGAAATACAGATGTAACTCTGTGAGATGAATTAACAGAACACTAAGCAGTTTCTCAGAAAGCTTCTTTACAGATTTCATCTGAGGATATTTCCTTTTTCACCATAGCCCTCTATGGGCTTCCAAATATCACTTAGCCAATTCCACAAGAAGTGTCCTAGCGAAAGGCTTCTTGAGAGGAAAGCTGCAACTCTGTGAGATGATTTCATAGAACACAAAGAAGTTTCTCAGAAAGCTTCTTTCTCGTTTTTATCGGAGTATATTTCCTTTGGCGCTAGGGTCTTCAAAGGGATCCAAAATATCTGTTCTCAGATTCCACAGAAATAAGGCTAGCAAAGAGATCCACGAATTACAGATGTAACTCTGTGAGATGAATTAACAGAACACTTAGCAGTTTCTCAGAATGTTTCTTTCCAGATTTCATCTGAGGATATTTCCTTTTTCACCATAGCCCTCTAGGCGCTTCCAAATATCACTTTACCAATTCCACCAGAGCTGTCTTAGCGAAAGGCTTCTTCAGTGGAAAGCTGTAACTCTGTGAGATGATTTCACAGAACACAAAGAAGTTTCTCAGAAAGCTTCTTTCTCTTTGTTATCGGAGGATATTTCCTTTGGCCCTATAGTCATCCAAGGGATCTGAAGTATCTGTTCTCAGATTCCACAGAAATAAGGCTAGCAAAGAGATCCACGAAATACAGATGTAACTCTGTGAGATGAATTAACAGAACACTAAGCAGTTTCTCAGAAAGCTTCTTTCCAGATTTCATCTCAGGACATTTCCTTTTTCACCATAGCCCTCTATGGGCTTCCAAATATCACTTAGCCAATTCCACAAGAACTGTCCTACCGAAAGGCTTCTTGAGAGGAAAGCTGTAACTCTGTGAGATGATTTCACAGAACACAAAGAAGTTTCTCAGAAAGCTTCTTTCTCGTTGTTATCGGAGGATATTTCCTTTGGCACTAGGGTCTTCAAAGATATCCGAAATATCTGTTCTCAGATTCCACAGAAATAAGGCTAGCAAAGAGATCCACGAATTACAGATGTAACTCTGTGAGATGAATTAACAGAACACTTAGCAGTTTCTCAGAATGTTTCTTTCCAGATTTCATCTGAAGATATTTCCTTTTTCACCATAGCCCTCTAGCGCTTCCAAATATCACTTTGCCAATTCCACAAGAACTGTCTTAGCGAAAGGCTTCTTGTCGGGAAACTGTAACTCTGTGAGATGATTTCACAGAACCCAAAGAAGTTTCTCAGAAAGCTTCTTTCTCTTTGTTATCGGAGGATATTTCCTTAGGTTCTATTGTCTTCTAAGGGAGCCGAAATATCTGTTCTCAGATTCAACAGAAATAAGGCTAGCAAAGAGATCCACGAAATACAGATGTAACTCTGTGAGATGAATTAACAGAACACTAAGCAGTTTCTCAGAAAGCTACTTTCCAGATTACATCTGAGGATATTTCCTTTTTCACCATAGCCCTCTATGGGCTTCCAAATATCACTTTGCCAATTCCACAAGAACTGTCCTCGCTAAAGGCTTCTTGAGGGGAGACTGTAACTCTGTAAGATGATTTCACAGAACACAAAGAAGTTTCTCAGAAACCTTCTTTCTCTTTGTTATCGGAGGATATTTCCTTTGGCCCTATAGTCTTCAAAGGGATCCGAAATATCTGCTCTCAGATTCCACAGAAATAAGGCTAGCAAAGAGATCCACGAAATACAGATGTAACTCTGTGAGATGAATTAACAGAACACTAAGCAGTTTCTCAGAAAGCTATTTTCCAGATTTCATCTGAGGATATTACCTTTTTCACCAAAGCCCTCTATTCGCTCCCATATATCACTTTGACAATTCCACAAGAACTGTCTTAGCGAAAGGCTTCTTGAGGCGAAAGCTGTAACTCTTTGAGATGATTTCACAGAACACAAAGAAGTTTCTCAGAAAACTGCTTTCGCTTTGTTATCGGAGGATATTTCCTTTGGCCCAATAGTCTTCTAAGGGATCCGAAATATCTGTTCTCGGATTCCACAGAAATAAGGCTAGCAAAGAAATCCACGAAATACAGATGTAACTCTGTGAGATGAATTAACAGAACACTAAGCAGTTTCTCAGAAAGCTTCTTTCCAGATTTCATCTGAGGATATTTCCTTATTCAGCATAGCCCTCTATGAGCTTCCAAATATCGCTTTGGAAATTCCACAAGAACTGTCTTAGCGAAAGGCTTCTTGAGTGGAAAGCTGAAACTCTGTGAGATGATTTCACAGAACACAAAGAAGTTTCTCAGAAAGCTTCTTTCTCTTTGTTATCGGAGGATATTTCCTTTGGCCCTATAGTCTTCAAAGGGATCCGAAATATCTGTTCTCAGATTCCACAGAAATAAGGCTAGCAAAGATATCCACGACATACAGATGTAACTCTGTGAGATGAATTAACAGAACACTAAGCAGTTTCTCAGAAAGCTTCTTTCCAGATTTCATCTCAGGATATTTCCTGTTTCACCATAGCCCTCTAGGGGCTTCCAAATATCACTTTGCCTATTCCACAAGAACTGTCCTAGCGAAAGGCTTCTTGAGGGGAAAGCTGTAACTCTGTGAGATGATTTCACAGAACACAAAGAAGTTTCTCAGAAAGCTTCTTTCTCGTTTTTATCGGAGTATATTTCCTTTGGCGCTAGTGTCTTCAAAGGGATCCAAAATATCTGTTCTCAGATTCCACAGAAATAAGGCTAGCAAAGAGATCCACGAATTACAGATGTAACACTGTGAGATGAATTAACAGAACACTTAGCAGTTTCTCAGAATGTTTCTTTCCAGATTTCATCTGAGGATATTTCCTTTTTCACCATAGCCCTCTATGCGCTTCCAAATATCACTTTGCCAATTCCACCAGAGCTGTCTTAGCGAAAGGCTTCTTGAGGGGAAAGCTGTAACTCTGTGAGATGATTTCACAGAACACAAAGAAGTTTCTCAGAAAGCTTCTTTCTCTTTGTTATCGGAGGATATTTCCTTTGGCCCTATAGTCATCCAAGGGATCTGAAGTATCTGTTCTCAGATTCCACAGAAATAAGGCTAGAAAAGAGATCCATGAAATACAGATGTAACTCTCTGAGATGAATTAACAGAACGCTAAGCCGTTTCTCAGAAAGCTTCTTTCCAGATTTCATCTGAGGATATTTCCTTTTTCACCATAGCCCTCTTTGCGCTTCCAAATATCACTTTGTCAATTCCACAAGAACCGTCTTACCTAAAGGCTTCTTGAGGGGAAAGCTGTAACTCTGTGAGATGATTTCACAGAACACAAAGAAGTTTCTCATAAAGCTTCTTTCTCTTTGTTATCGGAGGATATTTCCTTTGGTTCTATTGTCTTCTAAGGGAGCCGAAATATCTCTTCTCAGATTCCACAGAAATAAGGCTAGCAAAGAGATCCACGAAATACAGATATAACTCTGTGAGATGAATTAACAGAACACTAAGCAGTTTCTCAGAAAGCTTCTTTCCAGTTTTCATCTGAGGATATTTGCCTCTTCACCATAGACCTCTATGCGCTTCCAAATATCACTTTGCCAATTCCACAAGAACTGTCTTAGCGAAAGGCTTCTTGAGGGGAAAGCTGTAACTCTGTGAGACGATTTCACAGAACCCAAAGAAGTTTCTCAGAAAGCTTCTTTCTCTTTGTTATCAGAGGATATTTCCTTTATCCCTATAGTCTTCAAAGGGATCCGAAATATGTTTTCTTAGATTCCACAGAAATAAGTCTAGCAAAGAGATCCACGAAATACAGATGTAACTCTGTGAGATGAATTAACAGAACACTAAGCAGTTTCTTAGAAAGCTTCATTCCAGATTTCATCTGAGGATATTTCCTTTTTCACCATAGCACTCTATGCGCTTCCAAATATCACTTTGCCCATTCCACAAGAACTGTCTTAGCGAAAGGCTTCTTGACGGGAAACTGTAACTCTGTAAGATGATTTCACAGAACACAAAGAAGTTTCTCAGAAACCTTCTTTCTCTTTGTTATCGGAGGATATTTCCTTTGGCCCTATCGTCTTCAAAGGGATCCGAAATATCTGCTCTCAGATTCCACAGAAAAAAGGCTAGCAAAGAGATTCACGAAATACAGATGTAACTCTGTGAGATGAATTAACAGAACACTAAGCAGTTTCTCATAAAGCTTCTTTCCAGATTTCATCTGAAGATATTTCCTTTTTCACCATAGCCCTCTAGCGCTTCCAAATATCACTTTGCCAATTCCACAAGAACTGTCTTAGCGAAAGGCTTCTTGAGGGGAAAGCTGTAACTCTGTGAGATGATTTCACAGAACACAAAGAAGTTTCTCAGAAAGCTTCTTTCTCTTTGTTATCGTAGGATATTTCCTTTGGCCCTATAGTCTTCCAAGGGATCTGAAGTATCTGTTCTCAGATTCCACAGAAATAAGGCTAGCAAAGAGATCCATGAAATACAGATATAACTCTGTGAGATGAATTAACAGAACACTAAGCGGTTTCTCAGAAAGCTTCTTTCCAGATTTCATCTGAGGATATTTCCTTTTTCACCATAGCCCTCTTTGCGCTTCCAAATATCACTTTGCCAATTCCACAAGAACCGTCTTATTGAAAGGCTTCTTGAGGGGAAAGCTGTAACTCTGTGAGATGATTTCACAGAACACAAAGAAGTTTCTCAGAAAGCTTCTTTCTCTTTGTTATCGGAGGATATTTCCTTTGGCCCTATAGTCTTCAAAGGGATCCGAAATATCTGTTCTCAGATTCCACAGAAATAAGGCTAGCAAAGAGATCCACGAATTACAGATATAACTCTGTGAGATGAATTAACAGAACACTTAGCAGTTTCTCAGAATGTTTCATTCCAGATTTCATCTGAGGATATTTCCTTTTTCACCATAGCCCTCTAGGCGCTTCCAAATATCACTTTGCCAATTCCACCAGAGCTGTCTTAGCGAAAGGCTTCTTGAGGGGAAAGCTGTAACTCTTTGAGATGATTTCACAGAACACAAAGAAGTTTCTCAGAAAGCTTCTTTCTCTTTGTTATCGGAGGATATTTCCTTTGGCCCTATAGTCATCCAAGGGATCTGAAGTATCTGTTCTCAGATTCCACAGAAATAAGGCTAGCAAAGAGATCCACGAAATACAGATGTAACTCTGTGAGATGAATTAACAGAACACTAAGCAGTTTCTCAGAAAGATTCTTTCCAGATTTCATCTCAGGATATTTCCTTTTTCACCATAGCCCTCTATGGGCTTCCAAATATCACTTAGCCAATTCCACAAGAACTGTCCTACCGAAAGGCTTCTTGAGAGGAAAGCTGTAACTCTGTGAGATGATTTCACAGAACACAAAGAAGTTTGTCAGAAAGCTTCTTTCTCGTTGTTATCGGAGGATATTTCCTTTGGCGCTAGGGTCTTCAAAGATATCCGAAATATCTGTTCTCAGATTCCACAGAAATAAGGCTAGCAAGGAGATCCACGAATTACAGATGTAACTCTGTGAGATGAATTAACAGAACACTTAGCAGTTTCTCAGAAGGTTTCTTTCCAGATTTCATCTGAAGATATTTCCTTTTTCACCATAGCCCTCTAGCGCTTCCAAATATCACTTTGCCAATTCCACAAGAACTGTCTTAGCGAAAGGCTTCTTGAGGGGAAAGCTGTAACTCTGTGAGATGATTTCACAGAACACAAAGAAGTTTCTCAGAAAGCTTCTTTCTCTTTGTTATCGTAGGATATTTCCTTTGGCCCTATAGTCTTCCAAGGGATCTGAAGTATCTGTTCTCAGATTCCACAGAAATAAGGCTAGCAAAGAGATCCATGAAATACAGATATAACTCTGTGAGATGAATTAACCCAACACTAAGCGGTTTCTCAGAAAGCTTCTTTCCAGATTTCATCTGAGGATATTTCCTTTTTCACCATAGCCCTCTTTGCGCTTCCAAATATCACTTTGCCAATTCCACAAGAACCGTCTTACCGAAAGGCTTCTTGAGGGGAAAGCTGTAACTCTGTGAGATGATTTCACAGAACACAAAGAAGTTTCTCAGAAAGCTTCTTTCTCTTTGTTATCGGAGGATATTTCCTTTGGCCCTATAGTCTTCAAAGGGATCCGAAATATCTGTTCTCAGATTCCACAGAAATAAGGCTAGCAAAGAGATCCACGAAATACAGATGTAACTCTGTGAGATGAACTAACAGAACACTAAGCAGTTTCTCAGAAAGCTTCTTTCCAGATTTCATCTGAGGATATTTGCTTCTTCACCATAGCCCTCTATGCGCTTCCAAATATCACTTTGCCAATTCCACAAGAACTATTTTAGCGAAAGGCTTCTTGACGGGAAACTGTAACTCTGTGAGATGATTTCACAGAACCCAAAGAAGTTTCTCAGAAAGCTTCTTTCTCTTTGTTATCGGAGGATATTTCCTTTCGTTCTATTGTCTTCAAAGAGAGCCGAAATATCTCTTCTCAGATTCCACAGAAATAAGGCTAGCAAAGAGATCCACGAAATACAGATGTAACTCTGTGAGATGAATTAACAGAACACTAAGCAGTTTCTCAGAAAGCTTGTTTCCAGATTTCATCTGAGGATATTTCCTTTTTCACCTTAGCCCTATATGGACTTCCAAATATCATTTTGCCAATTCCACAAGAACTGTCCTCGCTAAAGGCTTCTTGAGGGGAAAGCTGTAACTCTGTGAGATGATTTAACAGAACACAAAGAAGTTTCTCAGAAAGCTTCTTTCTCGTTGTTATCGGAGGATATTTCTTTTGGCCCTAGAGTCTTCAAAGGGATCCGAAATATCTGTTCTCAGATTGCACAAAAGTAAGGCTAGCAAAGAGATCCAAGAAATACAGATGTAACTCTGTGAGATGAATTAACAGAACACTAAGCAGTTTCTCAGAATGTTTCTTTCCAGATTTCATCTGAGGATATTTCCTTTTTCACCATAGCCCTTTATGCGCTTCCAAATATCACTTTGCCAATTCCACAAGAACTGTCTTAGCGAAAGGATTCTTGAGGGGAAAGCTGTAACTCTGTGAGATGATTTCACAGAACACAAAGAAGTTTCTCAGAAAGCTTCTTTCTCTTTGTTTTTGGAGGATATTTCCTTAGGCCCTATTCTCTTCCAAGGGATCTGAAGTATCTGTTCTCAGATTCCACAGAAATAAGGCTAGCAAAGAGATCCACGAAATACAGATGTAACTCTGTGAGATGAATTAACAGAACACTAAGCAGTTTCTCAGAAAGCTTCTTTCCAGATTTCATCTGAGGATATTTGCCTCTTCACCATAGCCCTCTATGCGCTTTCAAATATCACTTTGCCAATTCCACAGGAACTGTCTTAGCGAAAGGCTTCTTGAGGGGAAAGCTGTAACTCTGTGAGATGATTTCACAGAACACAAAGAAGTTTCTCAGAAAGCTTCTTTCTCTTTGTTATCGGAGGATATTTCCTTTATCCCTATAGTCTTCAAAGGGATCCGAAATATTTTTTCTCAGATTCCACAGAAATAAGGCTAGCAAAGAGATCCACGAAATACAGATGTAACTCTGTGAGATGAATTAACGGAACACTAAGCAGTTTCTCAGAAAGCTTCATTCCAGATTTCATCTGAGGATATTTCCTTTTTCACCATAGCACTCTATGCGCTTCCAAATATCACTTTGCCCATTCCACAAGAACTGTCTTAGCGAAAGGCTTCTTGACGGGAAACTGTAACTCTGTAAGATGATTTCACAGAACACAAAGAAGTTTCTCAGAAACCTTCTTTCTCTTTGTTATCGGAGGATATTTCCTTTGGCCCTATAGTCTTCAAAAGGATCCGAAATATCTGCTCTCAGATTCCACAGAAATAAGGCTAGCAAAGAGATCCACGAAATACAGATGTAACTCTGTGAGATGAATTAACAGAACACTAAGCAGTTTCTCAGAAAGCTTCTTTCCAGATTTCATCTGAGGATATTACCTTTTTCACCAAAGCCCTCTATTCGCTCCCAAATATCACTTTGACAATTCCACAAGAACTGTCTTAGCGAAAGGCTTCTTGAGGGGAAAGCTGTAACTCTGTGAGATGATTTCACAGAACACAAAGAAGTTTCTCAGAAAGCTTCTTTCTCTTTGTAATCGGAGGATATTTCCTTTGGCCCAATAGTCTTCTAAGGGATCCGAAATATCTGTTCTCGGATTCCACAGAAATAAGGATAGCAAAGAAATCCACGAAATACAGATGTAACTCTGTGAGATGAATTAACAGAACACCAAGCAGTTTCTCAGAAAGCTTCTTTCCAGATTTCATCTGAGGATATTTCCTTATTCAGCATAGCCCTCTATGAGCTTCCAAATATCGCTTTGGAAATTCCACAAGAACTGTCTTAGCGAAAGGCTTCTTGAGTGGAAAGCTGTAACTCTGTGAGGTGATTTCACAGAACACAAGGAAGTTTCTCAGAAAGCTTCTTTCTCTTTGTTATCGGAGGATATTTCCTTTGGCGCTAGTGTCTTCAAAGGGATCCAAAATATCTGTTCTCAGATTCCACAGAAATAAGGCTAGCAAAGAGATCCACGAATTACATATGTAACACTGTGAGATGAATTAACAGAACACTTAGCAGTTTCTCAGAATGTTTCTTTCCAGATTTCATCTGAGGATATTTCCTTTTTCACCATAGCCCTCTATGCGCTTCCAAATATCACTTTGCCATTTCCACCAGAGCTGTCTTAGCGAAAGGCTTCTTGAGGGGAAAGCTGTAACTCTGTGAGATGATTTCACAGAACACAAAGAAGTTTCTCAGAAAGCTTCTTTCTCTTTGTTATCGGAGGATATTTCCTTTGGCCCTATAGTCATCCAAGGGATCTGAAGTATCTGTTCTCAGGTTCCACAGAAATAAGGGTAGAAAAGAGATACAGGAAATACAGATGTAACTCTCTGAGATGAATTAACAGAACACTAAGCAGTTTCTCAGAAAGCTTCTTTCCAGATTTCATCTGGGGATATTTCCTTTTTCACCATAGCCCTCTTTGCGCTTCCAAATATCACTTTGCCAATTCCACAAGAACCGTCTTACCGAAAGGCTTCTTGAGGGGAAAGCTGTAACTCTGTGAGATGATTTCACAGAACACAAAGAAGTTTCTCAGAAAGCTTCTTTCTCTTTGTTATCGGAGGATATTTCCTTTGGTTCTATTGTCTTCTAAGGGAGCCGAAATATCTCTTCTCAGATTCCACAGAAATAAGGCTAGCAAAGAGATCCACGAAATACAGATGTAACTCTGTGAGATGAATTAACAGAACACTAAGCAGTTTCTCAGAAAGCTTCTTTCCAGATTTCATCTGAGGATATTTCCTTTTTCACCATAGCCCTCTTTGCGCTTCCAAATATCACTTTGCCAATTCCACAAGAACCGTCTTACCGAAAGGCTTCTTGAGGGGAAAGCTGTAACTCTGTGAGATGATTTCACAGAACACAAAGAAGTTTCTCAGAAAGCTTCTTTCTCTTTGTTATCGGAGGATATTTCCTTTGGCCTTAGAGTCTTCAATGGGATCCGAAATATCTGTTCTCATATTCCACAGAAATAAGGCTAGCAAAGAGATCCACGAAACACAGATGTAACTCTGTGAGATGAATTAACAGATCACTAAGCAGTTTCTCAGAAAGCTTCTTTACAGACTTCATCAGAGGATATTTCCTTTTTCCATATAGCCCTCTACGGGCTTCCAAATATCACTTTGCCAATTCCACAACAACAGTCTTACCGAAAAGCTTCTTGAGGGGAAAGCTGTAACTCTGTGAGATGATTTCACAGAACACCAAGAAGTTTCTCAGATAGCTTCTTTCTCTTTGTTATCGGAGGATATTTCCTTTGGCCATATAGACTTCTAAGGGATCCGAAATATCTGTTCTCAGATTCCACAGAAATAAGGGTAGCAAAGGGATCCACGAATTACAGATGTAACTCTGTGAGATGAATTAAGAGAACACTAAGCAGTTTCTCAGAAAGCTTCTTTCCAGATTTCATCCCAGGATATTTCCTTTTTCATGATAGCCCTCTTTGCGCTTCCAAATATCACTTTGCCAATTCCACAAGAACCGTCTTACCGAAAGGCTTCTTGAGGGGAAAGCTGTAACTCTGTGAGATGATTTCACAGAACACAAAGAAGTTTCTCAGAAAGCTTCTTTCTCTTTGTTATCGGAGGATATTTCCTTTGGCCATAGAGTCTTCAAAGGGATCCGAAATATCTGTTCTCAGATTCCACAGAAGTAAGGCTAGCAAAGAGATCCACGAATTACAAATGTAACTCTGTGACATGAATTAACAGAACACTAAGCAGATTCTCAGAAAGCTTCTTTCAAGATTTCATCTGAGGATATTTCCTTTTTCACCATAGCCCTCTATGCGCCTCCAAATATCACTTTTCCAATTCCACAAGAAATGTCTTAGCGAAAGGCTTCTTGAGGGGAAAGCTGTAACTCTGTGAGATGATTTCACAGAACACAAAGAAGTTTCTCAGAAAGCTACTTTCTCTTTGTTATCGGAGGATATTTCCTTTGGCCCTATATTCTTCCAAGGGATCTGAAGTATCTGTTCTCAGATTCCACAGAAATAAGGCTAGCAAAGAGATCCACGAAATACAGATGTAACTCTGTGAGATGAATTAACAGAACACTAAGCAGTTTCTCAGAAAGCTTCTTTCCAGATTTCATCTGAGGATATTTGCTTCTTCACCATAGCCCTCTATGCGCTTCCAAATATCACTTTGCCAATTCCACAAGAACTGTCTTAGCGAAAGGCTTCTTGAGGGGAAAGCTGTAACTCTGTGAGATGATTTCACAGAACACAAAGAAGTTTCTCAGAAAGCTTCTTTATCTTTGTTATCGGAGGATATTTTCTTTATCCCTATAGTCTTTTAAGTGATCCGAAATATCTGTTCTCAGTTTCCACAGAAATAAGGCTAGCAAAGAGATCCACGAAATACAGATGTAATTCTGTGAGATGAATTAACAGAACACTAAGCAGTTTCTCAGAAGGCTTCTTTACAGTTTTCATCTGAGGATATTTCCTTTTTCACCATAGCCCTCTATGGGCTTCCAAATATCACTTTGCCAATTCCACAAGAACTGTCTTAGCGAAAGGGTACTTGAGGGGAAAGCTGTAACTCTGTGAGATGATTTCACAGAACACAAAGAAGTTTCTCAGAAAGCATCTTTCTCTTTGTTATCGGAGGATATTTCCTTTGGAGCTATAGTATTCAAAGGGATCCGAAATATCTGTTCTCAGATTCCACAGATATAAAGCTAGCAAAGAGATCCACGAAATACAGATGTAACTCTGTGAGATGAATTAACAGAACACTAAGCAGTTTCTCAGAAAGCTTCTTTCCAGATTTCATCTGAGGATAATTCCTTTTTCACCATAGCCCTCCATGGGCTTCCAAATATCACTTTGCCAATTCCACAAGAACTGTCTTAGCGAAAGGCTTCTTGAGGGGAAAGCTGTAACTCTGTGAGATGATTTCACAGAACCCAAAGAAGTTTCTCAGAAAGCTTCTTTCTCTTTGTTATCGGAGGATATTTCCTTTGGCCCTAGTGTCTTCTAAGGGATCCGAAATATCTCTTCTCAGATTAAACAGAAATAAGGCTAGCAAAGAGATCCACGAAATACAGATGTAACTCTGTCAGTTGAATTAACAGAACACTAAGCAGTTTCTCAGAAAGTTTCTTTCCAGATTTCATCTGAGGATATTTCCTTTTTCACCATAGCCCTCTATAGGCTTCCAAATATCACTTTGCCAATTCCACAACAACTGTCTTAGCGAACGGCTTCTTGAGGAGAAAGCTGTAACTCTGTGAGATGATTTCACGGAACACAAAGAAGTTTCTCAGAAGGATTCTTTCTCTTTGATATTGGAGGATATTTCCTTTGGCCCTAGTGTCTTCAAAGGAATCCGAAATATCTGTTCTCAGATTCCAGAGAAATAAGGCTAGCAAAGAGATCCACGAAATACAGATGTAGCTCTGTGAGATGAATTAACAGAACACTAAGCAGTTTCTCAGAAAGCTTGTTTCCAGATTTCATCTGAGGATATTTCCTTTTTCACCGTAGCCCTCTATGGGCTTCCAAATATCACTTTGCCAATTCCACAAGAACTATCTTAGCGAAAGGCTTCTTGAGGGGAAAGCTGTAACTCTGTGAGATGATTTCACAGAACACAAAGAAGTTTCTCAGAAAGCTTCTTTCTCTTTGTTATCGGAGGATATTTCCTTTGGCGCTATAGTGTTCAAAGGCATCCGAAATATCTGTTCTCAGATTCCACAGAAATAAGGCTAGCAAAAAGATCCACGAAATTCAGATGTAACTCTGTGACATGAATTAACAGAACACTAAGCAGTTTCTCAGAAAGCTTCTTTCCAGATTTCATCTGAGGATATTTCTTTTTTCACCATATCCCTCTATGCGCTTACAAATATCACTTTGCCAATTCCACAAGAACCTGTCCTAGAGAAAGGCTTGATGAGGGGAAAGCTGTAACTCTGTGAGATGATTTCACAGAACACAAAGAAGTTTCTCAGAAAGCTTCTTTCTCTTTGTTGTCGGAGGATATTTCCTTTGGAACTATAGTCTTCAAAGGGAAAAGAAATATCTGTTCCCAGATTCCACAGAAATAAGGCTAGCAAATATATCCACGAAATACAGATGTAACTCTGTGAGATGAATTAACACAACACTAAGCAGTTTCTCACAAAGCTTCTTTCCAGATTTCATCTGAGGATATTTCCTTTTTCACCGTAGCCCTCTATGGGCTTCCAAATATCACTTTGCCAATTCCACAAGAACTGTCTTAGCGAAAGGCTTCTTGAGGGGAAAGCTGTAACTCTGTGAGATGATTTCACAAAACACAAAGAAGTTTCTCTGAAAGCTTCTTTCTCTTTGTTATCGGAGGATATTTCCTTTGGCCCTATAGTCTTCTAAGGGATCCGAAATATCTGTCTCAGATTCCACAATAATAAGACTAGCAAAGAGATCCACGAAATACAGATAAAACTCTGAGAGATGAATTAACAGAACACTAGGCAGTTTCTCAGAAAGCTTCTTTCCAGATTTCATCTGAGGATATTTCCTTTTTCACCATAGCCCTCTAGGGGCTTCCAAATATCACTTTGCCAATTCCACAAGAACTGTCTTAGCGAAAGGCTTCTTGAGGGGAAAGCTGTAACTCTGTGAGATGATTTCACAGAACACAAAGAAGTTTCTCAGAAAGCTTCTTTCTCTTTTTTATCGGAGGATATTTCCTTTGGCCCTATAGTCTTCAAAGGGATCCGAAATATCTGTTCTCAGATTCCACAGAAATAAGGCTAGCAAATATATCCACGAAATACAGATGTAGCTCTGTGAGATGAATTAACAGAACACTAAGCAGTTTATCACAAAGCTTCTTTCCAGATTTCATCTGAGGATATTTCCTTTTTCACCGTAGCCCTCTATGGGCTTCCAAATATCACTTTGCCAATTCCACAAGAACTGTCTTAGCGAAAGGCTTCTGGAGGGGAAAGCTGTAACTCTATGAGATGATTTCACAGAACACAAAGAAGTTTCTCAGAAAGCTTCTTTCTCTTCGTTATCGGAGGGTATTTCCTTTGGCCCAATAGTCTTCAAAGGGAAACGAAATATCTGTTCTCAGATTACACAATAATAAGACTCTCAAAGAGATCCCCAAATACAGATGTAACTCTGTGAGATGAATTAACGGAACACTAGGCAGTTTCTCAGAAAGCTTCTTTCCAGATTTCATCTGAGGATATTTCCTTTTTCAACATAGCCCTCTCAGGGCTTCCAAATATCACTTTCCCAATTCCACAAGAACTGTCCTAGAGAAAGGATTCTTGAGGGGAAAGCTGTAACTCTGTGAGATGATTTCACAGAACACAAAGAAGTATCTCAGAAAGCTTCTTTCTCTTTGTGATCGGAGGATATTTCCTTTGGCCCTAAAATCTTCAAAGGGATCCGAAATATCTGTTCTCAGATTCCACAGAAATAACGCTAGCAAAGAGATCCACGAAATACAGATGTAACTCTGTGAGATGAATTAACAGAACACTAAGCAGTTTCTCAGAAAGCTTCTTTCCAGATTTCATCTGAGGATATTTCTTTTTTCACCATATCCCTCTATGCGCTTACAAATATCACTTTGCCAATTCCACAAGAACCTGTCCTAGAGAAAGGCTTGATGAGGGGAAAGCTGTAACTCTGTGAGATGATTTCACAGAACACAAAGAAGTTTCTCAGAAAACTTGTTTCTCTTTGATATTGGAGGATATTTACTTTGGCCCTATAGTCTTCAAAGGGATCCCAAATATCTGTTCTCAGATTCCACAGAAGTAAGGCTAGCAAAAAGATCCACGAAATACAGATGTAACTCTTTGAGATGAATTAACAGAACACTAAGCAGTTTCTCAGAAAGCTTCTTTTCAGACTTCATCTGAGGATATTTCCTTTTTCACCATAGCCCTCTATGGGCTTCCAAATATCACTTTGCCAATTCCACAAGAACTGTCTTAGCGAACGGCTTCTTGAGGGGAAAGCTGTAACTCTGTGACATGATTTCACAGAAGACAAAGAAGTTTCTCAGAAAGCTTCTTTCTCTTTGTTATCGGAGGATATTTCCTTTGGCCCTATAGTCTTCTAAGGGATCCGAAATATCTGTTCTCAGATTCCACAGAAATAAGGCTAGCAAAGAGATCCACGATATACAGATGTAACTCTGTGAGATGAATTAACAGAACACTAAGCAGATTCTCAGAAAGCTTCTATCAAGATTTCATCTGAGGACATTTCCTTTTTCACCTTAGCCCTCTATGGGCTTCCAAATATCACTTTGCCAATTCCACAAGAACTGTCTTAGCGATAGGCTTCTTGAGGGGAATGCTGTAACTCTTTGAGATGATTTCACAGAACACAAAGAAGTTTCTCAGAAAGCATCTTTCTCTTTGTTATCGGAGGATATTTCCTTTGGCCCTATAGTCCTCAAAGGGATCCGAAATATCTGTTCTCAGATTCCGCAGAAATAACGCTAGCAAAGAGATCCACGAAATACAGATGTAACTCTGTTAGATGAATTAACAGAACACTAAGTTTCTCAAAAAGCTCCTTTCCAGATTTCATGTGAGGGTATTTCCTTTTTCACCTTAGCCCTCTATGTGCTTCCAAATATCACTTTACCAATTCCACAAGAACTGTGTTAGCGAAAGGCTTCTTGAGGGGAAAGCTGTAACTCTGTGAGATGATTTCACAGAAGACAAAGAAGTTTCTCATATAGCTTCTTTCTCTTTGTTATCGGAGGATATTTCCTTTGGCCCTATAGTCTTCAAAGGGATCCGAAATATCTGTTCTCAGATTCCACAGAAATAAGATTAGCAAAGAAATCCACGAAATACAGATGTAACTCAGTGAGATGAATTAACAGAAAACTAAGCAGTTTCTCAGAAAGCTTCTTTCAAGATTTCATCTTAGGATATTTCCTTTTTCACCACAGCCCACTATGGGCTTCCAAATATCACTTTGCCAATTCCACAAGAACTGTCTTAGCGAAAGGCTTCTTGTGGGTAAAGCTGTAACTCTGTGAGATGATTTCACAGAACACAAAGGAGTTTCTCAAAAAGCTTCTTGCTCTTTGTTATCGGAGGATATTTCCTTTGGCCCTATAGTCTTCAAAGTGATCCGAAATATCTGTTCTCAGATTCCACAGAAATAAGGCTAGCAAAGAGATCCACGAAATACAGATGCAACTCTTTGAGATGAATTAACAGAACACTAAGCAGTTTCTCAGAAAGCTTCTTTTCAGACTTCATCTGAGGATATTTCCTTTTTCACCATAGCCCTCTGTGGGCTTCCAAATATCACTTTGCCAATTCCACAAGAACTGTCTTAGCGAACGGCTTCTTGAGGGGAAAGCTGTAACTCTGTGACATGATTTCACAGAACACAAAGAAGTTTCTCAGAAAGCTTCTTTCTCTTTGTTATCGGAGGATATTTCCTTTGGCCCTATAGTCTTCTAAGGGATCCGAAATATCTGTTCTCAGATTCCACAGAAATAAGGCTAGCAAAGAGATCCACGAAATACAGATGTAACTCTGTGAAATGAATTAACAGAACACTAAGCAGTTTCTCAGAAAGCTTCTTTACAGATTTCATCTGAGGATATTTGCTTCTTCACCATAGCCCTCTATGCGCTTCCAAATATCACTTTGCCAATTCCACAAGAACTATTTTAGCGAAAGGTTTCTTGACGGGAAACTGTAACTCTGTGAGATGATTTCACAGAACACAAAGAAGTTTCTCAGAAAGCTTCTTTCTCTTTGTTATCGGAGGATATTTCCTTTGGTTCTATTGTCTTCTAAGGGAGCCGAAATATCTCTTCTCAGATACCACAGAAATAAGGCTAGCAAAGAGATCCACGAAATACAGATGTAACTCTGTGAGATGAATTAACAGAACACTAAGCAGTTTCTCAGAAAGCTTCTTTCCAGATTTTATCTGAGGATATTTCCTTTTTCACCATAGCCCTCTTTGCGCTTCCAAATATCACTTAGCCAATTCCACCAGAGCTGTCTTAGCGAAAGGCTTCTTCAGTGGAAAGCTGTAAGTCTGTGAGGTGATTTCACAGAACACAAAGAAGTTTCTCAGAAAGCTTCTTTCTCTTTGTTATCGGAGGATATTTCCTTTGGCCCTATAGTCTTCCAAGGGATCTGAAGTATCTGTTCTCAGATACTACAGAAATAAGGCTAGCAAAGTGATCTAAGAAATACAGATGTAACTCTGTGAGATGAATTAACAGAACACTAAGCAGTTTCTCAGAAAACTTCTTTCCAGATTTCATCTGAGGATATTTCCTTTTTCACCATAGCCCTCTTTGCGCTTCCAAATATCACTTCGCCAATTCCACAACAACCGTCTTACCGAAAGGCTTCTTGAGGGGAAAGCTGTAACTCTGTGAGATGATTTCACAGAACACAAAGAAGTTTCTCAGAAAGCTTCTTTCTCTTTGTTATCGGAGGATATTTCCTTTGGCCTAAGAGTCTTCAATGGGATCCGAAATATCTGTTCTCAGATTCCACAGAAATAAGGCTAGCAAAGAGATCCACGAAATACAGATGTAACTCTGTGAGATGAATTAACAGATCACTAAGCAGTTTCTCAGAAAGCTTCTTTCCTGACTTCATCTGAGGATATTTCCTTTTTCCACATAGCGCTCTATGCGCTTCCAAATATCACTTTGCCAATTCCACAACAACAGTCTTAGCGAAAAGCTTCTTGAGGGGAAAGCTGCAACTCTGTGAGATGATTTCACAGAACACAAAGAAGTTTCTCAGATAGCTTCTTTCTCTTTGTTATCGGAGGATATTTCCTTTGGCCCTATAGTCTTCTAAGGGATCCGAAATATCTGTTCTTAGATTCCAAAGAAATAAGGCTAGCAAAGAGATCCACGAAATACAGATGTAACTCTGTGAGATGAATTAACAGAACACTAAGCAGTTTCTCAGAAAGCTTCTTTCCAGATTTCATCTGAGGATATTTCCTTTTTCACCGTAACACTCTATGGGCTTCCAAATATCACTTTGCCAATTCCAGAAGAACTGTCTTAGCGAAAGGCTTCTTGAGGGGAAAGCTGTAACTCTGTGAGATGATTTCACAGAACACAAAGAAGTTACTCAGAAAGCTTCTTTCTCGTTGTTATCGGAGGATATTTCCTTTGGCCATAGAGTCTTCAAAGGGATCCGAAATATCTGTTCTCAGATTCCACAGAAGTAAGGCTAGCAAAGAGATCCACGAATTACAAATGTAACTCTGTGAGATGAATTAACAGAACACTAAGCAGATTCTCAGAAATCTTCTTTCAAGATTTCATCTGAGGATATTTCCTTTTTCACCATAGCCCTCTATGCGCCTCCAAATATCACTTTTCCAATTCCACAAGAAATGTCTTAGCGAAAGGCTTCTTGAGGGGAAAGCTGTAACTCTGTTAGATGATTTCACAGAACACAAAGAAGTTTCTCAGAAAGCTACTTTCTCTTTGTTATCGGAGGATATTTCCTTTGGCCCTATAGTCTTCCAAGGGATCTGAAGTATCTGTTCTCAGATTCCACAGAAATAAGGCTAGCAAAGAGATCCACGAAATACAGATGTAACTCTGTGAGATGAATTAACAGAACACTAAGCAGTTTCTCAGAAAGCTTTTTTCCAGATTTCATCTGAGGATATTTGCTTCTTCACCATAGCCCTCTATGCGCTTCCAAATATCACTTTGCCAATTCCACAAGAACTGTCTTAGCGAAAGGCTTCTTGAGGGGAAAGCTGTAACTCTGTGAGATGATTTCACAGAACACAAAGAAGTTTCTCAGAAAGCTTCTTTATCTTTGTTATCGGAGGATATTTTCTTTATCCCTATAGTCTTTTAAGTGATCCGAAATATCTGTTCTCAGATTCCACAGAAATAAGGCTAGCAAAGAGATCCACGAAATACAGATGTAACTCTGTGAGATGAATTAACAGAACACTAAGTAGTTTCTCAGAAGGCTTCTTTACAGTTTTCATCTGAGGATATTTCCTTTTTCACCATAGCCCTCTATGGGCTTCCAAATATCACTTTGCCAATTCCACAAGAACTGTCTTAGCGAAAGGGTACTTGAGGGGAAAGCTGTAACTCTGTGAGATGATTTCACAGAACACAAAGAAGTTTCTCAGAAAGCATCTTTCTCTTTGTTATCGGAGGATATTTCCTTTGGCGCTATAGTATTCAAAGGGATCCGAAATATCTGTTCTCAGATTCCACAGATATAAGGCTAGCAAAGAGATCCACGAAATACAGATGTAACTCTGTGAGATGAATTAACAGAACACTAAGCAGTTTCTCAGAAAGCTTCTTTCCAGATTTCATCTGAGGATAATTCCTTTTTCACCATAGCCCTCCATGGGCTTCCAAATATCACTTTGCCAATTCCACAAGAACTGTCTTAGCGAAAGGCTTCTTGAGGGGAAAGCTGTAACTCTGTGAGATGATTTCACAGAACCCAAAGAAGTTTCTCAGAAAGCTTCTTTCTCTTTGTTATCGGAGGATATTTCCTTTGGCCCTAGTGTCTTCTAAGGGATCCGAAATATCTCTTCTCAGATTAAACAGAAATAAGGCTAGCAAAGAGATCCACGAAATACAGATGTAACTCTGTCAGTTGAATTAACAGAACACTAAGCAGTTTCTCAGAAAGTTTCTTTCCAGATTTCATCTGAGGATATTTCCTTTTTCACCATAGCCCTCTATAGGCTTCCAAATATCACTTTGCCAATTCCACAACAACTGTCTTAGCGAACGGCTTCTTGAGGAGAAAGCTGTAACTCTGTGAGATGATTTCACGGAACACAAAGAAGTTTCTCAGAAGGATTCTTTCTCTTTGATATTGGAGGATATTTCCTTTGGTCCTAGTGTCTTCAAAGGAATCCGAAATATCTGTTCTCAGATTCCACAGAAATAAGGCTAGCAAAGAGATCCACGAAATACAGATGTAACTCTGTGAGATGAATTAACAGAACACTAAGCAGTTTCTCAGAAAGCTTGTTTCCAGATTTCATCTGAGGATATTTCCTTTTTCACCGTAGCCCTCTATGGGCTTCCAAATATCACTTTGCCAATTCCACAAGAACTATCTTAGCGAAAGGCTTCTTGAGGGGAAAGCTGTAACTCTGTGACATGATTTCACAGAACACAAAGAAGTTTCTCAGAAAGCTTCTTTCTCTTTGTTATCGGAGGATATTTCCTTTGGCGCTATAGTGTTCAAAGGGATCCGAAATATCTGTTCTCAGATTCCACAGAAATAAGGCTAGCAAAAAGATCCACGAAATTCAGATGTAACTCTGTGACATGAATTAACAGAACACTAAGCAGTTTCTCAGAAAGCTTCTTTCCAGATTTCATCTGAGGATATTTCTTTTTTCACCATATCCCTCTATGCGCTTACAAATATCACTTTGCCAATTCCACAAGAACCTGTCCTAGAGAAAGGCTTGATGAGGGGAAAGCTGTAACTCTGTGAGATGATTTCACAGAACACAAAGAAGTTTCTCAGAAAGCTTCTTTCTCTTTGTTATCGGAGGATATTTCCTTTGGAACTATAGTCTTCAAAGGGAAAAGAAATATCTGTTCCCAGATTCCACAGAAATAAGGCTAGCAAATATATCCACGAAATACAGATGTAACTCTGTGAGATGAATTAACACAACACTAAGCAGTTTCTCACAAAGCTTCTTTCCAGATTTCATCTGAGGATATTTCCTTTTTCACCGTAGCCCTCTATGGGCTTCCAAATATCACTTTGCCAATTCCACAAGAACTGTCTTAGCGAAAGGCTTCTTGAGGGGAAAGCTGTAACTCTGTGAGATGATTTCACAAAACACAAAGAAGTTTCTCAGAAAGCTTCTTTCTCTTTTTTATCGGAGGATATTTCCTTTGGCCCTATAGTCTTCAAAGGGATCCGAAATATCTGTTCTCAGATTCCACAGAAATAAGGCTAGCAAATATATCCACGAAATACAGATGTAACTCTGTGAGATGAATTAACAGAACCCTAAGCAGTTTATCACAAAGCTTCTTTCCAGATTTCATCTGAGGATATTTCCTTTTTCACCGTAGCCCTCTATGGGCTTCCAAATATCACTTTGCCAATTCCACAAGAACTGTCTTAGCGAAAGGCTTCTGGAGGGGAAAGCTGTAACTCTATGAGATGATTTCACAGAACACAAAGAAGTTTCTCAGAAAGCTTCTTTCTCTTTGTTATCGGAGGGTATTTCCTTTGGCCCAATAGTCTTCAAAGGGAAACGAAATATCTGTTCTCAGATTACACAATAATAAGACTCGCAAAGAGATCCCCAAATACAGATGTAACTCTGTGAGATGAATTAACGGAACACTAGGCAGTTTCTCAGAAAGCTTCTTTCCAGATTTCATCTGAGGAGATTTCCTTTTTCACCATAGCCCTCTATGGGCTTCCAAATATCACTCTGCCAATTCCACAAGAACTGTCTTAGCGAAAGTCTTCTTGAGGGGAAAGCTGTAACTCTGTGAGATGATTTAACAGAACACAAAGAAGTTTCTCAGAAAGGTTCTCTTACTTTGTTATCGGAAGATATTTCCTTTGGCCCTATATTCTTCTAAGGGATCCGAAATATCTGTTCTCAGATTCCAAAGAAATGAGGATAGCAAAGAGATCCACGAAATACACATGTAACTCTGTGCGATGAATTAACAGAACACTAAGCATTTTCTGAGAAAGCTTCTTTCCAGATTTCATCTGAGGATATTTCCTTTTTCACCAAAGCCCTCTATGCGCTTCCAAATATCACTTTGCCAATTCCACAAGAACTGTCTTAGCGAAAGGCTTCTTGAGGGGAAAGCTGTAACTCTGTGAGATGATTTCACAGAACACAAGGAAGTTTCTCAGAAAGCTTCTTTCTCTTTGTTATCGGAGGATATTTCCTTTGGCCCTATAGTCTTCTAAGGGATCCGAAATATCTGTTCTCAGATTCCACAGAAATAAGGCTAGCAAAGAGATCCACGAAATACAGATGTAACTGTGTGAGATAAATTAACAGAACACTAAGCAGTTTCTCAGAAAGTTTCTTTCCAGATTTCATATGAGGATATTTCCTTTTTCACCCTAGCCCTCTAAGGGCTTCCAAATATCACTTTGCAAATTCGACAAGAAATGTCTTAGCGAAAGGCTTCTTGAAGGGAAAGCTGTAACTCTGTGAGATGATTTCATAGAACACAAAGAAGTTTCGCAGAAAGCTTCTTTCTCTTTGATATCGGAGTTTATTTCCTTTGGCCCTATAGTCTTCAAAGGGATCCGAAATATCTGTTCTTAGATTCCACAGAAATAAGGTAGCAAAGAGATCCACGAAATACAGATGTAACTCTGTGAGATGAATTAACAGAACACTAAGCAGTTTCTCAGAAAGCTTCTTTCCAGATTTCATCTGAGGATAATTCCTTTTTCAACATGGCCCCCTATGACCTTCCAAATATCACTTTGCCAATACCAGAAGAACTGTCTTAGCAAAAGGCTTCTTGAGGGGAAAGCTGTAACTCTGTGAGATGATTTCACAGAACACAAAGGAGTTTCTCAGAAAGCTTCTTTCTCTTTGTTATCGGAGGATATTTCCTTTGGCCCTATAGTCTTCAAAGGGATCCAAAATATTTGTTCTCAGATTCCACAGAAATAAGGCTAGCAAAGAGATCCACGAAATACACATGTAACACTGTGAGATAAATTAACAGAACACTAAGCAGTTTCTCAGAAAGCTTCTTTCCAGATTTCATCTGAGGATATTTCCTTTTTCACCATAGCCCTCTATGGGCTTCCAAATATCACTCTGCCAATTCCACAAGAACTGTCTTAGCGAAAGTCTTCTTGAAGGGAAAGCTGTAACTCTGTGAGATGATTTCATAGAACACAAAGAAGTTTCTCAGAAATCTTCTTTCTCTTTGATATCGGAGATTATTTCCTTTGGCCCTATAGTCTTCAAAGGGATCCGAAATATCTGTTCTCAGATTCCACAGAAATAAGGCTAGCAAAGAGATCCACGAAATACAGATGTAACTCTGTGAGATGAACTAACAGAACACTAAGCAGTTTCTCAGAAAGCTTCTTTCCAGATTTCATCTGAGGATATTTCCTTTTTCACCCTAGCCCTCTAAGGGCTTCCAAATATCACTTTGCCAATTCGACAAGAAATGTCTTAGCGAAAGGCTTCTTGAAGGGAAAGCTGTAACTCTGTGAGATGATTTCATAGAACACAAAGAAGTTTCGCAGAAAGCTTCTTTCTCTTTGATATCGGAGTTTATTTCCTTTGGCCCTATAGTCTTCAAAGGGATCCGAAATATCTGTTCTTAGATTCCACAGAAATAAGGTAGCTAAGAGATCCACGAAATACAGATGTAACTCTCTGAGATGAATTAACAGAACACTAAGCAGTTTCTCAGAAAGCTTCTTTCCAGATTTCATCTGAGGATAACTCCTTTTTCAACATGGCCCCCTATGACCTTCCAAATATCACTTTGCCAATACCAGAAGAACTGTCTTAGCGAAAGGCTTCTTGAGGGGAAAGCTGTAACTCTGTGAGATGATTTCACAGAACACAAAGGAGTTTCTCAGAAAGCTTCTTTCTCTTTGTTATCGGAGGATATTTCCTTTGGCCCTATAGTCTTCAAAGGGATCCAAAATATTTGTTCTCAGATTCCAAAGAAATAAGGCTAGCAAAGAGATCCACGAAATACAGATGTAACACTGTGAGATGAATTAACAGAACACTAAGCAGTTTCTCAGAAAGCTTCTTTCCAGATTTCATCTGAGGATATTTCCTTTTTCACCATAGCCCTCTATGGGCTTCCAAATATCACTCTGCCAATTCCACAAGAACTGTCTTAGCGAAAGTCTTCTTGAAGGGAAAGCTGTAACTCTGTGAGATGATTTCATAGAACACAAAGAAGTTTCTCAGAAATCTTCTTTCTCTTTGATATCGGAGTTTATTTCCTTTGGCCCTATAGTCTTCAAAGGGATCCGAAATATCTGTTCTCAGATTCCACAGAAATAAGGCTAGCAAAGAGATCCACGAAATACAGATGTAACTCTGTAAGATGAACTAACAGAACACTAAGCAGTTTCTCAGAAAGCTTCTTTCCAGATTTCATCTGAGGATAATTCCTTTTTCAACATGGCCCTCTATGCCCTTCCAAATATCACTTTGCCAATCCAACAGGAACTGTCTTAGCGAAAGGCTTCTTGAGGGGAAAGCTGTAACTCTGTGAGATGATTTCACAGAACACAAAGGAGTTTCTCAGAAAGCTTCTTTCTCTTTGATATCGGAGGATATTTCCTTTGGCCCTATAGTCTTCAAAGGGATCCGAAATATCTGTTCTCAGATTCCACAGAAATAAGGCTAGCAAAGAGATCCACGAAATACAGATGTAACTCTGTGAGATGAATTAACAGAACACTAAGCAGTTTCTCAGAGAGCTTCTTTCCAGATTTCATCTGAGGATATTTCCTTTTTCACCATAGCCCTCTATGGGCTTCCAAATATCACTCTGCCAATTCCACAAGAACTGTCTTAGCGAAAGTCTTCTTGAGGGGAAAGCTGTAACTCTGTGAGATGATTTAACAGAACACAAAGAAGTTTCTCAGAAAGCTTCTCTTTCTTTGTTATCGGAAGTTATTTCCTTTGGCCCTATATTCTTCTAAGCGATCCGAAATATCTGTTTTCAGATTCCAAAGAAATGAGGATAGCAAAGAGATCCACGAAATACACATATAACTCTGTGAGATGAATTAACAGAACACTAAGCATTTTCTGAGAAAGCTTCTTTCCAGAATTCATCTGAGGATATTTCCTTTTTCACCATAGCCCTCTATGCGCTTCCAAATATCACCTTGCCAATTCCACAAGAACTGTCTTAGCGAAAGGCTTCTTGAGGGGAAAGCTGTAACTCTGTGAGATGATTTCACAGAACACAAAGGAGTTTCTCAGAAAGCTTCTTTCTCTTTGTTATCGGAGGATATTTCCTTTGGCCCTATAGTCTTCTAAGGGATCCGAAATATCTGCTCTCAGACTCCTCAGAAAAAAGGCTAGCAAAGAGATCCAAGAAATACAGATGTAACTCTGTGAGATGAATTAACAGAATACTAAGCAGTTTCTCAGAAAGCTTCTTTCCAGATTTCATCTGAGGATATTTCCTTTTTCAACATAGCTCTCCATGGGCTTCCAAATATCACTTTGCCAATTCCACAAGAACTGTCTTAGCGAAAGGCTTCTTGAGGGGAAAGCTGTAACTCTGTGAGATGATTTCAAAGAACAGAAAGAAGCTTCTCAGAAAGCTTCTTTCTCTTTGTTATCGGAGGATATTTCCTTTGGCCCTATAGTCTTCAAAGGTATCCGAAATATCTGTTCTCAGATTCCACAGAAATAAGGCTAGCAAAGAGATCCAGGAAATACAGATGTAACTCTGTGAGATGAATGAGGAGAACACTAAGCAGTTTCTCAAAAGCTTCTTTCCAGATTTCATCTGAGGATCTTTCCTTTTTCACCTTAGCCCTCTATGGGCTTCCATATATCACTTTGCCAATTCCACAACAACTGTCTTAGCGAAAGGCTTCGTGAGGGGAAAGCTGTAACTCTGTGAGATGATTTCACAGAACACAAAGAAGTTTCTCATAAAGCTTCTTTCTCTTTGTTATCGGAGGATATTTCCTTTGGCCCTACAGTCTTCTAAGGGATCCGAAATATCTGTTCTCAGATTCCACAGAAATAAGGCTAGCAAAGAGATCCACGAAATACAGATGTAACTCTGTGAGATGAATTAACAGAACACTAAGCAGTTTCTCAGAAAGCTTGTTTCCAGATTTCATCTGAGGATATTTCCTTTTTCACCATAGCCCTCTTTGGGCTTCCAAATATCAGTTTGCCAATTCCACAAGAACTGTCTTAGCGAAAGGCTTCTTGTGGGTAAAGCTGTAACTCTGTGAGATGATTTTACAAACACAAAGGAGTTTCTCAAAAAGCTTCTTACTCTTTGTTATCGGAGGATATTTCCTTTGGCCCTGTAGACTTCAAAGGGATCCGAAATATCTGTTCTCAGACTCCACAGAAATAAGGCTAGCAAAGACATCCACGATATACAGATGTAACTCGGTGAGATGAATTAACAGAACACTAAGCAGTTTCTCAGAAAGCTTGTTTCCAGATTTCATCTGAGGATATTTCCTTTTTCACCATAGCCCTCTATGCGCTTCCAAATATCACTTTGCCAATTCCACAAGAACTGTCTTAGCGAAAGGCTTCTTGAGGGGAAAGCTGTAACTCTGTCAGATTATTTCACAGAACACAAAGAAGTTTCTTAGAAAGCTACTTTCTCTTTGTTATCGGAGGATATTTCCTTTGGCCCTATAGTCTTCTAAGGGGTCCGAAATATCTGTTCTCAGATTCCACAGAAATAAGGCTAGCTAAGACATCCACGAAATACAGATGTAACTCTGTGAGATGAATTAACAGAACACTAAGCAGTTTCTCAGAAAGTTTCTTTCCAGATTTCCTCTGCGGACATTTCCTTTTTCACCACAGCCCTCTATGGGCTTCAAAATATCACTTTGCCAATTCCACAACAACTGTCTTAGCGAAAGGCTTCTTGAGGGGAAAGCTGTAACTCTGTGAGACGATTTCACAGAACACAAAGAAGTTTCTCAGAAAGCTTCTTTCTCTTTGTTATCGGAGGATATTTCCTTTGGCCCTATAGTCTTCAAAGGGATCCGAAATATCTGTTCTCAGATTCCACAGAAATAAGGCTAGCAAAGAGATCCACGAAATTCAGATGTAACTCTGTGAGATGAATTAACAGAACACTAAGCAGTTTCTCAGAAAGCATCTGTCCAGATTTCATCTGAGGATATTTCCTTTTTCACCATAGCCCTCTATGTCTTCCAAATATTACTTTGCCAATTCCACAAGAACTGACTTAGCGAAAGGCTTCTTGTGGGTAAAGCTGTAACTCTGTTAGATGATTTCACAGAACACAAAGGAGTTTCTCAGGAAACTTCTTTCTCTTTGTTATCGGAGGATATTTTCTTTGGCCCTATAGTCTTCAAAGGGATCCGAAGTATCTGTTCTCAGATTCCACAGAAATAAGGCTAGCAAAGAAATCAACGATATACAGATGTAACTCTGTGAGATGAATTAACAGAACACTAAGCAGTTTCTCAGAAAACTTCTTTCCAGATTTCATCTTAGGATATTTCCTTTTTCACAACAGCCCTCTATGGGTTTCAAAATATCACTTTGCCAATTCCACAAGTACTGTCTTAGCGACAGGCTTGTTGTGGGTAAAGCTGTAACTCTCTGAGATGATTTCACAGAACACAAAGGAGTTTCTCAGAAAACTTCTTTCTCTTTGTTATCGGAGGATATTTCCTTTGGCCCTGTAGTCTTCAAAGGGATACGAAATATCTGTTGTCAGATTCCACAGAAATAACGCTAGCAAAGAGATCCGCGAAATACACATGTAACTCTGTGAGATGAATTAACAGAACACTAAGCAGTTTCTCAGAAGGTTTCTTTCTAGATTTCATCTGAGGATATTTCCTTTTTCACCATAGCCCTCTATGGGTTTCCAAATATCACTTTGCCAACTCCACAAGAACTGTCTTAGCGAAAGGCTTCTTGAGGGGAAAGCTGTAACTCTGTCAGATGATTTCACAGAACACAAAGAAGATTCTCAGAAAGCTACTTTCTCTTTGTTATCGGAGGATATTTCCTTTCGCCCTATACTCTTCTAAGGGGTCCGATATATCTGTTCTCATATTCCAAAGAAATAAGGCTAGCAAAGAGATCCAGGAAATACAGATGTAACTCTGTGAGATGAATTAACAGAACACTAAGCAGTTTCTCATAAAGCTTCTATCCAGATTTCATCTGAGGATATTTCCTTTTTCACCATAGCCCTCTATGCGCTTCCAAATATCACTTTGCCAATTCCACAAGAACTGTCTTAGCGAAAGGCTTCTTGAGGAGAAAGCTGTAACTCTGTGAGATGATTTCACAGAACACAAATAAGTTTTTCAGAAAGCATCTTTCTCTTTGTTATCGGAGGATATTTCCTTTGGCACTGTAGTCTTCAAAGGGATCCGAAGTATCTGTTCTCAGATTCCACAGAAATAAGGCTAGCAAAGAGATCCAGGAAATACAGATGTAACTCTGTGAGATGAATTAACAGATACTACGCAGTTTCTCATAAAGCTTCTATCCATATTTCATCTGAGGATCTTTCCTTTTTCACCATAGCCCTCTATAGGCTTCTAAATATCACTTTGCCAATTCCACAAAACTGTCTTAGGGAAAGGCTTATTGAGGGGAAAGCAGCAACTCTGTGAGATGAATTCACAGACGACAAAGAAGTTTCTCAGAAAGCTTATTTCTCTTTGTTATCGGAGGATATTTCTTTTGGCCCTATAGTCTTCTAAGGGATTCGAAATATCTGTTCTCAGATTCCACAGAAATAAGGCTAGCAAAGAGATCCACGAAATACAGATGTAACTGTGTGAGATGAATTAACAGAACACTTAGCAATTTCTCAGAAAGCTTCTTTCCAGATTTCATCTGTGGATATTTTCTTTTTTACCATTGCCCTCTATGGGCTTCCAAATATCACTTTGCCAATTCCACAAGAACCTTCTTAGCGAAAGGCTTCTTGAGGGGAAAGCTATAACTCTGTGAGATGATTTCACAGAACACAAGAAGTTTCTCTGAAAGCTTCTTTCTCTTTGTTATCGGAGTATATTTCCTTTGGCCCTATAGTCTTCGAAGGGATCCGAAATATATGTTCTCAGATTCCACAGAAATAAGGCTAGCAAAGAGATCCACGAAATACCGATGTAACTCTGTCAGATGAATTAACAGAACACTTAGCAGTTTCTGAGAAAGCTTCTTTCCAGATTTCATCTGAGGATATTTCCTTTTTCACCATAGCCTTCTATGGGCTTCCAAATATCACTTTGAAAATTCCACAACAAAAGTCTTAGCGAAAGGCTTCTTGAGGGGAAAGCTGTAACTCTGTGAGATGATTTCACACAACAGAAAGAAGTTTCTCAGAAAGCATCTTTCTTTTTGTTATCGGAGGATATTTCCTTTGGCCCTATAGTCTTCAAAGGGATCTGAAATATCTGTTCTCAGATTCCACAGAAATAAGGCTAGCTAAGAGATCCACGAAATACAGATGTAACTCTGTGAGATGAATTAACAGAACACTAAGCAGTTTCTCAGAAACTTTCTTTCCAGATTTCCTCTGCGGACATTTCCTTTTTCACCACAGCCGTCTATGGGCTTCCAAATATCACTTTGCCAATTCCACAACAACTGTCTTAGCGAAAGGCTTCCTGAGGGGAAAGCTGTAACTCTGTTAGACGATTTCACAGAACACAAATAAGTTTCTCAGAAAGCATCTTTCTCTTTGTTATCGGAGGGTATTTCCTTTGGCACTGTAGTCTTCAAAGGGATCCGAAATATCTGTTCTCAGATTCCACAGAAATAAGGCTAGCAAAGAGATCCAGGAAATACAGATGTAACTCTGTGAGATGAATTAACAGAACACTAAGCAGTTTCTCATAAAGCTTCTATCCAGATTTCATCTGAGGATATTTCCTTTTTCACCATAGCCCTCTATGGGCTTCCAAATATCACTTTGCCAATTAAACAACAACTGTCTTAGCGAAAGAGTTCTTGAGGGGAAAGCTGTAACTCTGTGAGATGATTTCACAGACAACAAAGAAGTTTCTCAGAAATCTTCTTACTCTTTGTTATTGGAGGATATTTCCTTTGGCCCTATAGTCTTCTAAGGGATTCGAAATATCTGTTCTCAGATTCCACAGAAATAAGGCTAGCAAAGACATCCACGAAATACAGATGTAACTGTGTGAGATGAATTAACAGAATACTTAGCAGTTTCTCAGAAAGCTTCTTTCCAGATTTCATCAGTGGATATTTTCTTTTTTACCATTGCCCTCTATGGGCTTTCAAATATCACTTTGCCAATTCCACAAGAACCGTCTTAGCGAAAGGCTTCTTGAGGGGAAAGCTGTAACTCTGTGAGATGGTTTCACAGAACACAAGAAGTTTCTCAGAAAGCTTCTTTCTCTTTGTTATCGGAGGATATTTCCTTTGGCCCTATAGTCTTCTAAGGGATCCGAAATATATGTTATCAGATTCCACAGAAATAAGGCTAGCAAAGAGATCTACGAAATACCGATGTAACTCTGTCAGATGAATTAACAGATCACTAAGCAGTTTCTCAGAAAGCTTCTTTCCAGATTTCATCTGAGGATATTTCCTTTTTCACCATAGCCCTCTGTGGGCTTCCAAATGTCACTTTGCCAATTCCACAAGAACTGTCTTAGCGTAAGGCTTCTTGAGGGGAAAGCTGTAACTCTGTGAGATGATTTCACAGAACACAAAGAAGTTTCTCAGAAAGCTTCTTTCTCTTTGTTATCGGAGGATATTTCCTTTGGCCCGATAGTCTTCAAAGGGATCCGAAATATCTATTCTCAGATTCGACAGAAGTAAGGCTAGCAAAGAGATCCACGAAATACAGATGTAACTCTGTGAGATGAATTAACAGAACACTAAGCAGTTTCTCATAAAGCTTCTTCCCAGATTTCATCTGAGGATATTTCCTTTTTCACCATAGCCCTCTATGCGCTTCCAAATATCACTTTGCCAATTCCACAGGAACTGTCTTAGCGAAAGGCTTCTTGAGGGGAAAGCTGTAACTCTGTGACATGATTTCACAGAACACAAAGAAGTTTCTCATAAAGCTTCTTTCTCTTTTTTATCGGAGGATATTTCCTTTGGCCCTATAGTCTTCAAAGGGATCCGAAATATCTGTTCTCAGATTCCACAGAAATGAGACTAGCAAAGAGATCCACGAAATACAGATGTAACTCTGTGAGATGAATGAAGAGAACACTAAGCAGTTTCTCAAAAGCTTCTTTCCAGATTTCATCTGAGGATCTTTCCTTTTTCACCTGAGCCCTCTATGGGCTTCCAAATATCACTTTGCCAATTACACAAGAACTGTCTTAGCGAAAGGCTTCTTGAGGGGAAATCTGTAACTCTGTGAGATGATTTCACAGAACACAAAGAAGTTTCTCATAAAGCTTCTTTCTCTTTGTTATCAGAGGATATTTCCTTTGGCCCTATAGTCTTCTAAGGGATCCGAAATATCTGCTCTCAGTTTCCACAGAAATAAGGCTAGCAAAGAGATCCAGGAAATACAGATGTAACTCTGTGAGATGAATTAACAGAACACTAAGCATTTTCTCAAAAGCTTCTTTCCAGATTTCATCTGAGGATATTTCCTTTTCACCATAGCCCTCTATGGGCTTCCAAATATCAGTTTGCCAATTACACAAGAACTGTCTTAGCGAAAGCCTTCTTGAGGGGAAAGCTGTAACTCTGTGAGATGATTTCACAGAACACAAAGAAGTTTCTCAGAAAGCTTCTTTCTCTTTCTTATCGGAGGATATTTCCTTTGGCCCTATAGCCTTCAAAGGGATCCGAAATATCTGTTCTCAGTTTCCACAGAAATAAGGCTAGCAAAGAGATCCACGAAATACAGATGTAACTCTGTGAGATGAATTAACAGAACACTAGACAGTTTCTCAGAAAGCATCTTTCCAGATTTCATCTGAGGATATTTCCTTTTTCACCATAGCCGTCTATGGGCTTCCAAATATTACTTTGCCAATTCCACAAGAACTGTCTTACGAAATTCTTCTTGAGGGGAAAGCTGTAACTCTGTGAGATGATTTCACAGAACACAAAGAAGTTTCTCAGAAAGCTTCTTTCTCTTTGTTATTTTAGGATATTTCCTTTGGCCCTATAGTCTTCTAAGGGATCCGAAATATCTGTTCTCAGATTCCACCTTAATAAGGCTGGCAAAGAGATCCACGAAATACCGATGTAACTCTGTGAGATGAATTAAGAGAACACTTAGCAGTTTCTCAGAAAGCTTCTTTCCAGATTTCATCTGAGGATATGTCCTTTTTCACAGTATCCCTCTATGGGCTTCCAAATATCACTTTGCCAATTCCACAAGAACTGTCTTAGAGAAAGGCTTCTTGATGGGAAAGCTGTAACTCTGTGAGATGATTTCACAGAACACAAAGAAGTTTCTCAGAAAGCTTCTTTCTCTTTGTTATAGGAGGATATTTCCTTTGGTTCTATTGTCTTCTAAGGGATCCGAAATATCTTTTCTCACATTCCACAGAAATAAGGCTAGCAAAGAGATCCACGAAATACAGATGTAACTCTGTGAGATGAATTAACAGAACACTAAGCAGTTTCTCAGAAAGCTTCTTTCCAGATTTCATCGGAGGATATTTCCTTTATCACCATAGCCCTCAATTGGCTTCCAAATATCACTTTGCCAATTCGACAAGAACTGTATTATCGAAAGGCTTCTTGAGGTGAAAGCTGTAATTCTGTGAGATGATTTCACAGAACACAAAGAATTTCTCAGAAAGCATCGTTCTCTTTGTTATCGGAGGATATTTCCTTTGGCCCTATAGTCTTCAAAGAGATCCGAAGTATCTGTTCTCAGATTCCACAGAAATAAGGCTAGCCAAGAAATCCACGAAATACAGATGTAACTCTGTGAGATGAATTAACAGAACACTAAGCAGTTTCTCAGAAAGCTTCTTTCCAGATTTCATCTTAGGATGTTTCCTTTTTCACAACAGCCCTCTATGAGCTTCAAAATATCAATTTGCCAATTCCACAACAACTGTCTTAACTCAGGCTTCTTGTGGGTAAAGGTGTAACTCTGTGAGATGATTTCACAGAACACAAAGGAGTTTCTCAGAAAGCTTCTTTCTTTTTGTTATCAGAGGATATTTCCTTTGGCTCTATAGTCTTCAAAGGGATACGAAATATCTGTACTCAAATTCCACAGAAATAAGGCTAGCAAAGAGATCCACGAAATACAGATGTAACTCTGTGAGATGAATTAACAGAACACTAAGCAGTTTCTCAGAAAGCTTCTTTCCAGATTTCATCTGAGAACATTTCCTTTTTCACCATAGCCCTCTAAGGGCTTCCAAATATCACTTTGCCAATTCCACAACAACTGTCTTAGCGAAAGGCTTCTTGAGGGGAAAGCTGTAACTCTGTGAGACGATTTCATAGAACACAAAGAAGTTTCTCAGAAAGCTTCTTTCTCTTTGTTATCGGAGGATATTTCCTTTGGCCCTATAGTCTTCTAAGGGATCCGAAATATTTGTTCTCAGATTCCACAGAAATAAGGCTAGCAAAGAGATCTACGAAATACAGATGTAACACTGTGAGATGAATTAACAGAACACTAAGCAGTTTCTCAGAAAGCTTCTTTCCAGATTTCATCTGAGGATATTTCCTTTTTCACCATAGCCCTCTATGGGCATCCAAATATCACTTTGCCAATTCGACAAGAACTGTCTTAGCGAAAGGCTTCTTGAAGGGAAAGCTGTAACTCTGAGAGATGATTTCATAGAACACAAAGAAGTTTCGCAGAAAGCTTCTTTCTCTTTGATATCGGAGTTTATTCCCTTTTGCCCTATAGTCTTCAAAGGGATCCGAAATATCTGTTCTCAGATTCCACAGAAATAAGGCTAGCAAAGAGATCCACGAAATACAGATGTAACTCTGTGAGATGAACTAACAGAACACTAAGCAGTTTCTCAGAAAGCTTCTTTCCAGATTTCATCTGAGGATAATTGCTTTTTCAACATGGCCCTCTATGCCCTTCCAAATATCACTTTGCCAATTCCACAAAAACTGTCTTAGCGAAAGGCTTCTTGAGGGGAAAGCTGTAACTCTGTGAGATGATTTCACAGAACACAAAGGAGTTTCTCAGAAAGCTACTTTCTTTTTGTTATCGGAGGATATTTCCTTTGGCCCTATAGTCTTCAAAGGGATCCGAAATATCTGTATTCAGATTCCACAGAAATAAGGCTAGCAAAGAGATCCACGAAATACAGATGTAACTCTGTGAGATGAATTAACAGAATACTAAGCAGTTTCTCAGAAAGTTTCTTTCTAGATTTCATCTGAGGATATTTCCTTTTTCACCATAGCCCTCTATGGGCTTCCAAATATCACTTTGCCAATTCGACAAGAAATGTCTTAGCGAAAGGCTTCTTGAAGGGAAAGCTGTAACTCTGTGAGATGATTTCATAGAACACAAAGAAGTTTCGCAGAAAGCTTCTTTCTCTTTGATATCGGAGTTTATTTCCTTTGTCCCTATAGTGTTCAAAGGGATCCGAAATATCTGTTCTTAGATTCCACAGAAATAAGGCTAGCAAAGAGACCCACGAAATACAGATGTAACTCTGTGAGATGAATTAACAGAACACTAAGCAGTTTCTCAGAAAGCTTCTTTCCAGATTTCATCTGAGGATAATTCCTTTTTCAACATGGCCCTCTATGACCTTCCAAATATCACTTAGCCAATACCACAAGAACTGTCTTAGCGAAAGGCTTCTTGAGGGGAAAGCTGTAACTCTGTGAGATGATTTCACAGAACACAAAGGAGTTTCTCAGAAAGCTTCTTTCTCTTTGTTATCGGAGGATATTTCCTTTGGCCCTATAGTCTTCTAAGGGATCCGAAATATTTGTTCTCAGATTCCATAGAAATAAGGCTAGCAAAGAGATCCACGAAATACACATGTAACACTGTGAGATGAATTAACAGAACACTAAGCAGTTTCTCAGAAAGCTTCTTTCCAGATTTCATCTGAGGATATTTCCTTTTTCACCATAGCCCTCTATGGGCTTCCAAATATCACTCTGCCAATTCCACAAGAACTGTCTTAGCGAAAGATTCTTGAAGGGAAAGCTGTAACTCTGTGAGATGATTTCATAGAACACAAAGAAGTTTCTCAGAAATCTTCTTTCTCTTTGATATCAGAGTTTATTTCCTTTGGCCCTATAGTCTTCAAAGGGATCCGAAATATCTGTTCTCAGATTCCACAGAAATAAGGCTAGCAAAGAGATCCACGAAATACAGATGTAACTCTGTGAGATGAACTAACAGAACACTAAGCAGTTTCTCAGAAAGCTTCTTTCCAGATTTCATCTGAGGATAATTCCTTTTTCAACATGGCCCTCTATGCCCTTCCAAATATCACTTTGCCAATCCAACAGGAACTGTCTTAGCGAAAGTCTTCTTGAGGGGAAAGCTGTAACTCTGTGAGATGATTTAACAGAACACAAAGAAGTTTCTCAGAAAGCTTCTCTTTCTTTGTTATCGGAAGATATTTCCTTTGGCCCTACATTCTTCTAAGGGATCCGAAATATCTGTTCTCAGATTCCAAAGAAATGAGGATAGCAAAGAGACCCACGAAATACACATGTAACTCTGTGAGATGAATTAAAAGAACACTAAGCATTTTCTGAGAAAGCTTCTTTCCAGATTTCATCTGAGCATCTTTCCTTTTTCACCTTAGCCCTCTAAGGGCTTCCAAATATCACTTTGCCAATGACACAAGAACTGTCTTAGCGAAAGGCTTCTTGAGGGGAAAGCTGTAACTCTGTGAGATGATTTCACGGAACACAAAGAAGTTTCTCATAAAGCTTCTTTCTCTTTGTTATCGGAGGATATTTCCTTTGGCCCTATAGTCTTCAAAGGGATCCGAAATATCTGTTCTCAGATTCCACAGAAATAAGGCTAGCAAAGAGATCCACGAAATACAGATGTAACTCGGTGAGATGAATTAACAGAACACTAGGCAGTTTCTCAGAAAACTTCTTTCCAGATTTCATCTGAGGATATTTCCTTTTTCACCATAGCACTCTATGGGCTTCCAAATATTACTTTGCCAATACCACAAGAACTGTCTTACCGAAAGGCTTCTTGAGGCGAAAGCTGTAACTCTGTGAGATGATTTCACAGAACACAAAGAAGTTTCTCAGAAAGCTTCTTTCTCTTTGTTATCGGAGTTTATTTCCTTTGGCCCTATAGTCTTCAAAGGGATCCAAAATATTTTTTCTCGTATTCCACAGAAGTAAGGCTAGCAAAGAGATCCACGAAATACAGATGTAACCCTGTGAGATGAATTAAGAGAACACTAAGCAGTTTCTCAGAAAGCTTCTTTCCACATTTCATCTTAGGATATTTCCTTTTTCACCATAGCCCTCTACGCGCTTCCAAATATCACTTTGCCAATTCCACAAGAACTCTCTTAGCGAAAGGCTTCTTGAGGGGAAAGCTGTAACTCTGTGAGGTGATTTCAAAGAACACAAAGATGTTTCTCAGAAAACTTCTTTCTCTTTGTTATCGGAGGATATTTGCGTTGGCCCTATAGTCTTCAATGGTATCCGAAATATCTGTTCTCAGATTCCACAGAAATAACGCTAGCAAAGAGATCCACGAAATACACATGAAAGTCTGTGAGATGAATTAACAGAACACTAAGCAATTTCTCAGAAAGTTTCTTTCCAGATTTCATCTGAGGATATTTCCTTTTTCACCATGGCCTTCTATGGGCTTCCAATATCACTTCGCCAATTCCACAAGAACTGTCTTAGCGAAAGGCTTCTAGAGGGGAAAGCTGTAACTCTGTGAGATGATTTCACAGAACACAAAGAAGTTTCTGATAAAGCTTCTTTCGCTTTGTTATCGGAGGATATTTCCTTTGGCCCAATAGTCTTCAAAGGGAACCCAAATATCTGTTCTCAGATTCCACAGAAATAAGGCTAGCAAAGAGATCCAAGAAATACAGATGTAACTCTGTGAGATGAATTATCAGAACACTAAGCAGTTTCTCAGAAAGTTTCTTTCCAGATTTCATCTGAGGATATTTCCTTTTTCACCATAGCCCCCTATGGGCTTCTAAATATCACTTTGCCAATTCCACAAGAACTGTCTTAGCGAAAGGCTTCTTGAGGGGAAAGCTGTAACTCTGTGAGATGATTTCACATAACACAAAGAAGTTTCTCAGAAAGCTTCTTTCTCTTTGTTATCGGAGGATATTTCCTTTGGCCCTATAGTCTTCAAAGGGATCCGAAATATCTGTTCTCAGATTCCACAGAAATAAGGCTAGCAAAGAGATCCACGAAATACAGATGTAACTCTGTGAGATGAATTAACAGAACACTAAGCTGTTTCTCAGAAAGCTTCTTTCCAGATTTCATCTGAGGATATTTCCTTTTTCACCATAGCCCTCTGGGGGTTCCAAATGTCACTTTCCCAATTCCACAAGAACTGTCTTAGCGAAAGGCTTCTTGAGGGGAAAGCTGTAACTCTGTGAGATGATTTCACAGAACACAAAGAAGTTTCACAGAAAGCTTCTTTCTTTTGTTATCGGAGGATATTTCCTTTGGCCCTATGGTCTTCAAAGTGATCCGAAATATCTGTTCTCAGATTCCACAGAAGTAAGGCTAGCAAAGAGATCCACGAAATACAGATGTAACTCTGCGAGCTGAATTAACAGAACACTAAGCAGTTTCTCATAAAGCTTCTTTCCAGATTTCATCTGAGGATATTTCCTTTTTCACCATAGCCCTCTAAGGGCTTCCAAATATCACTTTGCCAATTCCACAAGAACTGTCTTAGCGAAAGGCTTCTTGAGGGGAAAGCTGTAACTCTGTGAGCAGATTTCAAAGAACACAAAGAAGTTTCTCAGAAAGCTTCTTTCTCTTTATTATCGGAGGATATTTCCTTTGGCCCTATAGTCTTCAAAGGGATCCGAAATATCTGTTCTCAGATTCCACAGAAATAAGGCTAACAAAGAGATCCAGGAAATACAGATGTAACTCTGTGAGATGAATTATCAGAACACTAAGCAGTTTCTCAGAAAGTTTCTTTCCAGATTTCATCTGAGGATATTTCCTTTTTCACCATAGCCCTCTATGGGCTTCCAAATATCACTTTGCCAATTCCACAAGAACTGTCTTAGCGAAAGGCTTCTTGAAGGGAAAGCTGTAACTCTGTGAGATGATTTCAAAGAACACAAAGAAGTTTCTCAGAAAGCTTCTTTCTCTTTGTTATCGAAGGATATTTCCTATGGCCCTATAGTCTTCAAAGGGAAAAGAAATATCTGTTCTCAGATTCCACAGAAATAACGCTAGCAAAGAGATCCACGAAATACATATGTAACTCTGTGAGATGAATGAAGAGAACACTAAGCAGTTTCTCAAAAGCTTCTTTCCAGATTTCATCTGAGCATCTTTCCTTTTTCACCTTAGCCCTCTAAGGGCTTCCAAATATCACTTTGCCAATGACACAAGAACTGTCTTAGCGAAAGGCTTCTTGAGGGGAAAGCTGTAACTCTGTTAGATGATTTCACGGAACACAAAGAAAGTTTCTCATAAAGCTTCTTTCTCTTTGTTATCGGAGGATATTTCCTTTGGCCCTATAGTCTTCAAAGGGATCCGAAATATCTGTTCTCAGATTCCACAGAAATAAGGCTAGCAAAGAGATCCACCAAATACAGATGTAGCTCTGTGAGTTGAATTAACAGAACACTAGGCAGTTTCTCAGAAAGCATCTTTCCAGATTTCATCTGAGGATATTTCCTTTTTCACCATAGCCCTCTATGGGCTTCCAAATATTAGTTTGCCAATACCACCAGAACTGTCTTACCGAAAGGCTTCTTGAGGCGAAAGCTGTAACTCTGTGAGATGATTTCACAGAACACAAAGAAGTTTCTCAGAAAGCTTCTTTCTCTTTGTTATCGGAGTTTATTTCCTTTGGCCCTATAGTCTTCAAAGGGATCCAAAATATTTTTTCTCGGATTCCACAGAAGTAAGGCTAGCAAAGAGATCCACGAAATACAGATGTAACCCTGTGAGATGAATTAAGAGAACACTAAGCAGTTTCTCAGAAAGCTTCTTTCCACATTTCATCTTAGGATATTTCCTTTTTCACCATAGCCCTCTACGCGCTTCCAAATATCACTTTGCCAATTCCACAAGAACTCTCTTAGCGAAAGGCTTCTTGAGGGGAAAGCTGTAACTCTGTGAGGTGATTTCAAAGAACACAAAGATGTTTCTCAGAAAACTTCTTTCTCTTTGTTATCGGAGGATATTTCCGTTGGCCCTATAGTCTTCAATGGTATCCGAAATATCTGTTCTCAGATTCCACAGAAATAACGCAAGCAAAGAGATCCACGAAATACACAAGAATCTCTGTAAGATGAATTAACAGAACACTAAGCAGTTTCTCAGAAAGTTTCTTTCCAGATTTCACCTGAGGATATTTCCTTTTTCACCATAGCCCTCTGTGGGCTTCCAAATGTCACTTTGCCAATTCCACAAGAACTGTCTTAGCGAAAGGCCTCTTGAGGGGAAAGCTGTAACTCTGTGAGATGATTTCACAGAACACAAAGAAGTTTCTCAGAAAGCTTCTTTCTCTTTGTTATCGGAGGATATTTCCTTTGGCCCTATGGTCTTCAAAGTGATCCGAAATATCTGTTCTCAGATTCCACAGAAGTAAGGCTAGCAAAGAGATCCACGAAATACAGATGTAACTCTGTGAGATGAATTAACAGAACACTAAGCAGTTTCTCAGAAAGCTTCTTTCCAGATTTCATCTGAGGATATTTCCTTTTTCACCATAGCCCTCTACGCGCTTCCAAATATCACTTTGCCAATTCCACAAGAACTCTCTTAGCGAAAGGCTTCTTGAGGGGAAAGCTGTAACTCTGTGAGATGATTTCAAAGAACACAAAGAAGTTTCTCAGAAAGCTTCTTTCTCTTTGTTATCGGAGGTTATTTCCTTTGGCCGTATAGTCTTCAAAGGGATCCGAAATATCTGTTGTCAGATTCCACAGAAATAACGCTAGCAAAGAGATCCACGAAATACACATGAAAGTCTGTGAGATGAATTAACAGAACACTAAGCAGTTTCTCAGAAAGCTTCTTTCCAGATTTCATCTGAGGATATTTCCTTTTTCACCATGGCCTTCTATGGGCTTCCAATATCACTTCGCCAATTCCACAAGAACTGTCTTAGCGAAAGGCTTCTAGAGGGGAAAGCTGTAACTCTGTGAGATGATTTCACAGAACACAAAGAAGTTTCTCAGAAAGCTTCTTTCTCTTTGTTATCGGAGGATATTTCCTTTGGCCCTATAGTCTTCAAAGGGATCCGAAATATCTGTTCTCAGATTCCACAGAAATAAGGCTAGCAAAGAGATCCACGAAATACAGATGTAACTCTGTGAGATGAATTAACAGAACACTAAGCTGTTTCTCAGAAAGCTTCTTTCCAGATTTCATCTGAGGATATTTCCTTTTTCACCATAGCCCTCTGTGAGCTTCCAAATGTCACTTTCCCAATTCCACAAGAACTGTCTTAGCGAAAGGCTTCTTGAGGTGAAAGCTGTAACTCTGTGAGATGATTTCACAGAACACAAAGAAGTTTCACAGAAAGCTTCTTTCTTTTGTTATCGGAGGATATTTCCTTTGGCCCTATGGTCTTCAAAGTGATCCGAAATATCTGTTCTCAGATTCCACAGAAGTAAGGCTAGCAAAGAGATCCACGAAATACAGATGTAACTCTGTGAGCTGAATTAACAGAACACTAAGCAGTTTCTCAGAAAGCATCTTTCCAGATTTCATCTGAGGATATTTCCTTTTTCACCATAGCCCTCTAAGGGCTTCCAAATATCACTTTGCCAATTCCACAAGAACTGTCTTAGCGAAAGGCTTCTTGAGGGGAAAGCTGTAACTCTGTTAGATGATTTCACGGAACACAAAGAAAGTTTCTCATAAAGCTTCTTTCTCTTTGTTATCGGAGGATATTTCCTTTGGCCCTATAGTCTTCAAAGGGATCCGAAATATCTGTTCTCAGATTCCACAGAAATAAGGCTAGCAAAGAGATCCACGAAATACAGATGTAGCTCTGTGAGTTGAATTAACAGAACACTAGGCAGTTTCTCAGAAAGCATCTTTCCAGATTTCATCTGAGGATATTTCCTTTTTCACCATAGCCCTCTAAGGGCTTCCAAATATTAGTTTGCCAATTCCACAAGAACTGTCTTAGAGAAAGGCTTCTTGAGGGGAAAGCTGTAACTCTGTGAGATGATTTCAAAGAACACAAAGAAGTTTCTCAGAAGGCTTCTTTCTCTTTGTTATAGGAGGATATTTCCTTTGGCCCTATAGTCTTCTAAGGGATCCGAAATATCTGTTCTCAGATTCCACAGAAATAAGGCTAGCAAAGAGATCCACGAAATACAGATGTAACTCTGTGAGATGAATTAACAGAACACTACGCAGTTTCTCAGAAAGCTTCTTTCCAGATTTCATCTGAGGATATTTCCTTTTTCACCATAGCCCTCTATGGGCTTCCAAATATCAGTTTGCCAATTCCACAAGAACTTTCTTTGCGAAAGGCTTCTTGAGGGGAAAGCTGTAACTCTGTGAGATGATTTCACAGAACACAAAGAAGTTTCTCAGAAAGCTTCTTTCTCTTTGTTATCGGAGGATATTTCCTTTGGCCCTATATTCTTCTAAGGGATCCGAAATATCTGTTCTCAGATTCCACAGAAATAAGGCTAGCAAAGAGATCCACGAAATACAGATGTAACTCTGTGAGAGGAATTAACAGAACACTAAGCAGTTTCTCAGAAAGCTTCTTTCCAGATTTCATCGGAGGATATTTCCTTTATCACCATAGCACTCTATGGGCTTCGAAATATCACATTGCCAATTCCAGAAGAACTGTCTTAGCGAAAGGCTTCTTGAGGGGAAAGCTGTAACTCTGTGCGATGATTTCACAGAACACAAAGAAGTTTCTCCGAATGCATCTTTCTCTTTGTTATCGGAGGATATTTCCTTTGGCCCTATAGCCTTCAAAGGGATCCGAAATATCTGTTGTCAGATTCCACTGAAATAACGCTAGCAAAGAGATCCACGAAATACACCTGAAACTCTGTGAGATGAATTAACAGAACACTAAGCAGTTTCTCAGAAAGTTTCTTTCCAGATTTCATCTGAGGATATTTCCTTTTTCACCATGTCCCTCTAGGGGTTCCAAATATCACTTTTCCAATTCCACAAGAACTGTCTTAGCGATAGGCTTCTTGAGGGGAAAGCTGTAACTCTGTGAGATGATTTCACAGAACACAAAGAAGTTTCTCATAAAGCTTCTTTCGCTTTGTTATCGGAGGATATTTCCTTTGTCCCTATAGTCTTGTAAGGGATCCGAAATATCTGTTATCAGATTTCACAGAAATAACGCTATCAAAGAGATCCACGAAATACATATGCAACTCTGTGAGATGAATTAACAGAACACTAAGCAGTTTCTCAGAAAGCTTCTTTCCAGATTTCATCGGAGGATATTTCCTTTTTCACCATAGCCCTCTATGGGCTTCCAAATAACACTTTGCCAATTCCACAAGAACTGTCTTAGCGAAAGGCTTCTTGAGGGAAAAGCTGTAACTCTGTGAGATGATTTCACAGAACACAAAGAAGTTTTTCAGAAAGCATCTTTCTCTTTGTTATCGCAGAATATTTCCTTTGGCCCTATAGTCTTCAAAGGGATCTGAAATATCTGTTCTCAGATTCCACAGAAATAAGGCTAGCAAAGAGATCGACGAAATACAGATGTAACTCTGTGAGATGAATTAACAGAACACTAAGCAGTTTCTCAGAAAGCATCATTCCAGATTTCATCTGAGGATATTTCGTTTTTCACCATAGCCCTCTATGGGCTTCCAAATATCACTATGCCAATTCCACAACAACTGTCTTAGCGAAAGGCTTCTTGAGGCGAAAGCTGAAACTCTGTGAGATGATTTCAAAGAACACAAAGAAGTTTCTCAGAAAGCTTCTTTCTCTATGTTATCGAAGGATATTTCCTATGGCCCTATAGTATTCAAAGGGATCCGAAATATCTGTTCTCACATTCCACAGAAATAACGCCAGCAAAGAGATGCACGAAATACAGATGTAACTCTGTGAGATGAATGAACAGAACACTAAGCAGTTTCTCAGAAAGCTTCTTTCCAGATTTCATCTGAGGATATTTCCTTTTTCACCATAGCCCTCTATGGTCTTCCAAATATCACTTTGCCAATTACACAAGAACAATCTTAGCGAAAGGCTTCTTTAGGGGAAAGCTGTAACTCTGTGAGGTGATTTCACAGAACACAAAGAAGTTTCTCATAAAGCTTCTTTCTCTTTGTTATCGGAGGATATTTCCTTTGGCCCCATAGCCTTCAAAGGGATCCGAAATATCTGTTCTCAGATTCCACAGAAATAAGGCTAGCAAAGAGATCCACGAAATACAGATGTAACTCTGTGAGATGAATTAACAGAACACTAGGCATTTTCTCAGAAAGCATCTTTCCAGATTTCATCTGAGGATATTTCCTTTTTCACCATAGCCCTCTATGGGCTTCCAAATATTACTTTGCGAATTCCACAAGAACTGTCTTAGCGAAAGGCTTCTTGAGGGGAAAGCTGTAACTCTGTGAGATGATTTCAAAGAACACAAAGAAGTTTCTCAGAAAGCTTCTTTCTCTTTGTTATGGGAGGATATTTCCTTTGGCCCTATATTCTTCTAAGGGATCCGAAATATCTGTTCTCAGATTCCAAGAAATAAGGCTAGCAAAGAGATCTACGAAATACAGATGTAACTCGGTGAGATGAATTAACAGAACACTAAGCAGTTTCTGAGAAACCTTCTTTCCAGATTTCATCTGAGGATATTTCCTTTTTCACCATAGCCCTCTATGGGCTTCCAAATATCACTTTGCCATTTCCACAACAACTGTCTTAGCAAAAGGCTTCTTGAGGGGAAAGCTGTAACTCTGTGAGATGATTTCACAGAACACAAAGAAGTTTCTCCCAAAGCATCTTTCTCTTTGTTATCGGAGGTTATTTCCTTTGGCCCTATAGTCTTCAAAGGGATCCGAAATATCTGTTCGCAGATTCCAAAGAAATAAGGCTAGCAAACAGATCCAGGAAATACAGATGCAACTCCGTCAGATGAATTAACAGAACACTAAGCAGTTTCTCAGAAAGCTTCTTTCCACATTTCATCTGAGGATATGTCCTTTTTCACCATAGCCATATAGGCGGTTCCAAATATCACTTTTCCAATTCCACAAGATCTGTCTTAGCGAAAGGCTTCTTGAGGGGAAAGCTGTAACTCTGTGAGATGATTTCACAGAACACAAAGAAGTTTCTCAGAAAGCTTCTTTCTCTTTGTTATCGGAGGTTATTTCCTTTGGCCCTATAGTCTTCAAAGGGATCCGAAATATCTGTTTTCAGATTCCACAGAAATAACGCTAGCAAAGAGATCCACGAAATACACATGAAACTCTGTGAGATGAATTAACAGAACACTAAGCAGTTTCTCAGAAAGTTTCTTTCCAGATTTCATCTGAGGATATTTCCTTTTTCTCAATGGCCCTCTATGGGCTTCCAATATCACTTTGCCAATTCCACAAGAACTGTCTTAGCGAAAGGCTTCTAGAGGGGAAAGCTGTAACTCTGTGAGATGATTTCACAGAACACAAAGAAGTTTCTCAGAAAGCTTCTTTCTTTTGTTATCGGAGGATATTTCCTTTGGCCCTATGGTCTCAAAGTGATCCGAAATATCTGTTCTCAGATTCCACAGAAGTAAGGCTAGCAAAGAGATCCACGAAATACAGATGTAACTCTGTGAGATGAATTAACAGAACACTAAGCAGTTTCTCAGAAAGCTTCTTTCCAGATTTCATCTGAGGATATTTCCTTTATCACCATAGCTCTCTATGCGCTTCCAAATATCACTTTGCCAATTCCACAACAACTGTCTTAGCGAAAGGCTTCCTGAGGGGAAAGCTGTATCTCTGTGAGATGATTTCAAAGAACACAAAGAAGTTTCTCTGAAAGCTTCTTTCTCTTTGTTATCGGAGGATATTTCCTTTGGCCCTATATTCTTCTAAGGGATCCGAAATATCTGTTCTCAGATTCCACAGAAATAAGGCTAGCAAAGAGATCCACGAAATACAGATGTAACTCTGTGAGATGAATTAACAGAACACTACGCAGTTTCTCAGAAGGCTTCTTTCCAGATTTCATCGGAGGATATTTCCTTTATCACCATAGCTCTCTATGGGATTCCAAATATCACTTTGCCAATTCCACAACAACTGTCTTAGCGAAAGGCTTCTTGAGGGGAAGGCTGTAACTCTGTGAGATGATTTCAAAGAACACGAAGAAGTTTCTCAGAAAGCTTCTTTCTCTTTGTTATCGGAGGATATTTCCTTTGGCCCTCTAGTCTTCTAAGGGATCCGAAATATCTGTTCTCAGATTCCACAGAAATAAGGCTAGCAAAGAGATCCACGAAATACAGATGTAACTCTGTGAGATGAATTAACAGAACACTAAGCAGTTTCTCAAAAAGCTTCTTTCCAGATTTCATCTGAGGATATTTCCTTTATCACCATAGCTCTCTATGGGCTTCCAAATATCACTTTGCCAATTCCACAAGAACTGTCTTAGCGAAAGGCTTCTTGAGGGGAAAGCTGTAACTCTGTGCGACGATTTCACAGAACACAAAGAAGTTTCTCCGAAAGCATCTTTCTCTTTGTTATCGGAGGATATTTCCTTTGGCCATATAGTCTTCAAAGGGATCCGAAATATCAGTTGTCAGATTCCACTGAAATAACGCTAGCAAAGAGATCCACGAAATACACAGGAAACTCTGTGAGATGAATTAACAGAACTCTTAGCAGTTTCTCAGAAAGTTTCTTTCCAGATTTCATCTGAGGATATTTCCTTTTTCACCATGGCCCTCTAGGGGTACCAAATATCACTTTGCCAATTCCACAAGAACTGTCTTAGCGAAAGGCTGCTTGAGGGGAAAGCTGTAACTCTGTGAGATGATTTCACAGACACAAAGAAGTTTCTCATAAAGCTTCTTTCTCTTTGTTATCGGAGGATATTTCCTTTGGCCCTATATTCTTCTAAGGGATCCGAAATATCTGTTCTCAGATTCCACAGAAATAAGGCTAGCAAAGAGATCCAGGAAATACAGATGTAAATCTGTCAGATGAATTAACAGAATACTAAGCAGTTTCTCTGAAAGCTTCTTTCCAGATTTCATCTGAGGATATTTCATTTTTTACCATAGCCCTCTAAGGGCTTCTAAGTATCACTTTGCCAATTCCACAAGAACTGTCTTAGCGAAAGGCTTCTTGAGGGGAAAGCTGTAACTCTTTGAGATGATTTCACAGAACACAAAGAAGTTTCTAATAAAGCTTCTTTCTGTTTGTTATCGGAGGATATTTCCTTTGGCCCTATATTCTTCTAAGGGATCCGAAATATCTGTTCTCAGATTCCACAGAAATAATGCTAGCAAAGAGATCCACGAAATACAGATGAAACTCTGTGAGATGAATTAACAGAACACTAAGCAGTTTCTCAGAAAGCTTCTTTCCAGATTTCATCTGAGGATATTTCCTTTTTCACCATAGCCCTCTATGGGCTTCCAAATATCACTTTGAAAATTCCACAAGAACTGTATAGCGGAAGGCTTCTAGAGGGGAAAGGTGTAACTCTGTGAGATGATTTCACAGAACACAAAGAAGTTTCTCATAAAGCTTCTTTCTCTTTGTTATCGGAGGATATTTCCTTTGGCCCTATAGACTTCTAAGGGATCCGATATATGTGTTCTCAGATTCCAAAGGAATAAGGCTAGCAAAGAGATCCACGAAATACAGATGTAACTCGGTGAGATGAATTAACAGAACACAAAGAAGTTTCTCAGAAAGCTTCTTTCCAGATTTCATCTGAGGATATTTCCTTTTTCAACATAGCCCTCTAGGGGTTCCAAATATCACTTTGCCAATTCCACAAGAACTGTCTTAGCGAAAGGCTTCTTGAGGGGAAAGCTGTAACTCTGTGACATGATTTCACAGAACACAAAGAAGTTTCTCAGAAAGCTTCTTTCTCTTTGTTATCGGAGGATATTACCTTTGGCCCTATAGTCTTCAAAGGGAAACGATATATCTGTTCTCAGATTCCACAATAATAAGACTAGCAAAGAGATCCACGAAATACAGATGTAACTCTGTGAGATGAATTAACAGAACACTAAGTAGTTTCTCAGAAATCTTCTTTCCAGATTTCATCTGAGAATATTTCCTTTTTCTCCATAGCCCTCTATGCGCTTCCAAATATCACTTTGCCAATTCCACAAGAACTGTCTTAGCGAAAGGCTTCTTGAGGGGAAAGCTGTAACTCTGTGAGATGATTTCACAGAAAACAAAGAAGTTTCTCAGAAAGCTTCTTTCTCTTTGTTATCGGAGGATATTTCCTTTAGCCCTGTAGTCTTCTAAGGTATCCAAAATATCTGTTCTCAGATTCCACAGAAATAAGGCAAGCCAAGAGATCCACGAAATACAGATGTAACACGGTCAGATGAATTAACAAAACACTAAGCAGTTTCTCAGAAGCTTCTTTCCAGGTTTCATCTGTGGATATTTCCTTTTTCACCTTAGCCCTCTATGGGCTTCCAAATATCACTTTGCCAATTCAACATGAACGTCTTAGCGACAGGCTTCTTGAGGGGAAAGCTGTAACTCTGTGAGATGATTTCACAGAAAACAAAGAAGTTTCTCAGAAAGCTTCTTTCTCTTTGTTATCAGAAGATATTTCCTTTGGCCCTATAGTCTTCTAAGGGATCCGAAATATCTGTTCTCAGATTCCACAGAAATAAGGTTAGCAAAGACATCCACGAAATACAGATGTAACTCTGTGAGATGAATTAACAGAACGCTAAGAACTTTCTCAGAAAGCTTCTTTCCAGTTTTCATCTGAGGATATTTCCTTTTTCACCATAGCCCTCTATGGGCTTCCAAATATCACTTTGCCAATTCCACAACAGCTGTCTTAGCGAAAGGCTTCTTGAGGGGAAAGCTGTAACTCTGTGAGATGATTTCACAGAACACAAATAAGTTTCTCAGAAAGCATCTTTCTCTTTGTTATCGGAGGATATTTCCTTTGGCCCTATAGTCTTCAAAGGGATCCGAAATATCTGTTCTCAGATACCACAGAAATAACGCTAGCAAAGAGATCCACGAAATACAGATATAACTCTGTGAGATGAATTAAAAGAACACTAAGCAGTCTCTCAGAAAGCTTCTTTCCAGATTTCATCTGAGGATATTTCCATTTTCACCATAGCCCTCTATGGGCTTCCAAATATCACTTTGAAAATTCCACAAGAACTGTATAGCGGAAGGCTTCTAGAGGGGAAAGGTGTAACTCTGTGAGATGATTTCACAGAACACAAAGAAGTTTCTCATAAAGCTTCTTTCTCTTTGTTATCGGAGGACATTTCCTTTGGCCCTATAGACTTTTAAGGGATCCGATATATCTGTTCTCAGATTCCAAAGAAATAAGGCTAGCAAAGAGATCCACGAAATACAGATGTAACTCGGTGAGATGAATTAACAGAACACAAAGAAGTTTCTCAGAAAGCTTCTTTCCAGATTTCATCTGAGGATATTTCCTTTTTCACCATAGCCCTCTAGGGGTTCCAAATATCACTCTGCCAATTCCACAAGAACTGTCTTAGCGATAGGCTTCTTGAGAGGAAAGCTGTAACTCTGTGAGATGATTTCACAGAACACAAAGAAGATTCTCAGAACGCTTCTTTCTCTTTGTTATCTGAGGATATTTCCTTTGGCCCTATAGTCTTCTAAGGGATCCGAAATATCTGTTCTCAGATTCCACAGAAATAAGGCTAGCAAAAACATCCACGAAATACAGATGTAACTCTGTGAGATGAATTAACAGAACACTAAGCAGTTTCTCAGAAAGCTTCTTTCCACATTTCATCTGAGGATATTTCCTTTTTCACCATAGCCATCTATGCGGTTCCAAATATCACTTTGCCAATTCCACAAGAACTGTCTTAGCGAAAGGCTTCTTGAGGGGAAAGCTGTAACTCTGTGACATGATTTCACAGAACACAAAGAAGTTTCTCAGAAAGCTTCTTTCTCTTTGTTATCGGAGGATATTACCTTTGGCCCTATAGTCTTCAAAGGGAAACGATATATCTGTTCTCAGATTCCACAATAATAAGACTAGCAAAGAGATCCACGAAATACAGATGTAACTCTGTGAGATGAATTAACAGAACACTAAGTAGTTTCTCAGAAATCTTCTTTCCAGATTTCATCTGAGGATATTTCCTTTTTCTCCATAGCCCTCTATGCGCTTCCAAATATCACTTTGCCAATTCCACAAGAACTGTCTTAGCGAAAGGCTTCTTGAGGGGAAAGCTGTAACTCTGTGAGATGATTTCACAGAAAACGAAGAAGTTTCTCAGAAAGCTTGTTTCTCTTTGTTATCGGAGGATATTTCCTTTAGCCCTGTAGTCTTCTAAGGTATCCAAAATATCTGTTCTCAGATTCCACAGAAATAAGGCAAGCCAAGAGATCCACGAAATACAGATGTAACACGGTCAGATGAATTAACAAAACACTAAGCAGTTTCTCAGAAGCTTCTTTCCAGGTTTCATCTGTGGATATTTCCTTTTTCACCTTAGCCCTCTATGGGCTTCCAAATATCACTTTGCCAATTCAACATGAACGTCTTAGCGACAGGCTTCTTGAGGGGAAAGCTGTAACTCTGTGAGATGATTTCACAGAAAACAAAGAAGTTTCTCAGAAAGCTTCTTTCTCTTTGTTATCGGAGGATATTTCCTTTGGCCCTATAGTCTTCTATGGGATCCGAAATATCTGTTCTCAGATTCCACAGAAATAAGGTTAGCAAAGACATCCACGAAATACAGATGTAACTCTGTGAGATGAATTAACAGAACGCTAAGAACTTTCTCAGAAAGCTTCTTTCCAGTTTTCATCTGAGGATATTTCCTTTTTCACCATAGCCCTCTATGGCCTTCCAAATATCACTTTGCCAATTCCACAACAGCTGTCTTAGCGAAAGGCTTCTTGAGGGGAAAGCTGTAACTCTGTGAGATGATTTCACAGAACACAAAGAAGTTTCTCAGAAAGCATCTTTCTCTTTGTTATCGGAGGATATTTCCTTTGGCCCTATAGTCTTCAAAGGGATCCGAAATATCTGTTCTCAGATACCACAGAAATAACGCTAGCAAAGAGATCCACGAAATACAGATGTAACTCTGTGAGATGAATTAAAAGAACACTAAGCAGTCTCTCAGAAAGCTTCTTTCCAGATTTCATCTGAGGATATTTCCATTTTCATCATAGCCCTCTATGGGCTTCCAAATATCACTTTGCCAATTCCACAAGAACTTTCTTAGCGAAAGGTTTCTTGAGGGGAAAGCTATAACTCTGTGAGATGATTTCAGAGAACACAAAGAAGTTTCTCAGAAAGCTTCTTTCTCTTTGTTATCGGAGGATATTTCCTTTGGAACTATAGTCCTCTGAGGGATCCGAAATATCTGTTCTCAGATTTCACAGAAATAAGTCGAGCAAAGAAATCCACGAAATACAGATGTAACTCTGTGAGATGAATTAACAGAACACTTAGCAGTTTCTCAGAAAGCTTCTTTCCAGATTTCATCTGAGGATATTTCCTTTTTCAACATAGCCCACTATGGGCTTCCAAATATCACTTTGCCAATTCCACAAGAACTGTCTTAGCGAAAGGCTTCTTGAGGGGAAAGCTGTAACTCTGTGAGATGTTTTCAAAGAACACAAAGAAGTTTCTCAGAAAGCTTCTTTCTCTTTGTTATCGGAGGATATTTCCTTTGGCCCTATATTCTTGTAAGGGATCCGAAATATCTGTTCTCAGATTCCACAGAAATAAGGCTAGCAAAGAGATCCACGAAATACAGATGTAACTCTGTGAGATGAATTAACAGAACACTAAGCAGTTTCTCAGAAAGCTTCTTTCCAGATTTCATCGGAGGATATTTCCTTTTTCACCATAGCCCTCTATGGGCTTCCAAATAACACTTTGCCAATTCCACAAGAACTGTCTTAGCGAAAGGCTTCTTGTGGTTAAAGCTGTAACTCTGTGAGATGATTTCACAGAACACAAAGGAGTTTCCCAGAAAGCTTCTTTCTCTTTGTTATCGGAGGATATTTCCTTTGGCCCTATATTCTTCTAAGGGATCCGAAATATCTGTTCTCAGATTCCACAGAAATAAGGCTACCAAAGACATCCACGAAATACAGATGTAAATCTGTGAGATGAATTAACAGAACACTAACAAGTTTCTCATAAAGCTTCTTTCCAGATTTCATCTGAGGATATTTCCTTTTTCACCATAGCCCTCTATGGGCTTCCAAATATCACTTTGCCAATTCCACAAGAACGGTCTTAGCGAAAGGCTTCTTGAGGGGAAAGCTGAAACTCTGTGAGATTATTTCACAGAACACAAAGAAGTTTCTCAGAAAGCTTCTTTCTTTTTGTTATCGGAGGATATTTCCTTTGGCCCTATAGTTTTCAGTGTGATCCGAAATATCTGTTCTCAGATTCCACAGAAGTAAGGCTAGCAAGGAGATCCACGAAATACAGATGTAACTCAGTCAGATGAATTAACAGAACACTAAGCAGTTTCTCAGAAAGCTTCTTTCCACATTTCATCTGAGGATATTTCCTTTTTCACCATAGCCCTCTATGCGCTTCCAAATATCACTTTGCCAATTCCACAACAACTGTCTTAGCGAAAGGCTTCTTGAGGGGAAAGCTGTAACTCTGTGAGATGATTTCAAAGAACACAAAGAAGTTTCTAAGAAAGCTTCTTTCTCTTTGTTTTCGGAGGATATTTCCTTTGGCCCTATAGTTTTCAAAGGGATCCGAAATATCTGTTCTCAGATACCACAGAAATAACGCTAGCAAAGAGATCGACGAAATACAGATGTAACTCTGTGAGATGAATTAAAAGAACACTAAGCAGTCTCTCAGAAAGCTTCTTTCCAGATTTCATCTGAGGATATTTCCATTTTCACCATAGCCCTCTATGGGCTTCCAAATATCACTTTGCCAATTCCACAAGAACTGTCTTAGCGAAAGGGTTCTTGAGGGGAAAGCTCTAACTCTGTGAGATGATTTCAGAGAACACAAAGAAGTTTCTCAGAAAGCTTCTTTCTCTTTGTTATCGGAGGATATTTCCTTTGGCCCTATAGTCTTCTAAGGGATCCGAAATATCTGTTCTCAGACTTCACAGAAATAACGCTAGCAAAGAGATCCACGAAATACAGATGTAACTCTGTGAGATGAATTAACAGAACACTAAGCAGTTTCTCAGAAAGCTTCTTTCCAGATTTCATCGGAGGATATTTCCTTTTTCACCATAGCCCTCTATGGGCTTCCAAATATCACTTAGCCAATTCCACAAGAACTGTCTTAGCGAAAGGCTTCTTGTGGTTAAAGCTGTAACTCTGTGAGATGATTTCACAGAACACAAAGGAGTTTCTCCGAAAGCTTCTTTCTCTTTGTTATCGGAGGATATTTCCTTTGGCCCTATATTCTTCTAAGGGATCCGAAATATCTGTTCTCAGATTCCACAGAAATAAGGCTACCAAAGACATCCACGAAATACAGATGTAAATCTGTGAGATGAATTAACAGAACACTAACAAGTTTCTCATAAAGCTTCTTTCCAGATTTCATCTGAGGATATTTCCTTTTTCACCATAGCCCTCTATGGGCTTCCAAATATCACTTTGCCAATTCCACAAGAACGGTCTTAGCGAAAGGCTTCTTGAGGGGAAAGCTGAAACTCTGTGAGATTATTTCACAGAACACAAAGAAGTTTCGCAGAAAGCTTCTTTCTTTTTGTTATCGGAGGATATTTCCTTTGGCCCTATAGTTTTCAGTGTGATCCGAAATATCTGTTCTCAGATTCCACAGAAGTAAGGCTAGCAAGGAGATCCACGAAATACAGATGTAACTCAGTCAGATGAATTAACAGAACACTAAGCAGTTTCTCAGAAAGCTTCTTTCCACATTTCATCTGAGGATATTTCCTTTTTCACCATAGCCCTCTATGCGCTTCCAAATATCACTTTGCCAATTCCACAACAACTGTCTTAGCGAAAGGCTTCTTGAGGGGAAAGCTGTAACTCTGTGAGATGATTTCAAAGAACACAAAGAAGTTTCTAAGAAAGCTTCTTTCTCTTTGTTTTCGGAGGATATTTCCTTTGGCCCTATAGTCTTCAAAGGGATCCGAAATATCTGTTCTCAGATACCACAGAAATAACGCTAGCAAAGAGATCGACGAAATACAGATGTAACTCTGTGAGATGAATTAAAAGAACACTAAGCAGTCTCTCAGAAAGCTTCTTTCCAGATTTCATCTGAGGATATTTCCATTTTCACCATAGCCCTCTATGGGCTTCCAAATATCACTTTGCCAATTCCACAAGAACTGTCTTAGCGAAAGGGTTCTTGAGGGGAAAGCTGTAACTCTGTGAGATGATTTCAGAGAACACAAAGAAGTTTCTCAGAAAGCTTCTTTCTCTTTGTTATCGGAGGATATTTCCTTTGGCACTATAGTCTTCTAAGGGATCCGAAATATCTGTTCTCAGACTTCACAGAAATAACGCTAGCAAAGAGATCCACGAAATACAGATGTAACTCTGTGAGATGAATTAACAGAACACTAAGCAGTTTCTCAGAAAGCTTCTTTCCAGATTTCATCGGAGGATATTTCCTTTTTCACCATAGCCCTCTATGGGCTTCCAAATATCACTTAGCCAATTCCACAAGAACTGTCTTAGCGAAAGGCTTCTTGTGGTTAAAGCTGTAACTCTGTGAGATGATTTCACAGAACACAAAGGAGTTTCTCCGAAAGCTTCTTTCTCTTTGTTATCGGAGGATATTACCTTTGGCCCTATAGTCTTCTAAGGGGTCCGAAATATCTGTTCTCAGATTCCACAGAAATAAGGCTAGCAAAGAGATCCAAGAAATACAGAAGTAACTCGGTGAGATGAATTAACAGAACACTAAGCAGTTTCTGAGAAAGCTTCTTTCCAGATTTCTTCTAAGGATATTTCCTTTTTCACCATAGGCCTCTATGGGCTTCCAAATATCACTTTGCCAATTCCACAACAACTGTCTTAGCGAAAGGCTTCTTGAGGGGAAAGCTGTAACTGTGTGAGATGATTTCACAGAACACAAAGAAGTTTCTCCGAAAGCATCTTTCTCTTTGTTATCGGAGGATATTTCCTTTGGCCCTATAGTCTTCAAAGGGATCCGAAATATCTGTTCTCAGATCCCACAGAAATAAGGCTAGCAAAGAGATCCACGAAATACAGCTGTAACTCTGTGAGATGAATTAACAGAACACTAAGCAGTTTCTCAGAATGCTTCTTTCCAGATTTCATCTGAGGATATTTCGTTTTTCACCATAGCCCTCTATGGGCTTCCAAATATCACTTTGCCAATTCCACAAGAACTGTCTTAGCGAAAGGCTTCTTGAGGGGAAAGCTGTAACTCTGTGAGATGATTTCAAAGAACACAAAGAAGTTTCTCAGAAAGCTTCTTTCTCTATGTTATCGAAGGATATTTCCTATGGCCCTATAGTCTTCAAAGGGATCCGAAATATCTGTTCTCACATTCCACAGAAATAACGCTAGCAAAGAAATCCACGAAATACAGATATAACTCTGTGAGATGAATTAACAGAACACTAAGCAGTTTCTCAGAAAGCTTCTTTCCAGATTTCATCTCAGGATATTTCCTTTTTCACCATAGCCCTCTATGGGCTTCCAAATATTACTTTGCCAATTCCACAAGAACTGTCTTAGAGAAAGGCTTCTTGAGGGGAAAGCTGTAACTCTGTGAGATGATTTCAAAGAACACAAAGAAGTTTCTCAGAAAGCTTCTTTCTGTTTGTTATCGGAGGATATTTCCTTTGGCCCTATATTCTTCTAAGGGATCCGAAATATCTGTTCTCAGATTCCAAGAAATAAGGCTAGCAAAGAGATCCACGAAATACAGATGTAACTCGCTGAGATGAATTAACAGAACACTAAGCAGTTTCTGAGAAGCCTTCTTTCCAGATTTCATCTGAGGATATTTCCTTTTTCACCATAGCCCTCTATGGGCTTCCAAATATCACTTTGCCATTTCCACAACAACTGTCTTAGCGAAAGGCTTCTTGAGGGGAAAGCTGTAACTCTGTGAGATGATTTCACAGAACACAAAGAAGTTTCTCCGAAAGCATCTTTCTCTTTGTTATCGGAGGATATTTCCTTTGGCCCTATAGTCTTCAAAGGGATCCGAAATATCTGTTCTCAGATTCCACAGAATCAAGGCTAGCAAAGAGTTCCACGAAATACAGATGTAACTCTGTGAGATGAATTAACAGAACACTAGGCAGTTTCTCAGAAAGCATCTTTGCAGATTTCATCTGAGGATATTTCCTTTTTCACCATAGCCCTCTATGGGCTTCCAAATATTACTTTGCCAATTCCACAAGAACTGTCGTAGAGAAAGGCTTCCTGAGGGGAAAGCTGTAACTCTGTGAGATGATTTCAAAGAACACAAAGAAGTTTCTCAGAAAGCTTCTTTCTCTTTGTTATAGGAGGATATTTCCTTTGGCCCTATAGTCTTCTAAGGGATCCGAAATATCTGTTCTCAGATTCCACAGAAATAAGGCTAGCAAAGAGATCCACGAAATACAGATGTAACTCTGTGAGATGAATTAACAGAACACTAAGCAGTTTCTCAGAAAGCATCTTTCCAGATTTCATCTGAGGATATTTCCTTTTCCACCATAGCCCTCTATGGGCTGCCAAATATTACTTTGCCAATTCCACAAGAACTGTCTTAGAGAAAGGCTTCTTGAGGGGAAAGCTGTAACTCTGTGAGATGATTTCAAAGAACACAAAGAAGTTTCTCAGAAAGCTTCTTTCTCTATGTTATCGAAGGATATTTCCTATGGCCCTATAGTCTTCAAAGGGATCCGAAATATCTGTTCTCACATTCCACAGAAATAACGCTAGCAAAGAAATCCACGAAATACAGATATAACTCTGTGAGATGAATGAACAGAACACTAAGCAGTTTCTCAGAAAGCTTCTTTCCAGATTTCATCACAGGATATTTCCTTTTTCACCATAGCCCTCTATGGGCTTCCAAATATTACTTTGCCAATTCCACAAGAACTGTCTTAGAGAAAGGCTTCTTGAGGGGAAAGCTGTAACTCTGTGAGATGATTTCAAAGAACACAAAGAAGTTTCTCAGAAAGCTTCTTTCTCTTTGTTATCGGAGGATATTTCCTTTGGCCCTATATTCTTCTAAGGGATCCGACATATCTGTTCTCAGATTCCAAGAAATAAGGCTAGCAAAGAGATCCACGAAATACAGATGTAACTCGCTGAGATGAATTAACAGAACACTAAGCAGTTTCTGAGAAGCCTTCTTTCCAGATTTCATCTGAGGATATTTCCTTTTTCACCATAGCCCTCTATGGGCTTCCAAATATCACTTTGCCATTTCCACAACAACTGTCTTAGCGAAAGGCTTCTTGAGGGGAAAGCTGTAACTCTGTGAGATGATTTCACAGAACACAAAGAAGTTTCTCCGAAAGCATCTTTCTCTTTGTTATCGGAGGATATTTCCTTTGGCCCTATAGTCTTCAAAGGGATCCGAAATATCTGTTCTCAGATTCCACAGAATCAAGGCTAGCAAAGAGTTCCACGAAATACAGATGTAACTCTGTGAGATGAATTAACAGAACACTAGGCAGTTTCTCAGAAAGCATCTTTGCAGATTTCATCTGAGGATATTTCCTTTTTCACCATAGCCCTCTATGGGCTTCCAAATATTACTTTGCCAATTCCACAAGAACTGTCGTAGAGAAAGGCTTCCTGAGGGGAAAGCTGTAACTCTGTGAGATGATTTCAAAGAACACAAAGAAGTTTCTCAGAAAGCTTCTTTCTCTTTGTTATAGGAGGATATTTCCTTTGGCCCTATATTCTTCTAAGGGATCCGAAATATCTGTTCTCAGATTCCACAGAAATAAGCCTAGCAAAGAGATCCACGAAATACAGATGTAACTCTGTGAGATGAATTAACAGAACACTAAGCAGTTTCTCAGAAAGCATCTTTCCAGATTTCATCTGAGGATATTTCCTTTTCCACCATAGCCCTCTATGGGCTTCCAAATATTACTTTGCCAATTCCACAAGAACTGTCTTAGAGAAAGGCTTCTTGAGGGGAAGCTGTAACTCTGTGAGATGATTTCAAAGAACACAAAGAAGTTTCTCAGAAAGCTTCTTTTTCTTTGTTATCGGAGGATATTTCCTTTGGCCCTATATTCTTCTAAGGGATCCGAAATATCTGTTCTCAGATTCCAAGAAATAAGGCTAGCAAAGAGATCCACGAAATACAGATGTAACTCGGTGAGATGAATTAACAGAACACTAAGCAGTTTCTGAGAAGCCTTCTTTCCAGATTTCATCTGAGGATATTTCCTTTTTCACCATAGCCCTCTATGGGCTTCCAAATATCACTTTGCCATTTCCACAACAACTGTCTTAGCGAAAGGCTTCTTGAGGGGAAAGCTGTAACTCTGTGAGATGATTTCACAGAACACAAAGTAGTTTCTCCGAAAGCATCTTTCTCTTTGTTATCGGAGGATATTTCCTTTGGCCCTATATTCTTCTAAGGGATCCGAAATATCTTTTCTCAGAGTCCACAGAAATAAGGCTAGAAAAGAGACCCACGAAATACAGATGTAACTCGGTGAGATGAAATAACTGAACACTAAGCAGTTTCTCAGAAAGCTTCTTTCCAGATTTCATCTGAGGATATTTCCTTTTTCACCATAGCCCTCTATGGGCTTCCAAATATCACTTTGCCAATTCCACAAGAACTGTCTTAGCGAAAGGCTTCTTGTGGTTAAAGCCGTAACTCTGTGAGATGATTTCACAGAACACAAAGGAGTTTCTCAGAAAGCTTCTTTCTCTTTGTTATCGGAGGATATTTCCTATGGCCCTATATTCTTCTAAGGGATCCGAAATATCTGTTCTCAGATTCCACAGAAATAAGGCAAGCAAAGACATCCACGTAATACAGATGTAACTCTGTGAGATGAATTAACAGAACACTAAGAAGTTTCTCATAAAGCTTCTTTCCAGATTTCATCTGAGGATATTTCCTTTTTCACCATAGCCCTCTATGGGCTTCCAAATATCACTTTGCCAATTCCACAAGAACGGTCTTAGCGAAAGGCTTCTTGAGGGGAAAGCTGAAACTCTGGGAGATGATTTCACAGAACACAAAGAAGTTTCTCAGAAAGCTTCTTTCTTTTTGTTATCGGAGGATATTTCCTTTGGCCCTATAGTTTTCAGTGTGATCCGAAATATCTGTTCTCAGATTCCACAGAAGTAAGGCTAGCAAGGAGATCCACGAAATACAGATGTAACTCAGTGAGATGAATTAACAGAACACTAAGCAGTATCTCAGAAAGCTTCTTTCCACATTTCATCTGAGGATATTTCCTTTTTCACCATAGCCCTCTATGCGCTTCCAAATATCACTTTGCCAATTCCACAACAACTGTCTTAGCGAAAGGCTTCTTGAGGGGAAAGCTGTAACTCTGTGAGATGATTTCAAAGAACACAAAGAAGTTTCTCCGAAAGCTTCTTTCTCTTTGTTTTCGGTGGATATTTCCTTTGGCCTATAGTCTTCAAAGGGATCCGAAATATCTGTTCTCAGATACCACAGAAATAACGCTAGCAAAGAGATCCACGAAATACAGATGTAACTCTGTGAGATGAATTAAAAGAACACTAAGCAGTCTCTCAGAAAGCTTCTTTCCAGATTTCATCTGAGGATATTTCCATTTTCACCATAGCCCTCTATGGGCTTCCAAATATCACTTTGCCAATTCCACAAGAACTGTCTTAGCGAAAGGTTCCTTGGGGGGGAAGCTGTAACTCTGTGAGATGATTTCAGAGAACACAAAGAAGTTTCTCAGACAGCTTCTTTCTCTTTGTTATCGGAGGATATTTCCTTTGGCCCTATAGTCTTCTAAGGGATCCGAAATATCTGTTCTCAGACTTCACAGAAATAACGCTAGCAAAGAGATCCAAGAAATACAGATGTAACTCTGTGAGATGAATTAACAGAACACTAGGCATTTTCTCAGAAAGCATCTTTCCAGATTTCATCTGAGGATATTTCCTTTTTCACCATAGCCCTCTTTGGGCTTCCAAATATGACTTTGCCAATTCCACAAGAACTGTCTTAGCGAAAGGCTTCTTGAGGGGAAAGCTGTAACTCTGTGAGATGATTTCAAAGAACACAAAGAAGTTTCTCAGAAAGCTTCTTTCTCTTTGTTATCGGAGGATATTTCCTTTGGCCCTACAGTCTTCTAAGGGATCCGAAATATCTGTTCTCAGATTCCACAGAAATAAGGCTAGCAAAGAGATCCACGAAATACAGATGTAACTCTGTGAGATGAATTATCAGAACACTAAGCAGTTTCTCAGAAAGTTTCTTTCCAGATTTCATCTGAGGATATTTCCTTTTTCACCATAGCCCTCTATGGGCTTCCAAATATCACTTTGCCAATTCCACAAGAACTGTCTTAGCAAAAGGTTTCTTGAAGGGAAAGCTGTAACTCTGTGAGATGATTTCAAAGAACACAAAGAAGTTTCTCAGAAAGCTTTTTCTCTTTCTTATCGGAGGATATTTCCTTTGGCCCAATATTCATCTAAGGGATCCGAAATATCTGTTCTCAGATTCCAAGAAATAAGGCTAGCAAAGAGATCCACGAAATACAGATGTAACTCGGTGAGATGAATTAACAGAACACTAAGCAGTTTCTCAGAAAGCTTCTTTCCAGATTACATCTGAGGATATTTCCTTTTTCATCATAGCCCTCTATGGGCTTCCAAATATCGCTTTGCCATTTCCACAACAACTGTCTTAGCGAAAGGCTTCTTGAGGGGAAAGCTGTAACTCTGTGAGATGATTTCAAAGAACACAAAGAAGTTTCTCCGAAAGCTTCTTTCTCTTTCTTATCCGAGGATATTTCCTTTGGCCCTATATTCTTCTAAGGGATCTGAAATATCTGTTCTCAGATTCCACAGAAATAAGGCTATCAAAGAGATTCACGAAATACAGATGTAACTCTGTGAGATGAATTAGCAGAACACTAAGCAGTTTCTCAGAAAGCTTCTTTCCAGATTTCATCGGAGGATATTTCCTTTTTCACCATAGCCGCTATGGGCTTCCAAATATCACTTTGCCAATTCCACAAGAACTGTCTTAGCGAAAGGCATCTTGTGGGTAAAGCTGTAACTCTGTGAGATGATTTCACAGAAAACAAAGGAGTTTCTCAGAAAGCTTCTTTCTCTTTGTTATCAGAGGATATTTCCTTTGGCCCTATAGTCTTCTAAGGGATCCGAAATATCTGTTCTCAGATTCCACAGAAATAAGGCTAGCAAAGACATCCACGAAATACAGATGTAACTCTGTGAGATGAATTAACAGAACACTAAGAAGTTTCTGAGAAAGCTTATTTCCAGATTTCATCTGAGGATATTTCCTTTTTCAGCATAGCCCTCTATGGGCTTCCAAATATTACTTTGCCAATTCCACAAGAACGGTCTTAGCGAAAGGTTTCTTGAGGGGAAAGCTGTAACTCTGTGAGATGATTTCACAGAACACAAAGAAGTTTCTCAGAAAGCTTGTTTCTTTTTGTTATCGGAGGTATTTCCTTTGGCCCTATAGTTTTCAAAGTGATCCGAAATATCTCTTCTCAGATTCCACAGAAGTAAGGCTAGCAATGAAATCCACGAAATACAGATGTAACTCAGTGAGATGAATTAACAGAACACTAAGCAGTTTCTCAGAATGTTTCTTTCTAGATTTCATCTGACGATATTTCCTTTTTCACCATAGCCCTCTATGGGCTTCCAAATATCACTTTGCCAATTCGACAAGAACTGTCTTAGCGAAAGGCTTCTTGAAGGGAAAGCTGTAACTCTGTGAGATGATTTCATAGAACACAAAGAAGTTTCTCAGAAAGCTTCTTTCTCTTTGATATCGGAGTTTATTTCCGTTGGCCCTATACTCTTCAAAGGGATCCGAAATATCTGTTCTCAGATTCCACAGAAATAAGGCTAGCAAAGAGATCCACGAAATACAGATGTAACTCTGTGAGATGAATTAACAGAACACTAAGCAGTTTCTCAGAGAGCTTCTTTCCAGGTTTCATCTGAGGATATTTCCTTTTTCACCATAGCCCTCTATGGGCTTCCAAATATCACTCTGCCAATTCAACAAGAACTGTCTTAGCGAAAGTCTTCTTGAGAGGAAAGCTGTAACTCTGTGAAATGATTTAAGAGAACACAAAGAAGTTTCTCAGAAAGCTTCTTTTTCTTTGTTATCGGAAGATATTTCCTTTGGCCCTATATTCTTGTAAGGGATGCGAAATATCTGTTCTCAGATTCCACAGAAATGAGGCTAGCAAAGAGATCCACGAAATACAGATGTAACTCTGTGAGATGAATGAACAGAACACTAAGCAGTTTCTCAAAAATTTCTTTCCAGATTTCATCTGAGCATCTTTCCTTTTTCACCATAGCCCTCTATGGGCTTCCAAATATCACTTTGCCAATTCCACAAGAACTGTCTTAGCGAAAGGCTTCTTGAGGGGAAAGCTGTAACTCTGTGAGATGATTTCACAGAACACAAAGAAGTTTCTCAGAAAGCTTCTTTCTCTTTGTTATCGGAGGATATTTCCTTTGGCCCTATATTCTTCTAAGGGATCCGAAATATCTGTTCTCAGATTCCACAGAAATAAGGCTAGCAAAGAGATCCACGAAATACAGATGTAACTCTGTGAGATGAATTAACAGAACACTACGCAGTTTCTCAGAAGGCTTCTTTCCAGATTTCATCGGAGGATATTTCCTTTATCACCATAGCTCTCTATGGGATTCCAAATATCACTTTGCCAATTCCACAACAACTGTCTTAGCGAAAGGCTTCTTGAGGGGAAAGCTGTAACTCTGTGAGATGATTTCACAGAACACAAAGAAGTTTCTCAGAAAGCTTCTTTCTCTTTGTAATCGGAGGATATTTCCTTTGGCCCTATAGTCTTCTAAGGGATCCGAAATATCTGTTCTCAGATTCCACAGAAATAAGGCTAGCAAAGAGATCCACGAAATACAGATGTAACTCTGTGAGATGAATTAACAGAACACTAAGCAGTTTCTCAAAAACTTCTTTCCAGATTTCATCTGAGGATATTTCCTTTATCACCATAGCTCTCTATGGGCTTCCAAATATCACTTTGCCAATTCCACAAGAACTGTCTTAGCGAAAGGCTTCTTGAGGGGAAAGCTGTAACTCTGTGCGACGATTTCACAGAACACAAAGAAGTTTCTCAGAAAGCATCTTTCTCTTTGTTATCGGAGGATATTTCCTTTGGCCATATAGTCTTCAAAGGGATCCGAAATATCTGTTGTCAGATTCCACTGAAATAACGCTAGCAAAGAGATCCACGAAATACACATGAAACTCTGTGAGATGAATTAACAGAACTCTTAGCAGTTTCTCAGAAAGTTTCTTTCCAGATTTCATCTGAGGATATTTCCTTTTTCACCATGGCCCTCTAGGGGTACCAAATATCACTTTGCCAATTCCACAAGAACTGTCTTAGCGAAAGGCTGCTTGAGGAGAAAGCTGTAACTCTGTGAGATGATTTCACAGACACAAAGAAGTTTCTCATAAAGCTTCTTTCGCTTTGTTATCGGAGGATATTTCCTTTGGCCCTCTAGTCTTCTAAGGGATCCGAAATATCTGTTCTCAGATTCCACAGAAATAAGGCTAGCAAAGAGATCCAGGAAATACAGATGTAAATCTGTCAGATGAATTAACAGAATACTAAGCAGTTTCTCTGAAAGCTTCTTTCCAGATTTCATCTGAGGATATTTCATTTTTTACCATAGCCCTCTAAGGGCTTCTAAGTATCACTTTGCCAATTCCACAAGAACTGTCTCAGCGAAAGGCTTCTTGAGGGGAGGGCTGTAACTCTGTGAGATGATTTCACAGAACACAAAGAAGTTTCTCATAAAGCTTCTTTCTGTTTGTTATCGGAGGATATTTCCTTTGGCCCTATATTCTTCTAAGGGATCCGAAATATCTGTTCTCAGATTCCACAGTAATAATGCTAGCAAAGAGATCCACGAAATACAGATGAAACTCTGTGAGATGAATTAACAGAACACTAAGCAGTTTCTCAGAAAGCTTCTTTCCAGATTTCATCTGAGGATATTTCCTTTTTCACCATAGCCCTCTATGGGCTTCCAAATATCACTTTGAAAATTCCACAAGAACTGTATATCGGAAGGCTTCTAGAGGGGAAAGGTGTAACTCTGTGAGATGATTTCACAGAACACAAAGAAGTTTCTCATAAAGCTTCTTTCTCTTTGTTATCGGAGGATATTTCCTTTGGCCCTATAGACTTCTAAGGGATCCGATATATCTGTTCTCAGATTCCAAAGAAATAAGGCTAGCAAAGAGATCCACGAAATACAGATGTAACTCGGTGAGATGAATTAACAGAACACAAAGACGTTTCTCAGAAAGCTTCTTTCCAGATTTCCTCTGAGGATATTTCCTTTTTCACCATAGCCCTCTAGGGGTTCCAAATATCACTCTGCCAATTCCACAAGAACTGTCTTAGCGATAGGCTTCTTGAGAGGAAAGCTGTAACTCTGTGAGATGATTTCACAGAACACAAAGAAGATTCTCAGAAAGCTTCTTTCCCTTTGTTATCTGAGGATATTTCCTTTGGCCCTATAGTCTTCTAAGGGATCCGAAATATCTGTTCTCAGATTCCACAGATATAAGGCTAGCAAAAACATCCACGAAATACAGATGTAACTCTGTGAGATGAATTAACAGAACACTAAGCAGTTTCTCAGAAAGCTTCTTTCCACATTTCATCTGAGGATACTTCCTTTTTCACCATAGCCATCTATGCGGTTCCAAATATCACTTTGCCAATTCCACAAGAACTGTCTTAGCGAAAGGCTTCTTGAGGGGAAAGCTGTAACTCTGTGACATGATTTCACAGAACACAAAGAAGTTTCTCAGAAAGCTTCTTTCTCTTTGTTATCTGAGGATATTACCTTTGGCCCTATAGTCTTCAAAGGGAAACGATATATCTGTTCTCAGATTCCACAATAATAAGACTAGCAAAGAGATCCACGAAATACAGATGTAACTCTGTGAGATGAATTAACAGAACACTAAGTAGTTTCTCAGAAATCTTCTTTCCAGATTTCATCTGAGGATATTTCCTTTTTCTCCATAGCCCTCTATGCGCTTCCAAATATCACTTTGCCAATTCCACAAGAACTGTCTTAGCGAAAGGCTTCTTGAGGGGAAAGCTGTAACTCTGTGAGATGATTTCACAGAAAACAAAGAAGTTTCTCAGAAAGATTGTTTCTCTTTGTTATCGGAGGATATTTCCTTTAGCCCTGTAGTCTTCTAAGGTATCCAAAATATCTGTTCTCAGATTCCACAGAAATAAGGCAAGCCAAGAGATCCACGAAATACAGATGTAACACGGTCAGATGAATTAACAAAACACTAAGCAGTTTCTCAGAAGCTTCTTTCCAGGTTTCATCTGTGGATATTTCCTTTTTCACCTTAGCCCTCTATGGGCTTCCAAATATCACTTTGCCAATTCAACATGAACGTCTTAGCGACAGGCTTCTTGAGGGGAAAGCTGTAACTCTGTGAGATGATTTCACAGAAAACAAAGAAGTTTCTCAGAAAGCTTCTTTCTCTTTGTTATCGGAGGATATTTCCTTTGGCCCTATAGTCTTCTAAGGGATCCGCAATATCTGTTCTAAGATTCCACAGAAATAACGCTAGCAAAGAGATCCACGAAATACAGATGTAACTCTGTGAGATGAATTAACAGAACGCTAAGAACTTTCTCAGAAAGCTTCTTTCCAGTTTTCATCTGAGGATATTTCCTTTTTCACCATAGCCCTCTATGGGCTTCCAAATATCACTTTGCCAATTCCACAACAGCTGTCTTAGCGAAAGGCTTCTTGAGGGGAAAGCTGTAACTCTGTGAGATGATTTCACAGAACACAAATAAGTTTCTCAGAAAGCATCTTTCTCTTTGTTATCGGAGGATATTTCCTTTGGCCCTATAGTCTTCAAAGGGATCCGAAATATCTGTTCTCTGATACCACAGAAATAACGCTAGCAAAGAGATCCACGAAATACAGATGTAACTCTGTGAGATGAATTAAAAGAACACTAAGCAGTCTCTCAGAAAGATTCTTTCCAGATTTCATCTGAGGATATTTCCATTTTCATCATAGCCCTCTATGGGCTTCCAAATATCACTTTGCCAATTCCACAAGAACTTTCTTAGCGAAAGGTTTCTTGAGGGGAAAGCCCTAACTCTGTGAGATGATTTCAGAGAACACAAAGAAGTTTCTCAGAAAGCTTCTTTCTCTTTGTTATCGGAGGATATTTCCTTTGGAACTATAGTCCTCTGAGGGATCCGAAATATCTGTTCTCAGATTTCACAGAAATAAGTCGAGCAAAGAAATCCACGAAATACAGATGTAACTCTGTGAGATGAATTAAAAGAACACTTAACAGTTTCTCAGAAAGCTTCTTTCCAGATTTCATTTGAGGATATTTCCTTTTTTAACATAGCCCTATATGGGCTTCCAAATATCACTTTGCCAATTCCACAAGAACTGTCTTAGCGAAAGGCTTCTTGAGGGGAAAGCTGTAACTCTGTGAGATGTTTTCAAAGAACACAAAGAAGTTTCTCAGAAAGCTTCTTTCTCTTTGTTATCGGAGGATATTTCCTTTGGCCCTATATTCCTGTAAGGGATCCGAAATATCTGTTCTCAGATTCCACAGAAATAAGGCTAGCAAAGAGATCCACGAAATACAGATGTAACTCTGTGAGATGAATTAACAGAACACTAAGCAGTTTCTCAGAAAGCTTCTTTCCAGATTTCATCGGAGGATATTTCCTTTTTCACCATAGCCCTCCATGGGCTTCCAAATAACACTTTGCCAATTCCACAAGAACTGTCTTAGCGAAAGGCTTCTTGTGGTTAAAGCTGTAACTCTGTGAGATGATTTCACAGAACACAAAGGAGTTTCTCAGAAAGCTTCTTTCTCTTTGTTATCGGAGGATATTTCCTTTGGCCCTATATTCTTCTAAGGGATCCGAAATATCTGTTCTCAGATTCCACAGAAATAAGGCTAGCAAAGACATCCACGAAATACAGATGTAACTCTGTGAGATGAATTAACAGAACACTAACAAGTTTCTCATAAAGCTTCTTTCCAGATTTCATCTGAGGATATTTCCTTTTTCACCATAGCCCTCTATGGGCTTCCAAATATCACTTTGCCAATTCCACAAGAACGGTCTTAGCGAAAGGCTTCTTGAGGGGAAAGCTGAAACTCTGTGAGATGATTTCACAGAACACAAAGAAGTTTCTCAGAAAGCTTCTTTCTTTTTGTTATCGGAGGATATTTCCTTTGGCCCTATAGTTTTCTGTGTGATCCGAAATATCTGTTCTCAGATTCCACAGAAGTAAGGCTAGCAAGGAGATCCACGAAATACAGATGTAACTCAGTGAGATGAATTAACAGAACACTAAGCAGTTTCTCAGAAAGCTTCTTTCCACATTTCATCTGAGGATATTTCCTTTTTCACCATAGCCCTCTATGCGCTTCCAAATATCACTTTGCCAATTCCACAACAACTGTCTTAGCGAAAGGCTTCTTGAGGGGAAAGCTGTAACTCTGTGAGATGATTTCAAAGAACACAAAGAAGTTTCTAAGAAAGCTTCTTTCTCTTTGTTTTCGGAGGATATTTCCTTTGGCCCTATAGTCTTCAAAGGGATCCGAAATATCTGTTCTCAGATACCACAGAAATATCGCTAGCAAAGAGATCGACGAAATACAGATGTAACTCTGTGAGATGAATTAAAAGAACACTAAGCAGTCTCTCAGAAAGCTTCTTTGCAGATTTCATCTGAGGATATTTCCATTTTCACCATAGCCCTCTATGGGCTTCCAAATATCACTTTGCCAATTCCACAACAACTGTCTTAGCGAAAGGGTTCTTGAGGGGAAAGCTGTAACTCTGTGAGATGATTTCAGAGAACACAAAGAAGTTTCTCAGAAAGCTTCTTTCTCTTTGTTATCGGAGGATATTTCCTTTGGCCCTATAGTCTTCTAAGGGATCCGAAATATCTGTTCTCAGACTTCACAGAAATAACGCTAGCAAAGAGATCCACGAAATACAGATGTAACTCTGTGAGATGAATTAACAGAACACTAAGCAGTTTCTCAGAAAGCTTCTTTCCAGATTTCATCGGAGGATATTTCCTTTTTCACCATAGCCCTCTATGGGCTTCCAAATATCACTTAGCCAATTCCACAAGAACTGTCTTAGCGAAAGGCTTCTTGTGGTTAAAGCTGTAACTCTGTGAGATGATTTCACAGAACACAAAGGAGTTTCTCCGAAAGCATCTTTCTCTTTGTTATCGGAGGATATTTCCTTTGGCCCTATAGTCTTCAAAGGGATCCGAAATATCTGTTCTCAGATCCCACAGAAATAAGGCTAGCAAAGAGATCCACGAAATACAGCTGTAACTCTGTGAGATGAATTAACAGAACACTAAGCAGTTTCTCAGAAAGCTTCTTTCCAGATTTCATCTGAGAATATTTCGTTTTTCACCATAGCCCTCTTTGGGCTACCAAATATCACTTTGCCAATTCCACAAGAACTGTCTTAGCGAAAGGCTTCTTGAGGGGAAAGCTGTAACTCTGTGAGATGATTTCAAAGAACACAAAGAAGTTTCTCAGAAAGCTTCTTTCTCTATGTTATCGAAGGATATTTCCTATGGCCCTATAGTCTTCAAAGGGATCCGAAATATCTGTTCTCACATTCCACAGAAATAACGCTAGCAAAGAAACCACGAAATACAGATATAACTCTGTGAGATGAATGAACAGAACACTAAGCAGTTTCTCAGAAAGCTTCTTTCCAGATTTCATCTCAGGATATTTCCTTTTTCACCATAGCCTTCTATGGGCTTCCAAATATCACTTTGCCAATCACACAAGAACTGTCTTAGTGAAAGGCTTCTTGAGGGGAAAGCTGTAACTCTGTGAGATGATTTCACAGAACACAAAGAAGTTTCTCATAAAGCTTCTTTCTCTTTGTTATCGGAGGATATTTCCTTTGGCCCTATAGCCTTCAAAGGGATCCGAAATATCTGTTCTCAGATTCCACAGAAATAAGGCTAGCAAAGAGATCCACGAAATACAGATGTAACTCTGTGAGATGAATTAACAGGACACTAGGCATTTTCTCAGAAAGCATCTTTCCAGATTTCATCTGAGGATATTTCCATTTTCACCATAGCCCTCTATGGGTTTCCAAATATTACTTTGCCAATTCCACAAGAACTGTCTTAGAGAAAGGCTTCTTGAGGGGAAAGCTGTAACTCTGTGAGATGATTTCAAAGAACACAAAGAAGTTTCTCAGAAAGCTTCTTTCTCTTTGTTATCGGAGGATATTTCCTTTGGCCCTATATTCTTCTAAGGGATCCGAAATATCTGTTCTCAGATTCCAAGAAATAAGGCTAGCAAAGAGATCCACGAAATACAGATGTAACTCGCTGAGATGAATTAACAGAACACTAAGCAGTTTCTGAGAAGCCTTCTTTCCAGATTTCATCTGAGGATATTTCCTTTTTCACCATAGCCCTCTATGGGCTTCCAAATATCACTTTGCCATTTCCACAACAACTGTCTTAGCGAAAGGCTTCTTGAGGGGAAAGCTGTAACTCTGTGAGATGATTTCACAGAACACAAAGAAGTTTCTCAGAAAGCTTCTTTCTCTTTGTTATCGGAGGATATTTCCTTTGGCCCTATATTCTTCTAAGGGATCCGAAATATCTGTTCTCAGATTCCAAGAAATAAGGCTAGCAAAGAGATCCACGAAATACAGATGTAACTCGGTGAGATGAAATAACTGAACACTAAGCAGTTTCTCACAAAGCTTCTTTCCAGATTTCATCTGAGGATATTTCCTTTTTCACCATAGCCCTCTATGGGCTTCCAAATATCACTTTGCCAATTCCACAAGAACTGTCTTAGCGAAAGGCTTCTTGTGGTTAAAGCCGTAACTCTGTGAGATGATTTCACAGAACACAAAGGAGTTTCTCAGAAAGCTTCTTTCTCTTTGTTATCGGAGGATATTTCCTATGGCCCTATATTCTTCTAAGGGATCCGAAATATCTGTTCTCAGATTCCACAGAAATAAGGCAAGCAAAGACATCCACGTAATACAGATGTAACTCTGTGAGATGAATTAACAGAACACTAAGAAGTTTCTCATAAAGCTTCTTTCCAGATTTCATCTGAGGATATTTCCTTTTTCACCATAGCCCTCTATGGGCTTCCAAATATCACTTTGCCAATTCCACAAGAACGGTCTTAGCGAAAGGCTTCTTGAGGGGAAAGCTGAAACTCTGTGAGATGATTTCACAGAACACAAAGAAGTTTCTCAGAAAGCTTCTTTCTTTTTGTTATCGGAGGATATTTCCTTTGGCCCTATAGTTTTCAGTGTGATCCGAAATATCTGTACTCAGATTCCACAGAAGTAAGGCTAGCAAGGAGATCCACGAAATACAGATGTAACTCTGTGAGATGAATTAACAGAACACTAGGCATTTTTCAGAAAGCATCTTTCCATATTTCATCTGAGGATATTTCCTTTTTCACCATAGCCCTCTTTGGGCTTCCAAATATGACTTTGCCAATTCCACAAGAACTGTCTTAGAGAAAGGCTTCTTGAGGGGAAAGCTGTAACTCTTTGAGATGATTTCAAAGAACACAAAGAAGTTTCTCAGAAAGCTTCTTTCTCTTTGTTATCGGAGGATATTTCCTTTGGCCCTACAGTCTTCTAAGGGATCCGAAATATCTGTTCTCAGATTCCACAGAAATAAGGCTAGCAAAGACATCCACGAAATACAGATGTAACTCTGTGAGATGAATTAACAGAACACTAAGAAGTTTCTGAGAAAGCTTATTTCCAGATTTCATCTGAGGATATTTCCTTTTTCACCATAGCCCTCTATGGGCTTCCAAATATTACTTTGCCAATTCTACAAGAATGGTCTTAGCGAAAGGCTTCTTGAGGGGAAAGCTGTAACTCTGTGAGATGATTTCACAGAACACAAAGAAGTTTCTCAGAAAGCTTCTTTCTTTTTGTTATCGGAGGATATTTCCTTTGGCCCTATAGTTTTCAAAGTGATCCGAAATATCTCTTCTCAGATTCCACAGAAGTAAGGCTAGCAATGAAATCCACGAAATACAGATGTAACTCAGTGAGATGAATTAACAGAACACCAAGCAGTTTCTCAGAATGTTTCTTTCAAGATTTCATCTGAGGATATTTCCTTTTTCACCATAGCCCTCTATGGGCTTCCAAATATCACTTTGCCAATTCGACAAGAACTGTCTTAGCGAAAGACTTCTTGAAGGGAAAGCTGTAACTCTGTGAGATGATTTCATAGAACACAAAGAAGTTTCTCAGAAAGCTTCTTTCTCTTTGATATCGGAGTTTATTTCCTTTGGCCCTATACTCTTCAAAGGGATCCGAAATATCTGTTCTCAGATTCCACAGAAATAAGGCTAGCAAAGAGATCCACGAAATACAGATGTAACTCTGTGAGATGAATTAACAGAACACTAAGCAGTTTCTCAGAGAGCTTCTTTCCAGGTTTCATCTGAGGATATTTCCTTTTTCACCATAGCCCTCTATGGGCTTCCAAATATCACTCTGCCAATTCCACAAGAACTGTCTTAGCGAAAGTCTTCTTGAGAGGAAAGCTGTAACTCTGTGAAATGATTTAAGAGAACACAAAGAAGTTTCTCAGAAAGCTTCTTTTTCTTTGTTATCGGAAGATATTTCCTTTGGCCCTATATTCTTCTAAGGGATCCGAAATATCTGTTCTCAGATTCCACAGAAATGAGGCTAGCAAAGAGATCCACGAAATACACATGTAACTCTGTGAGGTGAATTAACAGAACACTAAGCAGTTTCTCAGAAAGCTTCTTTCCAGATTTCATCTGAGGGTAATTCCTTTTTCAACATGGCCCTCTATACCCTTCCAAATATCACTTTGCCAATTACACCAGAACTGTCTTAGCGAAAGGCTTCTTGAGGGGAAAGCTGTAACTCTGTGAGATGATTTCACAGAACACAAAGGAGCTTCTCAGAAAGCTTCTTTCTCTTTGTTATCGGAGGATATTTCCTTTGTCCCTATAGTCTTCCAAGGGATCCGAAATATCTGTTCTCAGATTCCATAGAAATAAGGCTAGCAAAGAGATCCACGAAATACAGATGTAACTCTGTGAGATGAGTTAACAGAACACTAAGCAGTTTCTCAGAAAGCTTCTTTCCAGATTTCATCTGAGGATATTTCCTTTTTCACCATAGCCCTCTATGGGCTTCCAAATATCACTTTGCCTATTCCACAAGAACTGTCTTAGCGAAAGGCTTCTTGAGGGGAAAGCTGTAACTCTGTGAGATGATTTCACAGAACACAACGGAGTTTCTCAAAAAGCTTCTTTCTCTTTGTTATCGGACGATAATACCTTTGGCCCAATAGTCTTCAAAGGGATCCGAAATATCTGTTCTCAGATTCCACAGAAATAAGGCCAGCAAACAGATCCACGATATACAGATGTAACTCGGTGAGATGAATTAACAGAACACTAAGCAGTTTCTCAGAAAGCTTCTTTCCAGATTTCCTCTGCGGACATTTCCTTTTTCACCACCGCCCTCTATGGGCTTCCAAATATCACTTTGCCAATTCCACAACAACTGTCTTAGCGAAAGGCTTCTTGAGGGGAAAGCTGTAACTCTGTGAGATGATTTCACAGAACACAAAGAAGTTTCTCATAAAGCTTCTTTCTCTTTGTTATCGGAGGATATTTCTTTTGGCCCTATAGTCTTCAAAGGGATCCGAAATATCTCTTCTCAGATTCCACAGAAATAAGGCTAGCAAAGAGATCCACGAAATACAGAAGTAACTCTGTGAGATGAATTAACAGAACACTAACCAGTTTCTCAGAAAGCTTCTTTCCAGATTTCATCTGCGGACATTTCCTTTTTCACCATAGCCCTCTATGGGCTTCCAAATATCACTTTTCCAATTCCACAAGAACTGTCTTAGCGAAAGGCTTCTCGAGGGGAAAGCTGTAACTCTGTGAGATGATTTCACAGAAAACAAAGAAGTTTCTCAGAAAGCTTCTTTCTCTTTGTTATTGGAGGATATTTCCTTTGGCCCTATAGTCTTCTAAGGGATCCGAAATATCTATTCTCAGATTCCACAGAAATAAGGCTGGCAAAGAATTCCACGAAATATAGACGTATCTCTGTGAGATGAATTAACAGAACACTAAGAGTTTCTCAGAAAGCTTCTTTCCAGATTACATCTCAGGATATTTCCTTTTTCACCACAGCCCTCTATGGGCTTCCAAATATCACTTTGCCAATTCCACAAGAACTGTCTTAGCGAAAGGCTTCTTGTGGGTAAAGCTGTAACTCTGTGAGATGATTTCACAGAACACAAAGGAGTTTCTCAAGAAGCTTCTTTCTCTTTGTTATGAGAGGATATTTCCTTTGGCCCTATAGACTTCAAAGGGATCCGAAATATCTGTTCTCAGATTCCACAGAAATAAGGCTAGCAAAGAGATCCTCGATATACAGATGTAACTCTGTGAGATGAAGTAACAGAACACTAAGCAGTTTCTCAGAAAGCTTCTTTCCAGATTTCCTCTGCGGACATTTCCTTTCTCACCACAGCCCTCTATGGGCCTCCAAATATCACTTTGCCAATTCCACAACAACTGTCTTAGCGAAAGGTTTCTTGAGGGGAAAGCTGTAACTCAGTGAGATGATTTCACAGAACACAAATAAGTTTCTCAGAAAGCATCTTTCTCTTTGTTATCGGAGGATATTTCCTTTGGCCCTATAGTCTTCAAAGGGATCCGAAATTTCTGTTCTCAGATACCACAGAAATAACGCTAGCAAAGAGATCCACGAAATACAGATGTAACTCTGTGAGATGAATTAAAAGAACACTAAGCAGTCTCTCAGAAAGCTTCTTTCCAGATTTCATCTGAGGATATTTCCATTTTCAACATAGCCCTCTATGGGCTTCCAAATATCACTTTGCCAATTCCACAAGAACTTTCTTAGCGAAAGGTTTCTTGAGGGGAAAGCTGTAACTCTGTGAGATGATTTCAGAGAACACAAAGAAGTTTCTCAGAAAGCTTCTTTCTCTTTGTTATCGGAGGATATTTCCTTTGGAACTATAGTCCTCTGAGGGATCCGAAATATCTGTTCTCAGATTTCACAGAAATAAGTCGAGCAAAGAAATCCACGAAATACAGATGTAACTCTGTGAGATGAATTAACAGAACACTTAGCAGTTTCTCAGAAAGCTTCTTTCCAGATTTCATTTGAGGATATTTCCTTTTTCAACATAGCCCTATATGGGCTCCCAAAAATCACTTTGCCAATTCCACAAGAACTGTCTTAGCGAAAGGCTTCTTGAGGGGAAAGCTGTAACTCTGTGAGATGTTTTCAAAGAACACAAAGAAGTTTCTCAGAAAGCTTCTTTCTCTTTGTTATCGGAGGATATTTCCTTTGGCCCTATATTCTTGTAAGGGATCCAAAATATCTGTTCTCAGATTCCACAGAAATAAGGCTAGCAAAGAGATCCACGAAATACAGATGTAACTCTGTGAGATGAATTAACAGAACACTAAGCAGTTTCTCAGAAAGCTTCTTTCCAGATTTCATCGGAGGATATTTCCTTTTTCACCATAGCCCTCTATGGGCTTCCAAATAACACTTTGCCAATTCCACAAGAACTGTCTTAGCGAAAGGCTTCTTGTGGTTAAAGCTGTAACTCTGTGAGATGATTTCACAGAACACAAAGGAGTTTCTCAGAAAGCTTCTTTGTCTTTGTTATCGGAGGATATTTCCTTTGGCCCTATATTCTTCTAAGGGATCCGAAATATCTGTTCTCAGATTCCACAGAAATAAGGCTAGCAAAGACATCCACGAAATACAGATGTAACTCTGTGAGATGAATTAACAGAACACTAACAAGTTTCTCATAAAGCTTCTTTCCAGATTTCATCTGAGGATATTTCCTTTTTCACCATAGCCCTCTATGGGCTTCCAAATATCACTTTGCCAATTCCACAAGAACGGTCTTAGCGAAAGGCTTCTTGAGGGGAAAGCTGAAACTCTGTGAGATGATTTCACAGAACACAAAGAAGTTTCTCAGAAAGCTTCTTTCTTTTTGTTATCGGAGGATATTTCCTTTGGCCCTATAGTTTTCAGTGTGATCCGAAATATCTGTTCTCAGATTCCACAGAAGTAAGGCTAGCAAGGAGATCCACGAAATACAGATGTAACTCAGTGAGATGAATTAACAGAACACTAAGCAGTTTCTCAGAAAGCTTCTTTCCACATTTCATCTGAGGATATTTCCTTTTTCACCATAGCCCTCTATGCGCTTCCAAATATCACTTTGCCAATTCCACAACAACTGTCTTAGCGAAAGGCTTCTTGAGGGGAAAGCTGTAACTCTGTGAGATGATTTCAAAGAACACAAAGAAGTTTCTAAGAAAGCTTCTTTCTCTTTGTTTTCGGAGGATATTTCCTTTGGCCCTATAGTCTTCTAAGGGATCCGAAATATCTGTTCTCAGATTCCACAGAAATAAGGCTAGCAAAGAGATCCACGAAATACAGATGTAACTCTGTGAGATGAATTAACAGAACACTAAGCAGTTTCTCAGAAAGCATCTTTCCAGATTTCATCTGAGGATATTTCCTTTTTCACCATAGCCCTCTATGGGCTTCCAAATATTACTTTGCCAATTCCACAAGAACTGTCTTAGAGAAAGGCTTCTTGAGGGGAAAGCTGTAACTCTGTGAGATGATTTCAAAGAACACAAAGAAGTTTCTCAGAAAGCTTCTTTCTCTTTGTTATCGGAGGATATTTCCTTTGGCCCTATATTCTTCTAAGGGATCCGAAATATCTGTTCTCAGATTCCAAGAAATAAGGCTAGCAAAGAGATCCACGAAATACAGATGTAACTCGGTGAGATGAATTAACAGAACACTAAGCAGTTTCTGAGAAGCCTTCTTTCCAGATTTGATCTGAGGATATTTCCTTTTTCACCATAGCCCTCTATGGGCTTCCAAATATCACTTTGCCATTTCCACAACAACTGCCTTAGCGAAAGGCTTCTTGAGGGGAAAGCTGTAACTCTGTGAGATGATTTCACAGAACACAAAGTAGTTTCTCCGAAAGCATCTTTCTCTTTGTTATCGGAGGATATTTCCTTTGGCCCTATATTCTTCTAAGGGATCCGAAATATCTTTTCTCAGAGTCCACAGAAATAAGGCTAGAAAAGAGACCCACGAAATACAGATGTAACTCGGTGAGATGAAATAACTGAACACTAAGCAGTTTCTCAGAAAGCTTCTTTCCAGATTTCATCTGAGGATATTTCCTTTTTCACCATAGCCCTCTATGGGCTTCCAAATATCACTTTGCCAATTCCACAAGAACTGTCTTAGCGAAAGGCTTCTTGTGGTTAAAGCCGTAACTCTGTGAGATGATTTCACAGAACACAAAGGAGTTTCTCAGAAAGCTTCTTTGTCTTTGTTATCGGAGGATATTTCCTATGGCCCTATATTCTTCTAAGGGATCCGAAATATCTGTTCTCAGATTCCACAGAAATAAGGCAAGCAAAGACATCCACGTAATACAGATGTAACTCGCTGAGATGAATTAACAGAACACTAAGAAGTTTCTCATAAAGCTTCTTTCCAGATTTCATCTGAGGATATTTCCTTTTTCACCATAGCCCTCAATGGGCTTCCAAATATCACTTAGCCAATTCCACAAGAACGGTCTTAGCGAAAAGCTTCTTGAGGGGAAAGCTGAAACTCTGTGAGATGATTTCACAGAACACAAAGAAGTTTCTCAGAAAGCTTCTTTCTTTTTGTTATCGGAGGATATTTCCTTTGGCCCTATAGTTTTCAGTGTGATCCGAAATATCTGTTCTCAGATTCCACAGAAGTAAGGCTAGCAAGGAGATCCACGAAATACAGATGTAACTCAGTGAGATGAATTAACAGAACACTAAGCAGTTTCTCAGAAAGCTTCTTTCCACATTTCATCTGAGGATATTTCCTTTTTCACCATAGCCCTCTATGCGCTTCCAAATATCACTTTGCCATTTCCACAACAACTGTCTTAGCGAAAGGCTTCTTGAGGGGAAAGCTGTAACTCTGTGAGATGATTTCAAAGAACACAAAGAAGTTTCTAAGAAAGCTTCTTTCTCTTTGTTTTCGGAGCATATTTCCTTTGGCCTTATAGTCTTCAAAGGGATCCGAAATATCTGTTCTCAGATACCACAGAAATAAGGCTAGCAAAGAGATCCACGAAATACAGATGTAAGTCTGTGAGATGAATTAAAAGAACACTAAGCAGTCTCTCAGAAAGCTTCTTTCCAGATTTCATCTGAGGATATTTCCATTTTCACCATAGCCCTCTATGGGCTTCCAAATATCACTTTGCCAATTCCACAAGAACTGTCTTAGCGAAAGGGTTCTTGAGGGGAAAGCTGTAACTCTGTGAGATGATTTCAGAGAACACAAAGAAGTTTCTCAGAATGCTTCTTTCTCTTTGTTATCGGAGGATATTTCCTTTGGCCCTATAGTCTTCTAAGGGATCCGAAATATCTGTTCTCAGACTTCACAGAAATAACGCTAGCAAAGAGATCCACGAAATACAGATGTAACTCTGTGAGATGAATTAACAGAACACTAGGCATTTTTCAGAAAGCATCTTTCCATATTTCATCTGAGGATATTTCCTTTTTCACCATAGCCCTCTTTGGGCTTCCAAATATGACTTTGCCAATTCCACAAGAACTGTCTTAGAGAAAGGCTTCTTGAGGGGAAAGCTGTAACTCTTTGAGATGATTTCAAAGAACACAAAGAAGTTTCTCAGAAAGCTTCTTTCTCTTTGTTATCGGAGGATATTTCCTTTGGCCCTACAGTCTTCTAAGGGATCCGAAATATCTATTCTCAGATTCCACAGAAATAAGGCTAGCAAAGAGATCCACGAAATACAGATGTATCTCTGTGAGATGAATTATCAGAACACTAAGCAGTTTCTCAGAAAGTTTCTTTCCAGATTTCATCTGAGGATATTTCCTTTTTCACCATAGCCCTCTATGGGCTTCCAAATATCACTTTGCCAATTCCACAAGAACTGTCTTAGCAAAAGGTTTCTTGAAGGGAAAGCTGTAACTCTGTGAGATGATTTCAAAGAACACAAAGAAGTTTCTCAGAAAGCTTCTTTCTCTTTCTTATCGGAGGATATTTCCTTTGGCCCTATATTCATCTAAGGGATCCGAAATATCTGTTCTCAGATTCCAAGAAATAAGGCTAGCAAAGAGATCCACGAAATACAGATGTAACTCTGTGAGATGAATTAACAGAACACTAAGCAGATTCTCAGAAAGCTTCTTTCCAGATTTCATCTGAGGATATTTCCTTTTTTACCATAGACCTCTATGGGCTTCCAAATATCACTTTGCCAATTCCACAAGAACTGTCTTAGCGAAAGGCTTCTTGAGGGGAAAGCTGTAACTCTGTGAGATGATTTCACAGAACACAAAGAAGTTTCTCAGAAAGCTTCTTTCTCTTTGTTATCGGAGGATATTTCCTTTGGGCCTATATTCTTCTAAGGGATACGAAATATCTGTTCTCAGACTTCACAGAAATAACGCTAGCAAAGAGATCCACGAAATACAGGTGTAACTCTGTGAGATGAATTAACAGAACACTAAGCAGTTTCTCAGAAAGCTTCTTTCCAGATTTCATCTGAGGATATTTCCTTTTTCAACATAGCTCTCTATGGGCTTCCAAATAACACTTTGCCAATTCCACAAGAACTGTCTTAGCGAAAGGCTTCTTGAGGGGAAAGCTGTAACTCTGTGAGATGATTTCAAAGAACACAAAGAAGTTTCTCCGAAAGCTTCTTTCTCTTTCTTATACGAGGATATTTCCTTTGGCCCTATATTCTTTTAAGGGATCTGAAATATCTGTTCTCAGATTCCACAGAAATAAGGCTATCAAAGAGATTCACGAAATACAGATGTAACTCTGTGAGATGAATTAGCATAACACTAAGCAGTTTCTCAGAAAGCTTCTTTTCAGATTTCATCGGAGGATATTTCCTTTTTCACCATAGCCGCTATGGGCTTCCAAATATCACTTTGCCAATTCCACAAGAACTGTCTTAGCGAAAGGCATCTTGTGGGTAAAGCTGTAACTCTGTGAGATGATTTCACAGAAAACAAAGGAGTTTCTCAGAAAACTTCTTTCTCTTTGTTATAGGAGGATATTTCCTTTGGCCCTATAGTCTTCTAAGGGATCCGAAATATCTGTTCTCAGATTCCACAGAAATAAGGCTAGCAAAGAGATCCACGAAATACAGATGTAACTCTGTGAGATGAATTAACAGAACACTAAGCAGTTTCTCAGAAAGCATCTTTCCAGATTTCATCTGAGGATATTTCCTTTTTCACCATAGCCCTCTATGGGCTTCCAAATATTACTTTGCCAATTCCACAAGAACTGTCTTAGAGAAAGGCTTCTTGAGGGGAAAGCTGTAACTCTGTGAGATGATTTCAAAGAACACAAAGAAGTTTCTCAGAAAGCTTCTTTCTCTTTGTTATCGGAGGATATTTCCTTTGGCCCTATATTCTTCTAAGGGATCCGAAATATCTGTTCTCAGATTCCAAGAAATAAGGCTAGCAAAGAGATCCACGAAATACAGATGTAACTCGGTGAGATGAATTAACAGAACACTAAGCAGTTTCTGAGAAGCCTTCTTTCCAGATTTGATCTGAGGATATTTCCTTTTTCACCATAGCCCTCTATGGGCTTCCAAATATCACTTTGCCATTTCCACAACAACTGCCTTAGCGAAAGGCTTCTTGAGGGGAAAGCTGTAACTCTGTGAGATGATTTCACAGAACACAAAGTAGTTTCTCCGAAAGCATCTTTCTCTTTGTTATCGGAGGATATTTCCTTTGGCCCTATATTCTTCTAAGGGATCCGAAATATCTTTTCTCAGAGTCCACAGAAATAAGGCTAGAAAAGAGACCCACGAAATACAGATGTAACTCGGTGAGATGAAATAACTGAACACTAAGCAGTTTCTCAGAAAGCTTCTTTCCAGATTTCATCTGAGGATATTTCCTTTTTCACCATAGCCCTCTATGGGCTTCCAAATATCACTTTGCCAATTCCACAAGAACTGTCTTAGCGAAAGGCTTCTTGTGGTTAAAGCCGTAACTCTGTGAGATGATTTCACAGAACACAAAGGAGTTTCTCAGAAAGCTTCTTTGTCTTTGTTATCGGAGGATATTTCCTATGGCCCTATATTCTTCTAAGGGATCCGAAATATCTGTTCTCAGATTCCACAGAAATAAGGCAAGCAAAGACATCCACGTAATACAGATGTAACTCTGTGAGATGAATTAACAGAACACTAAGAAGTTTCTCATAAAGCTTCTTTCCAGATTTCATCTGAGGATATTTCCTTTTTCACCATAGCCCTCTATGGGCTTCCAAATATCACTTAGCCAATTCCACAAGAACGGTCTTAGCGAAAGGCTTCTTGAGGGGAAAGCTGAAACTCTGTGAGATGATTTCACAGAACACAAAGAAGTTTCTCAGAAAGCTTCTTTCTTTTTGTTATCGGAGGATATTTCCTTTGGCCCTATAGTTTTCAGTGTGATCCGAAATATCTGTTCTCAGATTCCACAGAAGTAAGGCTAGCAAGGAGATCCACGAAATACAGATGTAACTCAGTGAGATGAATTAACAGAACACTAAGCAGTTTCTCAGAAAGCTTCTTTCCACATTTCATCTGAGGATATTTCCTTTTTCACCATAGCCCTCTATGCGCTTCCAAATATCACTTTGCCATTTCCACAACAACTGTCTTAGCGAAAGGCTTCTTGAGGGGAAAGCTGTAACTCTGTGAGATGATTTCAAAGAACACAAAGAAGTTTCTAAGAAAGCTTCTTTCTCTTTGTTTTCGGAGCATATTTCCTTTGGCCTTATAGTCTTCAAAGGGATCCGAAATATCTGTTCTCAGATACCACAGAAATAAGGCTAGCAAAGAGATCCACGAAATACAGATGTAAGTCTGTGAGATGAATTAAAAGAACACTAAGCAGTCTCTCAGAAAGCTTCTTTCCAGATTTCATCTGAGGATATTTCCATTTTCACCATAGCCCTCTATGGGCTTCCAAATATCACTTTGCCAATTCCACAAGAACTGTCTTAGCGAAAGGGTTCTTGAGGGGAAAGCTGTAACTCTGTGAGATGATTTCAGAGAACACAAAGAAGTTTCTCAGAATGCTTCTTTCTCTTTGTTATCGGAGGATATTTCCTTTGGCCCTATAGTCTTCTAAGGGATCCGAAATATCTGTTCTCAGACTTCACAGAAATAACGCTAGCAAAGAGATCCACGAAATACAGATGTAACTCTGTGAGATGAATTAACAGAACACTAGGCATTTTTCAGAAAGCATCTTTCCATATTTCATCTGAGGATATTTCCTTTTTCACCATAGCCCTCTTTGGGCTTCCAAATATGACTTTGCCAATTCCACAAGAACTGTCTTAGAGAAAGGCTTCTTGAGGGGAAAGCTGTAACTCTTTGAGATGATTTCAAAGAACACAAAGAAGTTTCTCAGAAAGCTTCTTTCTCTTTGTTATCGGAGGATATTTCCTTTGGCCCTACAGTCTTCTAAGGGATCCGAAATATCTATTCTCAGATTCCACAGAAATAAGGCTAGCAAAGAGATCCACGAAATACAGATGTATCTCTGTGAGATGAATTATCAGAACACTAAGCAGTTTCTCAGAAAGTTTCTTTCCAGATTTCATCTGAGGATATTTCCTTTTTCACCATAGCCCTCTATGGGCTTCCAAATATCACTTTGCCAATTCCACAAGAACTGTCTTAGCAAAAGGTTTCTTGAAGGGAAAGCTGTAACTCTGTGAGATGATTTCAAAGAACACAAAGAAGTTTCTCAGAAAGCTTCTTTCTCTTTCTTATCGGAGGATATTTCCTTTGGCCCTATATTCATCTAAGGGATCCGAAATATCTGTTCTCAGATTCCAAGAAATAAGGCTAGCAAAGAGATCCACGAAATACAGATGTAACTCTGTGAGATGAATTAACAGAACACTAAGCAGATTCTCAGAAAGCTTCTTTCCAGATTTCATCTGAGGATATTTCCTTTTTTACCATAGACCTCTATGGGCTTCCAAATATCACTTTGCCAATTCCACAAGAACTGTCTTAGCGAAAGGCTTCTTGAGGGGAAAGCTGTAACTCTGTGAGATGATTTCACAGAACACAAAGAAGTTTCTCAGAAAGCTTCTTTCTCTTTGTTATCGGAGGATATTTCCTTTGGGCCTATATTCTTCTAAGGGATACGAAATATCTGTTCTCAGACTTCACAGAAATAACGCTAGCAAAGAGATCCACGAAATACAGGTGTAACTCTGTGAGATGAATTAACAGAACACTAAGCAGTTTCTCAGAAAGCTTCTTTCCAGATTTCATCTGAGGATATTTCCTTTTTCAACATAGCTCTCTATGGGCTTCCAAATAACACTTTGCCAATTCCACAAGAACTGTCTTAGCGAAAGGCTTCTTGAGGGGAAAGCTGTAACTCTGTGAGATGATTTCAAAGAACACAAAGAAGTTTCTCCGAAAGCTTCTTTCTCTTTCTTATACGAGGATATTTCCTTTGGCCCTATATTCTTTTAAGGGATCTGAAATATCTGTTCTCAGATTCCACAGAAATAAGGCTATCAAAGAGATTCACGAAATACAGATGTAACTCTGTGAGATGAATTAGCATAACACTAAGCAGTTTCTCAGAAAGCTTCTTTTCAGATTTCATCGGAGGATATTTCCTTTTTCACCATAGCCGCTATGGGCTTCCAAATATCACTTTGCCAATTCCACAAGAACTGTCTTAGCGAAAGGCATCTTGTGGGTAAAGCTGTAACTCTGTGAGATGATTTCACAGAAAACAAAGGAGTTTCTCAGAAAACTTCTTTCTCTTTGTTATCGGAGGATATTTCCTTTGGCCCTATAGTCTTCTAAGGGATCCGAAATATCTGTTCTCAGATTCCACAGAAATAAGGCTAGCAAAGACATCCACGAAATACAGATGTAACTCTGTGAGATGAATTAACAGAACACTAAGAAGTTTCTGAGAAAGCTTATTTCCAGATTTCATCTGAGGATATTTCCTTTTTCACCATAGCCCTCTATGGGCTTCCAAATATCACTTTGCCAATTCCACAAGAACGGTCTTAGCGAAAGGCTTCTTGAGGGGAAAGCTGTAACTCGGTGAGATGATTTCACAGAACACAAAGAAGTTTCTCAGAAAGCTTCTTTCTTTTTGTTATCGGAGGATATTTCCTTTGGCCCTATAGTTTTCAAAGTGATCCGAAATATCTCTTCTCAGATTCCACAGAAGTAAGGCTAGCAATGAAATCCACGAAATACAGATGTAAGTCAGTGAGATGAATTAACAGAACACTAAGCAGTTTCTCAGAATGTTTCTTTCTAGATTTCATCTGACGATATTTCCTTTTTCACCATAGCCCTCTATGGGCTTCCAAATATCACTTTGCCAATTCCACAAGAACGGTCTTAGCGAAAGGCTTCTTGAAGGGAAAGCTGTAACTCTGTGAGATGATTTCATAGAACACAAAGAAGTTTCTCAGAAAGCTTCTTTCTCTTTGATATCGGAGTTTATTTCCTTTGGCCCTATGCTCTTCAAAGGGATCCGAAATATCTGTTCTCAGATTCCACAGAAATAAGGCTAGCAAAGAGATCCACGAAATACAGATGTAACTCTGTGAGATGAATTAACAGAACACTAAGCAGTTTCTCAGAGAGCTTCTTTCCAGGTTTCATCTGAGGATATTTCCTTTTTCACCATAGCCCTCTATGGGCTTCCAAATATCACTCTGCCAATTCCACAAGAACTGTCTTAGCGAAAGTCTTCTTGAGAGGAAAGCTGTAACTCTGTGAAATGATTTAAGAGAACACAAAGAAGTTTCTCAGAAAGCTTCTTTTTCTTTGTTATCGGAAGATATTTCCTTTGGCCCTATATTCTTCTAAGGGATCCGAAATATCTGTTCTCAGATTCCACAGAAATGAGGCTAGCAAAGAGATCCACGAAATACACATGTAACTCTGTGAGGTGAATTAACAGAACACTAAGCAGTTTCTCAGAAAGCTTCTTTCCAGATTTCATCTGAGGGTAATTCCTTTTTCAACATGGCCCTCTATACCCTTCCAAATATCACTTTGCCAATTACACCAGAACTGTCTTAGCGAAAGGCTTCTTGAGGGGAAAGCTGTAACTCTGTGAGATGATTTCACAGAAAACAAAGAAGTTTCTCAGAAAGCTTCTTTCCAGATTTCATCTGAGGATATTTCCTTTTTCTCCATAGCCCTCTATGGGCTTCCAAATATCACTTTGCCAATTCCACAAGAACTGTCTTAGCGAAAGGCTTCTTGAGGGGAAAGCTGTAACTCTGTGAGATGATTTCACAGAAAACAAAGAAGTTTCTCAGAAAGCTTCTTTCTCTTTGTTATTGGAGGATATTTCCTTTGGCCCTATAGTCTTCTAAGGGATCCGAAATATCTATTCTCAGATTCCACAGAAATAAGGCTAGCAAAGAATTCCACGAAATATAGATGTATCTCTGTGAGATGAATTAACAGAACACTAAGAGTTTCTCAGAAAGCTTCTTTCCAGATTACATCTCAGGATATTTCCTTTTTCACCACAGCCCTCTATGGGCTTCCAAATATCACCTTGCCAATTCCACAAGAACTGTCTTAGCGAAAGGCTTCTTGTGGGTAAAGCTGTAACTCTGTGAGATGATTTCACAGAACACAAAGGAGTTTCTCAAGAAGCTTCTTTCTCTTTGTTATGAGAGGATATTTCCTTTGGCCCTATAGCCTTCAAAGGGATCCGAAATATCTGTTCTCAGATTCCACAGAAATAAGGCTAGCAAAGAGATCCTCGATATACAGATGTAACTCTGTGAGATGAAGTAACAGAACACTAAGCAGTTTCTCAGAAAGCTTCTTTCCAGATTTCGTCTGCGGACATTTCCTTTTTCACCACAGCCCTCTATGGGCCTCCAAATATCACTTTGCCAATTCCACAACAACTGTCTTAGCGAAAGGCTTCTTGAGGGGAAAGCTGTAACTCAGTGAGATGATTTCACAGAACACAAATAAGTTTCTCAGAAAGCATCTTTCTCTTTTTTATCGGAGGATATTTCCTTTGGCCCTGTAGTCTTCAAAGGGATCCGAAATATCTGCTCTCAGATTCCACAGAAATAAGGCTAGCAAAGAGATCCACGAAATACTGATGTAACTCTGTGAGATGAATTAACAGAACACTAAGCAGTTTCTCAGAAAGCTTCTTTCCAGATTTCATCTCAGGATATTTCCTTTTTCACCATAGCCCTCTATGGGCTTCCAAATATCACTTTGCCAATTCCACAAGAACTGTCTTAGTGAAATGCTTCTTGAGGGGAAAGCTGTAACTCTGTGAGATGATTTCACAGAAAACAAAGAAGTTTCTCAGAAAGCTTCTTTCTCTTTGTTATTGGAGGATATTTCCTTTGGCCCTATAGTCTTGTAAGGGATCCGAAATATCTATTCTCAGATTCCACAGAAATAAGACTAGCAAAGAATTCCACGAAATATAGATGTATCTCTGTGCGTTGAATTAACAGAACACTAAGAGTTTCTCAGAAAGCTTCTTTCCAGATTACATCTCAGGATATTTCCTTTTTCACCACAACCCTCTATGGGCTTCCAAATATCACTTTGCCAATTCCACAAGAACTGTCTTAGCGAAAGGCTTCTTGTGGGTAAAGCTGTAACTCTGTGAGATGATTTCACAGAACACAAAGGAGTTTCTCAAGAAGCTTCTTTCTCTTTGTTATGAGAGGATATTTCTTTTGGCCCTATAGCCTTCAAAGGGATCCGAAATATCTGTTCTCAGATTCCACAGAAATAAGGCTAGCAAAGAGATCCTCGATATACAGATGTAAGTCTGTGAGATGAAGTAACAGAACACTAAGCAGTTTCTCAGAAAGCTTCTTTCCAGATTTCCTCTGCGGACATTTCCTTTTTCACCACAGCCCTCTATGGGCTTCCAAATATCACTTTGCCAATTCCACAACAACTGTCTTAGCGAAAGGCTTCTTGAGGGGAAAGCTGTAACTCTGTGAGATGATTTCACAGAACACAAAGAAGTTTCTCAAAAAGCTTCTTTCTCTTTGTTATCGGAGGATATTTCCTTTGGCTCTATAGTCTTCAAAGGGATCCGAAATATCTGTTCTCAGATTCCACAGAAATAAGGCTAGCAAACAGATCCACGATATACAGATGTAACTCGGTGAGATGAATTAACAGAACACTAAGCAGTTTCTCAGAAAGTTTCTTTCCAGATTTCATCTGAGGATACTTCCTTTTTCACCATACCCCTCTATGCGCTTCCAAACATCACTTTGCCAATTCCACAAAGCTGTCTTATCGAAAGGCTTCTTGAAGTGTAAGTTGTAACTCTGTAAGATGATTTCACAGAACACAAAGAAGTTTCTCAGAAAGCTTCTTTCTCTTTGTTATCGGAGGATATTTCTTTTGGCCCTATAGTCTTCAAAGGGATCCGAAATATCTGGTCTCAGATTCCACAGAAATAAGGCTAGCAAACAGATCCAGGATATACAGATGTAACTCTGTGAGATGAATTAACAGAACACTCAGCAGTTTCTCAGAAAGCTTCTTTCCAGATTTCATCTGAGGATATTTCCTTTTTCACCACAGCCCTCTATGGGATTCCAAATATCACTTTGCCAATTCGACAAGACCTGTCTTAGCGAAAGGCTTCTTGAAGGGTAAGCTGTAACTCTGTGAGATGATTTCACAGAACACAAAGAAGTTTCTCATAAATCTTCTTTCTCTTTGATATCGGAGTTTATTTCCTTTGGCCCTATAGTCTTCTAAGGGATCCGAAATATCTGTTCTCAGATTCCACAGAAATAAGGCTAGCAAAGAGATCCACGAAATACAGATGTAACTCTGTGAGATGAATTAACAGAACACTAAGCAGTTTATCAGAAAGCTTCTTTCCAGATTTCATCTGAGGATAATTCCTTTTTCAACATGGCCCTCTATGGGCTTCGAAATATCACTTTGCCAATTCCACAAGAACTGTCTTAGCGAAAGGCTCCTTGAGGGGAAAGCTGTAACTCTGTGAGATGATTTCACAGAACACAAAGAAGTTTCTCTGAAAGCTTCTTTCTCTTTGTTATCGGAGGATATTTCCTTTGGCCCTATAGTCTTCAAAGGGATCCGAAATATCTGTTCTCAGATTCCACAGAAATAAGGCTAGCAAAGAGATCCACGAAATACAGATGTAACTCTGTGAGATGAATTAACAGAACACTAAGAAGTTTCTCAGAAAGCTTCTTTCCAGATTTCATCTGAGGATATTTCCTTTTTCATCATAGCCCTCCATGGGCTTCCAAATATCACTTTGCCAATTCCACAAGAACTGTCTTAGTGAAAGGCTTCTTGAGAGGAAAGCTGTAACTCTGTGAGATGATTTCACAGAACACAAAGAAGTTTCTGAGAAATCTTCTTTCTCTTTTAAATCGGAGGATATTTCCTTTGGCCCTGTAGTCTTCAAAGGGATCCGAAACACCTGTTCTCTGATTCCACAGAAATAAGGCTAGCAAAGACATCCACGAAATACAGATGTAACTGTGTGAGATGAATAACAGAACACTAAGCATTTTCTTAGAAAGCTTCTTTCCAGATTTCATCTGAGGATATTTCCTTTTTCACCATAGCCCTCTATGCGCTTCCAAATATCACTGTGCCAATTCCAAAAGAACTGTCTTAGCGAAAGGCTTCTTGAAGGGAAAGCTGAAACTCTGTGAGATAATTTCACAGAACACAAAGAAGTTTCTCAGAAAGCTTCTTTCTCTTTGTTATCGGAGGATATTTCCTTTGGCCCTATAGTCTTCAAATGGATCCGAAATATCTGTTCTCAGATTCCACAGAAATAAGACTAGCAAACAGATCCACGAAATACATATGTAACTCTGTGAGATGAATTAACAGAACACTAAGCAGTTTCTCAGAAAGGTTCTTTCCAGATTTCATCTGAGGATATTTCCTTTTTCACCATAGCCCTCTATGGGCTTCCAAATATCACTCTGCCAATTCCACAAGAACTGTCTTAGCGAAAGGCTTCTTGAGGGGAAAGCTGAAACTCTGTGAGATGATTTCACAGAACACAAAGAAGTTTCTCTGAAAGCTTCTTTCTCTTTGTTATCGGAGGATATTTCCTTTGGCTCCATAGTCTTCAAAGGGATACGAAATATCTGTTCTCAGATTCCACAGAAATAAGGCTAGCAAACAGATCCACGATATACAGATGTAACTCGGTGAGACGAATTAACAGAACACTAAGCAGTTTCTCAGAAAGCTTCTTTCCAGACTTCATCTGAGGATATTTCCTTTTTCACCATACCCCTCTATGCGCTTCCAAATATCACTTTGCCAATTCCACAAGAACTGTCTTAGCGAAAGGCTTCTTGAGGGGAAAGTTGTAACTCTGTAAGATGATTTCACAGAACAAAACGAAGCTTCTCAGAAAGCTTCTTTCTCTATGTTATCGGAGGATATTTCTTTTGGCCCTATAGTCTTCAAAGGGATCCTAAATATCTGTTCTCAGATTCCACAGAAAAAAGGCTAGCAAAGAGATCCACGAAATACAAATGTAACTCTGTGAGATGAATTAACAGAACACTAAGCAGTTTCTCAGAAAGCTTCTTTCCAGATTTCATCTGAGGATATTTCCTTTTTCACCAAAAACCTCTATGGGCTTCCAAATATCACTTTGCCAATTCCACAAAAACTGTCTTAGCGAAAGGCTTCCTGAGGGGAAAGCTGTAACTCTGTGAGATTATTTCACAGAACACAAAGAAGTTTCTCAGAAAGATTCTTTTTCTTTGTTATCGGAGGATATTTCCTTTGGCCCTATATTCTTCTAAGGGATCCGAAATATCTGTTCTCATATTCCACAGAAATAAGGCTAGCAAAGAGATCCACGAAATACAGATGTAACTCTGTGAGATGAATTAACAGAACACTAAGCAGTTTCTCAGAGAGCTTCTTTCCAGATTTCATCTGAGGATATTTCCTTTTTCACCATAGCCCTCTACGCGCTTCCAAATATCACTTTGCCAATTCCACAAGAACTGTCTTAGCGAAAGGTTTCTTGAGGGGAAAGCTGTAACTCTGTGAGATGATTTCACAGAACACAACGGAGTTTCTCAAAAAGCTTCTTTCTCTTTGTTATCGGAGGATATTTCCTTTGGCTCTATAGACTTCAAAGGGATCCGAAATATCTGTTCTCAGATTCCACAGAAATAAGGCTAGCAAACAGATCCACGATATACAGATGTAACTCGGTGAGATGAATTAACAGAACACTAAGCAGTTTCTCAGAAAGCTTCTTTCCAGACTTCATCTGAGGATATTTCCTTTTTCACCATACCCCTCTATGCGCTTCCAAATATCACTTTGCCAATTCCACAAGAACTGTCTTAGCGAAAGGCTTCTTGAGGGGAAAGTTGTAACTCTGTAAGATGATTTCACAGAACAAAACGAAGCTTCTCAGAAAGCTTCTTTCTCTATGTTATCGGAGGATATTTCTTTTGGCCCTATAGTCTTCAAAGGGATCCTAAATATCTGTTCTCAGATTCCACAGAAAAAAGGCTAGCAAAGAGATCCACGAAATACAAATGTAACTCTGTGAGATGAATTAACAGAACACTAAGCAGTTTCTCAGAAAGATTCTTTCCAGATTTCATCTGAGGATATTTCCTTTTTCACCATAGACCTCTATGGGCTTCCAAATATCACTTTGCCAATTCCACAAAAACTGTCTTAGCGAAAGGCTTCCTGAGGGGAAAGCTGTAACTCTGTGAGATTATTTCACAGAACACAAAGAAGTTTCTCAGAAAGCTTCTTTTTCTTTGTTATCGGAGGATATTTCCTTTGGCCCTATATTCTTCTAAGGGATCCGAAATATCTGTTCTCAGATTCCACAGAAATAAGGCTAGCAAAGAGATCCACGAAATACAGATGTAACTCTGTGGGATGAATTAACAGAACACAAAGCATTTTCTAAGAAAGCTTCTTTCCAGATTTCATCAGAGGATATTTCCTTTTTCACCATAGCCCTCTATGGGCTACCAAATATCACTTTTCCAATTCCACAAGAACTGTCTTAGCGAAAGGCCTCTTGAGGGGAAAGCTGTAACTCTGTGAGATGATTTCACAGAACACAAAGAAGTTTCTCAGAAAGCTTCTTTCTCTTTGTTATCGGAGGATATTTCCTTTGGCCCTATCGTCTTCAAAGGGATCCGAAATATTTGTTCTCAGATTCCACAGAAATAAGGCTAGCAAAGAGATCCACGAAATACAGAAGTAACTCTGTGAGATGAATTAACAGAACACTAAGCAGTTTCTCAGAAAGCTTCTTTCCAGATTTCGTCTGCGGACATTTCCTTTTTCACCACAGCCCTCTATGGGCCTCCAAATATCACTTTGCCAATTCCACAACAACTGTCTTAGCGAAAGGCTTCTTGAGGGGAAAGCTGTAACTCTGTGAGATGATTTCACAGAACACAAATAAGTTTCTCATAAAGCTTCTTTCTCTTTGATATCAGAGTTTATTTCCTTTGGCCCTATAGTCTTCAAAGGGATCCGAAATATCTGTTCTCAGATTCCACAGAAATAAGGCTAGCAAAGAGATCCACGAAATACAGATGTAACTCTGTGAGATGAATTAACAGAACACTAAGCAGTTTCTCAGAAAGCTTCTTTCCAGATTTCATCTGAGGATAATTCCTTTTTCAAGATGGCCCTCTATGGGCTTTCAAATATCACTTTGCCAATTCCACAGGAACTGTCTTAGCGAAAGGCTTCTTGAGGGGAAAGCTGTAACTCTGTGAGATGATTTCACAGAACACAAAGAAGTTTCTCTGAAAGCTTCTTTCTCTTTGTTATCGGAGGATATTTCCTTTGGCCCTATAGTCTTCAAAGGGATCCGAAATATCTGTTCTCAGATTCCACAGAAATAAGGCTAGCAAAGAGATCCACGAAATACAGATGTAACTCTGTGAGATGAATTAACAGAACACTAAGAAGTTTCTCAGAAAGCTTCTTTCCAGATTTCATCGGAGGATATTTCCTTTTTCACCATAGCCCTCCATGGGCTTCCAAATATCACTTTGCCAATTCCACAAGAACTGTCTTAGCGAAAGGCTTCTTAAGGGGAAAGCTGTAACTCTGTGAGATGATTTCACAGAACACAAAGAAGTTTCTCAGAAAGCTTCTTTCTCTTTGTTATCGGAGGATATTTCCTTTGGCCCTATATTCTTCAAAGGGATCCGCAATATCTGCTCTCAGATTCCACAGAAATAAGGCTAACAAAGAGATCCACGAAATACAGATGTAACTGTGTGAGATGAATTAACAGAACACTAAGCATTTTCTGAGAAAGCTTCTTTCCAGATTTCATCTGAGGATATTTCCTTTTTCACCGTAGCCCTCTATGCATTCCAAATATCTCTTTGACAATTCCACAAGAACTGTCTTAGCGGAAGGCTTCTTGAGGGGAAAGCTGTAACTCTGTTGGATGATTTCGCAGAACTCAAAGAAGTTTCTCAGAAAGATTCTTTCTCTTTGTTATCGGAGGATATTTCCTTTGGCCTATAGTCTTCAATGGGAAACGAAATATCTGTTCTCAGATTCCACAATAATAAGACTAGCAAAGAGATCCACGAAATACAGATGTAACTCTGTGAGATGAATTAACAGAACACTAAGCAGTTTCTCGGAAAGCTTCTTTCCAGATTTCATCTGAGGATAATTCCCTTTTCACAATAGACCTCAATGGGCTTCCAAATATCACTTTCCCAATTCCACAAGAACTGTCCTAGAGAAAGGCTTCTTGAGGGGAAAGGTGTAACTCTGTGAGATGATCTCACAGAACACAAAGAAGTTTATCGGAAAGCTTCTTTCTCTTTGTTATCGGAGGATATTTCCTTTGGCCTATAGTCTTCAAAGGGAAACGAAATATCTGTTCTCAGATTCCACAATAATAAGACTAGCAAAGAGATCCACGAAATACAGATGTAACTCTGTGAGATGAATTAACAGAACACTAAGCAGTTTCTCAGAAACCTTCTTTCCACATTTCATCTGAGGATATTTCCTTTTTCACCATAGACCTCTAAGGGCTTCCAAATATCACTTGCGCAATTCCACAAGAAATGTCCTAGAGAAAGGCTTCTTGAGGGGAAAGCTGTAACTCTGTGAGATGATTTCACAGAACACAAAGAAGTTTGTCAGAAAGCTTCTTTCTCTTTGTTATCGGAGGATATTTCCTTTGGCCCTATAGTCTTCAAAGGGAAACGAAATATCTGTTCTCAGATTCCACAATAATAAGATTGGCAAAGAGATCCACGAAATACAGATGTAACTCTGTGAACAGAATTAACAGAACACTAAGCAGTTTCTCAGAAAGCTTCTTTCCAGATTTCATCTGAGGATATTTCCTTTTTCACAATAGACCTCTATGGGCTTCCAAATATCACTTTCCCAATTCCACAAGAACTGTCGTAGAGAAAGGCTTCTGGAGGGGAAAGCTGTAACTCTCTGAGATGATTTCACAGAACACAAAGAAGTTTCTCGGAATGCTTCTTTCTCTTTGTTATCGGAGGATATTTCCTTTGGCCCTATAGTCTTCAAAGGGATCTGAAGTATCTGTTCTCAGATTCCACAGAAATAAGGCTAGCAAAGAGATCCACGAAATACAGATGTAACTCTGTGAGATGAATTAACAGAACACTAAGCAGTTTCTCAGAAACCTTCTTTCCACATTTCATCTGAGGATATTTCCTTTTTCAACATAGACTTCTAAGGGCTTCCAAATATCACTTGCGCAATTCCACAAGAACTGTCCTAGAGAAAGGCTTCTTGAGGGGAAAGCTGTAACTCTGTGAGATGATTTCACACAACACAAAGAAGTTTCTCGGAAAGCTTCTTTCTCTTTGTTATCGGAGGATATTTCCTTTGGCCCTATAGTCTTCAAAGGGATCCGAAATATCTGTTCTCAGATTCCACAGAAATAAGGCTAGCAAAGAGATCCACGAAATACAGATGTAACTCTTTTGAGATGAATTAACAGAACACTAAGCAGTTTCTCAGAAAACTTCTTTCCAGATTTCATCTGAGGATATTTCCTTTTTCACCTTTGCCCTCTATGCGCTTCCAAATATCGCTTTGTCAATTCCACAAGAACTGTCTTAGCGGAAGGCTACTTGAGGGGAAAGCTGTAACTCTGTTGGATGATTTCACAGAACACAAAGAAGTTTCTCAGAAATTTTCTTTCTCTTTGTTATCGGAGGATATTTCCTTTGGCCTATAGTCTTCATAGGGAAATGAAATATCTGTTCTCAGATTCCACAATAATAAGAATAGCAAAGAGATCCACGAAATACAGATGTAATTCTGTGAGATGAATTAACAGAACACTAAGCAGTTTCTCAGAAAACTTCTTTCCAGATTTCATCTGAGGATATTTCCTTTTTCACCGTAGCCCTCTATGCGCTTCCAAATACCACTTTGACAATTCCACAAGAACTGTCTTAGCGGAAGGCTTCTTGAGGGGAAAGCTGTAACTCTGTTGGATGATTTCGCAGAACTCAAAGAAGTTTCTCAGAAAGCTTCTTTCTCTTTGTTATCGGAGGATATTTCCTTTGGCCTATAGTCTTCAAAGGGAAACGAAATATCTGTTCTCAGATTCCACAATAAAAAGACTAGCAAAGACATCCACGAAATACAGATGTAACTCTGTGTGATGAATTAACAGAACACTAAGCAGTTTCTCGGAAAGCTTCTTTCCACATTTCATCTGAGTATATTTCCTTTTTCACTTAGCCCTCTATGCGCTTCCAAATATCACTTTGCCAATTCCACAAGAACTGTCTTACCGAAAGGCTTCTTGAGGGGAAACCTGTAACTCTGTGAGATTATTTCACAGAAAACAAAGAAGTTTCTTGGAAAGCTTCTTTCTCTTTGTTATCGGAGGATATTTCCTTTTGCCCTATAGTCTTCTAAGGGATCCGAAATATCTGTTCTCAGATTCCACAGAAATAAGGCTAGCAAAGAGATCCACGAAATACAGATGTAATTCTGTGAGATGAATTAACAGAACACTAAGCAGTTTCTCAGAAACCTTCTTTCCATATTTCATCTGAGGATATTTCCTTTTTCACCATAGACCTCTAAGGGCTTCCTAATGTCACTTGCGCAATTCCACAAGAACTGTCCTAGAGATAGGCTTCTTAAGGGGAAAGCTGTAACTCTGTGAGATGATTTCACAGAACACAAAGAAGTTTCTCAGAAAGCTTCTTTCTCTTTGTTATCGGAGGATATTTCCTTTGGCCCTATAGTCTTCAAAGGGAAACGAAATATCTGTTCTCAGATTCCACAATAATAAGATTGGCAAAGAGATCCACGAATTACAGATGTAACTCTGTGAGATGAATTAACAGAACACTAAGCAGTTTCTCAGAAAGCTTCTTTCCAGATTTCATCTGAGGATATTTCCTTTTTCACAATAGACCTCTATGGGGTTCCAAATATCACTTTCCCAATTCCACAGGAACTGTCCTAGAGAAAGGCTTCTTGAGGGGAAAGGTGTAACTCTGTGAGATGATCTCACAGAACACAAAGAAGTTTATCGGAAAGCTTCTTTCTCTTTGTAATCGGAGGATATTTCCTTCGGCCCTATAGTCTTCAAAGGGATCCGAAATATCTGTTCTCAGATTCCACAGAAATAAGGCTAGCAAAGAGATCCACGAAATACAGATGTAATTCTGTGAGATGAATTAACAGAACACTAAGCAGTTTCTCAGAAAGCTTCTTTCCAGATTTCATCTGAGGATATTTCCTTTTTCACCATAGACCTCTATGGGCTTCCAAATATCACTTTCCCAATTGCACAAGAACTGTCCTAGAGAAAGGCTTCTTGAGGGGAAAGCTGTAACTCTGTGAGATGATTTCACAGAACACAAAGAAGTTTCTCGGAAAGCTTCTTTCTCTTTGTTATCGGAGGATATTTCCTTTGGCCCTATAGTCTTCAAAGGGATCCGAAATATCTGTTCTCAGATTTCACAGAAATAAGGCTAGCAAAGAGATCCACGAAATACAGATGTAACTCTGTGAGATAAATTCACAGAACACTAAGCAGTTTCTCAGAAAACTTCTTTCCAGATTTCATCTGAGGATATTTCCTTTTTCACCGTAGCCCTCTATGCATTCCAAATATCTCTTTGACTATTCCACAAGAACTGTCTTAGCGGAAGGCTTCTTGAGGGGAAAGCTGTAACTCTGTTGGATGATTTCGCAGAACTCAAAGAAGTTTCTCAGAAAGATTCTTTCTCTTTGTTATCGGAGGATATTTCCTTTGGCCTATAGTCTTCAAAGGGAAACGAAATATCTGTTCTCAGATTCCACAATGATAAGACTAGTAAAGAGATCCACGAAATACAGATGTAACTCTGTGAGATGAATTAACAGAACACTAAGCAGTTTTTCGGAAAGCTTCTTTCCACATTTCATCTGAGGATATTTCCTTTTTCACTTAGCCCTCTATGCGCTTCCAAATATCACTTTGCCAATTCCACAAGAACTGTCTTACCGAAAGGCTTCTTGAGGGAAAAGCTGTAACTCTGTTGGATGATTTCGCAGAACTCAAAGAAGTTTCTCAGAAAGCTTCTTTCTCTTTGTTATCGGAGGATATTTCCTTTGGCCTATAGTCTTCAAAGGGAAACGAAATATCTGTTCTCAGATTCTACAATAATAAGACTAGCAAAGCGATCCACGAAATACAGATGTAACTCTGTGAGATGAATTAACAGAACACTAAGCAGTTTCTCGGAAAGCTTCTTTCCACATTTCATCTGAGGATATTTCCTTTTACACTTAGCCCTCTATGCGCTTCCAAATATCACTTTGCCAATTCCACAAGCACTGTCTTACCGAAAGGCTTCTTGAGGGGAAAGCTGTAACTCTGTGAGATTATTTCACAGAACACAAAGAAGTTTCTCGGAAAGCTTCTTTCTCTTTGTTATCGGAGGATATTTCCTTTTGCCCTAGAGTCTTCTAAGGGATCCGAAATATCTGTTCTCAGATTCCACAGAAATAAGGCTAGCAAAGAGATCCACGCAATACAGATGTAATTGTGTGAGATGAATTAACAGAACACTAAGCAGTTTCTCAGAAACCTTCTTTCCACATTTCATCTGAGGATATTTCCTTTTTCACCATAGACCTCTAAGGGCTTCTAAATATCACTTGCGCAATTCCACAAGAACTGTCCTAGAGAAAGGCTTCTTGAGGGGAAAGCTGTAACTCTGAGAGATGATTTCACAGAACACAAAGAAGTTTCTCGGAAAGCTTCTTTCTCTTTGTTATCGGAGGATATTTCCTTTGGCCCTATAGTCTTCAAAGGGATCCGAAATATCTGTTCTCAGATTTCACAGAAATAAGGCTAGCAAAGAGATCCACGAAATACAGATGTAACTCTGTGAGATAAATTCACAGAACACTAAGCAGTTTCTCAGAAAACTTCTTTCCAGATTTCATCTGAGGATATTTCCTTTTTCACCGTAGCCCTCTATGCATTCCAAATATCTCTTTGACAATTCCACAAGAACTGTCTTAGCGGAAGGCTTCTTGAGGGGAAAGCTGTAACTCTGTTGGATGATTTCGCAGAACTCAAAGAAGTTTCTCAGAAAGATTCTTTCTCTTTGTTATCGGAGGATATTTCCTTTGGCCTATAGTCTTCAAAGGGAAACGAAATATCTGTTCTCAGATTCCACAATAATAAGACTAGCAAAGAGATCCACGAAATACAGATGTAACTCTGTGAGATGAATTAACAGAACACTAAGCAGTTTCTCGGAAAGCTTCTTTCCAGATTTCATCTGAGGATAATTCCCTTTTCACAATAGACCTCAATGGGCTTCCAAATATCACTTTCCCAATTCCACAAGAACTGTCCTAGAGAAAGGCTTCTTGAGGGGAAAGGTGTAACTCTGTGAGATGATCTCACAGAACACAAAGAAGTTTATCGGAAAGCTTCTTTCTCTTTGTTATCGGAGGATATTTCCTTTGGCTCTATAGCCTTCAAAGGGATCCGAAATATCTGTTCTCAGATTCCACAGAAATAAGGCTAGCAAAGAGAAACACGAAATACCGATGTAACTCTGTGAGATGAATTAACAGAACACTAAGCAGTTTCTCAGAAAGCTTCTTTCCAGATTTCATCTGAGGATATTTCCTTTTTCACCATAGACCTCTATGGGCTTCCAAATATCACTTTGCCCATTCCACAAGAACTGTCTTAGCGAAAGGTTTCTTGAGGGGAAAGCTGTAACTCTGTGAGATGATTTCACAGAACACAAAGAAGTTTCTCAGAAAGCTTCTTTCTCTTTGTTATCGGAGGATATTTCCTTTGGCCATATAGTCTTCTAAGGGATCCGAAATATCTGTTCTCAGATTCCACAGAAATAAGGCTAGCAAAGAGATCCACGAAATACAGATGTAATTCTGTGAGACGAATTAACAGAACACTAAGCAGTTTCTCAGAAACCTTCTTTCCACATTTCATCTGAGGATATTTCCTTTTTCACCATAGACCTCTAAGGGCTTCCAAATATCACTTGCGCAATTCCACAAGAAATGTCCTAGAGAAAGGCTTCTTGAGGGGAATGCTGTAACTCTGTGAGATGATTTCACAGAACACAATGAAGTTTGTCAGAAAGCTTCTTTCTCTTTGTTATCGGAGGATATTTCCTTTGGCCCTATAGTCTTCAAAGGGAAACGAAATATCTGTTCTCAGATTCCACAATAATAAGATTGGCAAAGAGATCCACGAAATACAGATGTAACTCTGTGAACAGAATTAACAGAACACTAAGCAGTTTCTCAGAAAGCTTCTTTCCAGATTTCATCTGAGGATATTTCCTTTTTCACAATAGACGTCTATGGGCTTCCAAATATCACTTTCCCAATTCCACAAGAACTGTCGTAGAGAAAGGCTTCTGGAGGGGAAAGCTGTAACTCTCTGAGATGATTTCACAGAACACAAAGAAGTTTCTCGGAAAGCTTCTTTCTCTTTGTTATCGGAGGATATTTCCTTTGGCCCTATAGTCTTCAAAGGGATCTGAAGTATCTGTTCTCAGATTCCACAGAAATAAGGCTAGCAAAGAGATCCACGAAATACAGATGTAACTCTGTGAGATGAATTAACAGAACACTAAGCAGTTTCTCAGAAACCTTCTTTCCACATTTCATCTGAGGATATTTCCTTTTTCAACATAGACCTCTAAGGGCTTCCAAATATCACTTGCGCAATTCCACAAGAACTGTCCTAGAGAAAGGCTTCTTGAGGGGAAAGCTGTAACTCTGTGAGATGATTTCACACAACACAAAGAAGTTTCTCGGAAAGCTTCTTTCTCTTTGTTATCGGAGGATATTTCCTTTGGCCCTATAGTCTTCAAAGGGATCCGAAATATCTGTTCTCAGATTCCACAGAAATAAGGCTCGCAAAGAGATCCACGAAATACAGATGTAACTCTGTGAGATGAATTAACAGAACACTAAGCAGTTTCTCAGAAAACTTCTTTCCAGATTTCATCTGAGGATATTTCCTTTTTCACCTTTGCCCTCTATGCGCTTCCAAATATCGCTTTGTCAATTCCACAAGAACTGTCTTAGCGGAAGGCTACTTGAGGGGAAAGCTGTAACTCTGTTGGATGATTTCACAGAACACAAAGAAGTTTCTCAGAAATTTTCTTTCTCTTTGTTATCGGAGGATATTTCCTTTGGCCTATAGTCTTCATAGGGAAATGAAATATCTGTTCTCAGATTCCACAATAATAAGAATAGCAAAGAGATCCACGAAATACAGATGTAATTCTGTGAGATGAATTAACAGAACACTAAGCAGTTTCTCAGAAAACTTCTTTCCAGATTTCATCTGAGGATATTTCCTTTTTCACCGTAGCCCTCTATGCGCTTCCAAATACCACTTTGACAATTCCACAAGAACTGTCTTAGCGGAAGGCTTCTTGAGGGGAAAGCTGTAACTCTGTTGGATGATTTCGCAGAACTCAAAGAAGTTTCTCAGAAAGCTTCTTTCTCTTTGTTATCGGAGGATATTTCCTTTGGCCTATAGTCTTCAAAGGGAAACGAAATATCTGTTCTCAGATTCCACAATAATAAGACTAGCAAAGACATCCACGAAATACAGATGTAACTCTGTGTGATGAATTAACAGAACACTAAGCAGTTTCTCGGAAAGCTTCTTTCCACATTTCATCTGAGTATATTTCCTTTTTCACTTAGCCCTCTATGCGCTTCCAAATATCACTTTGCCAATTCCACAAAAACTGTCTTACCGAAAGGCTTCTTGAGGGGAAAGCTGTAACTCTGTGAGATTATTTCACAGAAAACAAAGAAGTTTCTTGGAAAGCTTCTTTCTCTTTGTTATCGGAGGATATTTCCTTTTGCCCTATAGTCTTCTAAGGGATCCGAAATATCTGTTCTCAGATTCCACAGAAATAAGGCTAGGAAAGAGATCCACGAAATACAGATGTAATTCTGTGAGATGAATTAACAGAACACTAAGCAGTTTCTCAGAAACCTTCTTTCCATATTTCATCTGAGGATATTTCCTTTTTCACCATAGACCTCTAAGGGCTTCCTAATGTCACTTGCGCAATTCCACAAGAACTGTCCTAGAGATAGGCTTCTTAAGGGGAAAGCTGTAACTCTGTGAGATGATTTCACAGAACACAAAGAAGTTTCTCAGAAAGCTTGTTTCTCTTTGTTATCGTAGGATAATTCCTTTGGAACTATAGACATCTAAGGGATCCGAAATATCTGTTCTCAGATTAAACAGAAGTAAGGCTATCAAAGAGATCCATGAAATACAGATGTAACTATGTGAGATAAATTAACAGAACACTAAGCAGTTTCTCAGAAAGCTTGTTTCCAGATTTCATCTGAGAACATTTCCTTTTTCACCATAGCCCTCTAAGGGCTTCCAAATATCACTTTGCCAATTCCATAACAACTGTCTTAGCGAAAGGCTTCTTGAGGGGACAGCTGTAACTCTGTGAGATGATTTCACAGAACACAAAGAAGTTTCTCAGAAAGCTTCTTTCTCTTTGTTATCGGAGGATATTTCCTTTGGCCCTATAGTCTTCTAAGGGATCCGAAATATCTGTTCTCAGATTCCACAGAAATAAGGCTAGCAAAGAGATTCACGAAATACAGATGTAACTCTGTGTGATGAATTAACAGAACACTAAGCCGTTTCTCAGAAAGTTTCTTTCCAGATTTCATCTGAGGATATTTCCTTTTTCACCATAGCCCTCTATGGGCTTCCAAATATCACTTTGCCAATTCCACAAGAACTGTCTTAGCCAAAGGCTTCTTGAAGGGAAAGCTGTAACTCTGTGAGATGATTTCATAGAACACAAAGAAGTTTCGCAGAAAGCTTCTATCTCTTTGATATCGGAGTTTATTTCCTTTGGCCCTGTAGTCTTCAAAGAGATCCGAAATATCTGTTCTCAGATTCCACAGAAATAAGGCTAGCAAAGAGATCCAAGAAATACAGATGTAACTCTGTGAGATGAATTAACAGAACACTAAGAAGTTTCTCAGAAAGCTTCTTTCCAGATTTCATCTGAGGATAATTCCTTTTTCAACATGGCCCTCTATGCCCTTCCAAATGTCACTTTGCCAATTCCACAAGAACTGTCTTAGCGAAAGGCTTCTTGAGGGGAAAGCTGTAACTCTGTAAGATGACTTCACAGAACACAAAGGAGTTTCTCAGAAAGCTTCTTTCTCTTTGTTATCGGAGGATATTTCCTTTGGCCCTATAGTCTTCAAAGGGATCCGAAATATCTGTTCTCAGATTCCACAGAAATAAGGCTAGCAAAGAGATCCACGAAATACAGATGTAACTCTGTGAGATGAATTAACAGAACACTAAGCAGTTTCTCAGAAAGCTTCTTTCCAGATTTCATCTGAGGATATTTCCTTTTTCACCATAGCCCTCTATGGGCTTCCAAATATCACTCTGCCAATTCCACAAGAAGTGTCATAGCGAAAGTCTTCTTGAGGGTAAAGCTGTAACTCTGTGAGATGATTTAACAGAACACAAAGAAGTTTCTCAGAAAGCTTCTTTTTCTTTGTTATCGGAAGATATTTCCTTTGGCCCTATACTCTTCTAAGGGATCCGAAATATCTCTTCTCAGATTTCACAGAAATGAGGCTAGCAAAGAGAACCACGAAATACACATGTAACTCTGTGAGATGAATTAACAGAACACTAAGCATATTCTGAGAAAGCTTCTTTCCAGATTTCATCTGAGGATATTTCCTTTTTCACCATAGCCCTCTATGCGCTTCCAAATATCACTTTGCCAATTCCACAAGAACTGTCTTAGCGAAAGGCTTCTTGAGGGGAAAGCTGTAACTCTGTGAGATGATTTCACAGAACACAAAGAAGTTTCTCAGAAGGGTTCTTTCTCTTTGTTATCGGAGGATATTTCCTTTGGCCCTATAGTCCTCTAAGGGATCCGAAATATCTGTTCTCAGATTCCACAGAAAAAAGGCTAGCAAAGAGATCCACGAAATACAGATGTAACTCTGTGAGATGAATTAACAGAACACTAAGCAGTTTCTCAGAAAGCTTCTTTTCAGATTTCATCTGAGAACATTTCCTTTTTCACCATAGCCCTCTGAGGGCTTCCAAATATCACTTTGCCAATTTCACAAGAACTGTCTTAGCGAAAGGCTTCTTGAGGGGAAAGCTGTAACTCTGTGAGATGATTTCACAGAACGCAAAGAAGTTTCTCAGAAGGCTTCTTTCTCTTTGTTATCGGAGGATATTTCCTTTGGCCCTATAGTCCTCTAAGGGATCCGAAATATCTGTTCTCAGATTCCACAGAAATAAGGCTAGCAAAGAGATCCACGAAATACAGATGTAACTATGTGAGATAAATTAACAGAACACTAAGCAGTTTCTCAGAAAGCTTCTTTCCAGATTTCATCTGAGAACATTTACTTTTTCACCATAGCCCTCTGAGGGCTTCCAAATATCACTTTGTCAATTCCACAAGAACTGTCTTAGCGAAAGGCTTCTTGAGGGGAAAGCTGTAACTCTGTGAGATGATTTCACAGAACACAAAGAAGTTTCTCAGAAAGCTTCCATCTCTTTGTTATCGGAGGATATTTCCTTTGGCCCTATAGTCTTCTAAGGGATCCGAAATATCTGTTCACAGATTCCACAGAAATAAGGCTAGCAAAGAGATCCACGAAATACAGATGTAACTCTGTGTGATGAAATAACAGAACACTAAGCAGTTTCTCAAAAAGTTTCTTTCCAGATTTCCTCTGAGCATATTTCCTTTTTCACCATAGCCCTCTATGGGCTTCCTAATATCACTTTGGCAATTCCACACGAACTGTCTTAGCGAACGGCTTCTTGAAGGGAAGGCTGTAACTCTGTGAGATGATTTCATAGAACACAAAGAAGTTTCGCAGAAAGCTTCTTTCTCTTTGATATCGGAGTTTATTTCCTTTGGCCCTATAGTCTTCAAAGGGATCCGAAATATCTGTTCTCGGATTCCACAGAAATAAGGCTAGCAAAGAGATCCACGAAATACAGATGTACCTCTGTGAGATGAATTAACAGAACACTAAGCAGTTTCTCAGAAAGCTTCTTTCCAGATTTCATCTGAGGATAATTCCTTTTTCAACATGGCCCTCTATGCCTTTCCAAATATCACTTTGCCAATTCCACAAGAACTGTCTTAGCGAAAGGTTTCTTGAGGGAAAAGCTGTATCTCTGTGAGATGATTTCACAGAACACAAAAGAGTTTCTCAGAAAGCTTCTTTCTCTTTGTTATCGGAGTATATTTCCTTTGGCCCTATAGTCTTCAAAGGGATACGAAATATCTGTTCTCAGATTCCACAGAAATGAGGCTAGCAAAGAGATCCACGAAATTCATATGTAACTCTGTGAGATGAATTAACAGAACACTAAGAAGTTTCTCAGAAAGCTTCTTTCCAGATTTCATCTGAGGATATTTCCTTTTTCACCATAGCCCTCTATGGGCTTCCAAATATCACTCTGCCAATTCCACAAGAACTGTCTTAGCGAAAGTCTTCTTGAGGGGAAAGCTGTAACTCTGTGAGATGATTTAACAGAACACAAAGAAGTTTCTCAGAAAGCTTCTCTTTCTTTGTTATCGGAAGATATTTTATTTGGCCCTATATTCTTCCAAGGGATCCGAAATATCTGTTCTCAGATTCCAAAGAAATGAGGATAGCAAAGAGATCCACGAAATACACATGTAACTCTGTGAGATGAATTAACAGAACACTAAACATTTTCTGAGAAAGCTTCTTTCCAGATTTCATCTGAGGATATTTCCTTTTTCACCATAGCCCTCTATGCGCTTCCAAATATCACTTTGCCAATTCCACAAGAACTGTCTTAGCGAAAGGCTTCTTGAGGAGAAAGCTGTAACTCTGTGAGATGATTTCACAGAACACGAAGAAGTTTCTCAGAAAGCTTCTTTCTCTTTGTTATCGGAGGATATTTCCATTGGCCCTATAGTCCTCTAAGGGATCCGAAATATCTGTTCTCAGATTCCACAGAAATAAGGCTAGCAAAGAGATCCACAGAAATACAGATGTAACTACGTGAGATAAATTAACAGAACACTAAGCAGTTTCTCAGAAAGCTTCTTTCCAGATTTCATCTGAGAAAATTTCCTTTTTCACCACAGCCCTCTAAGGGCTTCCAAATATCACTTTGCCAATTCCACAACAACTGTCTTAGCGAAAGGCTTCTTGAGGGGAAAGCTGTAACTCTGTGAGATGATTTCACAGAACACAAAGAAGTTTCTCAGAAAGCTTCTTTCTCTTTGTTATCGGAGGATATTTTCTTTGGCCCTATAGTCTTCAAAGGGATCCGAAATATCTGTTCTCAGATTCCACAGAAATAAGGCTAGCAAAGAGATCCACAAAATACAGATGTAACTCTGTGAGATGAATTAACAGAACACTAAGCAGTTTCTCAGAAAGTTTCTTTCCAGATTTCATCTGAGGATATTTCCTTTTTCACCATAGCCCTCTAAGGGCTTCCAAATATCACTTTGCCAATTCGACAAGAACTGTCTTAGCGAAAGGCTTCTTGAAGGGAAAGCTGTAACTCTGTGAGATGATTTCATAGAACACAAAGAATTTTCTCAGGAAGCTTCTTTCTCTTTGATATCGGAGTTTATTTCCTTTGGCCCTATACTCTTCAAAGGGATCCGAAATATCTGTTCTCAGATTCCACAGAAATAAGGCTAGCAAAGAGATCCACGAAATACAGATGTAACTCTGTGAGATGAATTAACAGAACACTAAGCAGTTTCTCAGAAAGCTTCTTTCCAGATTTCATCTGAGATTAATTCCTTTTTCAACATGGCCCTCTATGCCCTTCCAAATATCACTTTGCCAATCCAACAGGAACTGTCTTAGCGAAAGGCTTCTTGAGGGGAAAGCTGTAACTCTGTGAGATGATTTCACAGAACACAAAGTAGTTTCTCAGAAAGCTTCTTTCTCTTTGTTATCGGAGGATATTTCCTTTGGCCCTATAGTCTTTAAAGGGATCCGAAATATTTGTTCTCAGATTCCACAGAAATAAGGCTAGCAAAGAGATCCACGAAATACACATGTAACACTGTGAGATGAATTAACAGAACACTAAGCAGTTTCTCAGAAAGATTCTTTCCAGATTTCATCTGAGGATATTTCCTTTTTCACCTCAGCCCTCTAAGAGCTTCCAAATATCACTCTGCCAATTCCACAAGAACTATCTTAGCGAAAGTCTTCTTGAAGGGAAAGCTGTAACTCTGTGAGATGATTTCATAGAACACAAAGAAGTTTCTCAGAAATCTTCTTTCTCTTTGATATCGGAGTTCATTTCCTTTGGCCCTATAGTCTTCAAAGGGATCCGAAATATCTGTTCTCAGATTCCACAGAAATAAGGCTAGCAAAGAGATCCGCGAAATACAGATTTAACTCTGTGAGATGAACTAACAGAACACTAAGCAGTTTCTCAGAAAGCTTCTTTCCAGATTTCATCTGAGGATAATTCCTTTTTCAACATGGCCCTCTATGGCCTTCCAAATATCACTTTGCCAATCCAACAGGAACTGTCTTAGCGAAAGGCTTCTTGAGGGGAAAGCTGTAACTCTGTGAGATGATTTCACAGAACACAAAGGAGTTTCTCAGAAAGCTTCCTTCTCTTTGTTAACGGAGGATATTTCCTTTGGCCCCATAGTCTTCAAAGGGATCCGAAATATCTGTTCTCAGATTCCACAGAAATAAGGCTAGCAAAGAGATCCACGAAATACAGATGTAACTCTGTGGGATGAATTAACAGAACACTAATCAGTTTCTCAGAGAGCTTCTTTCCAGATTTCATCTGAGGATATTTCCTTTTTCACCATAGCCCTCTATGGGCTTCCAAATATCACTCTGCCAATTCCACAAGAACTGTCTTAGCGAAAGTCTTCTTGAGGGGAAAGCTGTAACTCTGTGAGATGATTTAACAGAACACAAAGAAGTTTCTCAGAAAGCTTCTCTTACTTTGTTATTGGAAAATATTTCCTTTGGCCCTATATTCTTCTAAGGGATCCGAAATATCTGTTCTCAGATTCCAAAGAAATGAGGATAGCAAAGAGATCCACGAAATACACATGTAACTCTGTGAGATGAATTAACAGAACAGGAAGCATTTTCTGAGAAAGCTTCTTTCCAGATTTCATCTGAGGATATTTCCTTTTTCACCATAGCCCTCTATGCGCTTCCAAATATCACTTTGCCAATTCCACAAGGACTGTCTTAGCGAAAGGCTTCTTGAGGGGAAAGCTGTAACTCTGTGAGATGATTTCACAGAACACAAAGAAGTTTCTCTGAAAGCTTCTTTCTCTTTGTTATCGGAGGATATTTCCTTTGGCCCTATAGTCTTCTAAGGGATCCGAAATATCTGTTCTCAGATTCCACAGAAATAAGGCTAGCAAAGAGATCCACGAAATACAGATGTAACTCTGTGAGATAAATTAACAGAACACTAAGCAGTTTCTCAGAAAGCTTCTTTCCAGATTTCATCTGAGAACAATTCCTTTTTCACCATAGCCCTCTAAGTGCTTCCAAATATCACTTTGCCAATTCCACAACAACTGTCTTAGCGAAAGGCTTCTTGAGGGGAAAGCTGTAACTCTGAGAGATGATTTCACAGAACACAAAGAAGTTTCTCAGAAAGCTTCTTTCTCTTTGTTATCGGAGGATATTTTCTTTGGCCCTATAGTCTTCAAAGGGATCCGAAATATCTGTTCTCAGATTCCACAGAAATAAGGCTAGCAAAGAGATCCACAAAATACAGATGTAACTCTGTGAGATGAATTAACAGAACACTAAGCAGTTTCTCAGAAAGTTTCTTTCCAGATTTCATCTGAGGATATTTCCTTTTTCACCATAGCCCTCTATGGGCTTCCAAATATCACTTTGCCAATTCGACAAGAACTGTCTTAGCGAAAGGCTTCTTGAAGGGAAAGCTGTAACTCTGTGAGATGATTTCATAGAACACAAAGAATTTTCTCAGGAAGCTTCTTTCTCTTTGATATCGGAGTTTATTTCCTTTGGCCCTATACTCTTCAAAGGGATCCGAAATATCTGTTCTCAGATTCCACAGAAATAAGGCTAGCAAAGAGATCCACGAAATACAGATGTAACTCTGTGAGATGAATTAACAGAACACTAAGCAGTTTCTCAGAAAGCTTCTTTCCAGATTTCATCTGAGATTAATTCCTTTTTCAACATGGCCCTCTATGCCCTTCCAAATATCACTTTGCCAATCCAACAGGAACTGTCTTAGCGAAAGGCTTCTTGAGGGGAAAGCTGTAACTCTGTGAGATGATTTCACAGAACACAAAGTAGTTTCTCAGAAAGCTTCTTTCTCTTTGTTATCGGAGGATATTTCCTTTGGCCCTATAGTCTTTAAAGGGATCCGAAATATTTGTTCTCAGATTCCACAGAAATAAGGCTAGCAAAGAGATCCACGAAATACACATGTAACACTGTGAGATGAATTAACAGAACACTAAGCAGTTTCTCAGAAAGATTCTTTCCAGATTTCATCTGAGGATATTTCCTTTTTCACCTCAGCCCTCTAAGAGCTTCCAAATATCACTCTGCCAATTCCACAAGAACTATCTTAGCGAAAGTCTTCTTGAAGGGAAAGCTGTAACTCTGTGAGATGATTTCACAGAACACAAAGAAGTTTTTCTGAAAGCTTCTTTCTCTTTGTTATCGGAGGATATTTCCTTTGGCCCTATAGTCTTCTAAGGGATCCGAAATATCTGTTCTCAGATTCCACAGAAATAAGGCTAGCAAAGAGATCCACGAAATACAGATGTAACTCTGTGAGATAAATTAACAGAACACTAAGCAGTTTCTCAGAAAGCTTCTTTCCAGATTTCATCTGAGAACAATTCCTTTTTCACCATAGCCCTCTAAGTGCTTCCAAATATCACTTTGCCAATTCCACAACAACTGTCTTAGCGAAAGGCTTCTTGAGGGGAAAGCTGTAACTCTGAGAGATGATTTCACAGAACACAAAGAAGTTTCTCAGAAAGCTTCTTTCTCTTTGTTATCGGAGGATATTTTCTTTGGCCCTATAGTCTTCAAAGGGATCCGAAATATCTGTTCTCAGATTCCACAGAAATAAGGCTAGCAAAGAGATCCACAAAATACAGATGTAACTCTGTGAGATGAATTAACAGAACACTAAGCAGTTTCTCAGAAAGTTTCTTTCCAGATTTCATCTGAGGATATTTCCTTTTTCACCATAGCCCTCTATGGGCTTCCAAATATCACTTTGCCAATTCGACAAGAACTGTCTTAGCGAAAGGCTTCTTGAAGGGAAAGCTGTAACTCTGTGAGATGATTTCATAGAACACAAAGAATTTTCTCAGGAAGCTTCTTTCTCTTTGATATCGGAGTTTATTTCCTTTGGCCCTATACTCTTCAAAGGGATCCGAAATATCTGTTCTCAGATTCCACAGAAATAAGGCTAGCAAAGAGATCCACGAAATACAGATGTAACTCTGTGAGATGAATTAACAGAACACTAAGCAGTTTCTCAGAAAGCTTCTTTCCAGATTTCATCTGAGATTAATTCCTTTTTCAACATGGCCCTCTATGCCCTTCCAAATATCACTTTGCCAATCCAACAGGAACTGTCTTAGCGAAAGGCTTCTTGAGGGGAAAGCTGTAACTCTGTGAGATGATTTCACAGAACACAAAGTAGTTTCTCAGAAAGCTTCTTTCTCTTTGTTATCGGAGGATATTTCCTTTGGCCCTATAGTCTTTAAAGGGATCCGAAATATTTGTTCTCAGATTCCACAGAAATAAGGCTAGCAAAGAGATCCACGAAATACACATGTAACACTGTGAGATGAATTAACAGAACACTAAGCAGTTTCTCAGAAAGATTCTTTCCAGATTTCATCTGAGGATATTTCCTTTTTCACCTCAGCCCTCTAAGAGCTTCCAAATATCACTCTGCCAATTCCACAAGAACTATCTTAGCGAAAGTCTTCTTGAAGGGAAAGCTGTAACTCTGTGAGATGATTTCATAGAACACAAAGAAGTTTCTCAGAAATCTTCTTTCTCTTTGATATCGGAGTTCATTTCCTTTGGCCCTATAGTCTTCAAAGGGATCCGAAATATCTGTTCTCAGATTCCACAGAAATAAGGCTAGCAAAGAGATCCGCGAAATACAGATTTAACTCTGTGAGATGAACTAACAGAACACTAAGCAGTTTCTCAGAAAGCTTCTTTCCAGATTTCATCTGAGGATAATTCCTTTTTCAACATGGCCCTCTATGGCCTTCCAAATATCACTTTGCCAATCCAACAGGAACTGTCTTAGCGAAAGGCTTCTTGAGGGGAAAGCTGTAACTCTGTGAGATGATTTCACAGAACACAAAGGAGTTTCTCAGAAAGCTTCCTTCTCTTTGTTAACGGAGGATATTTCCTTTGGCCCCATAGTCTTCAAAGGGATCCGAAATATCTGTTCTCAGATTCCACAGAAATAATGCTAGCAAAGAGATCCACGAAATACAGATGTAACTCTGTGGGATGAATTAACAGAACACTAATCAGTTTCTCAGAGAGCTTCTTTCCAGATTTCATCTGAGGATATTTCCTTTTTCACCATAGCCCTCTATGGGCTTCCAAATATCACTCTGCCAATTCCACAAGAACTGTCTTAGCGAAAGTCTTCTTGAGGGGAAAGCTGTAACTCTGTGAGATGATTTAACAGAACACAAAGAAGTTTCTCAGAAAGCTTCTCTTACTTTGTTATTGGAAAATATTTCCTTTGGCCCTATATTCTTCTAAGGGATCCGAAATATCTGTTCTCAGATTCCAAAGAAATGAGGATAGCAAAGAGATCCACGAAATACACATGTAACTCTGTGAGATGAATTAACAGAACAGTAAGCATTTTCTGAGAAAGCTTCTTTCCAGATTTCATCTGAGGATATTTCCTTTTTCACCATAGCCCTCTATGCGCTTCCAAATATCACTTTGCCAATTCCACAAGGACTGTCTTAGCGAAAGGCTTCTTGAGGGGAAAGCTGTAACTCTGTGAGATGATTTCACAGAACACAAAGAAGTTTCTCTGAAAGCTTCTTTCTCTTTGTTATCGGAGGATATTTCCTTTGGCCCTATAGTCTTCTAAGGGATCCGAAATATCTGTTCTCAGATTCCACAGAAATAAGGCTAGCAAAGAGATCCACGAAATACAGATGTAACTCTGTGAGATAAATTAACAGAACACTAAGCAGTTTCTCAGAAAGCTTCTTTCCAGATTTCATCTGAGAACAATTCCTTTTTCACCATAGCCCTCTAAGTGCTTCCAAATATCACTTTGCCAATTCCACAACAACTGTCTTAGCGAAAGGCTTCTTGAGGGGAAAGCTGTAACTCTGAGAGATGATTTCACAGAACACAAAGAAGTTTCTCAGAAAGCTTCTTTCTCTTTGTTATCGGAGGATATTTTCTTTGGCCCTATAGTCTTCAAAGGGATCCGAAATGTCTGTTCTCAGATTCCACAGAAATAAGGCTAGCAAAGAGATCCACAAAATACAGATGTAACTCTGTGAGATGAATTAACAGAACACTAAGCAGTTTCTCAGAAAGTTTCTTTCCAGATTTCATCTGAGGATATTTCCTTTTTCACCATAGCCCTCTATGGGCTTCCAAATATCACTTTGCCAATTCGACAACAACTGTCTTAGCGAAAGGCTTCTTGAAGGAAAACCTGTAACTCTGTTAGATGATTTCATAGAACACAAAGAATTTTCTCAGAAAGCTTCTTTCTCTTTGATATCGGAGTTTATTTCCTTTAGCCCTATACTCTTCAAAGGGATCCGAAATATCTGTTCTCAGATTCCACAGAAATAAGGCTAGCAAAGAGATCCACGAAATACAGATGTAATTCTGTGAGATGAATTAACAGAACACTAAGCAGTTTCTCAGAAAGCTTCTTTCCAGATTTCATCTGAGGGTAATTCCTTTTTCAACATGGCCCTCTATGACCTTCCAAATATCACTTTGCGAATACCACAAGAACTGTCTTAGCGAAAGGCTTCTTGAGTGGAAAGCTGTAACTCTGTGAGATGATTTAACAGAAAACAATGAAGTTTCTCAGAAAGCTTCTTTCTCTTTGTTATCGGAGGATATTTCCTTGGGCCCTATAGTCTTCAAAGGGATCCGAAATATCTGTTCTCAGATTCCACAGAAATAAGGCTAGCAAAGAGATCCACGAAATACAGATGTAACACTGTGAGATGAATTAACAGAACACTAAGCAGTTTCTCAGAAAGCTTCTTTCCAGATTTCATCTGAGGATATTTCCTTTTTCACTATAGCCCTCTATGGGCTTCCAAATATCACTCTGCCAATTCCACAAGAACTGTCTTAGCGAAAGTCTTCTTGAAGGGAAAGCTGTAACTCTGTGAGATGATTTAAAAGAAAACAATGAAGTTTCTCAGAAAGCTTCTTTCTCTTTGTTATCGGAGGATATTTCCTTGGGCCCTATAGTCTTCAAAGGGATCCGAAATATCTGTTCTCAGATTCCACAGAAATAAGGCTAGCAAAGAGATCCACGAAATACAGATGTAACTCTGTGAGATGAACTAACAGAACACTAAGCAGTTTCTCAGAAAGCTTCTTTCCAGATTTCATCTGAGGATATTTCCTTTTTCACCATAGCCCTCTATGCGCTTCCAAATATCACTTTCCCAATTCCACAAAAACTGTCTTAGGGAAAGGCTTCTTGAGAGGAAAGCTGTAACTCTGTGAGATGATTACACAGAACACAAAGAAGTTTCACATAAAGCTTCTTTCTCTTTGTTATCGGAGGATATTTCTCTTGGCCCTATAGTCTTCAAAGGGATCCGAAATATCTGTTCTCAGATTCCACAGAAATAAGGCTAGCAAAGAGATCCAAGAAATACAGATGTAACTCTGTGAGATGAATTAACAGAACACTAGGAGTTTCTCAGAAAGCTTCTTTCCAGATTTCATCTGAAGATATTTAATTTTTCACCATACCCCTCTAAGGGCTTCCAAATATCACTTTGCCAATTCCACAAAAACTGTCTTAGCGAAAGGCTTCTTGAAGGGAGAGCTGTATCTCTGTGAGATGATTTCACAGAACACAAAGAAGTTTCTCAGAAAGCTTCTTTCTCTTTGTTATCGGAGGATATTTCCTTTGGCCCTATAGTCTTCAAAGGGATCCGAAATATCTGTTCTCAGATTCCACAGAAATAAGGCTAGCAAAGAGATCCACGAAATAAAGATGTAACTCTGTTAGATGAATTAACAGAACACTAAGCAGTTTCTCAGAAAGCTTCTTTCCAGATTTCATCTGAGGATAATTCCTTTTTCACCTTGGTCCTCTTTGCCCTTCCAAATATCACTTTCCCAATACCACAAGATCTGTCTTAGCGAACGGCTTCTTGAGGGGAAAGCTGTAACTCTGTGAGATGATTTCACAGAACACACAGGAGCTTCTCAGAAAGCTTCTTTCTCTTTGTTATCGGAGGATATTTCCTTTGGCCCTATAGTCTTCTAAGGGATCCGAAATATCTGTTCTCAGACTCCTGAGAAATAAGGCTAGCAAAGAGATCCAAGAAATACAGATGTAACTCTGTGAGATGAATTAACAGAATACTAAGCAGTTTCTCAGAAAGCTTCTTTCCAGATTTCATCTGAGGATATTTCCTTTTTCACCATAGCACTCCATGGGCTTCCAAATATCACTTTGCCAATTCCACAAGAACTGTCTTAGCGAAAGGCTGCTTGTGGGTAAAGCTGTAACTCTGTGAGATGATTTCACAGAATACAAAGGAGTTTCTCAAAAAGCTTTTTTCTCTTTGTTATCGGAGGATATTTCCTTTGGCCCTATAGTCTTCTAAGGGATCCGAAATATCTGTTCTCAGATTCCACAGAAATAAGGCTAGCAAAGACATCCACGATATACAGATATAACTCGGTGAGATGAATTAACAGAACACTAAGCAGTTTCTCAGAAAGGTTCTTTCCAGATTTCATCTGAGGATATTTCCTTTTTCACCATAGCCCTCTATGCGTTTCCAAATATCACTCTGCCAATTCCACAAGAACTGTCTTAGCGAAAGGCTTCTTGAGGGGAAAGCGGTAACCCTGTGAGATGATTTCAAAGAAGAGAAAGAAGTTTCTCAGAAAGCTTCTTTCTCTTTGTTATCGGAGGATATTTCCTTTGGCTCTATAGTCTTCAAAGGGATCCGAAATATCTGTTCTCAGATTCCACAGAAATAAGGCTTGCAAAGAGATCCTGGAAATACAGATGTAACTCTGTGAGATGAATGAAGAGAACACTAAGCAGTTTCTCAAAAGCTTCTTTCCAGATTTCATCTGAGGATCTTTCCTTTTTCACCTTAGCCCTCTATGGGCTTCCAAATATCCCTTTGACAATTCCACAACAACTGTCTTAGCGAAAGGCTTCCTGAGGGGAAAGCTGTAACTCTGTGAGATGATTTCACAGAACACAAAGAAGTTTCTCAGAAAGCTTCTTTTCTTTGTTATCGGAGGATATTTCCTTTTGCCCTATAGTCTTCTAAGGGATCCGAAACATCTGTTCTCAGATTCCACAGAAATAAGGCTAGCAAAGAGATCCACGAAATACAGATGTAACTCTGTGAGATGAATTAACAGAACACTAAGCAGTTTCTCAGAAAGCATCTTTCCAGATTTCATTTGAGGATATTTCCTTTTTCACCATAGCCCTATATGGGCTTCCAAATATTACTTTTACAATTCCACAAGAACTGTCTTAGCGAAAGGCTTCTGGAGGCGAAAGCTGTAACTCTGTGAGATGATTTCACAGAACACAAAGAAGTTTCTCAGAAAGCTTCTTTCTCTTTGTTATAGGAGGATATTTCCTTTGGCCCTATAGTCTTCTAAGGCATCCGAAATATCTGTTCTCAGATTCCACAGAAATAGGGCTAGCAAAGAGATCCACGAAATACAGATGTTACTCTGTGAGATGAATTAACAGAACACTAAGCAGTTTCTCAGAAAGCTTGTTTCCAGATTTCATCTGAGGATATTTCCTTTTTCACCATAACCCTCTTTGGGCTTCCAAATATCAGTTTGCCAATTCCACAAGAACTGTCTTAGCGAAAGGATTTTTGAGGGGAAAGCTGTAACTCTGTGAGATGATTTCACAGAACACAAAGAAGTTTCTCAGAAAGCTTCTTTCTCTTTGTTATCGGAGGATATTTCTTTTGGCCCTATAGTCTTCAAAGGGATCCGAAATATCTGTTCTCAGATTCCACAGAATTAAGGCTAGCAAAGAGATCCAAGAAATACAGATGTAACTCTGTGAGATGAAATAACAGAACACTAAGAGTATCTCAGAAAGCTTCTTTCCAGATTTCATCAGAGGATATTTCCTTTTTCACCACAGCCCTCTATGGGCTTCCAAATATCACTTTGCAAATTCCACAAGAACTGTCTTAGCGAAAGGCTTCTTGTTGGTAAAGCTGTAACTCTGTGTGATGATTTCACAAACACAAAGGAGTTTCTCAAAAAGCTTCTTTCTCTTTGTTATCGGAGGATATTTCCTTTGGCCCTATAGACTTCAAAGGGATCCGAAATATCTGTTCTCGGACTCCACAGAAATAAGGCTAGCAAAGACATCCACGATATACAGATGTAACTCGGTGAGATGAATTAACGGAACACTAAGCAGTTTCTCAGAAAGCTTCTTTCCAGATTTCATCTGAGGATATTTCCTTTTTCACCATAGCCCTCTATGCGCTTCCAAATATCACTTTTCCAATTCCACAAGAACTGTCTTAGCGAAAGGCTTCTTGAGGGGAAAGCTGTAACTCTGTCAGATGATTTCACAGAACACAAAGAAGTTTCTCAGAAAGCTACTTTCTCTTTGTTATCTGAGGATATTTCCTTTGACCCTATACTCTTCTAAGGGGTCCGAAATATCTGTTCTCAGATTCCACAGAAATGAGACAAGCAAAGACATCCACGAAATACATATGTAACTCTGTGAGATGAATTAACAGAACACTAAGCAGTTTCTCAGAAGGCTTCTTTCCAGATTTCATCTGAGGATATTTCCTTTTTCACAATAGCCCTCCATGGGCTTCCAAATATCACTTTGCCAATTCCACAAAAACTGTCTTAGGGAAAGGCTTATTGAGGGGAAAGCTGTAACTCTGTGAGATGATTTCACAGAACACAAAGAAGTTTCTCAGAAATCTTCTTTCTCTTTGTTATTGGAGGATATTTCCTTTGGCCCTATAGTCTTCTAAGGGATTCGAAATATCTGTTCTCAGATTCCACAGAAATAAGGCTAGCAAAGAGATCCACGAAATACAGATGTAACTCTGTGAGATGAATGAAGAGAACACTAAGCAGTTTCTCAAAAGCTTCTTTCCAGATTTCATCTGAGGATCATTCCTTTTTCACCTTAGCCCTCTATGGGCTTCCAAATATCACTTTGCCAATTACACAAGAACTGTCTTAGCGAAAGGCTTCTTGAGGGGAAAGCTGTAACTCTGTGAGAGGATTTCACAGAACACAAAGAAGTTTTTCAGAAAGCTTCTTTCTCTTTGTTATCGGAGGATATTTCCTTTGGCCCTATAGTCTTCACAGGGATCCGAAATAACTGTTCTCAGATTCCACAGATATAAGGCTAACAAAGAGATCCACGAAATACAGATGTAACTCTGTGAGATGAATTAACAGAACACTAAGCAGTTTCTCAGAAAGCATCTGTCCAGATATCATCTGAGGATATTTCCTTTTTCACCATAGCCCTCTATGGCTTCCAAATATTACTTTGCCAATTCCACAAGAACTGTCTTAGCGAAAGGCTTCTTGTGGATAAAGCTGTAACTCTGTGAGATGATTTCAGAGAACACAAAGGAGTTTCTCAGAAAACTTCTTTCTCTTTGTTATCGGAGGATATTTTCTTTGGCCCTATAGTCTTCAACGGGATCCGAAGTATCTGTTCTCAGATTCCACAGAAATAAGGCTAGCAAAGAAATCCACGAAATACAGATGTAACTCTGTGAGATGAATTAACAGAACACTAAGCAGTTTCTCAGAAAACTTCTTTCCAGATTTCATCTTAGGATATTTCCTTTTTCACAACAGCCCTCTATGGGCTTCAAAATATCACTTTGCCAATTCCACAAGTACTGTCTTAGCGACAGGCTTGTTGTGGGTAAAGCTGTAACTCTGTGAGATGATTTCACAGAACACAAAGGAGTTTCTCAGAAAACATCTTTCTCTTTGTTATCGGAGGATATTTCCTTTGGCCCTATAGTCTTCAAAGGGATACGAAATATCTGTTGTCAGATTCCACAGAAATAACGCTAGCAAAGAGATCCGCGAAATACACATGTAACTCTGTGAGATGAATTAACAGAACACTAAGGAGTTTCTCAGAAAGTTTCTTTCTAGATTTCATCTGAGGATATTTCCTTTTTCACCATAGCCCTCTATGGGTTTCCAAATATCACTTTGCCAATTCCACAAGAACTGTCTTAGCGTAAGGCTTCTTGAGGGGAAAGCTGTAACTCTGTGAGATGATTTCACAGAACACAAAGAATTTCTCAGAAAGCATCTTTCTCTTTGTTATCGGAGGATATTTTCTTTGGCCCTATAGTCTTCAAAGAGATCCGAAATATCTGTTCTCAGATTCCACAGAATTAAGTCTAGCCAAGAAATCCACGAAATACAGATGTAACTCTGTGAGATGAATTAACAGAACACTAAGCAGTTTCTCAGAAAGCTTCTTTCCAGATTTCATCTTAGGATATTTCCTTTTTCACAACAGCCCTCTATGGGCTTCAAAATATCAATTTGCCAATTCCACAAGAACTGTCTTAACTCAGGCTTCTTGTGGGTAAAGGTGTAACTCTGTGAGATGATTTCACAGAACACAACGGAGTTTCTCAGAAAACTTCTTTCTACTTGTTATCGGAGGATATTTCCTTTGGCCCTATAGTCTTCAAAGGGATCCGAAATATCTGTTGTCAGATTCCACAGAAATAAGTCTAGCAAAGAGATCCACGAAATACACATGTAACTCTGTGAGATGAATTAACAGAACACTAAGCAGTTTCTCAGAAAATTTCTTTCCAGATTTCACCTGAGGATATTTCCTTTTTCACCATAGCCCTCTATGGGCTTCCAAATATCACTTTGCCAATTCTCAAGAACTGTCTTAGAGAAAGGCTTCTTGAGGGTAAAGCTGTAACTCTGTGAGATGATTTCAGAGAACACAAAGAAGTTTCTCCTAAAGCTTCTTTCTCTTTGTTATCGGAGGATATTTCCTTTTTCCCTATAGTCTTCAAAGGGATCCGCAATATCTGTTCTCACATTCCACAGAAATAAGGCTAGCAATGAGATCCACGAAATACATATGTAACTCTGTGAGATTAATTAACAGAACACTAAGCAGTTTGTCAGAAAGCTTCTTTCCAGATTTCATCTGAGGATGTTTCCTTTTTCACCGTAGCCCTGTGTGGGCTTCCAAATATCACATTGCCAATTCCACAACAACTGTCTTAGCGAAAGGCTTCTTTAGTGGAAAGCTGTAACTCTGTGAGATGATTTCACAGAACACAAAGAAGTTTCTCAGAAAGCTTCTGTCCCTTTGTTATCGGAGGATATTTACTTTGGCCCTATAGTCTTCTAAGGGATCCGAAATATCTGTTCTCAGATTCCACAGAAATAAGGCTAGCAAACAGATCCAGGAAATACAGAAGCAACTCCGTCAGATGAATTAACAGAACACTAAGCAGTTTCTCAGAAAGCTTCTTTCCACATTTCATCTGAGGATATTTCCTTTTTCACCATAGCCATCTGTGCTGTTCAAAATATCACTTTTCCAATACCACAAGATCTGTCTTAGCGAAAGGCTTCTTGAGGGGAAAGCTGTAACTCTGTGAGATGATTTCACACAACACAAAGGAGTTTCTGAGAAGGCTTCTTTCTCTTTGTTATCGGAGGATATTTCCTTTTGCCCTATAGTCTTCAAAGGGAAACGAAATATCTGTTCTCAGATTCCACAATAATAAGACTAGCAAAGAGAACCACTAAATACAGTTGTACCTCTGTGAGATTAATTAAAAGAACACTAAGTAGTTTCTCAGAAAGCTTCTTTCCAGATTTCATCTGAGGATATTTCCCTTTTCACCATAGCCCTCTAAGGGCTTCCAAATATGACGTTGCCAATTAAACAAGAACTGTCTTAGCTAAAGGCTTCTTGAGGGGAGAGCTGTAACTCTGTGAGATGATTTCACAGAACACAAAGAAGTTTCTCGGAAAGCTTCTTTCTCTTTGTTATAGGAGGATTATTTCCTTAGGCCCTATAGTCTTCTAAGGGATCCGATATATCTGTTCTCAGATTCCACAGAAATAAGGCTAACAAAGAGATGCAGGAAATACATATGTAACACTGTAAGATGAATTAACAGAACACTAAGACATTTCTCAGACAGCTTCTTTCCAGATTTCATCTGAGGATATTTCCTTTTTCACCATAGCCCTCTATGGGCTTCCAAATATCCCTTTGCCAATTCCACAAGAACTGTCTTAGCGAAAGGCTTCTTGAGGGGAAAGCTGTAACTCTGTGAGATGATTTCACAGAACACAAAGAAGTTTCTCAGAAAGCTTCTTTCTCTTTGTTATCGGAGGATATTTCCTTTGGCCCTATAGTCTTCAAAGGGATCCGAAATATCTGTTCTCAGATTCCACAGAAATAAGGCTAGCAAAGAGATCCACGAAATACAGATGTAACTCTGTGAGATGAATTAACAGAACACTAAGCCGTTTCTCATAAAGCTTCTTTCCAGATTTCATCTGAGCATATTTCCTTTTTCACCATAGCCCTCTAAGGGCTTCCAAATATCACTTTGCCAATTCCACAAGAACTGTCTTAGCGAAAGGCTTCTTGAGGGGAAAGCTGTAACTCTGTGAGCAGATTTCACAGAACACAAAGAAGTTTCTCAGAAAGCTTCTTTCTCTTTATTATCGGAGGATATTTCCTTTGGCCCTATAGTCTTCAAAGGGATCCGAAATATCTGTTCTAGATTCCACAGAAATAAGGCTAACAAAGAGATCCAGGAAATACAGATGTAACTCTGTGAGATGAATTATGAGAACACTAAGCAGTTTCTCAGAAAGTTTCTTTCCAGATTTCATCTGAGGATATTTCCTTTTTCACCATAGCCCTCTATGGGCTTCCAAATATCACTTTGCCAATTCCACAACAACTGTCTTAGCGAAAGGCTTCTTGAAGGGAAAGCTGTAACTCTGTGAGATGATTTCAAAGAACACAAAGAAGTTTCTCAGAAAGATTCTTTCTCTTTGTTATCGGAGGATATTTCCTTTGGCCCTATAGTCTTCAAAGTGATCCGAAATATCTGTTCTCAGATTCCACAGAAATAAGGCTAACAAAGAGATCCACGAAATACAGATGTAACTCTGTGAGATGAATTAACAGAACACTAAGCAGTTTCTCATAAAGCTTCTTTCCAGATTTCATCTGAGCATATTTCCTTTTTCACCATAGCCCTCTAAGGGCTTCAAATATCACTTTGCCAATTCCACAATAACTGTCTTAGCGAAAGGCTTCTTGAGGGGAAAGCTGTAACTCTGTGAGCAGATTTCAAAGAACACAAAGAAGTTTCTCAGAAAGCTTCTTTCTCTTTATTATCGGAGGATATTTCCTTTGGCCCTATAGTCTTCAAAGGGATCCGAAATATCTGTTCTAGATTCCACAGAAATAAGGCTAACAAAGAGATCCACGAAATACAGATGTAACTCTGTGAGATGAATTATCAGAACACTAAGCAGTTTCTCAGAAAGTTTCTTTCCAGATTTCATCTGAGGATATTTCCTTTTTCAACATAGCCCTCTATGGGCTTCCAAATATCACTTTGCCAATTCCACAAGAACTGTCTTAGCGAAAGGCTTCTTGAGGGGAAAGCTGTAACTCTGTGAGATGATTTCACAGAACACAAAGAAGTTTCTCAGAAAGCTTCTTTCTCTTTGTTATCGGAGGATATTTCCTTTGACCCTATAGTCTTCAAAGGGATCCGAAATATCTGTTCTCAGATTCCACAGAAATAAGGCTAGCAAAGAGATCCACGAAATACAGATGTAACTCTGTGAGATGAATTAACAGAACACTAAGCAGTTTCTCAAAAAGCTTCTTTCCATATTTCATCTGAGGATATTTCCTTTATCACCATAGCTCTCTATGCGCTTCCAAATATCACTTTGCCAATTCCACAACAACTGTCTTAGCGAAAGGCTTCTTGAGGGGAAAGCTGTAACTCTGTGAGATGATTTCAAAGAACACAAAGAAGTTTCTCTGAAAGCTTCTTTCTCTTTGTTATCGAAGGATATTTCCTATGGCCCTATAGTCTTCAAAGGGAAACGAAATATCTGTTCTCAGATTCCACAGAAATAACGCTAGCAAAGAGATCCACGAAATACATATGTAACTCTGTGAGATGAATGAAGAGAACACTAAGCAGTTTCTCAAAAGCTTCTTTCCAGATTTCATCTGAGCATCTTTCCTTTTTCACCTTAGCCCTCTAAGGGCTTCCAAATATCACTTTGCCAATGACACAAAAACTGTCTTAGCGAAAGGCTTCTTGAGGGGAAAGCTGTAACTCTGTGAGATGATTTCAGGGAACACAAAGAAGTTTCTCATAAAGCTTCTTTCTCTTTGTTATCGGAGGATATTTCCTTTGGCCTCTATAGTCTTCAAAGGGATCCGAAATATCTGTTCTCAGATTCCACAGAAATAAGGCTAGCAAAGAGATCCACGAAATAGAGATGTAACTCGGTGAGATGAATTAACGGAACACTAATCAGTTTCTCAGAAAGCTTCTTTCCAGATTTCATCTGAGGATATTTCCTTTTTCACCATAGCACTCTATGGGCTTCCAAATATTACTTTGCCAATACCACAAGAACTGTCTTAGCGAAAGGCTTCTTGAGGGGAAAGCTGTAACTCTGTGAGATGATTTCACAGAACACAAAGAAGTTTCTCAGAAAGCTTCTTTCTCTTTGTTATCGGAGTTTATTTCCTTTGGCCCTATAGTCTTCAAAGGGATCCGAAATATCTGTTCTCAGATTCCACAGAAGTAAGGCTAGCAAAGAGATCCACGAAATACAGATGTAACTCTGTGAGATGAATTAACAGAACACTAAGCAGTTTCTCAGAAAGCTTCTTTCCACATTTCATCTGAGGATATTTCCTTTTTCACCATAGCAATCTACGCGCTTCCAAATATCACTTTGCCAATTTCACAAGAACTCTCTTAGCGAAAGGCTTCTTGAGGGGAAAGCTGTAACTCTGTGAGACGATTTCAAAGAACACAAAGAAGTTTCTCAGGAAGCTTCTTTCTCTTTATTATAGGAGGATATTTCCTTTGGCCCTATAGTCTTCACAGGGATCCGAAATATCTGTTCTCAGATTCCACAGAAATAAGGCTAACAAAGAGATCCAGGAAATAGAGATGTAACTCTGTGAGATGAATTATCAGAACACTAAGCAGTTTCTCAGAAAGCTTCTTTCCAGATTTCATCTGAGGATATTTCCTTTTTCACCATAGCCCTCTATGGGTTTCCAAATATCACTTTGCCAATTCCACAAGAACTGTCTTAGCGAAAGGCTTCTTGAAGGGAAAGCTGTAACTCTGTGAGATGATTTCAAAGAACACAAAGAAGTTTCTCAGAAAGCTTCTTTCTCTTTGTTATCGGAGGATATTTCCTTTGGCCCTATAGTCTTCAAAGGGATCCGAAATATCTGTTCTCAGATCCCACAGAAATAATGCTAGCAAAGAGATCCACGAAATACAGATGTAACTCTGTGAGATGAATTAACAGAACACTAAGCAGTTTCTCAAAAAGCTTCTTTCCAGATTTCATCTGAGGATATTTCATTTTTCACCATAGCACTCTAAGGCCTTCCAAATATCACTTTGCCAATTCCACAAGAACTGTCTTAGCGAAAGGCTTCTTGAGTGGAAAGCTGTAACTCTGTGAGATGATTTCACAGAACACAAAGAAGTTTCTAAGAAAGCTTCTTTCTCTTTTTTATCGCAGGATATTTCCTTTGGCCCTATATTCTTCTAAGGGATCTGAAATATCTGTTCTCAGATTCCAAGAAATAAGGCTAGCAAAGAGATCCACGAAATACAGATGTAACTCGGTGAGATGAATTAACAGAACACTTATCAGTTTCTGAGAAAGCTTCTTTCCAGATTTCTTCTGAGGACATTTCCTTTTTCACCATAGCCCTCTATGGGCTTCCAAATATCACTTTGCCAAGTCCACAACAACAGTCTTAGCGAAAGGCTTCTTGAGGGGAAAGCAGGAACTCTGTGAGATGATTTCACAGAACACAAAGAACTTTCTCCGAAAGCATCTTTCTCTTTGTTATCGGAGGATATTTCCTTTGGCCCTATAGTCTTCAAAGGGATCCGAAATATCTGTTCGCAGATTCCACAGAAATAAGGCTAGCAAGAGAACCACGAAATAAAGATGTAACTCTGTGAGATGAATTAACAGAACACTAAGCAGTTTCTCAGAAAGCTTCTTTCCAGATTTCATCGGAGGATATTTCCTATATCACCATAGCTCTCTATGGGCTTCCAAATATCACTTTGCCAATTCCAAAACAACTGTCTTAGCGAAAGGCTTCTTGAGGGGAAAGCTGTAACTCTGGGAGATGATTTCAAAGAACACAAAGAAGTTTCTCAGAAAGCTTCTTTCTCTTTGTTATCGAAGGATATTTCCTATGGCCCTATAGTCTTCAAAGGGATCCGAAATATCTGTTCTCAGATTCCACAGAAATAACGCTAGCAAAGAGATCCACGAAATACAGATGTAACTCTGTGAGATGAATGAACAGAACACTAAGCAGTTTCTCAAAAGCTTCTTTCCAGATTTCATCTGAGGATATTTCCTTTTTCACCATAGCCCTCTATGGGCTTCCAAATATCACTTTGCCAATTACACAAGCACTGTCTTAGCGAAAGGCTTCTTGAGGGGAAAGCTGTAACTCTGTGAGATGATTTCACAGAACACAAAGAAGTTTCTCATAAAGCTTCTTTCTCTTTGTTATCGGAGGATATTTCCTTTGGCCCTATAGCCTTCAAAGGGATCCGAAATATCTGTTCTCAGATTCCAAAGAAATAAGGCTAGCAAAGAGATCCACGAAATACAGATGTAACTCTGTGAGTTGAATTAACAGAACACTAGGCAGTTTCTCAGAAAGCATCTTGCCAGATTTCATCTGAGGATATTTCCTTTTTCACCATAGCCCTCTATGGGCTTCCAAATATTAGTTTGCCAATTCCACAAGAACTGTCTTAGAAAAAGGCTTCTTGAGGGGAAAGCTGTAACTCTGTGTGATGATTTCAAAGAACACAAAGAAGTTTCTCAGAAGGCTTCTTTCTCTTTGTTATAGGAGGATATTTCCTTTGGCCCTATAGTCTTCTAAGGGATCCGAAATATCTGTTCTCAGATTCCACAGAAATAAGGCTAGCAAAGAGATCCACGAAATACAGATGTAACTCTTTGAGATGAATTAACAGAACACTACGCAGTTTCTCAGAAAGCTTCTTTCCAGATTTCATCGGAGGATATTTCCTTTATCGCCATAGCTCTCCATGGGATTCCAAATATCACTTTGCCAATTCCACAACAACTGTCTTAGCGAAAGGCTTCTTGAGGGGAAAGCTGTCACTCTGTGAGATGATTTCAAAGAACACAACGAAGTTTCTCAGAAAGTTTCTTTCTCTTTGTTATCGGAGGATATTTCCTTTGGCCCTATAGTCTTCAAAGGGATCCGAAATATCTGTTCTCAGATTCCACAGAAATAAGGCTAGCAAAGAGATCCACGAAATACAGATGTAACTATGTGAGATGAATTAACAGAACACTAAGCAGTTTCTCAAAAAGCTTCTTTCCAGATTTCGTCTGTGGATATTTCCTTTTTCACCATAGGCCTCTATGGGCTTCCAAATATCAGTTGGCCAATTCCACAAGAACTGTCTTAGCGAAAGGCGTCTTGAGGGGAAAGCTGTAACTCTGTGAGATGATTTCACAGAACACAAAGAAGTTTCTCAGAAAGCTTCTTTCTCTTTGTTATCGGAGGATATTTCCTTTGGCCCTATGTTCTTCTAAGGGATCCGAAATATCTGTTCTCAGATTCCACAGAAATAAGGCTAGCAAAGAGATCCACGAAATACAGATGTAACTCTGTGAGATGAATTAACAGAACACTAAGCAGTTTCTCAGAAAGCTTCTTTCCAGATTTCATCGGAGGATATTTCCTTTATCACCATAGCTCTCTATGGGCTTCCAAATATCACTTTGCCAATTCCAGAAGAACTGTCTTAGCGAAAGGCTTATTGAGGGGCAAGCTGTAACTCTGTGAGATGATTTCACAGAACACAAAGAAGATTCTCAGAAAGCTTTTTTCTCTTTGTTATCGGAGGATATTACCTTTGGCCCTATAGTCTTCAAAGGGAAACGAAATATCTGTTCTCAGATTCCACAATAATAAGACTAGCAAAGAGATCCACGAAATACAGATGTTACTCTGTGAGATGAATTAACAGAACACTAAGTAGTTTCTCAGAAATCTTCTTTCCAGATTTCATCTGAGGATATTTCCTTTTTCTCCATAGCCCTCTATGCGCTTCCAAATATCACTTTGCCAATTCCACAAGAACTGTCTTAGCGAAAGGCTTCTTGAAGGGAAAGCTGTAACTCTGTGAGATGATTTCATAGAAAACAAAGAAGTTTCTCAGAAAGCTTCTTTCTCTTTGTTATCGGAGGATATTTCTTTTAGCCCTATAGTCTTCTAAGGGATCCAAAATATCTGTTCTCAGATTCCACAGAAATAAGGCAAGCAAAGAGATCCACGAAATACAGATGTAACACGGTCAGATGAATTAACAAAACACTAAGCAGTTTCTCAGAAAGCTTCTTTCCATGTTTCATCTGTGGATATTTCCTTTTTCACCTTAGCCTTCTATGGTCTTCCAAATATCACTTTGCCAATTCCACATGAACCGTCTTAGCGACAGGCTTCTGGAGGGGAAAGCTGTAACTCTGTGAGATGATTTCACAGAAAACAATGAAGTTTCTCAGAAAGCCTCTTTCTCTTTGTTATCGGAGGATATTTCCTTTTTCCCTATAGTCTTCTAAGGGATCCGAAATATCTGTTCTCAGAATTCACAGAAATAACGTTAGCAAAGAGATCCACGAAATACAGATGTAACTCTGTGAGGTGAATTAACAGAACACTAAGCAGTTTCTCAGAAAGCTTCTTTCCAGATTTCATCTGAGGATATTTCCTTTTTCACCATAGCCCTCTAAGGGCTTCCAAATATCCCTTTGCCAATTCCACAAAAACTGTCTTAGCGAAAGGCTTCTTGAGGGGAAAGCTGTAACTCTGTGAGATGATTTCACAGAACACAAAGAAGTTTCTCGGAAAGCTTCTTTTTCTTTGTTATTGGAGGATATTTCCTTTGGAACTATAGTCCTCTGAGGGATCCGAAATATCTGTTCTCAGATTTCACAGAAGTAAGTCGGGCAAAGAAATCCACGAAATACAGATGTAACTCTATGAGATGAATTAACAGAACACTTAGCAGTTTCTCAGAAAGCTTCTTTCCAGATTTCATCTGAGGATATTTCCTTTTTCAACATAGCCCTCTATGGGCTTCCAAATATCACTTTGCCAATTCCACAAGAACTGTCTTAGCGAAAGGCTTCTTGAGGGGAAAGCTGTAACTCTGTGAGATGTTTTCAAAGAACACAAAGAAGTTTCTCGGAAAGCTTCTTTCTGTTTCTTATCGGAGGATATTTCCTTTGGCCCTATATTCTTCTAAGGAATCCGAAATATCTGTTCTCAGATTCCACAGAAATAAGGCTAGCAAAGAGATCGACGAAATACAGATGTAACTCGGTGAGATGAATTAACAGAACACTAAGCAGTTTCTCAGAAAGCTTCTTTCCAGATTTCATCGGAGGATATTTCCTTTTTCACCATAGCCCTCTATGGGCTTCCAAATAACACTTTGCCAATTCCACAAGAACTGTCTTAGCGAAAGGCTTCTTGAGGGAAAAGCTGTAACTCTGTGAGATGATTTCAGAGAACACAAAGAAGTTTTTCAGAAAGCATCTTTCTCTTTGTTATCGCAGAATATTTCATTTGGCCCTATAGTCTTCAAAGGAATCTGAAATATCTGTTCTCAGATTCCACAGAAATAAGGCTAGCAAAGAAATCCAAGAAATACAGATGCAACTATGTGAGATGAATTAACAGAACACTAAGCAGTTTCTCAGAAAGCTTCTTTCCAGATTTCATCTGAGGATATTTCCTTTTTCACCATAGCCCTCAATGGGCTTCCAAATATCACTTTGCCAATTCCACAAGAACTGTCTTAGCGAAAGGCTTCTTGTGGTTAAAGCTGTAACTCTGTGAGATGATTTCACAGAACACAAAGGAGTTTCTCAGAAAGCTTCTTTCTCTTTGTTATCTGAGGATATTTCCTTTGGCCCTATATTCTTCTAAGGGATCCGAAATATCTTTTCTCAGAGTCCACAGAAATAAGGCTAGAAAGGAGACCCACGAAATACAGATGTAACTCGGTGAGATGAATTAACTGAACACTAAGCAGTTTCTCAGAAAGCTTCTTTCCAGATTTCATCTGAGGATATTTTCTTTTTCACCATAGCCCTCTATGGGCTTCCAAATATCACTTTGCCAATTTCACAAGAACTGTCTTAGCGAAAGGCTTCTTGTGGTTAAAGCTGTAACTCTGTGAGATGATTTCACAGAACACAAAGGAGTTTCTCAGAAAGCTTCTTTCTCTTTGTTATCGGAGGATATTTCCTTTGGCCCTATATTCTTCTAAGGGATCCGAAATATCTGTTCTCAGATTCCACAGAAATAAGGCTAGCAAAGACATCCACGAAATACAGATGTAACTCTGAGATGAATTAACAGAACACTAAGAAGTTTCTCATAAAGCTTCTTTCCAGATTTCATCTGAGGATATTTCCTTTTTCACCATAGCCCTCTATGGGCTTCCAAATATCACTTTGCCAATTCCACAAGATCGGTCTTAGCGAAAGGCTTCTTGAGGGGAAAGCTGAAACTCTGTGAGATGATTTCACAGAACACAAAGAAGTTTCTCAGAAAGCTTCTTTCTTTTTGTTATCGGAGGATATTTCCTTTGGCCCTATAGTTTTCAGTGTGATCCGAAATATCTGTTCTCAGATTCCAGAGAAGTAAGGCTAGCAAGGAGATCCACGAAACACAGATGTAACTCTGTGAGATGAATTAAAAGAACACTAAGCAGTCTCTCAGAAAGCTTCTTTCCAGATTTCATCTGAGGATATTTCCATTTTCACCATAGCCCTCTATGGGCTTCCAAATATCATTTTGCCAATTCCACAAGAACTGTCCTAGCGAAAGGCTTCTTGTGGTTAAAGCTGTAACTCTGTGAGGTGATTTCAAAGAACACAAAGGAGTTTCTCAGAAAGCATCTTTCTCTTTGTTATCGGAGGATATTTCCATTGGCCCTATGTTTTTCTAAGGGATCCGAAATATCTTTTCTCAGAGTCCACAGAAATAAGGCTAGAAAAGAGACCCACGAAATACAGATGTAACTCGGTGAGATGAATTAACTGAACACTAAGCAGTTTCTCAGAAAGCTTCTTTCCAGATTTCATCAGAGGATATTTCCTTTTTCACCATAGCCCTCTATGGGCTTCCAAATATCACTTTGCCAATTCCACAAGAACTGTCTTATCGAAAGGCTTCTTGAGGGGAAAGCTGTAACTCTGTGAGATGATTTCACAGAACACAAAGAAGTTTCTCAGAAAGCTTCTTTCTCTTTGTTATCGGAGGATATTTCCTTTGGCCCTATAGTCTTCTATTGGTTCCGAAATATCTGATCTCAGATTCCACAGAAATAAGGCTAGCAAAGAGATCCAAGAAATACAGATGTAACTCGGAGAGATGAATTAACAGAACACTAAGCAGTTTCTCAAAAAGCTTCTTTCCATATTTCATCTGAGGATATTTCCTTTATCACCATAGCTCTCTATGCGCTTCCAAATATCACTTTGCCAATTCCACAACAACTGTCTTAGCGAAAGGCTTCTTGAGGGGAAAGCTGTAACTCTGTGAGATGATTTCAAAGAACACAAAGAAGTTTCTCTGAAAGCTTCTTTCTCTTTGTTATCGAAGGATATTTCCTATGGCCCTATAGTCTTCAAAGGGAAACGAAATATCTGTTCTCAGATTCCACAGAAATAAAGCTAGCAAAGAGATCCACGAAATACAGATGTAACTCTGTGAGATGAATGAACAGAACACTAAGCAGTTTCTCAAAAGTTTCTTTCCAGATTTCATTTGAGCATCTTTCCTTTTTCACCATAGCCCTCTATGGGCTTCCAAATATCACTTTGCCAATTCCACAAGAACTGTCTTAGAGAAAGGCTTCTTGAGGGGAAAGCTGTAACTCTGTGAGATGATTTCACAGAACACAAAGAAGTTTCTCAGAAAGCTTCTTTCTCTTTGTTATCGGAGGATATTTCCTTTGGCCCTATATTCTTCTAAGGGATCCGAAATATCTGTTCTCAGATTCCACAGAAATAAGGCTAGCAAGGAGATCCACGAAATACAGATGTAACTCTGTGAGATGAATTAACAGAACACTACGCAGTTTCTCAGAAAGCTTCTTTCCAGATTTCATCGGAGGATATTTCCTTTATCACCATAGCTCTCTATGGGATTCCAAATATCACTTTGCCAATTCCACAACAACTGTCTTAGCGAAAGGTTTCTTGAGGGGAAAGCTGTAACTCTGTGAGATGATTTCAAAGACACAAAGAAGTTTCTCAGAAAGCTTCTTTCTCTTTGTTATCGGAGGATATTTCCTTTGGCCCTATAGCCTTCAAAGGGATCCGAAATATCTGTTCTCAGATTCCACAGAAATAAGGCTAGCAAAGAGATCCACGAAATACAGATGTAACTCTGTGAGATGAATTAACAGAACACTAAGCAGTTTCTCAAAAAGCTTCTTTCCAGATTTCATCTGAGGATATTTCCTTTTTCACCATAGCCCTCTAAGGGCTTCCAAATATCACTTTGCCAATTCCACAAGAACGGTCTTAGCGAAAGGCTTCTTGAGGGGAAAGCTGAAACTCTGTGAGATGATTTCACAGAACACAAAGAAGTTTCTCAGAAAGCTTCTTTCTTTTTGTTATCGGAGGATATTTCCTTTGGCCCTATAGTTTTCAGTGTGATCCGAAATATCTGTTCTCAGATTCCAGAGAAGTAAGGCTAGCAAGGAGATCCACGAAACACAGATGTAACTCTGTGAGATGAATTAAAAGAACACTAAGCAGTCTCTCAGAAAGCTTCTTTCCAGATTTCATCTGAGGATATTTCCATTTTCACCATAGCCCTCTATGGGCTTCCAAATATCATTTTGCCAATTCCACAAGAACTGTCCTAGCGAAAGGCTTCTTGTGGTTAAAGCTGTAACTCTGTGAGGTGATTTCAAAGAACACAAAGGAGTTTCTCAGAAAGCTTCTTTCTCTTTGTTATCGGAGGATATTTCCATTGGCCCTATGTTTTTCTAAGGGATCCGAAATATCTTTTCTCAGAGTCCACAGAAATAAGGCTAGAAAAGAGACCCACGAAATACAGATGTAACTCGGTGAGATGAATTAACTGAACACTAAGCAGTTTCTCAGAAAGCTTCTTTCCAGATTTCATCAGAGGATATTTCCTTTTTCACCATAGCCCTCTATGGGCTTCCAAATATCACTTTGCCAATTCCACAAGAACTGTCTTATCGAAAGGCTTCTTGAGGGGAAAGCTGTAACTCTGTGAGATGATTTCACAGAACACAAAGAAGTTTCTCAGAAAGCTTCTTTCTCTTTGTTATCGGAGGATATTTCCTTTGGCCCTATAGTCTTCTATTGGTTCCGAAATATCTGATCTCAGATTCCACAGAAATAAGGCTAGCAAAGAGATCCAAGAAATACAGATGTAACTCGGAGAGATGAATTAACAGAACACTAAGCAGTTTCTCAAAAAGCTTCTTTCCATATTTCATCTGAGGATATTTCCTTTATCACCATAGCTCTCTATGCGCTTCCAAATATCACTTTGCCAATTCCACAACAACTGTCTTAGCGAAAGGCTTCTTGAGGGGAAAGCTGTAACTCTGTGAGATGATTTCAAAGAACACAAAGAAGTTTCTCTGAAAGCTTCTTTCTCTTTGTTATCGAAGGATATTTCCTATGGCCCTATAGTCTTCAAAGGGAAACGAAATATCTGTTCTCAGATTCCACAGAAATAAAGCTAGCAAAGAGATCCACGAAATACAGATGTAACTCTGTGAGATGAATGAACAGAACACTAAGCAGTTTCTCAAAAGTTTCTTTCCAGATTTCATTTGAGCATCTTTCCTTTTTCACCATAGCCCTCTATGGGCTTCCAAATATCACTTTGCCAATTCCACAAGAACTGTCTTAGAGAAAGGCTTCTTGAGGGGAAAGCTGTAACTCTGTGAGATGATTTCACAGAACACAAAGAAGTTTCTCAGAAAGCTTCTTTCTCTTTGTTATCGGAGGATATTTCCTTTGGCCCTATATTCTTCTAAGGGATCCGAAATATCTGTTCTCAGATTCCACAGAAATAAGGCTAGCAAGGAGATCCACGAAATACAGATGTAACTCTGTGAGATGAATTAACAGAACACTACGCAGTTTCTCAGAAAGCTTCTTTCCAGATTTCATCGGAGGATATTTCCTTTATCACCATAGCTCTCTATGGGATTCCAAATATCACTTTGCCAATTCCACAACAACTGTCTTAGCGAAAGGTTTCTTGAGGGGAAAGCTGTAACTCTGTGAGATGATTTCAAAGACACAAAGAAGTTTCTCAGAAAGCTTCTTTCTCTTTGTTATCGGAGGATATTTCCTTTGGCCCTATAGCCTTCAAAGGGATCCGAAATATCTGTTCTCAGATTCCACAGAAATAAGGCTAGCAAAGAGATCCACGAAATACAGATGTAACTCTGTGAGATGAATTAACAGAACACTAAGCAGTTTCTCAAAAAGCTTCTTTCCAGATTTCATCTGAGGATATTTCCTTTTTCACCATAGCCCTCTAAGGGCTTCCAAATATCACTTTGCCAATTCCACAAGAACTGTCTTTGCGAAAGGCTTCTTGAAGGGAAAGCTGTAACTCTGTGAGATGATTTCACAGAACACAAAGAAGTTTCTCAGAAAGCTTCTTTCTCTTTTTTATCGGAGGATATTTCCTTTGGCCCTATGTTCTTCTAGGGGATCCGAAATATCTGTTCTCAGATTCCACAGAAATAAGGCTAGCAAAGAGATCCACGAAATACAGATGTAACTCTGTGAGATGAATTAACAGAACACTAAGCAGTTTCTCAGAAAGCTTCTTTCCAGAGTTCATCGGAGGATATTTCCTTTATCACCATAGCTCTCTATGGGCTTCCAAATATCACTTTGCCAATTCCACAAGAACTGTCTTAGCGAAAGGCTTCTTGAGGGGAAAGCTGTAACTCTGTGCGATGATTTCATAGAAAACAAAGAAGTTTCTCCGAAAGCATCGTTCTCTTTGTTATCGGAGGATATTTCCTTTGGCCCTATAGTCTTCTAAGGGATCCGAAATATCTGTTCTCAGATTCCACAGAAATAAGGCTAGCAAAGAGATCCAGGAAATACAGATGTAACTCTGTCAGATGAATTAACAGAATACTAAGCAGTTTCTCAGAAAGCTTCTTTCCAGATTTCATCTGAGGATATTTCATTTTTTACCATAGCCCTCTAAGGGGTTCCAAATATCACTTTGCCAATTCCACAAGAACTGTCTTAGCGAATGGCTTCTTGAGGGGAAAGCTGTAACTCTGTGAGATGATTTCACCAAACACAAAGAAATTTCTCATAAAGCTTCTTTCTGTTTGTTATCGGAGGATATTTCCTTTGGCCCTATAGTCTTCAAAGGGATCCGAAATATCTGTTCTCAGATTCCACAGAAATAATGCTAGCAAAGAGATCCACGAAACACCGATGAAACTCTGTGAGATGAATTAACAGAACACTAAGCAGTTTCTCAGAAAGCTTCTTTCCAGATTTCATCTGAGGATATTTCCTTTTTCACCATAGCCCTCTATGGGCTTCCAAATATCACTTTGTAAATTCCACAAGAACTGTCTTATCGGAAGGCTTCTAGAGGGGAAAGGTGTAACTCTGTGAGATGATTTCACAGAACACAAAGAAGTTTCTCATAAAGCTTCTTTCTCTTTGTTATCGGAGGATATTTCCTTTGGCCCTGTAGACTTCTAAGGGATCCGATATATCTGTTCTCAGATTCCAAAGAAATAAGTCTAGCAAAGAGATCCACGAAATACAGATGTAACTCTGTGAGATGAATTAACAGAACACAAAGAAGTTTCTCAGAAAGCTTCTTTCCAGATTTCATCTGAGGATATTTCCTTTTTCATCATAGCCCTCTAGGGGTTCCAAATATCACTCTGCCAATTCCACAAGAACTGTCTTAGCGAAAGGCTTCTTGAGAGGAAAGCTGTAACTCTGTGAGATGATTTCACAGAACACAAAGAAGATTCTCAGAAAGCTTCTTTCTCTTTGTTATCTGAGGATATTTCCTTTGGCCCTATAGTCTTCTAAGGGATCCGAAATATCTGTTCTCAGATTCCACAGAAATAAGGCTAGCAAAAACATCCACGAAATACAGATGTAACTCTGTGAGATGAATTAACAGAACACTAAGCAGTGTCTCAGAAAGCTTCTTTCCACATTTCATCTGAGGATATTTCCTTTTTCACCATAGCCATCTATGCGGTTCCAAATATCACTCTGCCAATTCCACAAGATCTGTCTTAGCGAAAGGCTTCTTGAGGGGAAAGCTGTAACTCGGTGAGATGATTTTACAGAATACAAAGAAGTTTCTCAGAATGCTTCTTTGTCTTTGTTACTGGAGGATATTTCCATTCGAACTATAGTCCTCTGAGGGATCCGAAATATCTGTTCTCAGATTTCACAGAAATAAGTCGAGCAAAGAAATCCACGAAATACAGATGTAACTCTGTGAGATGAATTAACAGAACACTTAGCAGTTTCTCAGAAAGCTTCTTTCCAGATTTCATCTGAGGATATTTCCTTTTTCAACATAGCCCTCTATGGGCTTCTAAATATCACTTTGCCAATTCCACAACAACTGTCTTAGCGAAAGGCTTCTTGAGGGGAATGCTGAAACTCTGTGAGATGTTTTCAAAGAACACAAAGAAGTTTCTCAGAAAGCTTCTTTCTCTCTCTTAGTGGAGGATAATTCCTTTGGCCCTATATTCTTCTAAGGGATCCGAAATATCTGCTCTCAGATTCCACAGAAATAAGTCTAGAAAAGAGATCCACGAAATACAGATGTAACTCTGTGAGATGAATTAACAGAACACTAAGCAGTTTCTCAGAAAGCTTCTTTCCAGATTTCATCTGAGGATATTTCCTTTTTCACCATAGCCCTATATGGGCTTCCAAATAACACTTTGCCAATTCCACAAGAACTGTCTTAGCGAAAGGCTTCTTGTGGTTAAAGCTGTAACTCTGTGAGATGATTTCACAGAACACAAAGGAGTTTCTCAGAAAGCTTCTTTCTCTTTGTTATCGGAGGATATTTCCTTTGGCCCTATATTCTTCTAAGGGATCCGAAATATCTCTTCTCAGAGTCCACAGAAATAAGGCTAGAAAAGAGACCCACGAAATACAGATGTAACTCTGTGAGATGAATTAACAGAACACTAAGCAGTTTCTCAAAAAGATTCTTTCCATATTTCATCTGAGGATATTTCCTTTATCACCATAGCTCTCTATGCGCTTCCAAATATCACTTTGCCAATTCCCCAACAACTGTCTTAGCGAAAGGCTTCTTGAGGGGAAAGCTGTAACTCTGTGAGATAATTTCAAAGAACACAAAGAAGTTTCTCTGAAAGCTTCTTTCTCTTTGTTATCGAAAGATATTTCCAATGGCCCTATAGTCATCAAAGGGAAACGAAATATCTGTTCTCAGATTCCACAGAAACAACGCTAGCAAAGAGATCCACGAAATACAGATGCAACTCTGTGAGATGAATGAACAGAACACTAAGCAGTTTCTCAAAAGTTTCTTTCCAGATTTCATCTGAGCATCTTTCCTTTTTCACCATAGCCCTCTATGGGCTTCCAAATATCACTTTGCCAATTCCACAAGAACTGTCTTAGAGAAAGGATTCTTGAGGGGAAAGCTGTAACTCTGTGAGATGATTTCACAGAACACAAAGAAGTTTCTCAGAAAGCTTCTTTCTCTTTGTTATCGGAGGATATTTCCTTTGGCCCTATATTCTTCTAAGGGATCCGAAATATCTGTTCTCAGATTCCACAGAAATAAGGCTAGCAAGGAGATCCACGAAATACAGATGTAACTCTGTGAGATGAATTAAAAGAACACTACGCAGTTTCTCAGAAAGCTTCTTTCCAGATTTCATCGGAGGATATTTCCTTTATCACCATAGCTCTCTATGGGATTCCAAAAATCACTTTGCCAATTCCACAAGAACTGTCTTAGCGAAAGGCTTCTTGAGGGGAAAGCTGTAACTCTGTGAGATGATTTCAAAGAACACAAAGAAGTTTCTCAGAAAGCTTCTTTCTCTTTGTTATCGGAGGATATTTCCTTTGGCCCTATAGTCTTCAAAGGGATCCGAAATATCTGTTCTCAGATTCCACAGAAATAAGGCTAGCAAAGAGATCCACGAAATACAGATGTAACTCTGTGAGATGAATTAACAGAACACTAAGCAGTTTCTCAAAAAGCTTCTTTCCAGATTTCATCTGAGGATATTTCCTTTTTCACCATAGCCCTCTAAGGGCTTCCAAATATCACTTTGCCAATTCCACAAGAACTGTCTTTGCGAAAGGCTTCTTGAAGGGAAAGCTGTAACTCTGTGAGATGATTTCACAGACCACAAAGAAGTTTCTCAGAAAGCATCTTTCTCTTTGTTATCGGAGGATATTTCCTTTGGCCCTATATTCTTCTAAGGGATACGAAATATCTGTTCTCAGATTCCACAGAAATAAGGCTAGCAAAGAGAATCACGAAATACAGACGTAACTCTGTGAGATGAATTAACAGAACACTAAGCAGTTTCTCAGAAAGCTTCTTTCCAGAGTTCATCGGAGGATATTTCCTTTATCACCATAGCTCTCTATGGGCTTCCAAATATCACTTTGCCAATTCCACAAGAACTGTCTTAGCGAAAGGCTTCTTGAGGGGAAAGCTGTAACTCTGTGCGATGATTTCACAGAAAACAAAGAAGTTTCTCCGAAAGCATCGTTCTCTTTGTTATCGGAGGATATTTCCTTTGGCCCTATAGTCTTCAAAGGGATCCGAAATATCTGTTGTCAGATTCCACTGAAATAACGCTAGCAAAGAGATCCACGAAATACACATGAAACTCTGTGAGATGAATTAACAGAACTCTTAGCAGTTTCTCAGAAAGTTTCTTTCCAGATTTCATCTGAGGATATTTCCTTTTTCACCATGGCCCTCTAGGGGTACCAAATATCACTTTGCCAATTCCACAAGAACTGTCTTAGCGAAAGGCTTCTTGAGGGGAAAGCTGTAACTCTGTGAGATGATTTCACAGACACAAAGAAGTTTCTCATAAAGCTTCTTTCGCTTTGTTATCGGAGGATATTTCCTTTGGCCCTATAGTCTTCAAAGGGATCCGAAATATCTTTTCTCAGATTCCACAGAAATAAGGCTAGCAAAGAGATCCAGGAAATACAGATGTAACTCTGTCAGATGAATTAACAGAATACTAAGCAGTTTCTCAGAAAGCTTCTTTCCAGATTTCATCTGAGGATATTTCATTTTTTACCATAGCCCTCTAAGGGGTTCCAAATATCACTTTGCCAAATCCACAAGAACTGTCTTAGCGAATGGCTTTTTGAGGGGAAAGCTGTAACTCAGTGAGATGATTTCACAGAACACAAAGAAATTTCTCATAAAGCTTCTTTCTGTTTGTTATCGGAGGATATTTCCTTTGGCCCTATAGTCTTCAAAGGGATCCGAAATATCTGTTCTCAGATTCCACAGAAATAATGCTAGCAAAGAGATCCACGAAACACAGATGAAACTCTGTGAGATGAATTAACAGAACACTAAGCAGTTTCTCAGAAAGCTTCTTTCCAGATTTCATCTGAGGATATTTCCTTTTTCACCATAGCCCTCTATGGGCTTCCAAATATCACTTTGTAAATTCCACAAGAACTGTCTTATCGGAAGGCTTCTAGAGGGGAAAGGTGTAACTCTGTGAGATGATTTCACAGAACACAAAGAAGTTTCTCATAAAGCTTCTTTCTCTTTGTTATCGGAGGATATTTCCTTTGGCCCTGTAGACTTCTAAGGGATCCGATATATCTGTTCTCAGATTCCAAAGAAATAAGTCTAGCAAAGAGATCCACGAAAAACAGATGTAACTCTTTGAGATGAATTAACAGAACACAAAGAAGTTTCTCAGAAAGCTTCTTTCCAGATTTCATCTGAGGATATTTCCTTTTTCACCATAGCCCTCTAGGGGTTCCAAATATCACTCTGCCAATTCCACAAGGACTGTCTTAGCGAAAGGCTTCTTGAGAGGAAAGCTGTAACTCTGTGAGATGATTTCACAGAACACAAAGAAGATTCTCAGAAAGCTTCTTTCTCTTTGTTATCTGAGGATATTTCCTTTGGCCTTATAGTCTTCTAAGGGATCCGAAATATCTGTTCTCAGATTCCACAGAAATAAGGCTAGCAAAAACATCCACGAAATACGATGTAACTCTGTGAGATGAATTAACAGAACACTAAGCAGTGTCTCAGAAAGCTTCTTTCCACATTTCATCTGAGGATATTTCCTTTTTCACCATAGCCATCTATGCGGTTCCAAATATCACTTTGCCAATTCCACAAGATCTGTCTTAGCGAAAGGCTTCTTGAGGGGAAAGCTGTAACTCTGTGACATGATTTCACAGAACACAAAGAAGTTTCTCAGAAAGCTTCTTTCTCTTTGTTATCGGAGGATATTTCCTTTGGACCTATAGTCTTCAAAGGGAAACGAAATATCTGTTCTCAGATTCCACAATAATAAGACTAGCAAAGAGATCCACGAAATACAGATGTAACTCTGTGAGATGAATTAACAGAACACTAAGTAGTTTCTCAGAAATCTTCTTTCCAGATTTCATCTGAGGATATTTCCTTTTTCTCCATAGCCCTCTATGCGCTTCCAAATATCACTTTGCCAATTCCACAAGAACTGTCTTAGCGAAAGTCTTCTTGAGGGGAAAGCTGTAACTCTGTGAGATGATTTCACAGAAAACAAAGAAGTTTCTCAGAAAGCTTCTTTCTCTTTGTTATCGGAGGATATTTCCTTTAGCCCTATAGTCTTCTAAGGTATCCAAAATATCTGTTCTCAGATTCCACAGAAATAAGGCAAGCAAAGAGATCCACGAAATACAGATGTAACACGGTCAGATGAATTAACAAAACACTAAGCAGTTCCTCGGAAAGCTTCTTTCCACGTTTCATCTGTGGATATTTCCTTTTTCACCTTAGCCCTCTATGGGCTTCCAAATATCACTTTGCCAATTCAACATGAACCGTCTTAGCGACAGGCTTCTGGAGGGGAAAGCTGTAACTCTGTGAGATGATTTCACAGAAAACAAAGAAGTTTCTCCGAAAGCTTCTTTCTCTTTGTTATCGGAGGATATTTCCTTTGGCCCTATAGTCTTCAAAGGGATCCGAAATATCTGTTGTCAGATTCCACTGAAATAACGCTAGCAAAGAGATCCACGAAATACACATGAAACTCTGTGAGATGAATTAACAGAACTCTTAGCAGTTTCTCAGAAAGTTTCTTTCCAGATTTCATCTGAGGATATTTCCTTTTTCACCATGGCCCTCTAGGGGTACCAAATATCACTTTGCCAATTCCACAAGAACTGTCTTAGCGAAAGGCTTCTTGAGGGGAAAGCTGTAACTCTGTGAGATGATTTCACAGACACAAAGAAGTTTCTCATAAAGCTTCTTTCGCTTTGTTATCGGAGGATATTTCCTTTGGCCCTATAGTCTTCAAAGGGATCCGAAATATCTGTTCTCAGATTCCACAGAAATGAGGCTAGCAAAGAGATCCACGAAATACAGATGTAACTCTGTCAGATGAATTAACAGAATACTAAGCAGTTTCTCAGAAAGCTTCTTTCCAGATTTCATCTGAGGATATTTCATTTTTTACCATAGCCCTCTAAGGGGTTCCAAATATCACTTTGCCAATTCCACAAGAACTGTCTTAGCGAATGGCTTCTTGAGGGGAAAGCTGTAACTCTGTGAGATGATTTCACAGAACACAAAGAAATTTCTCATAAAGCTTCTTTCTGTTTGTTATCGGAGGATATTTCCTTTGGCCCTATAGTCTTCAAAGGGATCCGAAATATCTGTTCTCAGATTCCACAGAAATAATGCTAGCAAAGAGATCCACGAAACACAGATGAAACTCTGTGAGATGAATTAACAGAACACTAAACAGTTTCTCAGAAAGCTTCTTTCCAGATTTCATCTGAGGATATTTCCTTTTTCACCATAGCCCTCTATGGGCTTCCAAATATCACTTTGTAAATTCCACAAGAACTGTCTTATCGGAAGGCTTCTAAAGGGGAAAGGTGTAACTCTGTGAGATGATTTCACAGAACACAAAGAAGTTTCTCAGAAAGCTTCTTTCCAGATTTCATCTGAGGATATTTCCTTTTTCACCATAGCCCTCTAGGGGTTCCAAATATCACTCTGCCAATTCCACAAGAACTGTCTTAGCGAAAGGCTTCTTGAGAGGAAAGCTGTAACTCTGTGAGATGATTTCACAGAACACAAAGAAGATTCTCAGAAAGCTTCTTTCTCTTTGTTATCGGAGGATATTTCCTTTGGCCCTATAGTCTTCTAAGGGATCCGAAATAAGTGTTCTCAGATTCCACAGAAATAAGGCTAGCAAAAACATCCACGAAATACAGATGTAACTCTGTGAGATGAATTAACAGAACACTAAGCAGTGTCTCAGAAAGCTTCTTTCCACATTTCATCTGAGGATATTTCCTTTTTCACCATAGCCATCTATGCGGTTCCAAATATCACTTTGCCAATTCCACAAGATCTGTCTTATCGAAAGGCTTCTTGAGGGGAAAGCTGTAACTCTGTGACATGATTTCACAGAACACAAAGAAGTTTCTCAGAAAGCTTCTTTCTCTTTTTTATCGGAGGATATTTCCTTTGGACCTATAGTCTTCAAAGGGAAACGAAATATCTGTTCTCAGATTCCACAATAATAAGACTAGGAAAGAGATCCACGAAATACAGATGTAACTCTGTGAGATGAATTAACAGAACACTAAGTAGTTTCTCAGAAATCTTCTTTCCAGATTTCATCTGAGGATATTTCCTTTTTCTCCATAGCCCTCTATGCGCTTCCAAATATCACTTTGCCAATTCCACAAGAACTGTCTTAGCGAAAGGCTTATTGAGGGGAAAGCTGTAACTCTGTGAGATGATTTCACAGACAACAAAGAAGTTTCTCAGAAAGCTTCTTTCTCTTTGTTATCGGAGGATATTTCCTTTAGCCCTATAGTCTTCTAAGGTATCCAAAATATCTGTTCTCAGATTCCACAGAAATAAGGCAAGCAAAGAGATCCACGAAATACAGATGTAACACGGTCAGATGAATTAACAAAACACTAAGCAGTTTCTCAGATAGCTTCTTTCCAGGTTTCATCTGTGGATATTTCCTTTTTCACCTTAGCCCTCTATGGGCTTCCAAATATCACTGTGTCAATTCAACATGAACCGTCTTAGCGACAGGCTTCTTGAGGGGAAAGCTGTAACTCTGTGAGATGATTTTACAGAAAACAAAGAAGTTTCTCAGAAAGCTTCTTTCTCTTTGTTATCGGAGGATATTTTCTTTGGCCCTATAGTCTTCTAAGGGATCCGAAATATCTGTTCTCAGATTCCACAGAAATAAGGCCAGCAAAGAGATCCACGAAATACAGATGTAACTCTGTGAGATGAATTAACAGAACACTAAGCAGTTTCTCAGAAAGCTTCTTTCCAGATTTCATCTGAGGATATTTCCTTTATCACCATAGCCATCTATGCGGTTCCAAATATCACTGTGCCAATTCCACAAGATCTGTCTTAGCGAAAGGCTTCTTGAGGGGAGAGCTGTAACTCTGTGATATGATTTCACAGAACACAAAGAAGTTTCTCAGAAAGCTTCTTTCTCTTTGTTATCGGAGGATATTTCCTTTGGACCTATAGTCTTCAAAGGGAAACGAAATATCTGTTCTCAGATTCCACAATAATAAGACTAGCAAAGAGATCCACGAATTTCAGATGTAACTCTGTGAGATGAATTAACAGAACACTAAGTAGTTTCTCAGAAATCTTCTTTCCAGATTTCATCTGAGGATATTTCCTTTTTCTCCATAGCCCTCTATGCGCTTCCAAATATCACTTTGCCAATTCCACAAGAACTGTCTTAGCGAAAGGCTTCTTGAGGGGAAAGCTGAAACTCTGTGAGATGATTTCACAGAACACAAAGAAGTTTCTCAGAAAGCTTCTTTCTTTTTTTTATCGGAGGATATTCCCTTTGGCCCTATAGTTTTCAGTGTGATCCGAAATATCTGTTCTCAGATTCCACAGAAGTAAGGCTAGCAAGGAGATCCACGAAATACAGATGTAACTCAGTGAGATGAATTAACAGAACACTAAGCAGTTTCTCAGAAAGCTTCTTTCCAGATTTCATCTGAGGATATTTCCTTTTTCACAATAGCCCTCTATGCGCTTCCAAATATCACTTTGCCAATTCCACAACAACTGTCTTAGCGAAAGCCTTCTTGAGGGGAAAGCTGTAACTCTGTGAGATGATTTCACAGAACACAAAGGAGTTTCTCAGAAAGCTTCTTTCTCTTTGTTTTCGGAGGATATTTCCTTTGGCCCTATAGTCTTCAAAGGGATCCGAAATATCTGTTCTCAGATACCACGGAAATAACGCTAGCAAAGAGATCCACGAAAAACAGATGTAATTCTGTGAGATGAATTAAAAGATCACTAAGCAGTCTCTCAGAAAGCTTCTTTCCAGATTTCATCTGAGGATATTTCCATTTTCACCATAGCCCTCTATGGGCTTCCAAATAACACTTTGCCAATTCCACAAGAACTGTCTTAGCGAAAGGCTTCTTGTGGTTAAAGCTGTAACTCTGTGAGGTGATTTCACAGAACACAAAGTACTTTCTCCGAAAGCATCTTTCACTTTGTTATCGGAGGATATTTCCTTTGGCCCTATAGTCTTCAAAGGGATCCGAAATATCTGTTCTCAGATTCCACAGAAATAAGGCTAGCAAAGAGATCCAGGAAATACAGATGTAACTCTGTCAGATGAATTAACAGAATACTAAGCAGTTTCTCAGAAAGCTTCTTTCCAGATTTCATCTGAGGATATTTCATTTTTTACCATAGCCCTCTAAGGGGTTCCAAATATCATTTTGCCAATTCCACAAGAACTGTCTTAGCGAATGGCTTCTTGAGGGGAAAGCTGTAACTCTGTGAGATGATTTCACAGAACACAAAGAAATTTCTCATAAAGCTTCTTTCTGTTTGTTATCGGAGGATATTTCCTTTGGCCCTATAGTCTTCATAGGGATCCGAATTATCTGTTCTCAGATTCCACAGAAATAAGTTAAGCAAAGAGATCCACGAAATACAGATGTAACACGGTCAGATGAATTAACAAAACACTAAGCAGTTTCTCAGAAAGCTTCTTTCCAGGTTTCATCTGTGGATATTTCCTTTTTCACCTTAGCCCTCTATGGGCTTCCAAATATCACTTTGTCAATTCAACATGAACCGTCTTAGCGACAGGCTTCTTGAGGGGAAAGCTGTAACTCTGTGAGATGATTTCACAGAAAACAAAGAAGTTTCTCAGAAATCTTCTTTCTCTTTGTTATCGGAGGATATTTCCTTTGGCCCTATAGTCTTCTAAGGGATCCGAAATATCTGTTCTCAGATTCCACAGAAATAAGGCCAGCAAAGAGATCCACGAAATACAGATGTAACTCTGTGAGATGAATTAACAGAACACTAAGCAGTTTCTCAGAAAGCTTCTTTCCAGATTTCATCTGAGGATATTTCCTTTTTCTCCATAGCCCTCTAAGGGCTTCCAAATATCCCTTTGCCAATTCCACAAAAACTGTCTTAGTGAAAGGCCTCTTGAGGGGAAAGCTGTAACTCGGTGAGATGATTTCACAGAATACAAAGAAGTTTCTCGGAATGCTTCTTTGTCTTTGTTATTGGAGGATATTTCCATTCGAACTATAGTCCTCTGAGGGATCCGAAATATCTGTTCTCAGATTCCACAGAAATAAGGCTAGCAAAGAGATCCACGAAATACAGATGTAACTCTGTGATATGAATTAACAGAACACTAAGCAGTTTCTCAGAAAGCTTCTTTCCAGATTTCATCTGAGGATATTTCCTTTTTCACCATAGCCCTCTATGGGCTTCCAAATAACACTTTGCCTATTCCACAAGAACTGTCTTAGCGAAAGGCTTCTTGTGGTTAAAGCTGTAACTCTGTGAGATGATTTCACAGAACACAAAGAAGTTTCTCAGAAAGCTTCTTTCTCTTTGTTATCGGAGGATATTTCCTTTGGCCCTATATTCTTCTAAGGGATCCGAAATATCTTTTCTCAGAGTCCACAGAAATAAGGCTAGAAAAGAGACCCACGAAATACAGTTGTAACTCGGTGAGATGAATTAACTGAACACTAAGCAGTTTCTCAGAAAGCTTCTTTCCAGATTTCATCTAAGGATATTTCCTTTTTCACCATAGCCCTCTAGGGGCTTCCAAACATCACCTTGCAAATTCCACAAGAACTGTCTTAGCGAAAGGCTTCTTGTGGTTAAAGCTGTAACTCTGTGAGATGATTTCACAGAACACAAAGGAGTTTCTCAGAAACATTCTTTCTCTTTGTTATCGGAGGATATTTCCTTTGGCCCTATATTCTTCTAAGGGAACCGAAATATATGTTCTCAGATTCCACAGAAATAAGGCTAGCAAAGACTTCCACGAAATACAGATGTAAATCTGTGAGATGAATTAACAGAACACTAAGAAGTTTCTCATAAAGCTTCTTTCCAGATTTCATCTGCGGGTATTTCCTTTTTCACCATAGCCCTCTATGGGCTTCCAAATATCACTCTGCCAATTCCACAAGAACGGTCTTAGCGAAAGGCTTCTTGAGGGGAAAGCTGAAACTCTGTGAGATGATTTCACAGAACACAAAGAAGTTTCTCAGAAAGCTTCTTTCTTTTTTTTATCGGAGGATATTCCCTTTGGCCCTATAGTTTTCAGTGTGATCCGAAATATCTGTTCTCAGATTCCACAGAAGTAAGGCTAGCAAGGAGATCCACGAAATACAGATGTAACTCAGTGAGATGAATTAACAGAACACTAAGCAGTTTCTCAGAAAGCTTCTTTCCAGATTTCATCTGAGGATATTTCCTTTTTCACAATAGCCCTCTATGCGCTTCCAAATATCACTTTGCCAATTCCACAACAACTGTCTTAGCGAAAGCCTTCTTGAGGGGAAAGCTGTAACTCTGTGAGATGATTTCACAGAACACAAAGGAGTTTCTCAGAAAGCTTCTTTCTCTTTGTTTTCGGAGGATATTTCCTTTGGCCCTATAGTCTTCAAAGGGATCCGAAATATCTGTTCTCAGATACCACAGAAATAACGCTAGCAAAGAGATCCACGAAAAACAGATGTAATTCTGTGAGATGAATTAAAAGATCACTAAGCAGTCTCTCAGAAAGCTTCTTTCCAGATTTCATCTGAGGATATTTCCATTTTCACCATAGCCCTCTATGGGCTTCCAAATAACACTTTGCCAATTCCACAAGAACTGTCTTAGCGAAAGGCTTCTTGTGGTTAAAGCTGTAACTCTGTGAGGTGATTTCACAGAACACAAAGTACTTTCTCCGAAAGCATCTTTCACTTTGTTATCGGAGGATATTTCCTTTGGCCCTATAGTCTTCAAAGGGATCCGAAATATCTGTTCTCAGATTCCACAGAAATAAGGCTAGCAAAGAGATCCAGGAAATACAGATGTAACTCTGTCAGATGAATTAACAGAATACTAAGCAGTTTCTCAGAAAGCTTCTTTCCAGATTTCATCTGAGGATATTTCATTTTTTACCATAGCCCTCTAAGGGGTTCCAAATATCACTTTGCCAATTCCACAAGAACTGTCTTAGCGAATGGCTTCTTGAGGGGAAAGCTGTAACTCTGTGAGATGATTTCACAGAACACAAAGAAATTTCTCATAAAGCTTCTTTCTGTTTGTTATCGGAGGATATTTCCTTTGGCCCTATAGTCTTCAAAGGGATCCGAATTATCTGTTCTCAGATTCCACAGAAATAAGTTAAGCAAAGAGATCCACGAAATACAGATGTAACACGGTCAGATGAATTAACAAAACACTAAGCAGTTTCTCAGAAAGCTTCTTTCCAGGTTTCATCTGTGGATATTTCCTTTTTCACCTTAGCCCTCTATGGGCTTCCAAATATCACTTTGTCAATTCAACATGAACCGTCTTAGCGACAGGCTTCTTGAGGGGAAAGCTGTAACTCTGTGAGATGATTTCACAGAAAACAAAGAAGTTTCTCAGAAATCTTCTTTCTCTTTGTTATCGGAGGATATTTCCTTTGGCCCTATAGTCTTCTAAGGGATCCGAAATATCTGTTCTCAGATTCCACAGAAATAAGGCCAGCAAAGAGATCCACGAAATACAGATGTAACTCTGTGAGATGAATTAACAGAACACTAAGCAGTTTCTCAGAAAGCTTCTTTCCAGATTTCATCTGAGGATATTTCCTTTTTCTCCATAGCCCTCTAAGGGCTTCCAAATATCCCTTTGCCAATTCCACAAAAACTGTCTTCGTGAAAGGCCTCTTGAGGGGAAAGCTGTAACTCGGTGAGATGATTTCACAGAATACAAAGAAGTTTCTCGGAATGCTTCTTTGTCTTTGTTATTGGAGGATATTTCCATTCGAACTATAGTCCTCTGAGGGATCCGAAATATCTGTTCTCAGATTCCACAGAAATAAGGCTAGCAAAGAGATCCACGAAATACAGATGTAACTCTGTGATATGAATTAACAGAACACTAAGCAGTTTCTCAGAAAGCTTCTTTCCAGATTTCATCTGAGGATATTTCCTTTTTCACCATAGCCCTCTATGGGCTTCCAAATAACACTTTGCCTATTCCACAAGAACTGTCTTAGCGAAAGGCTTCTTGTGGTTAAAGCTGTAACTCTGTGAGATGATTTCACAGAACACAAAGAAGTTTCTCAGAAAGCTTCTTTCTCTTTGTTATCGGAGGATATTTCCTTTGGCCCTATATTCTTCTAAGGGATCCGAAATATCTTTTCTCAGAGTCCACAGAAATAAGGCTAGAAAAGAGACCCACGAAATACAGTTGTAACTCGGTGAGATGAATTAACTGAACACTAAGCAGTTTCTCAGAAAGCTTCTTTCCAGATTTCATCTAAGGATATTTCCTTTTTCACCATAGCCCTCTAGGGGCTTCCAAACATCACCTTGCAAATTCCACAAGAACTGTCTTAGCGAAAGGCTTCTTGTGGTTAAAGCTGTAACTCTGTGAGATGATTTCACAGAACACAAAGGAGTTTCTCAGAAACATTCTTTCTCTTTGTTATCGGAGGATATTTCCTTTGGCCCTACATTCTTCTAAGGGAACCGAAATATATGTTCTCAGATTCCACAGAAATAAGGCTAGCAAAGACTTCCACGAAATACAGATGTAAATCTGTGAGATGAATTAACAGAACACTAAGAAGTTTCTCATAAAGCTTCTTTCCAGATTTCATCTGCGGGTATTTCCTTTTTCACCATAGCCCTCTATGGGCTTCCAAATATCACTCTGCAAATTCCACAAGAACGGTCTTAGCGAAAGGCTTCTTGAGGGGAAAGCTGAAACTCTGTGAGATGATTTCACAGAACACAAAGAAGTTTCTCAGAAAGCTTCTTTCTTTTTTTTATCGGAGGATATTCCCTTTGGCCCTATAGTTTTCAGTGTGATCCGAAATATCTGTTCTCAGATTCCACAGAAGTAAGGCTAGCAAGGAGATCCACGAAATACAGATGTAACTCAGTGAGATGAATTAACAGAACACTAAGCAGTTTCTCAGAAAGCTTCTTTCCAGATTTCATCTGAGGATATTTCCTTTTTCACAATAGCCCTCTATGCGCTTCCAAATATCACTTTGCCAATTCCACAACAACTGTCTTAGCGAAAGCCTTCTTGAGGGGAAAGCTGTAACTCTGTGAGATGATTTCACAGAACACAAAGGAGTTTCTCAGAAAGCTTCTTTCTCTTTGTTTTCGGAGGATATTTCCTTTGGCCCTATAGTCTTCAAAGGGATCCGAAATATCTGTTCTCAGATACCACAGAAATAACGCTAGCAAAGAGATCCACGAAAAACAGATGTAATTCTGTGAGATGAATTAAAAGATCACTAAGCAGTCTCTCAGAAAGCTTCTTTCCAGATTTCATCTGAGGATATTTCCATTTTCACCATAGCCCTCTATGGGCTTCCAAATAACACTTTGCCAATTCCACAAGAACTGTCTTAGCGAAAGGCTTCTTGTGGTTAAAGCTGTAACTCTGTGAGGTGATTTCACAGAACACAAAGTACTTTCTCCGAAAGCATCTTTCACTTTGTTATCGGAGGATATTTCCTTTGGCCCTATAGTCTTCAAAGGGATCCGAAATATCTGTTCTCAGATTCCACAGAATAAAGGCTAGCAAAGAGATCCACGAAATACAGATGTAACTCTGTGAGATGAATTAACAGAACACTAAGCAGTTTCTCAGAAAGCTTCTTTCCAGATTTCATCTGAGGATATTTCCTTTTTTACCAAAGCCCTCTAAGGTCTTCCAAATATCACTTTGCAAATTCCACAAGAAACGTCTTAGCGAAAGGCTTCTTGAGGGGAAAGCTGAAACTCTGTGAGATGATTTCACGGAACACAAAGAAGTTTCTCAGAAAGCTTCTTTCTCTTTGTTATCGGAGGATATTTCCTTTGGCCCTATATTCTTCTAAGGGATCCGAAATATCTTTTCTCAGAGTCCACAGAAATAAGGCTAGAAAAGAGACCCACGAAATACAGATGTAACTCTGTGAGATGAATTAACAGAACACTAAGCAGTTTCTCAGAAAGCTTCTTTCCAGATTTCATCGGAGGATATTTCCTTTTTCACCATAGCCCTCTATGGGCTTCCAAATATCACTTAGCCAATTCCACAAGAACTGTCTTAGCGAAAGACTTCTTGTGGTTAAAGCTGTAACTCTGTGAGATGATTTCACAGAACACAAAGGAGTTTCTCCGAAAGCTTCTTTCTCTTTGTTATCGGAGGATATTACCTTTGGCCCTATAGTCTTCTAAAGGGTCCGAAATATCTGTTCTCAGATTCCACAGAAATAAGGCTAGCAAAGAGATCCAAGAAATACAGATGTAACTCGGTGAGATGAATTAACAGAACTCTAAGAAGTTTCTCATAAAGCTTCTTTCCAGATTTCATCTGAGGATATTTCCTTTTTCACCATAGCGCTCTATGGGCTTCCAAATATCACTTTGCCCATTCCACAAGAACGGTCTTAGCGAAAGGCTTCTAGAGGGTAAAGCTGAAACTCTGTGAGATGATTTCACAGAACACAAAGAAGTTTCTCAGAAAGCTTCTTTCTTTCTGTTATCGGAGGATATTTCCTTTGGCCCTATAGTTTTCAGTGTGATCCGAAATATCTGTTCTCAGATTCCACAGAAGTAAGCCTAGCAAGGAGATCCACGAAATACAGATGTAACTCAGTGAGATGAATTAACAGAACACTAAGCAGTTTCTCAGAAAGCTTCTTTCCACATTTCATCTGAGGATATTTCCTTTTTCACCATAGCCTTCTATGGGCTTCCAAATATCACTTTGCCAATTACACAAGAACTGTCTTAGCGAAAGGCTTCTTGAGGGGAAAGCTGTAACTCTGTGAGATGATTTCAAAGAACACAAAGAAGTTTCTAAGAAAGCTTCTTTCTCTTTGTTTTCGGAGGATATTTCCTTTGGCCCTATAGTCTTCAAAGGGATCCGAAATATCTGTTCTCAGATACCACAGAAATAAGGCTAGCAAAGAGATCCACGAAATACAGATGTAACTCTGTGAGATGAATTGAAAGAACACTAAGCAGTCTCTCAGAAAGCTTCTTTCCAGATTTCATCTTAGGATATTTCCTTTTTCACCAAATCCCTCTATGGGCTTCCAAATATCACTTTGCCAATTCCCCAACAACTGTCTTAGCGAAAGGTTTTTTGATGGGAAAGCTGTAACTCTGTGAGATGATTTCAGAGAACACAAAGAAGTTTCTCAGAAAGCTTCTTTCGCTTTGTTATCGGAGGATATTTCCTTTGGCCCTATAGTCTTCTAAGGGATCCGAAATATCTGTTCTCAGACTTCACAGAAATAACGGTAGCAAAGAGATCCACGAAATACAGATGTAACTCTGTGAGATGAATTAACAGAACACTAAGCAGTTTCTCAGAAAGCTTCTTTCCAGATTTCATCTGAGGATATTTCGTTTTTCACCATAGCCCTCTATGGGCTTCCAAATATCACTTTGCCAATTCCACAACAACTGTCTTAGCGAAAGGCTTCTTGAGGGGAAAGCTGTAACTCGGTGAGATGATTTCAAAGAACACAAAGAAGTTTCTCAGAAAGCTTCTTTCTCTATGTTATCGAAGGATATTTCCTATGGCCCTATAGTCTTCAAAGGGATCCGAAATATCTGTTCTCACATTCCACAGAAATAACGCTAGCAAAGAGATCCACGAAATACAGATGTAACTCTGTGAGATGAATGAACAGAACACTAAGCAGTTTCTCAGAAAGCTTCTATCCAGATTTCCTCTGAGGATATTTCCTTTTTCACCATAGCCCTCTATGGGCCTCCAAATATCACTTTGCCAATTACACAAGAACTGTCTTAGCGAAAGGCTTCTTGAGGGGAAAGCTGTAACTCTGTGAGATGATTTCACAGAACACAAAGAAGTTTCTCATAAAGCTTCTTTCTCTTTGTTATCGGAGGATATTTCCTTTGGCCCTATAGCCTTCAAAGGGATCCGAAATATCTGTTCTCAGATTCCACAGAAATAAGGCTAGCAAAGAGATCCATGAAATACAGATGTAACTCTGTGAGATGAATTAACAGAACACTAAGCAGTTTCTCAGAAAGCATCTTTCCAGATTTCATCTGAGGATATTTCCTTTTTCACCATAGCCCTCTATGGGCTTCCAAATAATACTTTGCCAATTCCACAAGAACTGTCTTAGAGAAAGGCTTCTTGAGGGGAAAGCTGTAACTCTGTGAGATGATTTCAAAGAACACAAAGAAGTTTCTCAGAAAGCTTCTTTCTCTTTGTTATAGGAGGATATTTCCTTTGGCCCTATAGTCTTCTAAGGGATCCGAAATATCTGTTCTCAGATTCCACAGAAATAAGGCTAGCAAAGAGATCCACGAAATACAGATGTAACTCTGTGAGATGAATTATCAGAACACTAAGCAGTTTCTCAGAAAGTTTCTTTCCAGATTTCATCTGAGGATATTTCGTTTTTCACCATAGCCCTCTATGGGCTTCCAAATATCACTTTGCCAATTCCACAAGAACTGTCTTAGCAAAGGGTTTCTTGAAGGGAAAGCTGTAACTCTGTGAGATGCTTTCAAAGAACACAAAGAAGTTTCTCAGAAAGCTTCTTTCTCTTTCTTATCGGAGGATATTTCCTTTGGCCCTATAGTCTTCAAAGGGATGCGAAATATCTGTTCTCAGATTACACAGAATAAAGGCTAGCAAAGAGATCCACGAAATACAGATGTAACTCTGTGAGATGAATTAACAGAACACTAAGCAGTTTCTCAGAAAGCTTCTTTCCAGATTTCATCTGAGGATATTTCCTTTTTTACGAAAGCCCTCTAAGGTCTTCCAAATATCACTTTGCAAATTCCACAAGAAACGTCTTAGCGAAAGGCTTCTTGAGGGGAAAGCTGAAACTCTGTGAGATGATTTCACAGAACACAAAGAAGTTTCTCATAAAGCTTCTTTCTCTTTGTTATTGGAGGATATTTCCTTTGGCCCTATAGTCTTCAAAGGGATCCGAAATATCTGTTCTCAGATTCCACTGAAATAACGCAAGCGAAGAGATCCACGAAATACACATGAAACTCTGTGAGATGAATTAACAGAACACTAAGCAGTTTCTCAGAAAGTTTCTTTCCAGATTTAATCTGAGGATATTTCCTTTTTTACCATAGCCCTCTAGGGGTTCCAAATATCACTTTGTCAATTCCACAAGAACTGTCTTAGCGAAAGGCTTCTTGAGGGGAAAGCTGTAACTCTGTGACATGATTTCACAGAACACAGAGAAGTTTCTCAGAAAGCTTCTTTCTCTTTGTTATCGGAGGATATTACCTTTGGCCCTATATTCTTCAAAGGGAAACGAAATATCTGTTCTCAGATTCCACAATAATAAGACTAGAAAGGAGATCCACGAAATACAGATGTAACTCTGTGAGATGAATTAACAGAACACTAAGGAGTTTCTCAGAAAGCTTCTTTCCAGATTTCATCTGAGGATATTTCCTTTTTCTCCATAGCCCTGTATGAGCTTCCAAATATCACTTTGCCAATTCCACAAGAACTGTCTTATCGAAAGGCTTCTTGAGGGGAAAGCTGTAACTCTGTGAGATGATTTCACAGAAAACAAAGAAGTTTCTCAGAAAGCTTCTTTCTCTTTGTTATCGGAGGATATTTCCTTTAGCCCTATAGTCTTCTAAGGGATCCGAAATGTCTGTTCTCAGATTCCACAGAAATAAGGCAGGCAAAGAGATCCACGAAATACAGATGTAACTCGGTCAGATGAATTATCGAAACACTAAGCAGTTTCTCAGAAAGCTTCTTTCCACGTTTCATCTGTGGATATTTCCTTTTTCACCTTAGCCCTCTATGGGCTTCCAAATATCACTTTGCCAGTTCCACAAGAACCGTCTTAGCGAAAGGCTTCTTGAGGGGAAAGCTGTAACTCTGTGAGATGATTTCACAGAACACAAAGAAGTTTCTCAGAAAGCTTCTTTCTCTTTGTTATCGATGGATAGTTCCTTTGGCCCTATATTCTTCTAAGGGATCCGAAATATCTTTTCTCAGATTCCACAGAAATAGGTCTAGAAAAGAGACCCACGAAATACAGATGTAACTCAGTGAGATGAATTAACTGATCACTAAGCAGTTTCTCAGAAAGCTTCTTTCCAGATTTCATCAGAGGATATTTCCTTTTTTACCATAGCCCTCTATGGGCTTCCAAATATCACTTTGCCAATTCCACAACAACTGTCTTAGCGAAAGGCTTCTTGAGGGGAAAGCTGTAACTCTGTGAGATGATTTCACAGAAAACAAAGAAGTTTCTCAGAAAGCTTCTTTCTCTTTGTTATCGGAGGATATTTCCTTTGGCCCTATAGTCTTCTAAGGGATCCGAAATATCTGTTCTCAGATTCCACAGAAATAAGGCTAGCAAAGACATCCACGAAATACAGATGTAACACTGTGAGATGAATTAACAGAACATTAAGAAGTTTCTGAGAAAGCTTCTTTCCAGATTTCATCT